>NC_065448.1:8225000-8850000 GCF_917563875.1 Diabrotica virgifera virgifera
TAATAACACATATGGGTTACAATTGTAATCAAAATATTGTTTATTTTATTTAAATGGCAATCACTGCTTAATATTTGCTATATCTTATTTTTCTTAAACATAACATTTACACATGGGAATCTTATTTTCTTTTGATTTCCAATTGAAAGTTTTTATTAACATTTAACTATTATGATTTATTAGCAACAATTCTATTTAAGTTTGATGAAGCTTTTCTGATATTATTGATTATGTTTCTTCAATTTTAAATGTGGTATTTACTACGAAAAACCCATACATTCATGTCCAAACAAATGAGACTGACCTTTTTCTGGTGCACTGAGAATGTCTTCACACAAGACCCGTTTCCTGCTATCCTTGGCTGCAATCCAAACCTCGTCCTGGCTTCCAGTAATGTTCTCCTCTGAAACTAGCTCGTATAGCTCTCGTTTCCTGCTTCTGTCGTGATGCTGTGTTCTACCTTTTTCGAAACTGCAATCAGCTACCGGGAACTCTTGGCTCAAGGAGGTTCTTTTACTCTCAACCTGGCCTACCTCTCGTTCTACGATAGATACTTCACACTCACGGAACTACACAGGCTTTCTCACTCTCCGTACACTACCGTCTACTACTCGACTTCACTTCTCGACAGCTCAAAACATTCTGATCTCTATTTGTCATTCATTCCCCTGCTTTCTAAATATCCCTTCCAGATTCACAAATCAAACTTCCACCACCAACTCTCATTCGCAGTATTCCTCAAAACCAATTTTTAAACTTTCTAAATATGCTTAATGGATTTCAAAGAAAATAGTTAATTCCCATTCTAAAATTACTTTCTACTATATACAAATTTTAATGACCTACTCTCTATTTCCACTTAGTCTTATTTAGCATCGGCTAATGATCGATCCTTCCGCGAACAAACGATAATGGCCTATTATCGATTTCACTTGAGTCTTATTTAATCACTTCTTAAAATTAAATATAACAATTTGTTGTATACAGGTTGTTTTAAATTTATATGCCCGTGGTTGAGAAAATTGAAAATATTTTATATTAAATTGAATTCTGTTTATAATTATCAAAATTTAATTTTCATATCAAATAGAAATATAACAATATATATATATATATATATATAGTCTTTTGAGTCCCTTTTACTTTTCAGTGTCGGGACTTTATTTATTAATTAAAGGTGAATATTTGTTATGAATTATTTGTCGCCACAATAAAAAAATACTAAAATGTTAACATTTTAACAATTTACATTAAAAAAATGCTATTAATTAAAATTAAGTCACATTTTAATTTTTTTTTACTTCGAGCTCTCACAAGTCACATAATTTCAGAATTCAAATTCAAAATTTTGCCGAAAATTCAAAGTATACCACTAAATTTAGCTTTTCATCCTCTTCTCAATGAAAAATCTATTTTAAAATATTCAATGTATAGGGTGTTGTTTTTGGGTTGGAACATTTTTCCAATATTTTTTAATCCGGCCCTGGATTTTTTATAATTGTAAATAAACTAAATTATTGGACACCTTAAAAAATATTCAGTGATAAATATAAAATAAAAATAAAGTATGGTTAGCAAGTTGTAACTCGTATTTCAATTTTTTTTTATACTTCGATCTTTCGCAATTCACATAATTTCAGAATTCAAATTCAAAATTTGACCAGAAAAATCATTTTGCCAAAAATTCAAAGTATACCAATAAATTTAGTTTTTTATCCTCTTTTCAAATGCAAAATCTATTTTAAAAAAATTCAATGTACAAGGTGTTGTTTTTGGATCGGAACATTTTTCCAATATTTTTTAATCCGAACCTGAATTTTTTACAATTTTAAATAAGTTAGTTGATTGTACACCTTAAATAATATTTGCGTGCCAAATATAAAATAAATATACAGTGTGGTTAAAAAGTTATGAACCAAATAAGAAAATGGCAAAATGGATAAAACACCCAGTATCTTTGTTATTAATGAAGTAAGACCCATTAAGTATGGTATTTTTGAGACTGTTAAGTGTCCTCTTTCTACAGTTAACGTATGTTACTTTCCCAATGAAACACCCTGTATAGGTAGTGAAAATTATTACTTATTGAGGGGTATAAAATCAAAACTCGATTTCCCCAAAATTTTCGTTTCTCACAAATAGCTAAAAACTTGTAAAAAACAAGCCACAGTTACACAATTACAGTTATCACATGGATTTAAGTTTCATATTATAGAATTTAACCATAGAAATTGCCATTACATAATGAGTGAAATCCAATTTTCGTCAATAATTAGGTAAATAATTGGCATTTTTGTTTGGAGACAGCGAGTTTTGAAGCAAACTTTTGGACAAAGCATGTTTTGAAACAAACTCGTTAGGAGAAAGGAAGTTTTGAAACAATTCCCTTGTTTGCTAATGGAATTTTACAACTTTTAATATAGTTGTAGTTGTATGTTAAAAGAATAAAAGTAATTAGCTTGATAGTGGAACAACAGGTCATATCGGTTCCAATGACGGTATTGTGGCTTACACAATGTAGTTGGTGATACTTTAAACATAGTTCATAGTATTTTTTTTTGATATAAAAGCTCTATTCACATATGGACATGGGCCCCAAAATATTAAACAGTACTGAAGAGCTGGCTACACCAAGCCATAGTACATTAGTTTTAATATATGGAAGGATATAGTATCCCTTATATTTATCTACAGTCGCAAAAATGAAAGAATACCCATGAACGATCCCATCAATCACTTATTTTGTATTTGCTGTCTTGCTCTATAACAAACGTTTGTTATTTATAGAAGAAGACAGCAAATACAAAATAAGTGATTGATGTGATCGTTCATGGGTCTTCTTTAATTTTTCCGACTGTATGTGGTTTTCCCAGCTTAGCTTTGGATCTAGCATCAGTCCTAAAAATTTTATTCCTTCAGCATTTTGAATGGACTTTGGTAAAAATCTCATGAAGCTGGTTTTTGTTATATTTAATTTAAGGCAGTCATCTTTGCAATATTTACTAAATTCCGGAGATGCTGCATTGCCCTTGCTAACAAACTGATCAAACTGATGATGTTATATAATGAAGCTTGTATCATCTGCATATTTAATAATTTGATTAGGAGTAGTGCAAACTTGGTTGATATCGTTGATAAAAACAATAAAGAAGAGAGGACCAAGTACCGAACCTTGTGGTACTCCCACAGAAAAATTCATTGGGTCTGATAATGTATCATCTTTGATATTATTGTTTGCAAACAATTTGACAAATATGATATTACCCAGTCATGTGGTATACCTCGAACTCCCATGCCTTCCATCTTTATCAGAAGCAGCCTATGATCCACCATGTCGAAAGCGCAACTGAGATCATAAAAAAGACACAACGTGTTCTGTTTTTCATTAAGAGCTTCATAGACACAATTAAGAGAGTCATTAACAGCGCTCAGAATAGATTTGCGTTTCTTAAACCCATCTTGGACATCTGGCAGTAAATAAAATGCTTCTAGATAGCTTGTTAGTCTTTCACAAAATGCCAGTTCAAATAATTTTGCAATCTGACTAAGTATACAAATCAAACTATAATTCTCAATATTACTTGCAGAACCTTTATTTTTAAAAATTGGAAATCCCTTTGATTCCTTTATATTGGGAAATTGGACCTTTGTATGCTGTTGTGTAATATGAACATAAAACTGCAGTTCATCAATATTTCTGTTATTTCCATAATGTTTTTTTAGTAGTGTGTCCACATTGTCTTTTTTTTTCGTACTTTACTATTTTTAAGGAAGTTAACTTTTTAATGTTTGCTGATGTTAAAATACACTGAGCGGCACAAAAAATGGCCACCCCACAAAATGGGTAATTTTTGATGTCGTGAATTTTCTAAATCTGTTGTCCGATTTAAGTGATTTTTTTAACATTTTATAGCCTTATTTTTTAACAATATCGCTGTAATAAAATTATACTCTGGGCTAATTAGCAAAATTCATGGAAAAGTTATTTACCAGCACTTTTATTGCTGGAATCGAATTATAAGATCCTATATATTAATAATATAGGTATGCAAAGTCCGCAGATAGTGTGCCACTTTTTTTATAAACAAAATGGCGCCGACAAATCGTATTTTTTTCAATTATTGCTCTATAACTCCGAAGATTTTAACTTTACAACAAAAACACCCAAATAAAAATTCACCGCAATTAAATTCTGCATAGAGATATGTTTTTCACGATTTGCTCCGACGAAAATTTTCCTCGGAAAATGCGGGTTTTCCTAACAAAAACTCTAATTTTCAAATAAAGTTTTAGGTAAGTAATTATTAATCAATAATTAAATAACTTAGTGACATCAAAGCTTTCTTGGTATAGATTGTAATTCCAGAAGCCGGTGAAAATTAAACGAATATTTTAGCAACAATTCAATTGTTAATTAACAATTTACGATCGCAATAATAACCAAAATAATCATGATAAGTTGATCAAACTTATAAATATTATAAAGATGAGATGCTTATTTAATATTTTATCGACAAAATATAAATTTTTCTTTTTTTTGCATAATCTTTAAATTTTGAAAAAAAAATAGTTATAATCTTCTTCTTATGGTGCCTATCCGTTACGGATGTTGGACACTAACATGGCTATTCTGACTTTGTTGACTGCTGCCCTGAAAAGTCCGGTAGTGGTTAAGTTAAACCATTTTCGCAGGTTATGCAGCCAGGATATTCTTCTTCGTCCTGGACCTCTTTTCCCATGCACTTTACCTTGAAGTATGGTCCGAAGTAGGTATTCCAGTTTGCGACGTTTTATACGCTGTTTTATACGAATAATTATAATACTCTGGTCTAATTAGTAAAGTACAAAGAAAGTTTATTTACCAGCAATTTTATTGCTGAAATCGAATTATAAGATCCTATGTATTATTAATATAGGTATGCAAAGTCCGCAGATAGTGTGCTACTTTTTTTATAAGCAAAATGGCGCCGACAAATCGTATTTTTTTCAATTATTGCTCTATAACTTCGAAGATTTTAACTTTACACCAAAAACACTCAAATAAAAATTCACCCCAATTTAATTCTACATAGAAGCATGTTTTTTCCGATTTGCTCCGACGAAAATTTTCCTCGGAAAATGTGGGTTTTCCCAACAAAATCTCGAATTTTCAAATAAATTTTTTGGGCCAGTAATTATTTATTAATAATTATATAGCTTGGTGAAATAAAAGCTTTCTTGGTATAGATTATAAAATCAGAAGCCGGTGAAAATGAAACGAATATTTTAGCAACAATTCAATTGTTAATTAACAGTCAATTTAATTTGTCAATTTGTCAATTTAATTAACAATTTACAGTCGCAATAACAACCAAAATAATCATGAGACATTGATCAAACTTAGAAAGATTATAAAGGTGTGATGCCTATTTAATATTTTGTCGACAAAATATAAATTTTTCATTTTTTTACATAATCTTTAAGTGTTTAAAAAAATTGTTATAAAAAAATTAACATTTCTCAGAAATTGTTTATTATATTCTAATTTTATAAAATACTTAAAATGCGTATTTCATAGGTCTTGAAAATGAATGCTTTAAAAAAATTTTCCAACCATTTGCAAAAAAGTTATGAAACAGCAAAGTAAATATACGATTTTTCCGTTGTTTATAATTTGTTTTAATTGTTTCAAAGCTTAAAAGTGAGTCTATGGTACAATCTAATTACTCACAAAGTATGTCAAAAATTAGTGCAATGGTTATATTTTAATCAAAGATTAAAAATACTTTTTTTTGTAATTTTTAGCGAAAAAGTAGGACTGATACAGAGTCGGAGCTAAAATGTTCACTCGAAGCGACTGACACGCAGCATATATTATTTATAAAAGTGTACGACTCGCGCGGCCGGTCGTCGCTCCGAGTGAAAATTTTAGCTAAAGTACTGTATTATTCTAATTTCGCGCGTGTAAATTGCAAAAAAATATATTTATAATCTTTAATTAAAATATAACCATTAAACTGATATCGATATTTATTTGTAAATAATTAGCTTGTACTTTAAACTCACTTCTACGCTTTGAAAGAATTAAAAAAACTATAAACACCGTAGTAATCGTATGTTTACTTTGCTGTTTCATAACATTTTTGCAAATGATTGCAAAAAAGTTTTAAAGCATTCATTTTCAAGACATTTGAAATGCGCATTTTAGCTATTTTTTAAAATTACAATATAATAAAAACTTTCGGAGAAACGTTAATTTGTTTATAACTATTTTTTTTAAACATTTAAAGATTATGCAAAAAAACAAATAATTTATATTTTGTCGACAAAATGTTAAATAGGCATCTCATCTTTATAAGATTTCAAAGTTTGATCGGTGTATAATAATAATTTTGTTTATTATTGCGACCGTAAATTATTAATTAACAATTGAATTGTTGCTAAAATATTCGTTTAGTTTTCATCAGCTTCTGGAACTATGATCTAAACCAAGAAGGCTTTTAAGTCACCAAATTATTTAATTATTGGTAAATAATTACGTATCTAAAACTTTATTTGAAAATTAAAGATTTTGTTAAGAAAACCCGCATTTTCCGAGGAAAATTTTCATCGGAGCAGATCGGGAAAAACACGTCTCTATGCAGAATTTAATCACGGTGAATTTTTATTTGAGTGTTTTTGTTGTAAAATTAAAATCTTCGGAGTTATAGAGCAATAATTAAAAAAAACACGATTTTCGGGCGCCATCTTGTTTGTAAAAAAAGTAGCACACTATCTGAGGACTTTGCATACCTATATTATTAATATATAGGATCTTATAATTCGATTCCAGCAATAAAATTGCTGGTAAATAACTTTTCCCAAAAATGGCCTATTCTCTGATAATCAGCCCAGACTATTATTGCTAGACAGGTAAATGATCATTGTATACCGGGTGTACCAATCAAACTGTGTTTTATTCTCAAAGTTCACCACACCCTGTGTAATATTCTAGCATTTATAAAATATTGAAATTAAAACCCAACTATAGTCGCAGGTTTTCTTAACATTCTGTTTTTTTTATTCATTCGCTTATGTTGGATAATAAAAAAGTTAGGTACTTTAACAACTAGCCATGTTCTTCATTAATACATGGTGTTTCTAAATAAGTGCGACAAACTTTAAGGGGCAAATCTGCATAAAAAAATAATGGCTGTTTGCTTTATAAATCCATGTCGGCAAATGCTTCGTTTCCGAGATACTGGATGTTGAATTATTTTCTTACAAACTGACGATTTATTCATTGCTCTAAAACTGGTTGAGATATGAAAATGAAATTTGGTAGTTTTTAAGATACAGTTATTGCACATTTTTTGACATACAACTAAGAATTTTATATTCACCATTGGCGTGCATGCCGGTAATATTACCCGTCATATTACCTGTATGCGCGCCAATGGAGAATATAAAATACTTAATTGCATGTCAAAAAATGTGCAATAACTGTATCTTAAAACCTACCAAATTTCATTTTCATACCTCAACCGGTTTTAGAGCAATAAATAAATCGTCAGTTTGTAAGAAAATAATTCAACATCCAGTATCTCGGAAAGGAAGCATTTGCCGACATGGGTTTATAAAGCAACCGGCCAGTATTTTTTTATGCAGATTTGCCCCTTAAAGTTTGTCGCACTTATTTAGAAACACCCTGTATTTTTTGATTATCCAACATAAGCGAATGAATCAAAAAACAGAATGTTAAGAAAACCTGCGGCTATAGTTGGGTTTTAATTTCAATATTTTATAAATGCTAGAATATTACACAGGGTGTGGTGAACTTTGAGAATAAAACACAGTTTGATTGGTACACCCGGTATACAATGATCATTTACCTGTCTAGCAATAATTTTATTACAGCGATATTGTTAAAGAATAAGGCTATAAAATGTTAAAAAAATCACCTAAATCGGACAACAGATTTAGAAAATTCACGACATCAAAAATTACCCATTTTGTGGGGTGGCCATTTTTTGTGCCGCTCAGTGTATATAAGACTGTCTATGATGAGGATAACATTTTTCAGCTTCAGTCACAAGTAAATGATTTTTATGAGTGGTATGGTAGAAATGAAATGGAACTTAATATTAACAAATGCTTTTTAATAACTTTTGCTAGATCCCATTCGCCTATTCACCTTACCTATGTGTATTTTATTAATAATACTCCTGTCACACGTGTGAACGAAATTCGGGATTTAGGTATAATATTTGATTGTAAATTAACATTTTACTCTCACATTGACCATACTGTTTCGAAGGCATTTAAGATGTTGGGTTTTGTATTACGTTCATCAAAAGATTTTTCAATTCACACAATAAAAATCTTATATTGCAGTATCGTGAGATCAATTATTGAATATGGTTCTATTGTCTGGTCACCTAGTTATGCATATCAAATCCTAAATATTGAAAAGGTTCAAAATAAATTTTTATGTTTTGCTGTTTTTAAGATGGGTTTAACAGTTGGAAATTATACTTATGACAATATGAGATTAAATTTACAAACTCTTGAATGCAGAAGAGTCATGTTGAATATTTGTTATCTTCGCAAAATTATCTCTGGTGTTTATATTAACTCCGAAGAATTAGAATTGATAAGTCTTGTGGGCTTTAATATACCTGCTAGATTGACACGAAATCCACAAATATTCAAGGAACAACGGCATGCTACAAATTATGGTCAATATGCACCAATTAGTAGATTGACCCTGTATGGAAACAAGTTTAGTCATCTAATAGATCTGTTTGGTTCTTCAGTTTCTTCTATTAAACAAGAACTCGGGCGTCTTGAATTTTGAATTTAAAAAAAATTAAATAGATTTAACTGTTATAATTGATTCAGTTGTTTTCATCATTTGAAAATAATTTATATTCTTTTATTTTTATGTTTGTATTTTATAGTTGTAGTTTTACATGTATCTAAATTTTATATTTAATAATTATTATATATTTAATTAATATATTTAATTTTAATTTTATATTTATATGTGACGAAAGCTCTGCTTTATTGTATTTTGTATGTATTGGGTTTATCTATTTTTTTATTTATTTATTCACGGGCAAGCCCGTTAATAAATAAATAAATAAACTAAATTTGATTTAGGAATAATCACTAGTTCAGAATTTAGAGATTTTGTGCCTTTCGTAATGGACTTCGACACATAGATTTTACTTCTGTAGGAGTTTTCGCTTTCCCCTCCACTCACTTTACATTCCTCTTATTTATTGGTCGGTTGGAAAAAGACAGGTTTCACGCAGAACTGTCATAGGAGAAAGACAGAGTTTGATTCAAAAGCCTTCTTTTAACATTGAATTTATATTGGATTAAGCTAATTTTGAGTCAAACTAGTTCTGGATTCGTGTAGGGTTCAACAAACAGATTCAGAAAATATAAACAACTTAATTTCGATCATGCATGGAGAAAGTGAGTTTTGATTATCTTACCTGAGTTATCTTCATCTGGTTCATTCTTTAAGTCTCTCAGATCAAGGGAGGTGGATACCTGCTCCTCTATATATCTTGGATAGGGAACAAACTCTTCTTTAATTTCAGCTTTTACTGCCCTAGCTAATAAGAATTACATTTCATTGTTTAGTATTAATTATTATTACTTGTCTTACTTGCTGGTCCTTTCTTCAAGTCCTCAAGATCGGTTGATGTGAATAGCTGATTCTCTATTATGCGACTTTGGCTGTGGCCGCATTCAACAGAATCTTCCTTAATTTCAATGTTACATTCCATAGCGGACACTAAGATAAGCAAATAAACTGAACAATGAACACAAAGGCAAAAAAAAGTCACTGGGCGCCGGGGGGGCGATACAATATTACAATTATTACAATAATAAAATACAAACACAAACAAAAACTCTTCATGTAAATAACATGTAACCCACATGTAACCACAACCACATGTAACTCTGCGCATGCGCAATGCGCAGCCGCTATGTTTTTCGTATAGTTGAGAAATTAGGCATCACTGCTTGTTTCCAAATCACGTGATATAATATGGCTGCTGGATGGCGAAACTGTCATTCATAGGCGTATCCAATGTTTAAACCACTTCATATTTAATTTGCTATCACAATTTCACAAATTTCGCTACACAATTAACAAAAAAAAAACAAAACCAAACAGGATATTCTTTACAAATTTGTCAATATTCAATGTAAACATTTAGATACGCCATGACCACCCCCCTTAACTGTGTCTATGGCCATGTCAGTTTAGCCATCCACCGACCACCACTGACAGTTCATTGGAATCCCTAATTCAAATTAGTTATTTATTTATAATTTTTTTGTTCTAATTTTCATGTCAATCGATTTTATTTTTCCGTATACAGGGTGTAACAAAAATACAGGTCATAAATTTAATCACATATTCTGGGACCAAAAATAATTCGATTGAACCTAATTTACCTTAGTACAAAGATGCACATAAAAAAAGTTACAGCCCTTTGAAGTTACAAAATGAAAATCGATTTTTTCCAATATATCGAAAACTATTAGAGATTTTTTATTGAAAATGGACATGTGGTATTATTTTTATGGCAGTAGTATCTTAAGAAAAAATTATAGTTAAATTTGGACACCCCATAAAAATTGTATGGGGGTCTTGTTCCTTTTAACCCCCCAAACTTTTATGTACGTTCCAATTTAATTAATGTTAGAGAGATATCGAAACCCTATTTAACACATAGAGGTATATATTGACATAGAGAGAGTATCATCAAAGCGAAGTGACGACACCATCTTTTTTCTTTGGATTAGTGCTGTTTCACTCTACGCATATTAAGCTGAGACAGTTGTCCTCCTCTTCCGTGCCTATACCACCGCCTATACTCACACCTTAATGTCATCTTAGTTTCTCGGTACGATGTGTTAGAAAGAGATAGCGCAAACCAGTCGAAGAGATCTTGTCGTCAGGACGCGCATAGTGAAGGCTCTCTCTATGCTAATATATAACTCTATGATTTAACATCGTCCTTTAATAAAAGATCCTTTATTTTGACATAAATAACCATGCTTATATGTCAAAAGTGTCAAAATAAAAGATCTTTTATTACCAAACGACGGTTTCGATATCTCTCTATAGGGCTTTTCATCGATTGTCATTTGTTTCGAGCTTCTGTCATGTGTCACATAATATTAATATATCTACGCCATACGTCTTTGGTTTCTATCATTGTTATTACGGTTATTACCAATAACGTATGACGTAGATATATTAATATTATGTGACACATGACAGAAGCTCGAAACAAATGACTGTGAATGAAAAGCCCTATTGTAGTACCATTAGTTAAAAACAATGTTTTAAAAAATTTTTTGCCTCTCAGTACTTTTTCGAAAAATCAGTTTATATCGAGATATTTTGAATATTTGTCAAATCCACCACATATTTGTATATGGTTAAGTACGATTATGGAAACTTGGTAATGAACATTTATTTTTGATTTACATGTTTAGGCAGTGCTGTTTTTGTAACAATATAGGTTCCGGTACGCAATGTTCTGGGGGGTCTGGGGAGTGTTCATAAAAGGGGGTCCGCCCCCGGGAAAACTTTTAAAATTTAGCCTCAATAAGGGCGTTTTAATGCTATTTGTGAGCAAGGAAAAAATTCAGGAATTTGTCTCTAATTTTGTTGTTTTTTTATTTTTGTCCCAAAAGGTACCGGTACGGCGTACCGGCGCGTACCGTCACAAAAACAGCACTGTGTTTAGGTATATTTTGAACCATATTAAAAAAGGATCCACATCTCGATAAAAGATGCCTTATCAAAAAAATACAAAGAGGCAAAAAAGTTTTAAAAACACTGTGTTTAACTACTGGTATCGCAGCAATAGTTTAATTGGAACGTACACAAACATTTGGGGGGTTTAAAGGAACAAAACCCTCATAAAACTTTTATGTAAACATATTAAAAAAGAAGTTGCAACTCAATAAAAGCCGTCTTATCGAAAAAATACTAGGAGGCAAAAAAGTTTTAAAAATATTTATTTCAACTAATGATGCCACAAAAATAATTTAATTGTAACGTACACAAAAGTTTGGGGGGGTTTAAAGGAACAAAACCCCCATAAAAATTTTATGGGGTGTCCAAATTTCACTATAATTTTTTCTTAAGATACTACTACCATAAGAATACCACATGTCCATTTTCAATAAAAAATCTCTAATAGTTCTCGATATATTGGAAAAAATCGATTTTCATTTTGTAACTTCAAAGGGCTGTAACTTTTTTTATGTGCACATTTGTACTAAGGTAAGTTAGGTTCAATCGAACTATTTCTGCTCCCAGAATATGTGATTAAATTTATGACCTGTATTTTTGTTACACCCTGTATATACGATATTCAGTATCAGTTGGTATCAGTGAAAGTTGAACCCCAGAAAATAGCAACAGCGTGACTTAATACACGCCACCAACTTAACAAGAATCACAGCATAATAAATGAAACGTTTTCGTTTTCTATGCTGTGCAAGAATGCTGTTATGTTGGTACAAAAAAATACTTGGATCTACAGACCGAGCTGGGTCTCGTAAATTCCACGGCTTCACGCAATCGTACTTGAGACACCGTGTCAGGTGTTTCCGTGTTTGGATTCTGTTTGAAAATTTGCGTGATACTGTGTTGTGAATTTTAAAAATTTTAAGTGCGGTTTTTGCAATGAACTGTCAACACTGATGGAATGGCCCCGTCCCATTCCAACAGTGAAGCGAGATAGGCGCCAACATACAAGAGAGAGGTTCTAGCACTTCTAGAGAGACATGAGAGAGACAGAGAATTTTCAGGTAAAATTTTGTTACAACTACAACGTACCTGACTAGCACTGTCCGATTATCTTCCCTCCTTTACCTGATTATCTTCTATCTCATCCTGGCGCCATTAACTTCGTTTTATGGCGATTCCATCAGTGTTGACAGTTCGTTGGGTTTTTGACCATTGTGAGAAATTATTTATTTAGTTTTGTGTTTATAATTTAAACTCTTGTAAACTTGTATTGAAAACAACATATTTTGTAATTTGCAAAAAAAAACAACATAGGTAACAAAACAACATGCTTTGTTACCCAGAGGCTATTTTCCTTCAAATCGGGCCTGAGGCACTACACACTTTTCGGCCCCCTAAATATGATTTAATAATAATAATCATTTTTTTAAAAGAATTAATTATTTAACAGAAATATAGTTGCACCAGAAATTTAAATTTATATTAACAATAAATAAAATTTATATTCAAACATTTCAATATGGTTTAAATACAGTGTGTCGCATTTAAGATGAAGACAGATCTATATTTCGGCTATCAAAATAAATCAGGTTTGAAGTTTTGCACAGTCACCCAGGTTGAAGGTTTACATTTTTTAAGATATTTAACTGAAATTTAAATTTTAATCGCGGCCTACTGTAAATCCACGAGCAGGGTAAATTTTCTATAATTTTCTTCGCGTTAGAGATATTTGAGAGTTATTTGAAAAAGTACTTCCAAACCTTATTCTAACCCCGCATACCAAATTGCATGACAAAATTCGCACTTTTAGTTTTTTCAATATTTGAAGTCAGGACTCTAAAATTTGTTTGATCCGAGATGCATCTCAGGCCAGCCAATTTTTAGTTTTAGGATCCTGACTACAAAAAATGAAAAAACTAAAAGTGCGAATTTTGTCATGAAATTTGCTATGTGAGGTCAGAATAATATTTGGAACATCTTTTTCAAATAAGTTTTTTTCTTAGATATAAAAGGTTTTTAAATAAATATACCTTTTACCAAGAAACATTTTTCATTAAATTTACTTTTAATTAATGGTATACAGCCAGCTACAGGAAATTCTTCCTTGTGGATATTTTTTAGTTATCTTTTAACACGAAGCAAAATATAGAAAATTTACCCAGTTTGTCGAGTCGCAGTAGGCTGCGTTAAATATTTAAATTTGAGCTGACTATCTTAAAAAATGTGAACAGTCAACCTGTATGACTGTCTTCAAATCTGTATTTATTTTGATAACCAAAATATAGGAATGTTTTCATCTTAAATGTGACACACTGTATTATGTCATTTCCATTTGTAAATAATTTGGTTGTTGCACTATAAAAGGATAGACCGTTCTTGGACAAAAATTTAATGGTTGCTTTCTATTATTTGTTGAAAAACGTTTCTCCAATGTTCCTTTTCTTCTAAATAACTTTTTTCCATTATTGTTACAATAATTTGTCCTGCTGTACTACTTCTGGACTACGTACCAATTGATCAAATATGTTCAGGAGACCGCTTAACTGCCTGATATTTTTCCAGTTATTATACCCATCGAAAGTTAGAAAAACAATTATTTTCTGGAAATCAGTTTACAAGTGTAACAATAAACACGGCTACATTTAGGACTACAGTGTACACTAACCACTCGCGAAGAATTTTTCCCCATTAGCTCTTATTTTATAAAAAATTGCACTTTGTAGTAACACATTCACTAATTTTATCAATAGATTGATTCGGTCGATTATTTATAAGATATTGTTGAAATTCCAAATTTAAATGTTTTGGCCTATTCCCTATATCGCTAGGAAAAGAGTTATTGACATTGTCGTTTTCTATAGATGACGGAGATGTACTTGTGACAGGTGATGTCACTTGAAAATCAAAAGTGGAGTCATCATTTACCATTTCCGGTTCGTAAAATCAAAAAATTTTGAAAATTTATTTTGTCATTGCAATAAAATTTTTTTTGAAGTTATACTTCTTTAAGCGCGATTGAGATTGAGGGTGAATTTATATTGATCTGCGCGCATGCGCACACCGACAGTATGGTATTAGTCGTTATACGGGCTCTGATTGGGTGTTGAAATGATCTGTCAATAATAAATAATTGTTCAATATGAAGGTAAACAAATGTATAATATATTAGTTTTGTTTTTGTGAGGACAGAAACAAAAAAGTTTATAATTGTAGTGACTTTTAAATAGTTTTTAAAGCAACAGGTACGTAATAATTGTAAATATATCATAGGTACCTACCTATTTGAACATACCAATACTTGTAATACATACCATGTAATACTTTTAGGGCCGGTTGTTCGAACGCTAATCAACAATGATCATTATCAAATAATTAATTACTGTCAATGTCAACTTTAAAAACATAATTAGTTACAATTCTGAGACTATAATCAATTAATATAACAATAATTATTAACATAATTAATAATAAATCTCATAATTGTAATTAATTATGTTTTCAGCAACCCAAGCAAAGTTGACATTGACAGTTTTGGTGACAGTAATTAAATATTTGATAATGATCATTGTTGATTAGCGTTCGAACAACCGGCCCTTATTTACATAATTTGATTACCATCAAAATTTCTATCAATATTCACCTAATATATTGTTTTCTTACTCTATGTTTTGTTGTATTTTTTCAATTCTAAATCATTTCAATTCAAAATTAAAATAATTTGCTTTATGTAATTCAAAAATGTCAAAAGTTTAATCCGTTTAGTTAGTCGATCTTCACACATAATGACACGTTGTCACCATGGCGAAGCGTTTAATGCGAATGAACCCCAATACAACGCCAATACCAACTGCGCTGATAAGTTGGTTCGAATCCCAATAGAAACTTTTATTTTTTTATTTTTTTTATACATTTTATGATTGTAAGTATATTTATTATATAATTTTATTTTCAGAAAATACGTATTTAGTTAAAAAAATTTTCGACAATTAATGTTCAGAAATCATTTGTGGCATTTTTAATGTGTTTGTGTGTGTTTTATTCTTTTATTATTTTAATTTTTGGCACTGTTTTAATAAAAATGTTTGAGAAGTAGTAAGTATAAATTAGTTTAATATTTAAATAAAATATAAATAAAAAGTATATTAATTTCGTTTATAATCATATAATCATATAATAGAAGTATAACTTCTTACATGCGTACAAAGTACACACACATTCTTTTTTCATCTTTCCGGGCCCCATTAAAGTGCGGGCCCGAGGCAGGTGCCTCACGGGCCTAGTGGTAAAATAGGCCCTGATTGTTACCTATTTTAAAAAACTCTTCATCATGCTCCATAAAAAAAGAAAATAAAACTAATTTCATCCTTTTCGTGTCTCAGATGGCGTAGCTACTTTTGCTATAACTACTCAACCCTTAGCTACTCTATATAAAAAAAAAACTTCAACAATTTTTAATTGAAGGTGTTTCATTGGCAACATTGCACTTAAAGCCAGTCACCGATAGTTCTTTTGTCAACTTTGCAGTGGCGTACCAAAATAATATTTTAATTATTTATTACTTATTTATACACGTAAGTAATTACGTAAAAGTTAAATCTAAGATCGATGTAATTATTAAATTATCATGTATGTTTTGATAGATATTTTCTAGTTGTCTAACAAAATAAAGTAAATATTCTTCTGAATGTATTTCTTTGTGGCATCTTATGCAATTACATACAGTATGGTGCAAATGTTTGGAATAAATTGGTTATTTCGTAAGCCACCGACTTTAAGGAAAAATCCTGAAACAGGTCGATTTTTGCTTTTAAATTATGATTTTTTGAGACATGTCCTACTAGTGACGTCATCCATCTGAGCGCGATGACGTAATCGATGATTTTTTTAAATGTCAATAGAGGTCGTGTGATAGCTTATTTGAAAAGTTATTCAATTCTCTATTCAGCAATATAAACATTAACAATTATTTATACAAGCTGTTCAAAAAATTTTGAAATTGATTTTTTTATTTTTTTTAATTAAATTGACACAAAAAAAAAAGAAGGCATGTAACTTATTTAATTTAGAATACATTCTATTGCTTTCAGAAGACAAAAAAAAATGGTTTTTGATAAATAAACATTGTTTTTCGCTTAATTTCAATGTTCGAGCTGCCACCCATCTGCCCCTTGACAGTTTGAACATTATTTAATTTAAGCGAAAAACAATGTTTATTTCTGAATTAAACATTTTTTTCTATTTTCTGAATTTTCTGAAAGCGTTAGAATGTATTTTGAATTAATAATTTTTCTTAGACACCCTGTATAAGCAATTATATCAATGTTTATATTACTGAATAGATAATTAAATAACCCTTCAAATGAGCTAGCACACGACTCCGATTCTCATTTAAAGAAATCATAGATTAGGGACCGTTCAAGTATTACGTAACGCAGGTTGGGGGGGGGGTCAAAAATCTTCAAAAATTGCATTACGCAATAGTTAAACTCCCATAAGAGTGCGATACGTAGGGGGAGGGGTTAAAAATCTTCAAAAATCGCGTTACGTAATACTTGAACGCTCCCAAACGTCATCACGCCCAGATGGATGACGTCACTAGTATGATATACATATATGTCAAAAAATCGTTCAAAAATAAAAATCGACCTGTCTCAGGATTTATCCTAATTGTCGCTGGTTTACGAAATAATGAATTTACTCCAAACATTTGCACCATACCATTAGTTATATATACACTATTTTACTTGGCAAATAATTTTGCATTTTGGCATATTTTCGACTTCCACTTCTGAAAGTGATAGGTATTAATACTTTGTATTTTGATAACGATTTCCGAAGTGGAAGTCAAAACGTCAAATAAATTTAATTTTCAAAGTGGGCTTATTTTCGAAGTAAAATAATAAATAAAGTAAAATTTTATTAATAGGGAGTACCTATACAGTATTTCAAGGCCAATTTCCACTTTAAATTGTCATTATGATGTGTGTTTATAATAAGTATTGAGTTTCATTTACTATCCTTGATCTTTGGGAACGGCACGAATATTATTTTACAATTTACAGATATTAAAACGTGAAAGAATAATTGCAAATGGCACCACCAAAAAGCAATGTTTTTTTTTTCATTTTAATGAACTATATCTCCAATTTACACGCCTACTAAAAATAGAAAGATGGTGGAGCATTTCTTTTAATCAAGTAAACGAAAGACAAGACAGTGAGAATACGAACAAGAGTGAAGACAATGAATCGAAGATTAAGATTTAATAAATAAATCTACTTTAAAATGTATATGTCTGAATTGTCAATATGAATGAGTGAGATAAAATTAAATTATTAGAGAAGAATTTTTTACCAAGCAACAAAAACAAAATTTGTTTAAATTATTAAAGTTGTGTATTTTGATAATAATTTCCAAGTTGGAAATCGAAACGTCAAATAAATTTAATTTAAAACTTAAATTGTGACTTATTCCCATGTCACAAGAAACAAAACACCCCACGTCGACGTCTATGCGGATAAGGACACATGTTGACAAGTAAAATATTTCTAAGAATTCTCACCCTTCGACGAACATAAATATATAGACCAGCGAAGTATTGATAAGGTTACCAATGATTCACAGTATTCAAGAAATTTGTTCAACTTAGCCACTTGTAAATTTGACCCATCGGCTGGAGGTATATTGTTACCGTGGCAAATTTTAGGAAATGATCTAATTTTTTCACTTATCCACATTGGCAAAGGATACACAATAAAAATACCCCCGGTATAAATTTAGTTCTAAAATTTAACATTGTTGCCGATAGTTCTCAGTTCAATTTGTAGATGAGTCGCCTTCAATTAAAAATGGTTGGACTATACCTACCTATATACAATTTGTATTATTTTATCAAGAAAACAAGCATTTTTTCTGCAAATTGTATATTTTGCTTTGCATTTTCATATGAAAAAACCGCGGTATTTATCTTGTACTTTTTTTGAACTAGAGGTGCACGTGATACTATAAATAATGTTATTTATAATAGTATCATGGGTATTTTTATTATTAATAAAAAAAATTATATTAAAATACAATGTTAAAAACTTTAATAATATTAGCAATATTAAAAACTTTAATATATTATATTATAGTATATGTATTATGAATCAGTAGAAACGATTATATTTTATTTAAATTTGGTAAATTATAACTCCACTCGACCAGCAGCGCACGACCACACAACTCGAAACACAAGTACGCAAATACGGTTGCGTGAAGCGTGGCTCGAAACCGTGGAATTTACGAGACTAGCTCGGTCTGTAGATCGTTGTCAAAAAATAACTTAATTTGAGGTTAACATTAACAGTGAAGTCGTGAAGTTCTGAAGTTTGTAGTTTGTTGACATGTTGCATGTTGCATCGTTGCATGTTGACAACAGAGTTGCCAGATTGGGGTATTTTCCCCCATTTTTGGGGTAATTTGAAAGCGTCTAGGGGAATTTTTATAAGCAGAAATGGTTGGGGGATTTTTTGGGGGAAGAATTAATGGTTGGGGGATTTTTGGGGGAAGAATTATGGATAATTTTAACGCTCATGGTAAATTAAATTTGTGAAAGTAAATAGAAAGAACTGTATATTCTACTCTCATATAATCGAAGATGATAGAACATATGAATTATTTCAGCGCCCTCTGTTGATAAGTAGTATAATTTTGGTTTACTGTTCTTTACATTTGAGTACTACCGTGTATTAGTCGTACTACTACTGCTCCTAATTCATTAGCTTTGTTTGCGGAGACACTCCATGACTGGTTTCTGACTGATTCGCATGCGCAGTTCCGTTTTTAAGGGCTTGAAAACGGAACTGCGCATGCGTATGAGTCAGCAACTAGTCATAGACTGTCTCCGCGAACAAAGCTATTAAAATGCGCCAAAAATTTAAATTTGGGGGATTTGAGCTTCAATTTGGGGGAATTTTAGTTTAAAAGTGGGGGATTTAGAAAATCGCATCTGGCAACTCTGGTTGACAAGCACCATTAATAAACAGTAGCATGCCCCGGAATCTCATATGGAAAAATTGGGGAATTTCCCACACCACTTCCACACCGCTCAGCTAAATAAAGAGAAACGACAGCCTTTCTCGCTCACGAAGACTTTAACCAATCATTTATGTTAAAACACCATTACACCATACCTGAATGTCACAAATAAAATAATCAAACGAGGCTTAACTCGACGATGTCAATTATTGTCAAAAGTAAAAGTAATGACAGTTAGAAGTTAGAGAGTAGTGCAAATACAAATAATTTTCTATTAGTTTACAGTTTTTATTGTATTATCTGTAACGATTTATTCTTAGTAATTTCAATTTCAGTTGGTTCCATCCTTCGTTTATAAAGTGTAGTGTGTAGTTTTGTTTTAGTTGCGAAAGAACTTTGGTATTGTGTTAATAAAAAAAATAAACATGGTTTATTATTGTTGTGTACAAATCATAGAAAAGTTAGAAAATGCATAGGTAAATAGTAATTAGTTTATAACTGTTTTATCTGAAACAACAAATAAATACACGTACCTATATTTAGAAAAAAATTGTCTAACTTTTTTATATCCCTTTTCCTTACTAAATTTGACAGCAAAAATAACATATTTTGCAACTTGAGAATTCCGAATAATTTATGAGTATTACTTAGATATTATTCAAATAAAATACTTTAACAAGCTTAGTAAGTTTTGGTATTTTATTTTAATAATATAGGTGAGATTATTTCTTGTAAAATAACAAGATATTTTAATTAGTAACCAAATTGCCCGCAAGAGGCGCTAAACGGATAAAATTAATGCTTGTCCATTTGAATTTCCCGCCAAATGGTGATTAGTTAACACATCGCTCGCAAATGGCGTAAGGAACCAAATGTTTACAGTGAGTTGCCTATCTATCTGGTAATACTATATATTATTTATCTATGAACAGTAGGGTGTGCCATTATTAGTCAAATTAATGATTAATTCATTAAAGTTTCCAAAATAGTCTTCAATCCACTTCAATTTTTAGGTCTTGCTTGGCAGCACATTAATTACAAAAAATGGTACTGGTAAATTCATGTTGGTCTCCATGCATTTGGACTGATAATCTGAGATCAGGTTGCAATGCAATTGCTTATTACACTGGAGCGATGAGCATTGTTTTAACGACTTTTGTTATATTTAACATGGCAGGTGGAGATTCCACACAGCTATATAACCCCTTATTTGAAGCTGATGTGAGATTGTGTAAGTATTCACACTAGTTTGTTGTTTATTTCATTGATGCAGTGTTAAGCCCTATGTGTTAAGGGGTCCACAAATTGCTTTATTGCTCGAAGAGCAAGTCTGTTCAAACAAAAAAGACGAACACAAGTTGCACACACACTTCAGTTTTGTTTATTAGTTTGTCCAAATATGAAACGAATTTCATTGACTTGCTCGTCGAGCTATAATGCAGTTTGTGGGCCCCTTTAAGCTTTATTTGTGTTTTTGTAGCCATGCAAGTTGTGGGAACTTTCATTATACTCTATTTCGTATTGTTGATTGCATCAGCTGTTTCACTAGTGTATGGTATAAGGCAACTGGTAAGAGGGTTTATGGTGCCATGGATGGTCGGTTTTGGATTTGCTATTTTGTTTCAACTTGTGTTTGGCATGTGGCTGATCGGAGGATATTATATTTATGTAAGTTGTATTATTTGAAGTGTCCATGTTATGTATTTGTGGATGTAAATCATCGTATTAAAAGTAAAACTCACTAACTACACTTTTCAGAAAGTGGAGTAAAATTGATTTAAAGGAACAAATTGGTTTTTAAATTCACCTTACTTGAATATTGGAATTTATTAACTTTATCCTTTGGATGACCAAGCGGGGGAAATTGTGACCCCAGCGTATGTTTTTCTTTAATAAATTCAAAAGTATTTTCAGTTTTTAACTCATTATTGAAGTTATACTTCTTTAGGCGCGATTGAGATTGAGGGTGAATTTATATTGATATGCGCGGATGCGCACACCGACAGTTTGGTATTAGTCTTTATACGGGCTCTGATTGGGTGTTGAAATGATCTGTCAATATGGAGGTTATCGGTAAACAAAAATGTTGTATAATATATTAGTTTTTATTGTTGTGAGGACAGAAATAAAATCAAAGGGCCTAGCCGGGTAAGATGGTGAAAAGTGCCCCCAACTCATTTTAAATTCCATATAGGTCACTTTTTAGCACATATAGAAGAACTCACTTTCTGAAATTTTTAGCTCCCTAGGTGGTCACGTGACCCCCCTAGAGCCTAATTAGGCTTTTTAGGTTTTTATTTTTTATCTCAGCCGCGTCAAGAGCTAGCCAAAAACTTTATTTAAAAAAGTTGTAAGTTTCAAAAAGATCTATATGAAAAAAATTTTTTTTATTTTTTGGCGGGAAATTCGAATTTTTAGAACAATTTTAAACTTTTAAATAACTCTGAAAAAAAAACTAAGACACTCGTTTTTACGAAAATCAATTATAATGTGTATTTTTGCACAATCTTTCACCCTGAATTTTTTCAGATTTTTAAAATTGGTGAAACGTACCTTTAAAAATAAAAAACCGCATTTTTTCGGTTTTTTTTTTCGTTTTTTGATACAATTTTGTACATATTTTTCAAAAAAGGTAACACCGTCACTAGAATACGTAAAAAAATGAAAAATAATTGGGGTTTGCTTAATAATTTTTTTTTGTAACGCCATCCATTTTCAAGATACAGGGCGTTGAAGAAAACAAAATTTTACACATTTTTTACGATTTTGCCGAAATTACTGGCAACATTGCAATAAAATTTGGCAGGTTTTAAGAGTTAGTTATTGTGCATTTTTTGACATACAACTAAGAATTTTATATTCATCATTGGCGCGCATACGGGTAATGGCCTGAATTTTTAAAGAAAAAAAGATGGTACGCCACTGACATATTTCAAATTAACAATCATTTTTGAATTCCTCTAAAATCTATCTTCCCATTTTTTCATATGACGCGCCGTTTTGTTGCAAAAAATAAAATATCTTAACGCTTCTAAAGTATTTGAATTAATTTTTATAATGGATGTACGAGTTTATGTATGTAGATGTAGAAACTACTAGAAGTTCGAATGCTTTGTAAGGATTAAGATCTTTTATTTTTTGAATAAAAATGGTGCGTCGTATGAAAAAATAAGAAGATAGATTTTTTGTCACAAATTGAACGAGGAATTCAAAAACGATTGATAATTTACAATATGTCAGTGGCGTACTATCTTTATTCTTTAAAAAGTTCAGACCATTACCCCCATGCGCGCCAATGATGAATATCAAATCCTTAATTGTATGTCAAAACATGCACAATAACTACCTCTTAAAACCCGCCAAGTTTTATTACAATGTTGCCAGTAGTTTCAGCAAAATCGTAAAAAATGTGTAAAATTTTGTTTTCTTCAACGCCCTGTATCTTGAAAATGGATGGCGTTACAAAAAATTTTTATAAAGCAAACCCCAATTATTTTTCAGTTTTTTACCTATACTAGTGACGGTGTTACCTTTTTTGAAATATATGTATAAAATTGTATCAAAAAATGAAAAAAAAAACCGAAAAAATGCGGTTTTTTATTTTTAAAGGTACGTTTCACCGATTTAAAAAATCTGAAAAAATTCAGGGTGAAAGATTGTGCAAAAATACACGTTATAATTGATTTTCGTAAAAACGAATGTCTTAGTTTCTTTTTCAGAGTTATTTAAAAGTTTAAAATTGTTCTAAAAATTCGAATTTCCCGCCAAAAAATAAAAAAAAAAATTTTCATATAGATCTTTTTGAAACTTACAACTTTTTTAAATACAGTTTTTGGCTAGCTCTTGATGCGGCTGAGATAAAAAATAAAAACCTAAAAAGCCTAATTAGGCTCTAGGGGGGTCACGTGACCACCTAGGGGGCTAAAAATTTGAGAAAGTGAGTTCCTCTATATGTGCTAAAAAGTGGCCTATATGGAATTTAAATCGAGTTGGGGGCACTTTTCACCATCTTACCCGGCTAGGCCCTTTATAATTATAGTGACTTTTTAAATAGTTTTGAAAAGCCACAGGTACGTAATTCTAAATGTTTCAGTTGTATTCCAATAAAAAATTATCTTCATACCTATTTGGAAAATGTAAAAAAAATAATGTACTTACCTAGTACTTGCTATGCTATACCCCTAGTAGGCAATGCTTTTTTATTTATTTATTTATTTATTCACAGGCAAGCCCTATTCAGATATAAATGTTACAGTGTTCTAAATTATATAACATAATTATACAATTATATAACATTAATGTTAACCAATTATATAACATAAATTATCATAATATAACATAGCAAAGTGATTTGAGAGAAAATAATTCTATGAGTAGTATAGTTACAAAAAAGAAAAAGAAAAAAAAAGCATAAGATAACATATAGGTCAGTACAATTACAAACAAAAGATATCACCTAAATCAATTCAGAAATGTTCCAAGGTATAACGGTTTTGAGTTATCTAATACGTACATGTCATGTAACACCAACCACAATACAAAAGCTCTGACCGAAAATGTTAAAAAGTTAGAGAAGAAATATGGTTTTTGAAGCGGGAAACTGATATATTAAAAATTTCGAGGTTATTTAATGAGTTAGCTAATAGAAGAGCTCTAGGAATAAATGTGTTGTAAGAATAATTGAATCTATGAAAAGAGACATAAAAGGATTAGAAAAAGCTTTTTTATGAAAAGAGACATAAAAAGCTTTAATTTACATAATCTGATTATGAACAAACTTTCTACAAATTTTCATCTAATGTATCGTTTTCTTACTCTATATATTGTTGTATTTTAATTCGACAAAAATCAAACTAATAAAAATTCATATAAACAAAATGTCAAAAAGTTGTTCAGTTTGTGTATATTCCCACATGACGTATACGCCAAGGTGGTGCAGTTTGAAATCGCTTCGACTCTCGTACGACAGGATACACAGGAAGTAGGTTCAAGCCCAATGCAAGTTATATCATTTTTTTATTTTTTTTTATAGATTTTATGATTGTAAGTATATTATTATATAATTTTTTTTAGAAAATACTTATTTAATTAAAATTTTTGGTAACAAATATTAGTGTAACCATAAATCTCTAGAATAGAATAGAATAGAATAATTTTTATTTGCATAAAATTTTTACATATTTGAGCAAATAACGTCAAGTAAAAGTAAAAAAAAAAGAGATTGTATAAATTTAAAGTACATAGAACATCTCTCGTCTGTTAATAAGCAAAAATAAAGATTTTCTCGATTAATATTTTCCATCTGGTGCTTTAATTTGGTAGCAGTTTCCCAGTCGAAAAAAATATTTCAATCCATCTTATTTGTGTGAGACTAGAACAAGATCCACACAGTTTTTTTACTAATATATTGTTTGAAAGATCACTAAGTAAGTACCGATTTGATGATCCAGATTGTAAGGAAAAATTCACTAAATACAATAATAAGTTTTTAAATTTGTTTTACCTAGAAACTGAAATTCGCAATAATGGGATTAGTGAATTATGCCATAGATCAGGGGTGGCCAAGCTTCTTAATAGGCCGAGCCACTTTTCACAAGTTGAAGTTTTTCGCGAGCCGCAATAAAATACTTATTCAAAAAGTATCTATGTATAGAAGGTATTTACAATTTTTTTAACAGAACTTTTACTTACTGAAAACCGAAATACAATTACGAAATATTTAAACTTAATTACATTTTTGTTTTCCTTCTTTTGATAATTCTTTAGAATTTGGTGACTAATATGTGACTTCTCAGTAATTCTTTTAGATGCTAGTTAGGTAATATTGATCGGTGTTAGGATTTCACGAATTATAAAATGGAATAAAATGGTCCACACAAGTATGTTGTTCCTAATATGGAAATAATTCGACAAGCATTCTTTTTTAGGGTACCTTCTTGGATTCTGGTACAAATTTCCAAAATTCGGTATTCGTTGTCGACTTATAGTTTTATTTTCGTGCTTGACCTTCTTGCGTCTCTATTAATTTTAATTCTCCAGATGTTGTTTGGGTCATATATTGGTAATAATAAAAAATTCACCTTATGAACTATGTTCATTTCAAATGAATTCGGAAAAAAATGAAGAGACGATTTAACATATTTTAAGTCTTCAAATCTATTTTGGAGTTCGGTCAATATTCCTTCCGGCTTTTTTATATACCTACTCGTTAAGTTTTTCTAGTATAATATGGTAAAAAAATTTTTCTAAGTCGAGTAAAATGACTTAAATGCAAAATGTGTACCTAATACACATTACAAATTACATCTGTAGCAAGAGTTATACAAAAATCGGTCTGGATTCGGTTGATTACTGACTTTTACATTGCGTCACTCTCATGTAATGTTCGTTAGCGCAGTTTTTGATGTGTCATATCATTCTTATCTTGGATGGAAATGGAATTTGTTACAAAGTCTTTCATGTTTGTTGTCAGTAAATTAAAAGACATTTTGAAACACATATTATGCAACGATACTAATTTTTTTAAATCATATCTAATACAAAATTGAAAAATAATTCGGGTACAATCGAGAGCCACAAGTAATCCTTCAAAGAGCCGCATGTGGCTCGCGAGCCGCAGTTTGGCCACCCCTGCCATAGATTATCTCAGCAATTAGAAGGCTTTTGGTGATTTTTCCATGGCTGGACAGTACTGTGGTACCGTATTGAGTACAAATGATGAAAACGTCAACATCACAAAAATGTGCACTTAGTGAGTTTTACCTCTAATACGACGAAAACTGAATTTTAAATATAAAAATGTTTTCATCTTACATTTATTAAAGGTCTACATAGAATTTAAAATTATGATATATTATTTATTTAATATTTTTATCTTTTTTAGCTTGAAACAGTACTATATGCCACAATTATATGGCTTTGGATGGGCTATAATGTAAGTTAACCTAATATTTTTATGTAAAATAGGTAAAAAGGTATTCTTGCACTTCTTCCTCTTTATAAGTAATTCTGCTTGTTCATTTGCGGATTGATACCGCTATGGAAGGTTGTCACTCCATTTTTGGCGCAGTCAGCCGATACTTCTACCGATTAGTGATTCATCTCTTCTCTTCCTTATCTTTTGACTACACGTGTCTCCCCCATTCTGCTTTCACTCCTATTTCGATCTCACAGAGTATTTCCTGTACCTAATTCTTCTAAGTACTTTCATCTCTGCTATTTCCAGTAGTCTTTGTGTTGTGGCTGTATCATGTCTTGTTTCTGAGGCATATGTCATTATTGGTCTTACACTGGCTTTATAAATTCTTGACTTCATCTCAGTGTTAATCTGTCAGTTTTGCCATATTATAGTCTTATTAGGCCGTCCTGCAAGTCTATTTGCTTTTTGTACTTGATTTCTCACTTCTTTGTCCGGGTCTCCATAGCTGGACAATGTAATTCCAAGACATTTTATTTCCATTACTTGTTCAATACTGATGGCATCGATAACTATTTCTAGGGTGCTCAGTAAAAAGAGTCATCATTCTCTTTGCCTTATCCCTATGTGGGGTCGGCTTCCCTAATTGCATTCCTCCACACAATTCTATCTTGGGTCATATCAATGTTAATCCCCTTTACCGACATGTCCTGAATTATCGTCTCCCCCAGGTCTTCTTTGGTCTTCCTCTCCTACTCCTTCCAGGAATCTGCACTTCAGCTATTCTTCGTATTGGGTGATTAACGTCTCGACGTTGAACATGACCAAACCATCTTAACCAATGCTCTCTCATTTTGGCATCAATTGGTGCCACACCTAGACTTCCCCTAATATACCCATTTCTAGTTTTATCCTTCTTTGTCACTCCACTCATCCATCTAAGCATTCTCATTTCCGCCACATGCATTCGTTGTTCCTCTTTCTTTTTCACTGCCCAACATTCAGTTCCGTACATCATAGCCGGTCTTATGGCTGTTTTATAGAATTTCCCCTTCAGCGTCATTGGAATTTTTCTGTCACACAACACACCACTTGCTTCTTTCCACTTTATCCATCCAGCCCTAATTCTACTGCATGCATCTCCATCTATTTCTCCATTACTCTGTAATACCGATCCTAGGTACTTAAAACTATTGCTTTTCACAATCATTTCACCATCCAAAGAGTATAAGTCAATAAAAGAGTATAAGTCAAAACTGGTCAAAATATTATTTGTGCTGAAAAAGACTATAAAGGACTATATCTTTACCTTGGAATCAATAGAACAAGTCAATATGGTAATATAAAATAAATAAAATCATTTGGCCATAGATAAAATTGGTAGTAGATATCTTATATAAAAATCGATTGCTGTTCGTGTGCCTCGCTAAAACTCGATAATGGCTGCACCGATTTGGGTAATTTTGATGTTGAATTATTTGTAGAAGTTCAGGAAAGGTTTATACGGTTTTATATAGTCATTTTATTGGTCACCAAAATTTTTACAACTATAATATAGATATGTATCTATAAAATGCTCTTTTGAGAGTGTTTGTTGCCATACTCCTCCGAAACGGTTTGTCCGATTTTTATAATTTTTATATTTTACTCCTATATTCGACAGGACTGAGAATAGGTTGTTATCTATTTTTCGTACCCGTACGTCACAAGGGGGGTTGCCGATGACACCATAACTCTCATAATAATGACGTGAAAAATACGAAATTAAGTAGGTACTCCTTGCTGAATTCCGAGCAGAACCGTACTAAAATTTTTTCTCTAGCGCAATCGGTGTTCAAAATACAATATCTCAAGCCGTAGAAATATTTTGAGGACAGAAGAAGAACGAGCGACAAATTTCATAGAAGAGAAGTGGAACAGTTTAACTTTGGGCCTCAAATTGGACAATATATGAATTTTTTAATTTTGCGAAATTTTCAAAAAATATCTCTAAATGGAACTTTTCTGACGAACCGTAAGCAGGAAAAAAATTCTGATCACACGAAAAGAACAAGCAGCAAAATTATAAAATTTGATTTAATTTTAAATAATTTTGTTTAATTTCATTTAATTTAAGTATTTTATTTATTTTCGTTTTGTTTTATATTATTTAATTTTTTAATTCCATTTATTTTTTTATTTTATTAAATTTTATTTATTTTTATCTAATTTCAATAATTTTATTTAATTTTATTCAGTTTTATTTATTTTTATTTACTTTTATTCAATTTTAATTTACTTCATTTACTTTTTTATTTAATTTTAATTTAATTTTATTTAATCAACACCTATAGAGTTGGATCCACCCCGAACCCAATCATAAATACAGGGTTGTTTTGAATGTAGATAAAATAAAGCTGTTATATTCATTATAAGATAAACAAATTTAAGATTGTAACTGTTGCACTACAAACTTTATTTTGTTACTTCTAACTAAACTTTATTACTTCAAAGAGCATGTGTCATTAATTAAAAATAGTAAAAAAACCTCATTCACACCTAGCATTTTTGGTTTATTAATTACGAATTCCTTTTGTTTATTTTAAGTTTATTGTATACAAAAGTTTGTTTTTATCTATTGAGGCAGTACGAAGTCTGCCGGCTAGGAAGCTAGTGTCAAATAATTATCGCTTTTTGCTTCTCCTGAAAAGTTGATAAAATTGAGTTATACTTTTTTACTGAGCGCCCTAGATTTTGCATCTGATTGGTTCTTTACTGATTACTATTATTTTAGTTTTCTGAGATGAAATTGTCATACCTACCTACTGAATTTTTGCACATAATATCAAATTAACTATTAAAACAAATGGATGAAATTAATATATTGTTTTTTTTTCAGATTTATTTATGGATTGTAGTTCATTCCCAATACAAGGTGATAAAGAAGTTACAGTCTCCCAATATTGAACTGTTGTGGCCTTAAGGCATTATTTTATTTTGTAACAATCCGTCCACATATAGACTAAGATTTTGTATTTAAAATCGTTTTTATACTATCTATATAGATTTAGATATTTTGCTGCCTTTTGTTTTTATATGGAAGTTTTTAAATATATTTTTATTTAAAAAATGTTTTTTATTTATTTTAGCTCATTGTAGTGAATTTTTTTATTGAAAGCTAATAGTCCTTAGGCCCACCATTAAAAAAATAATACCTTCCTCATGGGACTTTTTTTAATCAATTATTCATGTCGACTCAGACAACTTTTCTATTTTGCAAAATTTTCGGGAGGAGGTGTTTCGTAAATACATATAGACGTTTCTAAACTTTGGTGCGTCAGACCCTTAAAAATTTGTCAGACAATATTACCGGTTAATTGTAAATATTTTTATCAAACAATCCTGCAAAAATCAGCTGTGGGGGTATAAATCTCTTTATGATGCGTGTAACCCCCAATAGGGGGCGCTCCATGGAGTCATAAATGATTTTTTGCAGGATTGTTTGATAAAAATACTTAAATATTGTTCCGACAAGTTTGTAAGGGTACTCCAGTTGGCGGATGCCCTCCCGAAAATTTTCCGAGTTGTCCAAATACACTGCGCGTCATAAAAAACGGGCACCCTAAAAAATGGGTCATTTTTAATGTCGCATATCTGCTAAACCTGTTGGCCGATTTAAGTGATTTTTTGAATATGTTATAGCCTTATTCTTTGTCAATATCCCTATAATAATAGTTTTGCTAAACAGGTAAATTTTCATTGTATACCGGGTGTACGAATAAAACTGTGTTTTTTTCTTAAAGTTCGCAACACCCTGTGGAATATTCTAGCATTTATAAAATACTGAAATTAAAACCCAACTATAGCCTCAGGTTTTCTTAACATTCTGTTTTTTGATTCATTCTCTTATGTTGGATAATACAAAAGTTATGTACTTCAACAACTAGTCATGTTCTTTTCATCAGTATAAGTTGTTTTTAAATAAGTGCGACAAACTTTAAAGGCAATTCTGCATGAAAAAACGGTATTGCCCTAAAACCGGTTGAGATATGCAAATGAAATTTGGTAGGTTTTAAGAGAATAGTTATTGCGAATGTTTTGACTTGCAATTAAGAATTTTATATTCACTATTGGCTTGCATACCAGTAATATGACCGATCTTATTACCCGTATGCACGCCAATGGTGAATATAAAATTCTTAATTGTATGTCAAAAAATGTGCAATAACTACGTCTTAAAACCCAGCAAATTTCATTTGCATATCTCAACCGGTTTTAAAGCAATAAATAAATCGTCAGTTTGTAAGAAAAAATTCAACATCCCGTATCTCGGAAACGAAGCATTTGCGGACATATGTTTATAAAGCAAACTGTCATTATTTTTTCATGCAGAATTACCCCTTAAAGTTTGTCGCACTTGTTTAGAAACACCCTGTATTGAAAAAGAACATGGCTAGTTGTTAAAGTACCTAACTTTTGTATTATCCAACATAAGCGAATGCATCAAAAAACAGAATGTTGAGAAAATCCGAGGCTGTAGTTGGGTTTTAATTTCAGTATTTTATAAATGCTAGGATATTCTACAGGGTGTTGCGAACTTTGAGAAAAAACACAGTTTGATTCGTACACCCGGTATACAATGAAAATTTACCTGTTTAGCAAAAATATTATTACAGGATATTGACAAAGAATAAGGCTATAACATATTATTCAAAAAATCACTTAACCCTCGTAAGGCGGTGTGGGGTGCAGCAGCACCCCAGATCTCCTTCTCACCTATTTTTTTCAATAATTTTTTTTGATTTTTGTCCATTTTTTTATTCGCATTAAATTCAATTCTAAACGCATTCCACCTCTTACGGCATTTAAAACTCTTTGCGTTTACGTGCTTTTTTGGAAAAATGATTGTAAGGTGCAAAAAATGATGAAAATTTCATATCCTGAATTTCACGTTTCTAATGTTTCACCTGGAGCTAACAGAGCAGGGGGACAAGGTCGGTGTCACTTATGTCAGAGAAAAAGAACGAAAGTTTCGGCATAACTGTATTCTGTGTAAAAACTTTTTGTTGCTCACTCTGTGAAAAATTTCATGTGTTTGTCTTGCAACGATAATAATTTTTTTTAAGAAGAAATGAGTACTTTGTAAAATTGTTTCATAGTATAATAAACAAGTCCTAATTATCTTTCAAATCAATTTTCCCGACGTTTACATATAAAAAAAATGGATATACGGACGGGGTGCAAATGCACCCCGCACCGTTGTTTACGTAAGAATCTAAGCACCGCCTTACGAGGGTTAAATCGGACAACAGGTTTAGGAGATACGCGACCTCAAAAATGACCTATTTTTTAGGGTGCCCGTTTTCTATAACGCACAGTGTATAAAAATTATTTTGATTTAACATGAATAACTGAATAAAAAAAATCTCATGAGAGAGTTGTTAATAATTTTTTTTTAATGTTGGGTTCAAGGACCGTAATCCTGTAGCTAAAAGCAAAGTAACTCGACTACTTTCGTAACAAAGTAAACGAAACTCTAAAGTTCTACAGAAATCTAAACAAAATGAGCAATTAGTTTAAGCAAAGTCTTTCTCTCCAAGAATAGGTAGCTGTAAGGGGAGGGAAATATCCTGAATGATACAGCCTCAATCTTGAACATATGGGTAAATTTTTCGACACAAAATTCAATGGCCATCGCATGCAAGAAACAACTTGGTCATTTATTGTTTATAAACATTTTTTAATTCAGAAAATCTTACTTTAAAAGGTAAGTATTTTCAAGAAAGCCATCTGTTGAACGTTTTTATCTACAATGTTTAGTTTTTTTCGCAATATTGAAAAAAATGCCTTTTTTGCTTAACCCTTTAACGTCGGGAACCGCATATACGCGCAAAAGTTTTCTTGCCTCATATACGGGGGATTTTGGGCATTGCCCTTCCGTTTAACACTTCCGCGCATCTATGCATTTCCCGACTTTTGTGGTAAACAAGTTCGTTAGTGCAAAATTGAATAAACAAGCACACAAGATAAACGTTTTATTAAATATTTATAAAAATGAATATAAATACGTTTCCTGCCCTAAATTACGTTTTGATGCAAGTGAATATATGCGTCTCTCGTATATGGGACACGGCAAGTTTAACCCTTACCCAAGTAGCACCGAACGGGTTTATTAAGTCTTTTAAGGATGCTTTAAAACTGTAGAATAAAACTAAAATTAAAACCATTTGGTTTTTAAGTAAACCTTAAGGTTGCAATAAAACCGCTTTCAGCATAAAAGGGCCCACTCTGAAAGAGGTCAATAAAACCAAAAATAAAAACCTTCTTAAAACTTTGTTTTCTTAAGCAACTGGTTTTAAAGGTGCTTATTAAAACCATGTTAAAAGACATTTTAAGTGCAGGCAGTTTTATAGCAAACTTAAAAAGGTTTCTTAGATGGAGACTTTTAAAGGCAACTTACCATAGATAGATAGATAGATAAATTTATTGATCTTTTTGTATCATTTACATGACATAGACAAGTCACAAACATGGTATACTTATAGTAGATAGATAGATAAATTATTTTTTCTACAACCGTGTTAAAAATGCAATTTTTAGCACTCCATACGAGCGTTAAAAATGCTACTAAGGCAATAGTGCTTTAAAAAATTTTTAAGGCACTGCAGTTCGTATTGACCGTATATGCAATTTTGATGTAATGTCAAAAAAATATAAAATTGGAATGTCAGTCAAGTTCAAGTAAAAGTTTTTGTAGATATTGTCCTGTAATTACGTTTGTAGAAAAAATATTGTATGATATGCGTGTTAAAAAGTACATTTTTAAGGCACTCATGTGAATTGCAGAACTCGCTATCGCTCATTCTGCAAACTTTAACGTGTACTTTTAACACTTATATCATAAATAACTATTTATAGTACAATAAGTAGGTTATTAAAAAATACTACACTAATAAATGATTCTTTAAACCCATATACTCCATATAGGCCAACAAATTTTTACATGTGTTATGAGAGGTAGATAGGTATTTGTAACTATGTATACAATAATAAAAAGTACTTGGTTATTTCAGACTGTCAAGGTAGAAAAACACTTGCGCACCCAACTTTATTGATAATGTTAACAAAAAAAGGTCTAAATAACTCACGCGCCCTAAAATTTCTGACTTATGGCGATTAAAAAATAAAAATAATAAAAAAAAATAAATCCAAAAAATATTAATTTGAAATAAAAATAATTTTAATGCTTTAATGATAAAGTAAATCGAATTTATGTCTTTAGGATGCTTATTTATAGTTTTTGCGAAAGCCTTTTTTTATTGCAGATTTGAATTCTTTACGTACAAATAAGCAACTTTTATTCGAAACATCTTTTGAATTATGGATAGATGGCGCTATAATCGAAAAAAAAAACGATTGTTGGAAATGGAAAATTAAATAAAAGAATGGAAAGTCCCCACTAAAATGAAAAAATTTACTTAACTTTTCTTGGTTTTAGGACCTAATAATCACAACCCAATAGGTCCCCAAAGCGCTCGAGTGACTGCAAATTTAGCATACTTTCCTCCCCTACTATAATTTTCTTGTCTTCTATTGTTTGTATGTGTCATTTATTAGTTTGTTACCTTGCACATGACGATTCTATACAACTTAAATTGATTTATTAAGCATGTACGATTTAGTGAAAAAAATTGAGGTTTGCCTTTGGTTTTGTTTATGTATTTTATACTTTCTTCATTTAAATGATATGATGCAGACTTATTTCAAAAACCAAAAATCTATACATTTCTGAAGATATATCATCATTATCTTTACAACCCATAGTGGGTCTTGGCCTGTTCTAGGATCAGCTTCTACTCTTTACATTTGTAAGTCATCTTTGACTTGGTCTTTAAATGTGTTTCAACAGCTCCATCTCGTTCATTCTCTCTAAACGATTTAGCCACTGCAGCCTGTTTATTTTAATGGAACTACCAATACTAGATTCACTATAAAGGTGGCAAAGCTCAAAATTATAGCGCCTAGTCCATAATCCATTTCCTGCACATCTTTATAAACATGTCTGAGGATTTTATGTTCAAAACAGCTGGCACATTCTTCATCACTTTTTGTCAATATCCACGTTTCTTACACATAACTGAGGAAGGGCTTGATAAATCCTGGATATTAATTGATATTTTCGTTCTTTTTGTGACTATGTTTGATGTTAAAAGTTTCTTTAATCCATAGTATGCTCAATTTGCTAGGTATATAAATATATGTCTGTTAATTTCTGCAGTTACTGTATTCTTTTGGTTGATTTGTGAGCCTAGATATATGAAATCTATTACTCTTTTGAAAATATATGATCTAACTGTTAGATCTTCGAGTTTTGCTACTTGCTTATTATTTGTCACCTTCATATACTTAGTTTGAATAGTGTTAATGTGTAGCCCCATTCTTTTGAGACAAGAATAAAAAAGAACAATAATATAAACACATTCACATACTTTTATTTGTTTTCTTCAATACATTTTTTATATATCTATTAATTTAGTTCTAAATAAAAAAACTTTGCGATGCAATAATTAATGATGGTGTTCTTCCCTATAAAACCTCAATCCACAATATCCACAGGCATGATTGCCGGGTTTGTCCTAAAAAATATATTTATCACAAATTTGCAAACATCAATAATACATTGATTTGTTAACATACCAAGTTGATGTATACTTTTGGATGACCTTCGGGGCCACTACCTCCATCACACCATACTACACGATCTTTACATGCCTTTGGGGGAACTTCATTAACAAGATTGATTGCGAAGTTTGGATTGACATGTTTTGGCCTGTCTACAAATCTAGATAATCTGTAGTCATCAGAAGCCCATTTCTGAAAGAATAGGTAGGTGATTTTATTGATATACTCTAGTTTATACAAGATAGGTATTAAATTTTATTAATATGTTCATCTAGTTATTGTTTAGACAAAGTTTAACACTCTTAACCTGAAAGATCCCGTCTGTGAGACGAGCTTCAATATACATTTGTTATTAGGTTTGCTCTAGCATGTAGTTTTGTATGGTTTGACACCAGATTATTTTACTGCGCATGTTCAATCCACAAACTGGTAACAAACTGTTTTTTGCTAGAATGCTTTTTTATCGGAGTAAATACCAAAGAGGTTAAGAGGTTAAAAGTAAATACCAAATTTTTAAGATTTATGCTAATTACTGAAAACTAATGTTATAAACGTAAATAATTAATGGCAAGTAACATAGTCAGAACATATTACTTTAATTTAAAATTTATAAACGTCAAACAAAGAATTCCACTGTGCAACTCACAAACTGAAAATCTGAACAAAATCCGCAAACTCTTGACTGTTTTAAACCAGTTTCCAAATCAAAATTTACTTTTGTTAGAACGCTCGACTAGTAGTTTCAAACTAGTAATTTGTGTGCTTGAACGCCATTAAACAAAAGCGCATATTTCTGATAGTTTCAAATCGTTTGAAACTGATGCTAGAACAAACCCATTATCTCTGATTTTCCATAACTGGTAAGTTAATCACTTCTCCTAATCCTAATCTGACTAGTCAGTTATAGTCCAAGAGGCAGCGTTGAAAAATTTCTCTGAATTTATTAAAGCTAGTCATTTCACAGTTGATTACTGTGATTATGTAGAGAAACATACTGCGTTCGGTCAAGCGAAACGTAGAACAGGTGGTATTGACAGCTTGTCAAAGTTGCTTACCTGCGGATGTGATTAAATCCATTTACTAAGGCTTAAAATCAGTACACATATTCTAAATTGAATACATATAAATGGGGTCTAAATGATTACTTATTTTCAGTAAACTGGGACAATATATTTATACATAATGATATTGACACTGTTGTGTCAGATTTTTATAATATCTTAACTTTTGGTATTCAATGTTTTATTCCACAGAAAAAATTTAGAACATCCAGCTATCCCTCTTTCTTCTCTAGGGAATTAAGAGAATTGATATCACTAAAAAAGAGTAAACATAAAAAATATAAGCTGTCTTATAGTGAAAGGGACTATCATGAATTTAGTATGTTGAGAGCACAATGTAAACGATTGAGTCAAGAGTGTCACAAAAATTATCTGACATCTGTAAATAGGGATTTGATTAGTAATCCAAAGAATTTTTGGAAATTCATTAGTGGTAGGAGAACATCAAGTAATATTCCGAAAAACATGGTTCTAAATAATTCAGTTGCTACCAATGGTCAACAAATTGTTGACTTATTTGCTAATCACTTTTCTACAGTCTTCTCAAATGCAAAGGCAATGTCTCCTGAAAAATTTTATAGCCAAATTAACATAGATTGTCCTGTGATATGTGTATCTGAGGTTTTCGAAAAGTTAGGGACTCTTCCTAATAAGCTAATGATTGGGGCTGATGGCATTCCAAATCTTGTTTTAAAACAGTGCAAATATTCATTATCTCAGCCATTGTGTAAACTGTTTAATTTGTCTCTATCTACTGGAATTTTTCCCCATATCTGGAAAGAAAGTTATATCTCGCCTATATTTAAAACAGGCTCCAGAAATGATGTAAAAAACTATCGTAGTGTATCCATACAATCATCTATCCCAAAATTATTTGATAGTCTCATGTATAATTATTTGAACTGGCATTGCAAACACATCATTATTGATGAACAGCATGGTTTTAGAGGAGGTCATTCCACAATGACCAACTTGCTTCTATACCATGGTAGGTTGTTGGATGCCTTGGAGAGGGGGTATCAAGTTGATGCTGTGTATACTGACTTCTCCAAGGCATTTGATAAGGTCAATCACTTGTTATTGGTTGAGAAGCTGAGAAATATAGGTTTCTCTGATAGATTGGTGGAATGGTTGCGTAGTTTTTTGTGCGATAGAAGGCTAGTAGTTAAAATCGGTAACTTTATATCTAGAGTGATTGAGGTATGTTCAGGGGTTCCTCAGGGGGGACACTGCTCTCCTTTGTTATTTAACCTGTTTGTTAATGACCTCAAAAAGGTCTTGAAGTATTGTGACTTTCTCATGTTTGCTGATGATCTCAAATTATTTTTAACTATACGTAATGATCTTGACATTAGTTTACTACAAAAAGATTTGGATAGTCTTTCTCAGTGGTGTGAACATAATCTCTTAGACCTTAATATTGATAAATGCTTTCAGATTTCATTTCATAGGAAAAAAAATAGAATACCATCATTCTATTCTATAAATGGGCAAAATCTTAAAATAAATGAGGTAGCTAAAGACTTGGGTATACTATTTGACTCCAAACTGAATTTTAGTGATCATATAGATAAACTAGCAGTAAAAGCGAACAGGATGTTAGGTTTTACACTAAGAAATTGTAAAGGGTTATCTTTGGAGGCAGTGAAGACAGTATATGTTGGGTTGGTCAGATCACAGCTTGAATATGGGTCAATTATCTGGTCTCCTCAGTATAATGTCTATAAGTCGTTACTGGAGAGTGTGCAACATAAATTCCTACGATATTATAATTATATGTTCAATCTGAATATGATTCCTGACCACAACTATTCTCATATTTTAAGGTATCTTAAACTGGATACATTAGAGAAGAGAAGAACCATGTTTGATATTTGCTTTGTTTTCAAACTATTGAATGGAAATATATCATGTTCAGAAATTCTTTCACAAATCAAATTTGCTGTTCCACAGAGAATGCTTCGACAAAATAACTTATTTTTTATTGGCTTTCATGCAACAAATTATGGTAGACACTCATTCATGAATCGATCCCTAGAGTTTATGAATAGAGAAGATAGATTGGATGTGTTTAATAACTCTTTTCAGTCATTTAAGAGAACTCTTTTGGAAATATGTTAATGTTATATTGCTATTACATATGTGCCAGTTTATTAGTGATAACTTATGTACCTAATGGATTTATTATTTAAATAACTTTTTGTTCATTCTGTATGTGATATATTTGTACCTATATGTATCTTTTAAGCTTTTTTTAATAGGATGCTATTTAGATTAGTTTTGATATAGCCTTTAATCAAAAATGTACTATTTTTTTTTTGTAATGGGGGTTTCCCGTCTAATAATAAATAAATAAAAAAAATAAATAAATAAATATAAATAAAAGTTATTATAGTCGGTCAGCTGTATGACGGGACAGAGCCGGTCAGTCGGCCCCATGAATGTACAGGGGTATTCACTATATTTTGACCCCCCTCTAAACTTCTTTATTTACAGAATTAGAAAAAAATGTAAAATACAAAACTTATTCAATTTTTAAATTATGATTTTTTGACATATATATCGTACTAGTGACGTCATCCATCTGGGCGTGATGATAATCGACTATTTTTTTAAATGAGAATAGGGATCGTGTGCTAGCTTATTTAAAAGGTTATTCAATTCCCCATTCAGTAATATAAACATTAACATGATTCTTTATACAGGGTGTCCAAAATTTTTTTGAAGATATTCTTCTTTAGTGGCGAATCGATTGAGGGTAAAATTTGATTGATACGCGCGCATGCGCACACCGACAGTATGGTATTAATCGTTATACGGGCTCTGATTGGGTGTTGAAATTTTGAAATGATCTGTCAATAATTGTTCAATATGGAGGTTATCGGTAAACAAAAATATTGTATAATATTAGTTTTTATTGATGTGTGGACAGAAATAAAATCAAATTTATAATTATAGTGACTTTTTAAATAGTTTTGAAAAGCCGCAGATACGTAATTCTAAATGTTTCAGTTGGAAATACCTAATAGTTTCAATACCTATCTATTTGGAAAATGTAAACAAAATAATGTAGTTACCTATTAGTAGGCAATGCTTTAATTTACATAATCTGATTACGAACAAACTTTCTACAAATCTTCATCTCATATATTGTTTTCTTACTCTATATTTTGTTGTATTTTATTTCGACAAAAATCAAACTAATAATTTTATTAAATTCATATAAATTTATGGTGTAAACGTTTAGTTTGTGTATATTCCCACATGACGTATACGCGAATGTGGTGCAGTTTGAAATACCGTCAGCTTTTGTATGGCGCGGTAGACGTGAAGTGGGTTCAAGCCCCAAGCAAGTTATTATTTTTTTATTTTTTTTTTATAGATTTTATGATTGTAGGTATATTATTATATAATTTTTGAAGATATTCTTCTTTTTTGAAAGTGGTAGATAAGAAAGTTAGTTTGATTTTTAAATAAAATAAGTACAAATAACCTTTTAAGTATATTTACTTCGTTTAAATTACCTATTATATAATAGAAGAATATATTCTTACGTGCGTACACAGTACACACACATTCTTTTTTTTTATTTAAATTAATTTCAAAATTTTTTTTGGACACCCTGTATAAATAATGATCTTAATGTTTATATTACTGCACAGAGAATTGAATAACCTTTCAAATGAGCTAGCACATGGCCCCTATTCTCATTTAACAAAATAGTTGATTACATCATCACGCCCAAATGGATGACGTCACTAGTATGATATGTCAAAAAATCATAATTAAAAAATCGAATAACTTTTGTATTTTACATTTTTATCTAATTCTGTAAATAAAGCAGCTTACAAGGGGGTCAAAATATAGTGAATAACCATGTACATTCATAGGGGCCGACTGACCGTCTCTGTCCCGTCATACAGCTGACTTGACTGTAATAACTTTTATTTATATTCAATTTAGAATGTGTGTACTGATTTTCAGCCTTAGTAAATGGATTTAATTACCTCCGCAGGTAAGCAACTTTGACAAGCTGTCAGTACCGCCTGTTCTACGTTTCGCTTGACCGACCGCAGTATGTTTCTCTACACAATCACGATAATCAACTGTGAAAAAACTAGCTTTAGTAAATTCAGAGAGAGTTTTCGAATACCATTGAATTTCGAATCAATATGAGAACTTGTGCTTTAAATATAAGATAAAATAAAGTGAGAGTAGTTTGTGAGATGACACCTGTATGTTTGTGTTCGTAAGTCCTTATTGTTAGCTACAGCTAGATCCCTCTGTGGCTCAGTGGTAAGAGAGCCTACCATTGGACACAACGGTTGTGAGTTCGAATCTGAGCTAGGTGGAATATATTTTTTATAAAAATTTAATAAATAAAAATAATCTCTATCCTTGTGCGATCCATATTCTCCTGAAGGACGATACAATAAGCATCTCTTTGTAAAGACAATGAAGTCAACTTTATTAAGTAAGAAGACATTTAAACCTGTCATTAAAAAAAGCTCTTGCTAGTTCCTCGAAAAAATATATAGAATCATCTATGAGACGAAACCTTCGTCAATGGACTGGCTTATCAGCAGATCAATTGTTACATGCCGCACAAGATCGAGAACGATATCGGCAAATTGTTATGGAAGCTACCCAGGCCTAAAAATTTGGGCACGGTACTTAAAGAAGAAGATCTATGAGACGGGACCTTTCCATCTATGTCAAAAATGTGACCTTTTTGGTTAAGGGTTAATACTGTAAAGGGCTTTAAGTGTATGAAATTAATAAATTTATAATTTGTGTTAACCAACCTGTCCAGTGTGTGTTTCTTTTTCCTTAGGTACCCAATCTGACATACATCTCACAGCTGGTGTAGCAATGCTTTGTCTCAGAAGAATTCTCTCTGAAAGCTGGGCCAATAATTTTACTTGAGACATTTTTACCATTATTTTGATTGAAATGATTTTCCTATGACATAACTCAGGTGAGACTGTAACCATACATTTTCTTCTTCTTTTACGCTCAATTTCGGTCATTATTTGTTAGTATATACAGCCAATAATAATTTATTCAAAGGGACATTCAGAACTGAAAGACTGATTTTCAGTTTTCACTGTATTCCTTCATCAAACCGTTCTCTCCAGTTCTTTCTGTTGTTCTAGTCCCCTTCCTGTACATTTCTTCTTCCTTTTGTTTAGTCCGTTTCATCTTTGAAAGATCTTCGGGGCCTGCCTCTCTTTCTTCTTCATATCGGGCTCCACTCTGTTTCTGTTTATCCAACGTTTTTGTCTGCTCTTTTGACATGTCCGTACCGGGCAGTGGTGTCGCGAGAGCTTTTTTTGGGGGGGGGGAGAATGAAAAATATTCCCAACTCTCATACTTTATTTTATTTACATAGGTACACCTTTTTCCAAAATTCAGAATAATTAGTTATTATAATAATAAACATATTTTATGTAAGTAATAACTTTACTATAATCACAACATAAAATAAATACACAGCGTTTTTATAACATTACCTTATTTCATACGTATTATATTTACATAAGTAGTTGTTTAGATTAACAGGATTAGGACAAAGAAAAAGACTACACATTTTAAAAAAAGTCGAAACGTCGGCAGTTTAAAAAAAAATAAAAAAGAAAAACTCTGGAGATTTTTTGTCCTAATCCTGTTACCTGAAAGACTATTTACAAAAAAGGACGATATTACGTATTCTTCCATTTTATTTAAGCCCTAAAATGTTATTTTAAAATTATTCGCCTTTTCTTTAGAGTTGCCCACTTATCAATTGTGTAACCTAAATCTAATTTTAACGCCATGTCAAGGCCGCGTCTCACCATCAAATAATTTGATCAAACAGTTTGAGCAAACTTGACGTACTTGAGGAAGTACGTCAAGGCCCCGTCTCACCATCAAATAATTGGGTGCGTTCGGACGACCACAGCGGCTGGACAGCTGAGCCAGCAGTAGCTGTCAGACGTCACCGCTGGAAGCCAGCCGCTGAGAGATTTACTAAGCTTTCCCTATCACGGCTGGATGCAACCACTCAGCCGATTTCTGCTGGCAGCCAGCCGCTATGGTCGTCCGAACGCACGACAGTTATTTGATCAAACTTGACAGTCAAACTTGACTAGTGACACAAACTATACATACTAACTGTCACTTTGTGTCAACTAACTGTCAAGTTTGATCAAATAACTGTCAATTATTTGATGGTGAGACGGGGCCTTCAAAGTGACGTCACAATTGCAGTTTTTTTGAAATTCTAAAAATCTGTGCTCTCACTATTCAGTCTAGTTTGATCAAATTTTTTGTATTGAGTTGTCTAACTTGTTTGTACTTTATTTAAAATTAAAATTTTTCATTATTATCCACAATGAACACTCAGGATGTGACGTCACTAACTGTCACTTTCAGTTTGCTCAAACCAGTTTGATCAAATTATTTGATCGTGGGACGCGGCCTTCAGATTCACACTTTCACTTTAATAGCATTAAATTATCAAGCCGTTCATCAGACATTGTTGTTCTTAACACATTTTTAATAATTTTTAATTGACTAAAGCTCCTTTCGTTGGTTGAAACACCATAGGGTACAGTCAATACAAACATACAAAAGCAAAATGCTTGATTTAAATTATCTTTTAACTTGGTTACATTAGATAATAGTTCAGGAAAAGAACTTACTTTATAGTTCATATCAAATAAAACTTCTAATTCACCTTGTAAAGAATGGACATCAGGCTTTTTAGAACCTGGAGGAAACATGGCAACAATGTCACCTAAAATCTTTAAGGTAATATTTCTTTTATCAAGTGGAAATGTTAAAACTGAATACAGTGGCTCAATTGATTTTTTGATATGCTCAAAATTATCATTTAAACCACTTGATAAGGTATCCAAAATTTCCTGGAAATCTCGCCTATAAAAAGTTTTTAAATCCATATCGACTTCAGTGTCACGATTTTCATCAATTTTTTTTGGCATAATCCTTCGTCTATGATATTTCGAAAAATCAGAATAAGGATCAATATTTAATTTTTCGGCATATTTTATGGCACTTTCAATTAGACTATTTAAACTGTTATGGTCATAATCGGTATTTCTTAAATTAAGGGCAGTAGTTTTTATCAAATTAATGCAGTCTATTATATTTAAATTAGGTGTTTCTATCGTTTCAGTTAAAATTTTAATTTTTGGTAAAATATTTTTTAGAAAAAAGAAGCTATAGCTATGAAGTCAAAATTTAAAATCTTTTTGTAAAGTCCCAATGCTTTAGTTCTTGTAGAACCATCAAATTCTCTATTTTTGGAAATGTCTGATAGAACTTCAATAATTTGATCTACTGTTTGGTTAAGAGCTCTGACTGAGTCTGCCTTTGCAGTCCATCTGGTTCTTGAAAGGTTTTTAAGTTGAACTGATTTATCTATTTCTTGTATTTTTTCTTGCAGGTGTTTAAATCTTTTTGTGCTTGATGTAAAAAATACGTAAAGTTCTTCAAGAGTGTCAAAAAAGTTTCTAATCAATGCACTTACGTTACAAGCATGTTCAAGCACTGTATTAGTCCTGTGATCTTGACAGGGAATGTAAGGTACATTGTGCTCGACGATATCTGTAATTTTTTTTTGTACGCCATTAAAACGACCGGACATGTTACTAGCAAAATCATATGATTGAAAAGCAAGTTTAGAACTATCTATTTCCAACTCACTTAGGCATTTCATTAACAACTCGGCCATACCCAGTCCGGATTTATCGCAACATTCAACGGTCTTAATAAGCCTTTCGTGAATATTACCCTTATTGTCGGCATAACGTATTACCAGGGAGAGTATATCCTATTATGGGATAAATCAGGTGTCGTATCAGCCATTATCGAAAAAAATAAACATTCTTTAATTTCTTCAATTATCAAACTACGTACCTCTGATCCAATTAAAGAGATCATTTCATTTTAAGATTCACCACTCATGTATGTCACATGATAAGGGCGCAATTTTCTGTCGTCAAACCATTGTTTCACGACACTGTTATGTCTTGATATAAGGTTTACAATTTGTCCAAAATTTCCTTCGGAAGCCGAATCAGATTTTCGAAAACCCAATCCTAGAATGCCTAATGTTCTGATTGTATCCATTAAAACCCATAAAACTCTCTTATTTTGACTATGGATTTTCTCTTGTTCGATTAATGTATTTCTCTTATTTTTATCTAGGAAAACATCAATATGCCTTTCTGTAATCAAGAAATTACAATAATCGGACAATGCCGCTTTATGAGCCATGGATGAAAAATGTTGTTGAAGTTTGCCCAATTTATTTTTTCCAGCACTTTTCATTTTTCCCCACCCTTTTACACCTCCTTCAACCCAAGAGCTTTCCCCTTTTTCCCGCCCTATACCCTTTGGAAATAAGCAGCAAACAAAACAGAAAACAGAGTCATTTATGGTACTATATTCTAAAAATTCAAATTCATTATACCATTGGGCATTAAACCTATTCTTTCCATCTGATGGAAATGCCGCTAAGCGAGGTTGATGGGGTCCCAAACGAATAAGATAGTTTTTTTGATTAGTACTTAACTTAGAAGGGCGCATTGCAGGATCATGATTTACTATATTATCAGAAAGACTATTTTGGTCATCAATTTCAAAAGAAATATTATCTTTGTTTAAATTTGCTAGCACTTCATTGGCAATATCTATTATTGAGTTGCAATTCTGCCTAAGTTCTGTCACGGAATTTAAAATATCAATTGTAGTCATTTTTTCATCTAAAATTTCTGATTTATGATATTTTTCTAACAGCCCTTTGCTTTCATTTAAAGAGTCTAACAGATACGAAAATTTTCCTAACAGTGATATAAAAGATTTTTCTTCACCTGGTTGATCAGAAGAAATAGTGTTTGATAAGCATTGGGTTGCTTCATCGTCAGTATTTATAGAGATTACGTCTGGTTCCACGTCTATATCACTGGGGATGGTAGTACTGGCACTTGGCATATTCAGGTCCATATTTTCACTAACATCAGTATTTTCACTCCCATCGATCTTTTTGTAGGGGCTATCGTTAGAGCTTATTCGAACGGAATCGGTGTCAGAAGCAGTAGAAGTAGCCTTAAGTAAAAGGATTATTATTAGGCCAAATTATACCAAAAAATATTTAAAAAATTATATGGATATTGCAGTAAACTTTTTCTATTATGCCTATATACACCTATAAATATTTCGGTTTTATCTTACCTCAATTATAGTTTCTGTTTCTGCCTCATATTTCCGTTTCTTTAACGCAGCCTCAAATGGGTTTGCAGGCGCCCCAATATTTTGTATGGATACTCTTTTTCCACCATGTTTAACTTTTTCATGTTGACTTTTAAAATCATTGTTAAACACAGATTTACATTCGCAGCATTGCACTTTGTATCTTTTAGGTTTCATTTTTCTTTTAATTTAAGGTTTACCGCAAGTAGAATTATGCCTACAAATTAAAAACCGTTGCTAGTGAAATCAATATTTTCACATCACATCAAAATAAAAATTTAAAATTAATATTTTAGATAATTCTTACATAATTTTAAACTCAACAACAAAGCGAAGCCAATTTAATTTTTACTTACCAAAGATAAAAGTCCAAAATTTCCAAACTGCATTTACTCAGTCAAATTAATTAATACTCGAATAATGAATTGCAGCTCCACGCAACTGCTTCAAACAAATTGTAATTAATAATATTTAATATAATTTACCAGTGTAGCAGTAAATTAACACTAATAATTAAAATGTGTTTTTATAACCCATTCGGTCACTCGCACTTATTCACTTAACACCAAATAAAACCTGAACCCGGCTTACAGCTTACACCAAACAGAGTACAAAATATATTTTCGGCGATTCCCCTAACGTGTAACAAATTGTGAATCACTCAACCAGGGCACGCGTAGGCGTAGCAAGTTATTTAATTGACGCGTTGCCGGTTGCGGCGGCGCGGCATTGCCACATAGAAAACGAATTCAAAGAAATGAAAGAAATTCAACCCAAACTTTATTTTTTTAAATTTTATTTCTTTTCCAGTCGGAGTCGGGATTTATAATTTTCTTAATAAATTTTCCAACTGAATCTTTATTGGGGGGGGGGGAATCCCCCCCTCACCCCCCGTATGGCGACACCACTGGTACCGGGTCAGTCCCTTCGGTTTTATATAGTCTATATCTATATCTCAGTTGATTCCCATTATTTTCTTGATCTCTGTTATTTATTCTATCTCTTCTTGTTACTCGTCCTCTGCAGGTTCTCCTTAGGAATTCCGTCTCTGTTGCTCTTATTTATCCAATTTTGGTCAGGATACTTAGCTTCTTGTCGTGGAGTTATATATTCTTTTTGTTTTTATACTGATTGTTTTATCCCAAAGTACCGGGTTTAATTTTCGTATGCAGTCTCTTGTTTGTCCTAGTCTATTTTTCATATCTTCTTCAGTTGTTCCTTTTTGTTTGATATTATGAAACCTAAATACCTGTCTGTTCCTTTGATTTGTTTGCTTTCGTCCATTTCCAGCCGTTTTATTTCTTTATATTTCATTATTCGTTATTCAGTTTTCTGGTTTATTTCTATTCCATTCTTTGTATATTCCTGTTTTCTCATTCTAAAGCTGAGGCCATCTTCGTCCCGTGCGATCACAATTTGGACATTGTCACAGAATAAGGAACAAGCTTGTTTCCTATTCTGTGACATTGTGATCGACAAAACTTGGAGATATTCATTTCTTACTGGTATGTCCACTCTTTCGCATTTTCTTTTCCAGGACTTTTTCTAGCAATATTTTGAATAGGATAGGGGATGCGGAGCAGCCTTGCAGCAGTCCCTTTGTCGTCTTAAATGGACTGCATTCTATTGCTCGTTTTGATATTCTTGTTCTCTAGGTATAGGTATCGAGTCATAGGCCTACTCATTATACGTGTTAATAAAACAATTAATGATTTTCAATTGAATTTAGATGATTACAGAGGTCAAGGATATGACAATAGCTCTAACATGATGGGAACAAATAAAGGTGTACACGCTCGTGTTTCCAAAAAAATCCTCATGCTTTGCATGTCATGGATGCCACTCCCCCAATTTAGTCATTGGGGATGCAGCTATATCTTGAGCACAATCACATCTTTTTTTGTGATTCTAAGTTTATACCAATTTTTTTTCTGCTTGTTGACAATGTGCATTATCTCGCTCCTTCGTTGCTTGAACTTCAAATGCGTTCGTTATGCTATGCCATATGTTGCATCAGTTATAAATAATTAACTACACATTGCATTATTTTTTAAATAGTGTTGGGCCAAAGAAAACAGTTTATCTCGATATTTGGCACTTTATTAGATTTTAAGGAAATGAAGAAACAGGTCGATTTTTGATCTAAGGGCGACACATTTTTACGGTACATACATTTGTCAATCCCCTCCCCGTATTTTTAAATAGGGAATAGGGGTTGTGTGCTAGCTCATTTGAAAGGTTATTCAATTCTCTATTCAGTAATATCAACATTGACACAAAAAGAAGAATGTATGTAATTTAATTCAAAATACATTCTACTGCTGTAACAAAACAGAAAAAATGTTTTTTGATAAATAAACATTGCTTTACGCTTAATTTCAATGTTTAAGCTGCCACTCATCTGCCTCTTGGTATGTTGAATGTTGCATTTAGGCAACGTTTATTTATTAAATAATTTTTTTTCTGTTTTCTGTCAGCAGTAGAATGTATTTTGAGTTAAATAGATTACATACATTCTTTTTGTGTCAACTAATTTAATTTAAAATAATTTTTCATTGACAACCTGTATAAATGATTATGTTAATATTGCTGAATAGAGAATTGAATAACCTTTCAAATGAGCTAGCACACGACCCATATTTCCTATTTAAAAATAAGGGGTGGGGGAAGTGGAAGGGAGGGAGTTGACAAATGACAGATGTGTCCCCCTAGATCAAAAACCGACCTGTTTCTGCGTTTCCTTAAAATCTCATAAATATGCACTGCCAAATATCGAGGTGGACCGTTTTCTTTGGCCCACACTGTATAGTTTTACATAGTTCTTTATTAGGAAATTTTGCTGTACATTTTTCTCAAATTTCTGTACAAATTTCTCGGTGTACTTGATAAACTGTTCTTGTCATTGGATCTATATAAATTTAGTTTCTTAAGATTATTGTGTGGTAATGTTTCTATAATAAAAAAATAAAACAAATAAATATAAAAAAACCATTTATTTTAATACTAATGCAATAACATTGAAACATAATACAAATTGAAATCGTTAAACCTAGTGGAAATCTTATTCTAAATCTTAAAATTAATTCTTCAAAGATCTTGAAATTCTTATCGTCCTTCAACTAGAAAAGAAAAAAAAAAATGCATTAGCAAATGGAAATATGTAGTTGAATAACAGAACTATGAAACACCATACATTTTTTATTACAGCATCTTTCTGTACTTTTAACATGTATTTTTCACAAAAAGGGAACGAATCTGCATAAAATTTTAAATTCGAAAAAAATGTTATAAATTTCAACAGAACATAATTTAAAACATGTATCAAAGATAAAAAAGTTTTGTTTGTCTTCAGTTTGGCCCCTAAAGACGACTAAAAATATACCAGCCACCCCAAAACGCGTCGTGAGGTCATCAGGTTATGTTAACATTATGCACCAACAAAGTAAACAAAATTGCTTGCTTGGTTATTGGCCTTGCTTTATGCAATTTGGCCAGCTCTATCAGGTTGGCGGTCACGACGTTGACTGGCTCATGACCATGTCAGGCCCACCAAATATGTCTACTTCTTGATTTTTTGAAGTAAATTGGCTATGGTGATAATTTTGACTAAATCTTTACTTTTTGTACAAGGTACAATAACAAACATAACCTATTAGTAATAAGCATGAATTAGAAATAAGTTGTAGCTACTAGTAGCTAGTTGAGCATTATAATAAAACAAAATTGTATATAATTTTAAATTAAACATGATAAACGTCAGTAGAAAATACAGTTATGTGACATCAGAAGTGTTTTGATCGTTTGAACTATTCACAGAAAACTTGTACTTTTACAAAATGGTTTTGTTTTCCATAGTTAACCTTCTTTCCTTTCCTTCAAAAACTGTATCAAACTACAATCTCAACAAACTGGTATATTATTACAATGACATGATAAATGTCATTAGAATATAAATATTTTTCCCTTAATCCGCGACGATGAGCTGGCCAAATACCCAAGTAGGTGGAGGTCAATAAACTAAAGAAGGAGAAGAAGAATATATACCTCGTCCAATTTACTTACTGTTGCACGTCATCCGCTCCATAGCCTGTGACACGATACCACCACGAAATATTTAGGCGGTAGGTGTTCTTTTTTAGAATCAAAATGATTCTAAAGGGGAACACACCTACCGCTTAAATATTTCGTGTTCGTATCGTGTCACAGGCTATGGCGCGGATGACGTGCAACGGTAAGTAAATTGGACGAGGTATACCTAAATATAACCATAATCATAACTATATAATAAAACTATGTGATGTCACGAGTCGTTTGAACTATTTTATATGTACTGCAGAAGACTTTAAATTTGTATTTTTAAACAAAACTGAACATTATTATATAATAAAATAAAAATGTGTAAGTTCAATAATGTGCGGATTTTCAAGCTCTTAAATATTCACAAATCATTCTAAATACTCACTGTATGAACTGAGATCTATTTCGTCAGGTAATTCAGTAATATTAACATCAAATCTTTCTTGTACTTCGTTCAATATTTTGGCATCTCCCTCTTCTGATACGAAAGTAATGGCTAGACCTTTGGTACCGAAACGTCCAGCTCGGGCTACTCTGTGCAGGTAAGTGTCAGAATCTTCGGGCATGTCATAGTTGAAGACGATGTTCACTCTTTCGATATCCATTCCACGTCCAAATAAGTTTGTGGCTACTAGAATCCTCTGTAATCAAAAAAACAGTTTAAGACAAAAGAATAAAACTATATGGAATGTTGAGGGATTCAAAAGTCCAACAAAGACACAAGAATATCGAAATACTCTCCAAATAAAACTCAACGGAATCAGAGAGAAAGATACTGCAGAGAAAGAATGGAGACAATTAAAAAGAATAATAACGGAATCTGCGGAGGAAACTGTCGGAAAAGCCAAAAGACAAAGAAATGCGGAATGGTATGATGATGAATGCAGAACTGCAGTAGAGGAAAAAAGGCAAGCTAGGCTTAACCAACTCCAAAGAAACACCAGAAATAGTAGAGAAATTTATAACGAAAAGAGAATACAAGCAACTAGAATATGCAGAAGGAAAAAAAGAGAGGCTTTGAAAAAACAAGTATAAGAAATCCTAGAACATAACAACATACACGAAAGCAGAAAATTCTATAAAAGGATAAAAGAAAGCACACAGTCATTTAGACCAAAATTGACAATATGCAAAGACAAGGACGGAGAACTACTAACAGAGAAAAAATTATAATGAGATGGAAAGAATACTTTGAGGAAAACCTAAACGCAGACAATGGAAATGATCAAAACGAGACAATATATTTTACAGCCGAGCAGCACATTGAAAATCCGAGTTATGAAGAAGTAGTTCAAATAATAAAGAAACTAAAAAACAGTAAAGCGCCAGGAACGGACGGAGTTACGGCAGAATTGTTGAAATATGGAGGACCCGAACTCTGGAGAAGAATTCATTACCTGATAAAGTTGGTATGGACTAAGGAGCAAATGCCGGAGGAATGGGCAGTTGGTCTTATACAGCCAATTTATAAAAAAGGAGATAATGAGGGAATGCCAGAATTACAGACCAATTACATTGCTAAATGTAATATACAAAATCCTTTCTGGCATTATCTATACTAGATTGTCAGAATACTCTGAAAATATAATTGGTGCTTATCAAAATGGATTCAGACCAAATAGAGCCACTACAGACAACATATTCATACTTAGAACAATACAAGAGAAAGCTTATGAATACGACATAAAACTATATAATATGTATATAGACTTCAGACAAGCTTTTGATAGTGTGAAAAGAGACAAAATACTGGAAGACCTCCGAAATCTAGGTATACCAAAAAAATATATCAGCCTCATAAAAATGACGTTGAAGGGTTCAAAAGCCACAGTTAGAGTAGATGGAGAACTGTCTCCCCTGTTTGACATCAACATGAGGGGTGAGACAGGGAGACGCATTGTCAACCATGCTGTTCAACCTAGTTCTTGAAGCAGTCATAAGAAAAACCAATGTAACCGGCCATATAAACACCAAATCAGTACAAATTACTGCATATGCAGACGATGTCGCCATTATTAGTAGAAGCAAGACACGACTAAGGGAAAAAACGTTTAAGGAAATTGATCCTGAAGCACAAAAAAGAGGGCTTAAAATAAAAGAAACAAAAACTAAATACATGACCATCAAAAGAACTCCTGAGAATGAAAATAATATAACAATAGACAACTATAGTATTGAACGTGTGGATGCCTCACATATCTGGGCACAGAAATCAATCAGAAGAATTCCATAAATAGCGAAATTAATGCACGTATTTCCAGTGGAAATCATACATACTATGCTAATAAAAGATTGATGATGTCGAAATTATTAGACAAAAGAACCAAAATGACTATCTACAGAACCTTGATTAGACCCGTAGTAACCTATGGTTGTGAAACCTGGGTAATGACTAAAAAAGATGAAGCCCAACTCAGGATATTCGAGAGAAAGATACTGAGAAAAGTATATGGCCCGGTGCAAGAGGAAGACGGCACATAGAGAATCAGGAGAAATGACGAGGTTAATGATCTGAATGAAGGGTATGACATTGTAAGATTTGTGAAAAGTCAAAGACTGTCATGGCTGGGACATGTTCAGCGACAAGAAGACACGAAGACAACAAAGAAGATGTTACAGTGGAAGCCGGTAGGAAGGCGGAAAAAGGGAAGGCCCAGGACGAGATGGTTGGATGACGTGGAAGACGACCTGAAAACCATGAATAAGACAATGAAGAAGGGCCCAAGAGAGATCTGAATGGAAGGACATAGCCAGACAGTCAAAGACCCATCCAGGGTTATGATGCCAAAAGAAGAAGAAGACTATTCACTACTCTGCCCTCCTAAGACAAAAGGTCCTATCTGCAAAAATTCGGATTTTCAGGTTTTTGTCTCACTATCCTCTTAGTTTAAAACTTAACATATTTACTACGTCAAAAAGCTAACTGACAGGCCATATTCAAAATTGCCATATTTATTTTGTCCTAACCAACAAAAGTTAATCAAATACCAAATAAAATTGTCCTAAAGTAATATTGCTAGACGAGTATGTCCGAAGTTGGCTGATATATGCAGATAGGACAATGTCTCTTAATATAGAATGACGTTTGCAACACATGACTCAACAACATAACCTTATGTACACGAAAAAGGGAGAGCTTAGAAAGAGGAGAGGATTCAAAGAAAAGCCTAGTGAACGACAAGCGAAAAAAATTAAAATTTATATCGACAATCACAATATTAAGGAAGTCTGTAAATGTCCAATGAACTGCCATAGAAAAATATCAAAAACTCGACGGGAATCTATTAATAAACAATACTGGACCCTATCAAAAGATCAACAGCGGTTATTTATATTCAAATGTACCAAAAAATTTCCGAAACGAAGAGATACCATGAAAACTGGAAACTCGAAACGCACAAATACTTTTAAATATTTTCTTTCAGTGGAAGAAGGTCTAGAAGTAAACGTCTGCAAAGTATTTCTCTTAGCCACGTTATGATTTGACAAAAATAATGATAGAGTTCTCAAAAATATAAGAAATACAGAAAATTGATTAATAGCTCTTAAACAAGATCAAAGAAGACATTCAAGGAAATCATTTTCACTCCTCGGATAATTGCATTTAACCAAAGTTTCGTTCCAGTAGGAACTAGGAGCAAGCAATATCATTTGCTGTTGTATGGCATGAAGCCATCTCAGGGCGATCTAAGGAAAATATTGTCTCGGCATTTTATGCCTTTCTATTAGCTAATAGGGATGCGACAAATATCACAATCTGGTTAGACAACTGCTCCAGCCAGAACAAGAACTGGACATTGATTAGTTTTTTAATATTCATTGTTAATTCGTCAGTAATAGCTGCCGAAAGTGTAATTTTGAAGTATGAAAATACTTCAGCCAGGGCACACATTCATGGCGGCAGATTCGTTCCACCACCAAGTAGAAATGTCACTTAAAAGAATGACGAAAGTTTATGATTTCAATGATTTTATACAAGCAGTTTCAAATGCCAATTCTTCTAAAGTTAATGTATAGCTGGTTCCTAAAAAAACTGATACGACTCTTAGTAAGATTTCATTATTTTGAGCAGTGTATGATTGGTCCGACATTATATTATATTTATTATGACAGACAAATAATAAAATAAACAAACAAACAGCCATTTTTTGAGGTTGAAGTTATCTGACAAATTTTAAGATTTGGCAGTGACAGCATGTAAATAATAAGTATTTATCCATCAAAATATAATAAATTAAATATAATTAAACTCATATTCATTATATCACACCTCATCAAAAGCTTTTTAAAAGAACATAGTCAGCGATTTTGATATGGCTTAGAGCCAGACTACATCAAGATCGCCTATAAATCGTGCTGGTAATTGCCTTGCAGCGAGACCAAAAACAAAAAGAAGAAAAAAGTACACTGCTCATTTTTCTACAAAATACGCTTTAAGAGTCGTATCAGTTTTTTTTTGGAACCAGCTGTACATTCAATGAAAATCACTGATTATATATCAAAACACAAGTTGAAAAATATGAACCCACGAGAAAAAAATTCGAGAGGGGTAAAAAATTATATCGTATAAAACTAACTTCGAATCTGCATAATATACAAATTTTATAATTTTTTTTTGAAAAAATATACAAATGCCATCTTAACTCAACCAGTACATAAGGCAGTGTCGAGGAATTACTATGGAGAGGAAGACAAATTTAATAACAAAATTAAAGTTTCTTATGCCCTCAAATCGTTTGCCTTTCTGGGAAGATTTGCCAGTCGGTTTGTGTGAAACACTAGACGAAGATTAAGGTGTTTTATATAATTTGTGATTTTTTTTTTACTAATAAATTAATTTTCTTAATATTTTAAATTTATTAATTTAATAGGTACACTTAGTACCTATTAATTAACGTTTCTTTATAAATAGGATCCCTTCTACTAAGTTAATTAGTCCTAACTACCGATATATTCAAATATCTTTTTTTGTAATGATATAAGTGAAAATAATATTGACTATTAAATCCAATAATTATCAACTAACTCGGGCAGAAAATCTTAAAAATCTTGTGATTATCAATTTTTTTTTGGCAAGCAATTATTAAAAAAAACTGTGATATCTCAAAACTGTAATTTTGCAGATAGGACCTCTTGTTGTAGGAGGGCAGTACTCTACTCAATAAAAACCAGTTGTAATACAAACCTTTTGGAAATCCTTGAATTGTTCATACCGGGACAGTCGTTCTTTTTGGTCCATTCCTCTGTGAATTCCTATCGCTGGGAAGTTCTGTTCAGTCAGTAATTGTGCCAGGGCCACACACCTTTGTACGGATTTTACGAAAATGACAACCTTAAAAATACACATTATAAGATTGCGAAAATAAAGATTACACGTAAATATATTTTAACAGTAAAAATCAGTGAGAGAGTTCTTGATTTCATCAGAATCATACAAAAATCTTTCATCATAGTAATCTCAACATATTTATATAATTTATTATGTATACCTTTTAAAGATCTGAAGACTAAACCGTAAATCATAGAAACAAGTACATACCTGGTTGAACTCCAAAACATCTAGTAACTCAAATAACTTTTTATTCTTTTCGTTTTCTTTTAGTTTTACATAATGTTGCTGTAGACCATGCAATGTTAATTTAGCTTCGTCGTCAACATATACTTCCATGGGCTGAACAAAAAATAATTCATTATAGATATTCTTCTAGTACAATCTACATTCTCTATAAAAAAGATTATAATAAACACACTTTTAGTACAAGAATGACACAAGGAAGGGGCACAATTTTGCTACCAGTAGTTAATTTGTTACAGGTTGTGTTTTGGAATTATTCTTTAATGACATTTTCATCTGCGCTTGATCCGGTAATAGTCGAAGTTTAATCCTAACCAGATCAACACAGTAAGGAAGGAAACTTCTAATATTGAGGTAGCTGCAGAAGAAATACCAGCAAGAAATAATTCCGATATCACATACCCTCTAAAACATGGCTTCAGCAAAGAAGGAATTATCCCAAAAATTACAATATTTACCTAATATGGAAGTGAAAACCTGGTAATTACTGAAAAGCTAAGAAATAATCAAATTACACATATCATAAACGATTAGCAAGTTACAACAGGAAAGAAAACCGACAAGGCAAAATAATATATAATAGATGGGGTGAAAATTGCCGCAAAAAAATATAACATTACAAATCTCTAGACAGTGATGAAACAAGACAACAAATTACCAATAACACGCATCAAATGGCTATAGGTGCTACCAAAAATGGGTTCCAGGTTATCAGTCTGTGAATGGAGAACAGCTTGGATCCAAACACAACATAGCTGTCACTGGGAAAACAATCAGTCAGCACATGACCAAATGTATATTGGTCAGAAATCTGGTAGCAAGGCTGAAATACTGCAGAAAACAAGTAGGAATGAACTCGGAATCATAAAGGTTTCCTTACTAGACATATTATGCCAGTCAATGAATACCTGCATGCATGCATGTTTCGTAGCTATAGAGAGCTTGAAACTGGAGAATACCTCTTCTGAAAACTGCCTAAGAGATATTGTTAAACATTTTGTTAAATTTTGAAGCTTTATACAAAAGCTTGTAAGTATAGATCACGCGGATTTCAGGCCAGTCCTTTTGACCACATCAATCAGATCTTCACTTTTTCAAATTTTTGGAAAAAATAAAAAAATAAATATCATTGATTTATATTTGGTAACTTTAAAAGCAGCATAGGACAACATTGCAAGACCAAGTCTATACAATAACATTAACAAATTAGGTATTCCAAAAATAGTTTAAGCTTTATTTGGAATTCTTGAAATTAATAAATCAAAATCAAGATAAGTGATTTAGTTGGTCTTCGTCTTCAATTTGGGACCATCATATTAGGAGAACTAATGTGAGATAGGAAACAACGGGGTAAAAACGAATTTTCACAGAACATCTTCACATGAAACTCCATGTTAGATACAAATTGATGCACAAGGGTGTCTACAGAATAACTGGAATTGATGATGCAATTCTGACCTCAGGGAAGAAAACCCTGAAACATGTAAAAGTGTAGCACTTACATCTTCTCGACATTCAGTAGACTCAAGGCAGCACCGATTACCTTACTATATGTACTAAGCAGTTCTCTTGGTATAACATAAACACTTTAACAAGGCACAAGTTTAAGACCCTCAGATACAACATTCACTGAATGCCAAAACTATCCTTTGGCAAGTGGACAAGAAGGCGAAAATGTGTATTTCACACTTTCTGTCATAAAATACTTACTGTATATAAAAGGGAATAAGAACAAGTGGACAATGTTATGTGCGAATTTGAACTTGTCATTTTTGCAATAAAGGTGTGAAAAATAAAGTAAAATAAAAAATGTGGCATATTTTTTTAAGATTACAATGTTGCTTCCTTAATCAAATCTTGTCAATTTCAAGCATAGCAGGTCAACTAAAATGTGGATATGATCATCGAATCAGGAACGGAATTAAAACGTAATGCACTAATTATACACACAGGGAATCATATTTCAAGGAAAATGGTATCTTTATTGAAAAACAAATGGATAATAAAAACTGTAGCACCAGGAAAGCAAGTGATAATCACAGAAAGTGAAAGTATTGAGCAGCTAAATATTAACTAAACACATTTTACCTAAAGAGGTAATGATATAACAATGACTGCTACAGAGTAGACATTTTTGTCACAAAATTAATGAAAGATTCAAAATATTGATATTGTTATGGCAATCATTAATAAACAAAAATGAGAACTACATATTTATATGTAAGGACATCTGTAGAATATGGGCTCTTCTGAAAAACTTTCAATAAAATGTTTTATCCTGGAAATAAAAAAACAAGATAAAAAATGTCAATTAAAATTTTGGAAGTTAAGTCTAATATCAGAATTTGTTTCTTTTTAATCCTTCAGTTAAACAATGACCTAAACATATAAAATAGATACAAAAATATGCCACATAGTTCAGCTGTCATTTGATTCCATTTTGCTATTTCTCATTTTTCTAGGTTCTGAAATTGTTTTCTTGTGGCATCTATTTTAAATACAATGTTTAGATGGGATTAGAAGCCACAATTATTAGTGTAATGAAAATTTCATTTTTAAATAACTAATGTTTAGCGTTTTGATTTCCAATCTGGAAATTATTCTCAAAAAGGGTTATTTTAAAATATAATAATCTAATAATAACTTGGGTCACACATCTTCCCAGATTTTTTAAAATAACTTTGGTCTTTTAAATAAATTTTTGAGAACAATTTTAGAACAAAAGTAGAAATCGAAACGTCAAACATTAGTTATTTAAAAATAATATAATTTTCATTACACCAATAATTTGTGGCTTAACTCCATATAACATAATATTTAAATAATTTTCTGTAAAATATTGAAAAGTTTACATTTTATCCAAAATTAAAGCGTGATATGACATAATACTAAATGTTTATAATAAACAATTTCTGTGTAACAGGTTTTTAGTAAATATAAAATGGTTTTATTGAATACTGTCCATAAACATTACCAAAATCTTCAAAATTAATGATACTATTTATATAAAAAATAATGGTTGGCTTCCTAACACAAGTCCCACAATAAAAGACACCAAATGACAACTGAAAGGAAATTAAGATAACCAAAACCATGATTTTGTGGTACATACACCAAAAAACAAACTGCAAATACTTTAAAATTAGTTTATCAAGATGTATACTCATTAAAACAAATATTTTCAAATCAAAAGAAAGAGAAATAAAAAGAAAAAAACAAGAACACATTTGAAATAATCACGATTTACTAACAATAGATTAAAAAAATATCTCGCATATAGAAACATTATGACCTAATTTAGAACTCGTGGTCAATTTTCTATGAAAATTTAGATGAAAACAAGCTGAAAATGCGAGCATTATCATAACGAAAACTTTGTTTATTTACGTATTTTAATTCGTAATATGGAAAATTGCTATTATGAAAAGTAGTTTAGAATTAATAATTATGTTTTAATGTGCAATTATATCATTCTAATTTAAATGTTATGAACTATAAAGGTAGTTTACTCTTGATCCATCGATAGGTGGCCTCTAGATATTTCAGGAGCGGCAACGCAATAACACACACACTTTTGTGAATGAAAATACTCACCGACAGTTAAATATAACCATCAACAAAATCATAGTTTTCTAAATCTTTATATAAATTATTTGAAATAATAATTGAGGCGATAAAAAACTCAATTATTACTTTAGTTAATAAAATAATGAAATAGTCTGCAGTTACGAGGCTCAGGAGTCTTGACTGAATCCATCGTACATACAGTCAGTTGATATCTCGCATCCCATCATCGCTGCATCACCATTGAAATGATCTCTGAACAATTATCCAAAAATACTCTTCTAAATAAATCAACAAAGAACTCCATCGGTACTTCAAACATTAACCCCATTAATTCTATTGGACTTGGAGGGTGTGTAAATTTTTCTACATTGTAGCTCGGCCGAAAATGTGGTCGCGGAACCCTTTACGGAAATTTAGAAAATCCTGTATAGTGTCCTCTTCTTGGCCCGGCCCACCCCTGCCTACTCGTTGGGCTACAATGCGCTAATGATTTAAACCCAACACCCTCATCTTTTAAATGATTCGATTTAATAAAACTTTGGCCCGTATTTTGAATTAGAACTTTTCAAACATTGCGAGTGGGTGCGTCATTACAAAATTGTGTATTATAAGAATTTTGAATTACATCTTGCATAAATTTCTTGCAAACTGGTCTAATTTCTTTACTTAAGGTGGCACTGAACATCATGACTTGTTTTTCGTGGGGAGTGTTACGATATATTTCTTGAACATCACGTCTCATGTCTGAAAATAATACACATTATAATTAAAATTGAATATCAAATAATTATCAATATTTGGACATTGTTTATGTTATTTTTCACTGAAGATAGCCACAAAGAATGTCCGCCTGCATTGCCATGTCCTTATAATGGATATCGATACTACAGTTCCATAGGCCATAGAGCAATAAGTAAAATTTTAGGATCACAATTAAAAATTTTGTTAAAAATGTGCATCAATTGTAGCAATCTTCACTGGAACGTAATTTGTAGAATATCCTAATATTCTTATGCTTACCTAATAACTCCAACATTTTATCACATTCATCCAAAATAAAATGCTTTAGATGTTTGAGATTAAGTTTTTTCGATCTGACCAATGCTAAAATTCTTCCTGGAGTACCCACAACGATATGCGGGCAATTATTTTTTAACGTTTCCTCATCTTTCTGGATAGGCAAGCCACCAAAGAAGACCCCTACTTTAATATTGGGCATATATTTACTGAAACGTTCGTACTCTTTGCTTATCTGGAAGGCTAACTCTCTGGTATGGCACATGACGAGAACATATACAACATTTTCTGTAGGATCTATTACTTGGAGTGTAGCTAATACAAAAACAGCCGTTTTTCCCATACCGGATTTAGCTTGGCACAGAATATCCATGCCAATGACAGCTTGAGGAATACATTCATGTTGAACTACAACAAAACGACCATTATAAACATAATATCCATATAAATTCAATTGAATCCATCATTTCAGGAAAGAGACAAGTCTACTAAAACTTTCGTTCTATTTCATTGTGATATACGACCATTTCTCTTCGTCATGACAGTTAGGACCAACTGCTTGTTGCTTAACCCATTTGCCAGCAACGTGTTTCTCACATTTTGACAAACTTTGTTTATGTGCTGGCAATGCAGCTCTCGCATTCTTCATACGATTCATCTTATGGGTCTAAATTTCTCTGGCATATCTATTTATTTATTTATTTATTTATTCATTTATTCACGGGCAAGCCCTATTCAGATATAAATTTTACAGTGTTCTAAATTATATAACATAATTATACAATTATATAACATTAATGTTAACCAATTATATAACATAAATTATCGTAATATAACATAACAAAGTGGTTTGTGGAAAAATAATTCTATGAGTAATACAGTTACAAAAAAGAATAAGATAACATTAGGTCAGTACAATTACAAACAAAAGATATCACCTAAACCAATTCGGAAATGTTCCAAGGTATAACGGTTTTAAGTTATCTAATACATACAGGTCATGAAACACTAATCACAATACAAAAGCTCTGGCCGAAAATATTAAAAAGTTAAAAGTTAGGGAAGAAATTAGGTTTTTAAAGCGGGAAACTGATATATTAAAAATTTCGAGGTTATTTAATGAGTTAGCTAATCGAAGAGTTCTAGGAATAAATGTGTTGTAAGAATAATTGAATCTATGAAAAGAGACATAAAAGGTTTGCACCTGCCTAGTCGAACGACTGGGGACAAATAGAGATATTTTGGAGAGAAGTTCGGGGCAGTTACACAGCCCGTTGATAATTTTAAATAAAATAATTAAGTCTCTTTGTTTTCTGCGTACCTCAAGAGGAGGTAAGTTCAGTATGCGCTCTAATACAGAATAGTCATAGTATACATGCATCTTAGTGGCAGTATATCTCAGAAAATTGTGTTGGATAGCCTCAATTTTCAGTTTATGAGTAAAGTAATAGGGGGACCAAATTGTGGAACAGTAATCGAAATGAGATCTAACCAGGGAGAAATAAAGAGATCTAATAGCTGAGATGTTTGTAAAGTCTCTAGTGGTTCTTTTTATAAAGCCAAGCATCTTCATAGACTTCTGTATTGTACTGGAAATGTGTGATTTATAGCTAAGGGCGGAGTCAAGGATCACACCTAGATCCCTAGTTTCAGAGGCAGAATGTAAGGTCAGATTATTTATACTATATTCGAAGATGATTGGATGATGAGTTCGGTGGAAACGAAGAATATGGCATTTGGATGCATTCAAACACATACTATTTTGCACACACCAGTTAGATAGGCGATCAATATCACCTTGTAGACTAAGTGAATCAGCCTCACATGTGATTATTTTAAAACATTTTAAATCATCAGCGAATAACAAAGTTTCACTTACTTGGAAACAGGGTATTAGATCATTGATAAATATATTAAACAACAGAGGTCCCAAGTGTGATCCTTGTGGTACACCTGAGGTAACAGAGATGGTATGAGAATAGTGATGATTAACCCTGACAATTTGCGATCTTTGCGTAAGATAGAATAGAATAGAATAGAATACTTTATTGGTATAGCTTTACAGCTGCCATCATAAAGATGGATATACACGTCAGATATACAACACAATATAGTCACAGACACATAATCAAATACCTATACATACACTTTAATTTTAGGTTTAACATAATGTACATTGATAAATATGAAAATTATTAATATTAGACAGAACTCATAACAGCAATCTAGTTGCTAAGTATTCTTCTACACTGTAGAATGCATGTTTACATAGTATACTTTTCACAACTCTTTTGAATTTCACCGGATGCAAAGATCTAACTTCATTTGGAAGATGATTATATAGCCTGACCCCCACATAATCTGTGGACTTCTCAAATTTGGATAGTTTGTGACCAACAGTAACAAACTGATTGGCATTCCTAGTTGAGTATGCATGCAAATCAGAATTTCTCTTGAATGAATGTAAATTATGCTTAATATACAATATGGATTTCAAGATATATATGGAAGGCAACGGTAAGATATTGTTATTAATGAAAACTTGCTTACAAGTATGCCCAAAAGGAATATTGAAGATAAGTCTAATAATTCTCTTCTGTTTAATAAACACTGTGTCTGATTTTGTGGAATTACCCCATAACGTAACATTATAAGTAAGGTGACAATAAACCAAAGAATAATATACATTAATGAGAGTTTTAATACTGAGTGTTCTCTTCAACTGTACTAAAGCATAGAATGAACAATTTAGTTTCTTATTAACATATTCAACGTGAACATCCCAACTCATAAACTGGTCCAAGAATACACCTAAAAATTTTATGTTTGGAATATTTACAATTTCAGGAATAGACACAACTGGCATATTTCGTTTGCATCTAAAATGTATATACGATGTTTTATCAATATTCAGTTGTAGCAAGTTTTGTGTACACCATGTTTGGAATAATCTGATAACCCTTGACACTCTATTTTGAAGCTCTACGTATGTATGTGCTGATACAATCACAGATGAGTCATCTGCGTACATTACAATGTGGTCATGAGTAATATGATCGGGTAGGTCATTGACAAAAATAAGAAATAGCAGTGGTCCCAACACAGATCCCTGCGGCACTCCTACATCTACACTGAAGATGTCTGACCTTTCCTTGTTTAATTCAACATAGAATTTCCTCTCCAGAAGATATGAGTTCAATAAATTTAACATGTTACCTCTTATTCCGTGGACATACAATTTGTTAAGGACAAATTCAAATTTAAGACTGTCGAATGCTCTGGAAAGATCAAAGAAGATACCCACTACAAGAAGACCATCATCAAGATGCCTATAGACAGATTCCATAAATACTTCAGTAGCCCCCTCTGTTGATCTTCCGGATCGAAAGCCATGCTGTTCTGAACACAGTGCATTATTTTTGTCCAAAAACTGTATGATCCTAGTGTAGTAAGCTCGTTCAAAAATTTTTGAAATTACATTTAACAAAGAAATAGGTCTATAATTATCAATACAAGTGTGATCGGATTTTTTATATACTGGAACAATTTTACTTAATTTTAGGTTTTCAGGAAATTCACCTGTGTTGTATACTAGGTTAATTAAATATGCCAGCGGTTCTGATATAACATCCTTGATGTGTTTGATCATTCTTGTGTTCAATTCATCATTTCCAAAAGAATGTTTATTTTTAAGACCACAAATAATATCAAGAACTTCATCAGATGTTACTGGAAAATAAACAAAACTGTCTATAGTCCACCTATGTGATAAAGTACAGTTTTGAGGGTTATTGTCAAGCCTATTTTTTAGTGCATTATTTTTGCCATTGAAATGGCATGCAAAATATTGAGCTAAATTTTTATCATCTGATATTAGTTTGTCTTCAATTTTGAGTTTAATTTTATTAGTACTTTGCTTTCTCCCTATAGTTTTATTTACTATACTCCACATAGTTTTTTGTTTATTATTACTACTTACAATTTGAAGATAATTGAATTCCCTTTTCTTTTCAGCAATAAGATTATTGTATTCCTTCTTGGTAGCTTTATACTCATTCCAGATGTTACTATTATTAGAGTTTTTAGCTTCATTAAATAGGTTTTTTAATTGTTTACTCCTAGCATATATGTCATGATCAACCCAACCTTTACTTTTATGCACGTCCTTACCTATTTTACTTTTAAGGGGACAGTTTGAAGTAATAGCAAAGTTTAAAGTATCCATAAATTCGATAAAAGCGTTATTAATATTACTTTCATTGTATACCTCGCAAAAACCAATCCTCATTAAGTCTTGTTTTAGGATGTCTAAATTATTATCATTTAAACACCTAAAACACTGCTGTTTTATATTAGATTCCATCCTATCCTGATTACGACCTACAACAATGTCAAAAATAATGGCAAGATGGTCACCCATATTGGGTTGATTGACTTGACAAGTATGATTCATAGTGATATTATTAGTAGCAATGTAGTCAATTTTTGTTTTTGTTACTTTATTGTTATTCATGAAAATACGTGTTGGTATATTTGGGATATTAAGAGACAAACCAAACGATTGAAAAAGATCATCTAATCGAAGTTTTTCATTGCTCTGAATTAAGTAGTTGATATTAAAGTCTCCACAGAGATAAATTTTATCAACACGGTTGTGAAAATGACCTAAAATATTAAAACAATTATTTATAAAAGAATCTAGATTGCTGTTAGGCGTTCTGTACACATTAATGACTAGAAATTTACAGTTACTGATTAAAATAGTCACAGCACAACATTCAAAGCTTTCTTCCTCAGCTCTTGAGCCACTTCAATATAAGGCCATCAACTCCGTATAAATAAAGTTTATGAATCAAGAGCTCATGATTAACTTTGTCGAAAGCTTTGGAAAAGTCAGTATACACAGAGTCAACTTGTAAACCCCTCTCAAGAGCATCTGTCAAAAAATCAACATATGTTATGAGACCCAATTCTGCTGATTTTTTGGATGTAAATCCAAATTGTTGGGCCCCTATAATTGGCGAGAAGTCATAACTTAAATAATCAGAAATAATGCTCTCAAAAACTTTAGGAATAGCACTAAGAATACAAATGGGACGATAGTTACCTATATCCGATTTTCGACCTGATTTATATATTGGAGTGACATAAGTTTTTCCAGTAGTCTGGAAATTCCCCTGTTGATATAGACTTATTAAATATATAAAAAAGTGGGCGCGATAGAATGAAGCTGAATGTTTTAAGGAAAGTGGGGGGAATTCCATCAGGACCAGGACCTTTGTTGGTATTGAGTTCACAGTTTTTCGTAGATTTTTGAAATTTCAATGTGATAATTAGACACATTAACCAAAGGTGAAATCTGGGTTACATGCGGATGTAAGGATTGGTTAGTATAGACGGAAGAGAATTGGTTAGCAAAAAGATTAGCAATATCAGTTCCATTGAAGGCAGTATGATCTCCAAGAGTCATTGTATTAGGTATAGCGTTATTTTCCCTTTTACTACTTACAAATTTCCAAAAGGATTTAACGTTATTAACAATAGAATATTCGGTACGTTGAATGTAATCAGCATAACACTGTCTTGATAAAAATTTACATCTAGTTCTTAAGTTACTAAATGCTGCATAACTTTCTGGACACCTTGTGCTCTTATATATCTTGTGCGCTGATTTCTTCTCGTGAAGCAACTTCTTCAGCTCAGAGGAGTACCAGCATGGATATTTCTTATCACAGATTTTTTTTAGCGGAACAAAATGATCAATGATGGAATAAAAAATGTCGTAAAATACAGAAACCATGTCAGAGAGCTCTTTTCCTCGAAGTGCACCATCCCAATTAATTGCTTCAAGGGATGAACGAATTGCTGCATAGTCAGCATGAACAAAGTCATAATAATACTCTTCACCAGATGAATGATCATTTGTGATTTTGAGTGGCAAACTGCATTCAAGCGGAGGATGATGTGTGTCCACTGGAATTAAAGTGTCGATAGCCTTCAATACATCAATACCCAATGGAGATAAAATGAGATCAAGCGTAACCCCTCTATCGTTGGTCTGGAAGAGATTGAAAAAAGCACAGACATTGGATATAGTTTCAATAGAATCAGCTTCAGATTGTGTAGCTGTAGGCTGAGGAGAAGCAACGGAACAATAATCATCGACATCCCAAACTGCAGATGGAAGATTAAAATCACCCAATAGAAAAAGGTTTGCTCTATCGTATTGCTCGCTTATAGTGATAAGCTGTTCGAAGTACGATTGGTATAAAGTAGCTATAGATTTAGGTGGAAAATATACTGTACCGATTATAGATTTGTTATTAAAGAGAACAAACAACTGTTCAATCGAAGGATCAGACTGAATTTGATAAGAAGGAATCAAGTTCTTAATGGCAATCAACACTCCCCCACCTCTACTGAAGACACTGGAGTCCTTAGAGCGGTCAGTTCTGTAGATGTTGTAGTTGAGAAGCCCAAGTTCAGCATCCGTAATTTCAGGTGTGAGCCAGGTTTCAGTTAAGATAATGATATCATAGGAACAGTTGCTGACATTCAAGCTGAGGTCAGACAGTTTAGTTCTTAGTCCTCTAACATTTTGGTAATAAAGTATAGGGCTGCCCGGTTTTAGTTTTTTTTACAGATTTTCGGTGTATTGTTGAAGTACTTAATAGTTAAATTTTGCTCACCAGCCTGTTGACGCACTCTAAGTTCGTTTTTCACTGAATCGAGTTGCTTTTTCTGATAGGGAGTTTGATCAGATAGGAAAAATATTTTATTTGCCTGGCCTAATTTAACTTTGTTTCTTAAGATTTGATGCACTTCACGAGCCGAGGAAAGAATGACTTTAATTGGTCTATGTCCGTTTTTATTCTTCTTCCCAAAACGAAAGATATGTTTACTGTTGACACTTATCGCACCTTCACTCGCTCCAGATAAAAGTGTTTTTATTTGATTAATATCCTCAGTTAAAGTTGTTGGCTCTGGGAGATTGAAGATAAGTAAATTATTTGACCTTTTTTGGCGTTCGTGTAGCTCATTTATGATGTCATCAGTTATTGGAAAGTTACTCTTGTTATCTTTTAGTATCTGGATTTCAGCTTTGAGTAAGGTGACTTCGCACTTCAGGTTTTCAACTTCTCTTAGAATTTTGGGCACACTTTTGAATGACAGTCGGCAATCAGAACAAAAGTAGAACAGCGTTCTCTTCTGGATTACAACAGCTCGAAGTTCAGAAGCACTTAAGCCAGTACATCCTTCGGTCGGATGAAGAATAATATGACAGCTGTCACAAGCCACTTATTTGCAGCCATAATGCCAATTTCACTGGGCTAATATAATGTGAGTAGATCAGTGCTAATATTCCTGGACTAATAAACCTATCACCTCAATTAAGTTCTTATCAGTGGACACTTTTTTGGCTTAATTAGTATCTTTTTATAAGGAGTATACACAATAGATGAAATAATATTATCAAATATTGATTGGACTTGCAAACAAAAACAAGAAAATTAATCACTTCAATGAATGTAGATACATTTGAAGAACAATACCCAAAAAGAACGAAAATTTTGGATAAGTTTAAACCACTTTAAATCCAATAATTCGAGCAGAGATCAAAAAACACTGTTTAACTTGACTAACGACTTCTAGATCGATAGCTTAGTGTGAAAACCTTGTATCTCATTTCACAGGAGAGACTTTAAACTGAATTTCTGCATACCTACTTTAACTTAAAACCAAAAAAACTATCTTTACATATTTTTGATTCTGAGTGCGTTTAGATCATTACACATACATTTTTCATATATGGCTGAGAAAAGATGGGTGATGAAGCAGTTGACACTTCACCTGCTCCCAATGAAAATGTAAATTATACATGTAAACATTGCTCCAAAAAAGTTAAAAGTAAAGTGACGTGCATAAAGTGCAGTGAAATATTCCACCCAGCATGTTTAAAACAAGCTAGTGAACTAAAAACAAAACAGACTCTACAAGAAAAAGTTAACGAAAAAAATTTCTGGCCGAAAAACGTATATTTTAGTCGATTCAACTTCAGGCAAGGTCAACGGTTCCTGGAACATCCTCAACCTCAACCAAGGGGAAACTTTTCAGATCAGTTGAATGGAAATTTTAATAGCTAGCAACTGATTCCGATATTTTTATACTTTTAACAATATTTTATCAGTCTCGTAATCTTGTTCTCTAATAAATGTTTGTTACCATTAATGTTTTTAATAAGATAACTTTAGAGTATTTCAGTGTAGTATTTTTTAATAACCTACTTATTCATCATTCTCTTTGCCTTATCCCTATGCGGGGTCGGCTTCCCTAATTGCATTTCTCCACACAATTCTGTCTTGGGTCATATCAATGTTAATCCCCTTTACCAACATGTCCTGCCTTATCGCCTCCCCCCAGGTCTTCTTTGGTCTTCCTCTCCTACTCCTTCCAGGAATCTGCACTTCAGCTATTCTTCGTATTGGGTGATTAACGTCTCGACGTTGAACATGACCGAACCATCTTAACCTATGCTCTCTCATTTTGGCATCAATTGGTGCCACACCTAGACTTCCCCTAATATACTCATTTCTAATTTTATCCTTCTTTGTCACTCCACTCATCCATCTAAGCATTCTCATTTCCGCCACATGCATTCGTTGTTCCTCTTTCTTTTTCACTGCCCAACATTCAGTTCCGTACATCATAGCCGGTCTTATGGCTGTTTTATAGAACTTTCCCTTCAGCTTCATTGGAATTTTTCTGTCACACAACACACCACTCGCTTCTTTCCACTTCATCCATCCAGCCCTAATTCTACTGCATGCATCTCCATCTATTTCTCCATTACTCTGTAATACCGATCCTAGGTACTTAAAACTATTGCTTTTCACAATCATTTCACCATCCAAAGATACCATTTTATTTGTAGTAGCTCCATCTTTAAATGAACATTCCAAATACTCTGTTTTTGTCCTACTAAGTTTTAAACCTTTTTCCTCCAGAGCTTGTCTCCACTGTTCCGGTTTTTGTTCTAAGTCTCTTTCACTATTTCCTACTAACACGACATCATCAGCATACATTAAGCACCATGGAATGTTACCCTGTAGTTTCGCTGTTATCTGGTCCAAAACTAATGAGAATAAATACGGACTAAGCACAGAGCCTTGGTGCAATCCTACTTTCACATGAAATTTATCAGTCTCTCCCACACCTGTCCTAACACTAGTCGTTACTCCCTCATACATATCCCTCACAATCTTTACATATTCACCAGGGACTCCTTTCTTATTGAGTGCCCACCACAGAATCTCTCGAGGAACTCTATCATATGCTTTCTCAAGATCAATGAATACCATATGAGCGTTTGTTTCTTTACTCCTGTATTTTTCCATCAACTGCCTTATAATGAAAATTGCATCTGTTGTTGATCTACCCTGCATAAAGCCAAATTGATTCTCGGATATTTCGGTCTCTTCACGTATCCGTCTGTCAATTACTCTTTCCCATATTTTCATGGTGTGGCTAAGCAGTTTTATAGCCCTGTAGTTTGTACATTGTTGTATATCTCCCTTGTTTTTGTAAACAGGTACCAGTATACTGCTTCTCCATTCGTCTGGCATTTGTCCGACTTCCATAATTCTATTAAATAGGCCTGCTAGCCACCTTGTTCCTGTCTCTCCCAATGCTCTCCATACTTCCCCAGGAATATCATCTGGTCCTACCGCTTTTCCTTTCTTTATTTTTTGAAGCGCTTGAGCCACTTCCTCGTTGGTTATTTTGGTGACCATTGCTGCTACTGTCTCCGTTGACTCTACAGGCTGTCTGTCAAATTCTTCATTTAATAAGCTGTCAAAGTACTTTCTCCATCTCTTTTTGACTTCCCTTTCGCGAACTAGTATTTTATTATTTTCATCTCGGATACATCTAATCTGATTAAAATCTTTTGCTTTCCTTGCTCTCTGTTTGGCTATTTTATATATCTTCGTTTCGCCTTCCCTGGTATCAAGTTGATCATATAGGTTTGAATACGCTTCTGCTTTGGCTTTTGCTACTGCTACTTTCGCTTCCTTTTTCGCCACCATATAGTTTTGAAGATCTGTGTCGGATCTGGTTTCTTGCCACTTTTTATATAATTTTCTCTTCTCTTTTATTTTTCCTTGTACTTCGTTTGACCACCACCAAGTCTCTTTATCCTCAAACTTTTTTCCTGACGTTTTCCCAAGTATTTCAATAGCAGTCTCTCTAATACTACTGGCCATTTTTCTCCAAATTGTATTAGGGCTTCCTTTCATGTTCCAACATATTTTTTCTACTATTCTTCTCCTGAATAGACCTTCTTTCTCATCTTTCAGCAGCCACCATTTGATTTTTTGTGGTCCTCTCCGATATTTTTGTTTAGTTTCGCTTTTTACTTCGATGTCCAGAACAAGCAGCTTATGTTGTTGGCTTACTGTCTCACTCACTATTACCTTGCAGTCCTTGCATTCACGTATGTCTTCTTTCCTTATCATGAAGTAGTCTATTTGGGATTGATGTTGTCCACTTTTGTAGGTAATAAGTTGAGTTTCTCTCTTTTTAAAGAATGTGTTAACAATCGCCATATCCAATGCTGTTGCTAATTCAAGCATGTCATCTCCAGCTTCATTTCTAGTTCCAAAGCCTAATCCCCCATGTATTGTTTCATATCCTGTCTTGGTTTGGCCCACATGTGCATTGAAATCACCTCCTATTATAACTTTCTCCTCTGCTGGAATATCACTCAGTACGTCTCCTAATTGATCATAGAAAGCTCTTCTTTCATTCTCACCCAGACCTGTTTGGGGAGCATACACACAAACAACATTCAATACCTCTTTATCAATTACAAATTTCACTGACATCATTCTATCACTCGTTCTTACAACTTCTACTACGTTACCTTTCATTTCACTATCAGCAATTATACCAACTCCATTTCTAGTGTTACTACTCCCTACATACCACAATTTGTATCCTTCACCTAGTTCTTTCGCCTTTTGTCCTTTCCACCTAGTTTCTTGAATACAAGCAATTTGAACTCTTCTTCGTTTGAGCGCATCCACTAACTCCAGACTCTTACCTGTAAGACTACCAAGATTCCAAGACCCTATCCTGATTTTTCTAACCTGCAATGGTGTTCCCCCTGAGATAGTCCTCACCCGGAGATCCGAACGGAGGCTCATTTTACTTCCGGAACATTTTACCTCAGGAGATGCCATCATTTCAGTATAAGTTTTTACTGCGTTTGGAGAAGGTCTTTTCATTATTATGGCCTGAAAAGATTTTTGGATATTTGATGCCTGAATGCCTTTTCTATCAGCACCATACCCTGCCCTGCACGTTTAGCCAATACACCACCAATGCAACCAAAGTGCAGTATTACCCCACACCCGCCTGCATTTTTCTGTATAGGCCAGGATCCCTACTGTAAGGACTGCCCTATAAGCCAATGTATTGTTGCCCGTATCCCGCCGCTAGGAGGCACGTACTTTGGTTATTTCGGGATACACACTTAGGTATAATAGTATATATAAGGTATTAGGTATAATAGTATATATATAATATACAAGTAGGTTAGGTTTAATAACCTACTTATTGTACTATAAAAATAATTTATCTATCTATCTACTATAAGTAAGAGTGTTTGTTTGAGAGATTAGACTTGCAGAAATGTTTTTTTGTGAAAAACAAAAGGTAGTCTGGCATATAGAAACATTTTATAAACCTTAAATCAAAAGATTTGTACTGTATCAACCTAGTATTTGGAGGTGTGCAATAAGCGATGAAAAATGAAAACCTCGTAAATAATCATAAACGCCTCATTTTAGATGAAAAACACGTATATCAAGATATACGAGGTTATCATAGTTACTTGGGCAAATGCTCTATGTACTGCAAGGATATTTACGTATTTTTCATAGTTAATATTTTTAATTTCAATTTAATAGCAACATTTAACACTTTCAGCTCTGGGCCAAGATCAGATATTTGTCTCAATGTGCTCAAATTAAAATATGTAACAGTAGTTTTTGTTTTTAGATTATATTATGCAGAAAATCGGTTTTTTGCCTCTCCTGTAAAATTGTAATTTAATGAGATACGAGGCTTTCACACTAAGCCATCGATATATTTTGGGTTAGAGTAGGCAGAAATTCAGTTTAAAGTCACTCATGTAAAATTTTCTATAAAATGAGATACAAGGTTTTCACACTAAGCCATCGATAGGAGAATAACCTCTTATTCCCCTGGAGAATAACCTCTTAGTGTGGATGGCAGTCACAAGGTTAAAGTTAGTACTTAAGGGTTAACTCTTTTATTCGGTTCTAACATCTTAAATCAATGACGTAAACACTAACTAACTGCCTGATAGACAGGTTTACCATTTTAGCAGTAATTTTTTTTTAATAAATATTTTGATGACTTACTGAAAGTATTAATTATCTAAAAAACACAGTAATTAATCAAGTTTATCTGTACTTATTAAAATAAAAAACATAACAAGAATGGAATGCTTGTGTGCATTTTTACTCCTGGAAAAAAAAAAGTGATAAAAATTAAACAAATTAAAGAATCTTGATAAAAATTAAAAGGTTTTAAAAAAATGGTAAAAAAAACTGACAGGCAGTAAGGTTGGTACAGTGTAGCAATGGTAGTCAATGGCAACATTTTCATCACAAATAGATTCCACTTCGCTTATATCGTCTTCTACCTCATCAAGGCATCTCAAAAGAGTTTCCTCATACTCTTTATCACCTTATTTGATCTTTTTTGACGAAATGGGCACATTATGTTTAATGACACACTGTTCACACATTTGGAAAACTGAGAGAAACTTTTAAAAGTGAGTTACCCACATGTCTAAAGAGAAAGGTATTCGATCAGTGCATCCTCCCAGTCTTGGCGTACGGATCAGAAACACTTACCTTAACTAAAGCCTCGGCTACCAAACAGAGTCACGCAGAGAAGAATGGAGCGGTCAATGTTAGGAATAACTCTGCGAGACAAAATCAGAAACGAAGAAATCAGGAGAAGAACAAAGGTGACTGACGTCATCGAGAGGATAGCCAGGTTGAAGTGGAGATGGGCAGGACACGTAGCCAGAATGACAGATGGGCGATGGACGAAGAGGTTATTGGAATGGAGGCCAAGAGAAGACAAGAGAAGAGTCGGTCGACCGCCTACAAGATGGACTGACGACTTAAGAAAGGTAAATAAAAACTGGATGAGGGCGGCGCAGGATAGATGGGGTTGGAAACGAGGGGAGGAGGCCTATGTTCAGCAGTGGACTTTTGAGGCTGGATGATGATGATGTTCACAAACACTAACACCCTGTCTACTAGACGGAAATCACACTTTGAGTCTAAATATCTTTTGAATAACAACCTGCCATGCACTGCCGAATTCAATACTACTAAATAACAACCCAACTTGAAAAGTCATAAACGGGGACCTTCAAAATTTTCTAGGAAGGGAGCTATCCCACTTTCAACAAGCGATGCCGTCTGAGAGGCGGGGTGTTAGCACTTAAGGGTTAAAATAGAGGCCAAATTGAATGATTGGTTATTTGTCACTCTGGGTGCGTTCAGACGACCAAAGCGGCTGACTGTCAGCAGAAATCAGCTGAGTGGTTGTATCCAGCCGTGATAGGGAAAGCTTAGTAAATCTCTCAGCGGCTGACTTCCAGCAGTGACGTCTGACAGCTACTGCTGGCTCAGCTGTCCAGCCGCTGTGGTCGTCCGAACGCACCCACTATATTGCAATAATTTAGTGGTTAGGTTCCAATGCAACAGAAAACGAAAAATGTCAGATACAATCTAATGCATGTATACAGTCGATAAGTCCAGGACTTATGCCATTTTCAGACAGATTAAAATTTTGCATGCCTTTTTGTATCAAGATATATGCCCTTTTCACTGATAACATCTAAAACGATTTAAGAAACAAAATGGCACCAAAAAGTATGACTTATGCTCTTTTCGAAATGACGGTTTCAATTGTATGTGACTGCGGGGACAGAATATGATATAAATTTCACAACTGATTTGAACATTACTTTGAACTGTGACAGAAACTTACCTTCTGAAGGATGTTCGAACCCGCAGTCCACTATAGCTCTGAGAATTGCTGGTTTTAACAGAAAATCTCTAAACCCAGAACTGTGTATTGATACATATGTGCCCTTGACACCCTTTTTCTGTACCTCTGTAGTTGCCGTTTCAGTTGCGGTTTGTTCTGTCTGTTCCTCATCTTCATAATCTAATAGATCATCAGCGTCTGCCATTTTTTAGAGTATTATTGAAAACTAAAAATAAAACAACGAATTAAAAATGTAGGTACGTAAGCTTGTCAAAATGGCGGCAAATAAACCGCTTGTTTTCTATAGATATATTGCGTTTTCCAAAAATATAAACGTGTATAAGACCTAATGCCGTTTACTTCTAGTAATAAAATTATTGCGTTACATTTACATACAAGATGACTGTGAAATAAAAAGATTTTAAAGTTTACATTTTGTAAATCCTACCTTTTTCAAAGAACGCCGGGAACAGACAGAAAGATGCGAAAATTGTTGATACGTCAGATACGTGACACGTGACGTGACAGCATTGACAGCTTCTGTTTAGCTGTCACCAGTCATTTTTTAAATATTTTTATCGCTGTGTCTAGGTACACGCTAACGTGTACGCAAGTAAAAAAGGTACACGCTTAAACGTCATCAAGTCAATGACGTCATTATTTAGCGTGTACTTATGACTGGGTTTTTGGTACACGCTAATTTGAGCCGCGTATATGCTGTGGTATTAAGTATCTGTAAGTATCGCGAGCGTCGGAGTGTGGCTAGAATTTGTCTAATCGCGTTATGTTTACACTTTAATATTGATTTGTAAAGAGTTTTTTTTTATTAACTATGAAGTGTCGACAATTATTTAGTTCTTTTAATGAGTTTAACAACATTTTAAAACAGTATGAAATAGATAAGGGACAAAAATTCGTGATTAAGGGTAGCAGAAGTAATAAGATAAAATATACGGGGCGATTGATTAGTGTGATAAAGCTCAGTAGATCCGCTCTAGTAATAGATAACAATAAATGTTAATAACAAAAATTGTATCAAACGTTGAGCTTCATATTACAAAATTAGTTAGAATGTTACAGGGCGTTCGATAACATAGAGGCAGACCAAACTTATGTTTTTTAAATGGAACACCCTATTATATGTTATTTTACGTTCGAAATCTTCTTAACTTCCATATAACAAAAATATAAAGGTTTATTATGTTATACAGGGTATTTACAAAGTTATAACCAATTTACTATGAAAATCGTAACAAGTTCAACTCCCTCTATAAATAAAAATAAACACCACAAACCACAGCAAAAATAAACACCAATATAAACTGGTATAATTAAGTTACGTATAAAAATTATTTCAACAGTATTTTGTATATATCATGTTAACTAATATTTATTTTGCTAACCTAAATATATACTTTTATATACCTACACATTGTTTTATTTCAATTAAGTTTTGAAACATCTGAATAGTTTTGCTTCCCTGCCCCTTCCCCTTCCCTTAATAAAAATAGTTTCTATCAAACAAACGCTAATAAAACATATCAAAATAACGTGTACCAAAATATAAAGTCACTGCGCACGCTAAATATTGACGTCACTGGCTTGATGAAGTTTAATTCGCGTGTACCTAACTTTTTTATTTGCGTACACGTTAGCGTGTACCTAGACACAGCGTATTTTTATTAAAAAACAGCGCACAATTTATTTACAGTGTCTTTTACCAAATATTGTTCTGAAGCTGGTTTCAGGCTATATCTTAATATATTTTACTATTTTTACTGGGGCTTCTCCTTTAAATTAAGTTTATTCTGACGATTCGATTTGATTTCCATTTGGAAAATCTTAACAGAGACTTCTATTTCTTAAAATGTGAAATATTTGAATCTATCAGACCAATTATACCAACATCATAAAGAAATATTACAAAACAAAAATGTTATCTTTATACAATAACAATAAATTAATTATACGAATAATAGATAAGATAACAGAGTTATTTATATTGTATGCATACTAGAATCGCTTTTAATTGAAAGAACAAATAAAATCCGTCTTTTATAAAATATTTTAGGGAGTTTGACTGTAATTGAACTAATTTTGGTACGATTGTGAAGTGAAAGAATAATGAAAAATGTCGGACAGGTTTTGTGTTGTCAATATATTTTCGTAAATAATTGTTACTGTGTAATTTTCTCAGAGGTTCGATCCGAAGTGCATATCCAATGAATTGCCATACGTATTTAGAAAGACAATAACCCTGGAGTAATATTTTATTTGAAATCACGTATTTTTATTGTGTAATGTTCCCCTACGTCAGCGCTTGGTAAGTTATCTTTTCGTTTTTTATTGTACACTTTCAAACAATTTATCAAGAAATGTATTCTTTTCGTCCAAGTGATAAATAAATTAATAGTCAACAGCTCCCTGGGAGTCATTTTGATAGTTGTTTTACTCGTGACCCCAGTTTAAATATAATTAAAAAAAATGATAGGGAATTGATCCCAAAATTCAAGTAAAAATTAGTAATTATCGTACATGAAGTTACATCATTGTCATTGGTGATTAAGAAACCAATTATTTGTTTGTTGTTGTGTATAAACCATGTCCATATACTTTGTAGGTCTTTAATTTGATTGTTAGAAATGGATCAAGCTCAAGGAAATGTTGCAGGGGCTGCCTTTTACCAGCTTAGTATTACTGGTAAGTACCTGTTTGTAATACAAAGGGTATATTTAACATAATATATTATGAATTTAGCACAATGTAGGTGTACAATTAACCTTTGAGTCCGAATTCTTAGGTTATTTGCTATTGTTTTCTTTTCTTGTAACATTTTGTCATAATACATGTGATTTACAACAGTTTTATGATTTTTTTAATCCTTCACACTTAGCAAAACACAGGAAAACCACATGCAGGTTATTTATAATTCAGGGAAATCCAAATTTATAGTGTCGTGAACCTTGATACATAATTTAAATTTTTAAATAGATAATAATGACTTTTGGTTTATTCATGCACGTTTTTTGATAAAGAATATGTTAAACAAAATGATTAGTCATGATTAGGATTACATTTTTATTTTACTTTGTATGAATAATTAAAGATTTTGACAATTGTTGTTATAACTGATAAACTTATCAATTTTACTGAGAAGCATATGGGAATATTTCTAGATACAGTAAAACCTGCCATATCCGGATCAATGTGGCGACAGACCGATCCGGATATGAAAAAATTCGGATATCAGACCACTACTTTTACAGTCTCTGAAACGTTTTCTCCTTCATACATTCCAGTAATCAACGCCGTCAATAACTTTCGTCGATAGACACGTTTTATAGATTCTATAATACATTATTTTGCCATCTTTTAGTTCTTCTTTTAGTGCGTTGTCCGACTGCCTTTCTCGGTAGATTTCGGTAGATCCGGAAGGCACAGAACGGTCCGGATATGGGGAGGTCCGGATATGGCAGGTTGTACTGTAGTTTTAGAAGAAATATGGAGATATAATGTCTTCCTAGAACCATCACTATGCATGGGGGCTTCTACCTCAGATTTTCCACAATATCTATAAAACCTGCCATGTCATGTCATTCTTCTTCACTTTATGGCCACAGAAAACTATATTTATTTCTTAACAGCGTCCATTTATAAAAGTTTTAACAAAGCTACATCATAACAACAATAGATATTTAAAATATCAAACATCTCAGAATAATACAAACACTATAAGGCCCGCTTGCTCATTTGGAGTTCAACTCTAGTTCAGCACCATTACCGAGTTCAATGCATGAAGTGCGTACCACCGTACACAGCACTTCCTGACTTAAACTCGGCTATGGCACTGAACTAGAGTTGAACTCAGAATGAGCAAGCTGACCTAAGAATCATACAAAACTATAAGAAACTTATTTTAAGATACCTTAGGTAAACCTTATACCTCTACATACCACTACTCTTGAAAAAAGGTACAGAAAAACTTATGTTACCTGCCACCTTTCTATATTGGCCAATAGTTCTTTCATTTTTAGTGGCCGTTACTGATATGTTTACTGTATATGAAAAGAAAAATCTTCAATAATTTTAATAACGTTAGCTATATCAGTTTTTCTACTTTATACACTGAAACAAGATAAGATTAGGCTTCATTTGAAGTACATTAATCGTCATGCTAAAAGTTAAAGTAGCATCTCATGTAGATTAGCTACTTTTTAAGATTTTCAAATATCTATACGTTTATCCTAAAATTTCTTATTACACTGTCATTCCTACTTTATACCAATGAGAGTATGTAACAATGATACTGCACATCGACATATGTTTCACTTTATGTTTTGATTTAGGTAACTCGTTTGAAAATGAATCATGACGAATGGGCAAAGATAAAATGGAACAACTATATCAGGATCATCTTAAACTTGTCTGTCAGTCATAGAAGGTTTTAAATGTATAGCATTTCTTCTTAAAATATTATTGTTTTCATCTAACACATAATAAGATTGGGTTTTCTCAAATTTGGCAATTGAATGGTGGGCTACAACAATGTTGTAAGCGACATATTGGGTCAAAGTGAGGTTTTAATACAATATTATTGTATATCCAAAGACCAATGCGAGCATCTTTCAATCTGGCTAAAAACATTTTGCCTTCCCCGAGTTTTTCGTACCGCAATGTTGGTATCCGTATGTTCATAAATAGCTTGTCAATATGTTTTTTTCATCTCCTGCATAATCTCAATTCTGTCGCTTACAACATTGTTGTAGCCCACCATTCAATTATTTTGCCTGGAACCCACATGTTATCTTTAATGACAACCTTTTGACCAGGATCTACATTCTTATCAACAGCTAATTTATCATATTGAACTTCATTATTAAATAATTAAATTTTAATTGTGCTTGTAAAAGTTTATCCTCAACATTATTTTGAATTTTAGGATCTAACTCACACATTGAGGGGGAAGTTTTGTACATAATAATTCTGCTCATTAACCGCTTAACGTGCTTACCCAAGTTAACTCGGTTTTAAACTACGTTTCTACTTTCGCTTAACCGAGTTAACTCGTGTTTAAAATATTTGTACTATATAAAAGGCGCCTACGCGTTTTACCTCCTCTAGCGCTAAATAACGATATCCCCACTTGCATGGGCGCCCATACCTATAGGCAGGGGGGCCGTGCCCCCCCTAGCTTTTTGGGTGCTCTAAACTATATATGGTTATCCAAAATATACGAAATGTAATCTGCAACATCTTCACGTCTGGCCCCCCTAAAAATTTTTATATGGGCGCCCGGGCCCACTTGTTTTTTCGTTTCTAATTTTAAACTTTCTACTATCGACTGCCGACTGGGGTGGGATCACGATGAGTAGAATTCTATTTTGCTGACGTCACGTTCTGCCCTGACTGTGACGTACCTCTGTGTGTAACCCCTTGTTTTAGAGTGTATCACACTGTTAGCAATATTTAACATTATTATACTTGAAGTAATTGCGATTTTCTTCTCTTACTTGTAGTATTTTGTATGTAAAAAGTTACGACCGAGTTAACTCGGTTGAGCGCATGAGGGTATTTGTTATTTTATATTTTTCTAATAAAACATGCGTTTTTTGACCTTAGATTATATCTAGTGACAATAGTCTTGTTCGTAGTTTATTTTACTGTAATAAAATAAATAGGTAATTTTTTGACGTATTTTTGCAAATAAATGTGTGCTTTAAGCGGTTAACAGCTCACTTGGTCTAGCATTTAAACTTGGAATTATTGGTGTACTACAGTATTCTATTCTATATCTTTTCCCTACTCCTTGTGTTCCTTGATCATTTGTTTAATCATATGAATGGTCTTTTTAGCAAGACCAGGATAATGTGGGCTAGAAGTTATTAATTGAAAATTCAAATTTATTACAAAATCTTTAATTTCCATTGAATCAAAAGCCCTAATATCAGCTTAATACAGGGTGAGTCATGAGGAACTGTACATACTCCTACCTCGTATAGAGGCTCCTATGGGGAATAACAAATGACCATTAAAAAGTGTCTGCTCCCCTTGTTTATTAATATACAGGGCGAGTTTTGCATTTTGACAGAAATTTATATTCGTCATAATTTTTGAACGGTCAGATTGATGTGTCTCTTATTTTGGTCAATCGTTACACTATTACCACCTAATCAACTGATTTATTCAAACTAGAAAAAAATCAGGTCCGGCTTTAAGAAATTAGTTCGTTTGGGTCTTAGAAAAAGTTTCACCTTGTATACGCTTTTTGAAAACTCTAATATGAATTTTACAAATTGGACAAATAGGCAATTAAAATGGCATATTTATTTTTTCCCCACTTGATTACTTAATTTTTTATAAAAAATAAAATTTGACTATGAATTAAAAGTTTGGTAAAGTAAACCATAGATTTAAAAAAATTAACTTTTATTACAAAAATAAATTTTTTTTAACAAATATTTGATTTATGTTACCACCCAATCAACTGATTTATTCAAACTAGAAAAAAATCATGTCTGGCTTTAAAAAATTAGTTCGTTTGGGTATTAGAAAAAATTTCACCCTGTATACGCTTTTTGAAAACTCTAATATGAATTTTACAAATTAGACAAATAGGCAATTAAAATGGCATATTTATTTTTTCCCCACATAATTACTTAATTTTTTATAAAAATATCAAATTTGACTATGAATAATAATTAAAAGTTTGGTAAAGTGAATCATAGATTTAAAACAAGAATGTGTGTGTACTTTGTACGCACGTAAGAAGTTATACTTCTACTACATATTATGTGATTTTTAGGACTATACCAAAAATTTAAAAAAATAAAAGAATAAAACGCACACAAACACATTGAAAAATGCCACAAAGAAAAAATGATTTCTGGACGATAATAATTGTTGGCAAAAATTTTAAATACGCATTTGCTGAAAAAAAAATTATATAACAAATATACTTACAATCATAATATGCATAAAAAAATAAAAAAATAAAACTTGCATCGGGAATTGAACTCTTGAATTTCGTGCCGCTTTGACTCGTAATCGAAGCGTAGACTCACTCGTCCAATCGCACATTATTTATCATGTGGAAAAATAGGGTAACTGAACGGTGTACTGTTTGACAATTGTTTTGAAAATTATGTAGTTTAAATTTTGTGGAAGAAAATATAAAAATATAACAAAACAGTAAGAAAACAATATATTAGATGAAGATTGGTAGAACTTTTGTTGGTAATCAAATTAAGTATGTAAATCAAAGCATTACATACCTACTAGATAAATAAATCTACGCCAAAAAATCATAATTTAAAAATAAAAATCGAACCTAATTTGGGATTTCTCTCTAAAATCCGCATTCTTGAGAAAATAAATGTATGTATTTCAACCTAATCCAAATGTATAATTACAATATGATTATAATAAAAACTAGGACTTACCAAATTAGAATGAGTTTTCCTTGTCCAAAATAGTCCAAAAGTCCAAAAATATAGGTATATGAAAACTATTTAAAAAGGCAGTATAACTATTAACTAACTTTTGTTTGTTGTTTCTTTTCACACAAATTTTAAAACGCAACAACCATAAATAATCTAACTACAGCTGTGCCACAGCCACCATATTGAATAATTTTTGACATGTCATTTGAACATCCAATCAGAACAAAGTTATAATGCGCATGCGCCCGGTCGCTAGGTTTTCCCATATAAAAATTTACCCTCTATCGCCGGTAAAGAAGTATAACTTCAAAAAATTACTTTTATTACAAAAATTAATTTTTTTTTAACAAATATTTAATTTATGTTACCACCCAATCAACTGATTTATCCAAACTAGAAAAAAATCAGGCCCGGATTTAAAAAATTATTTTGTTTTGGTCTTAGAAAAAATTTCACCCTGTATACGCTTTTTGAAAACTCTAATATGAATTTTACAAATTAGACAAATAGGCAATTAAAATGGCGTATTTATTTTTTCTCCACACGATTACTTAATTTTTTATTAAAAAATCAAATTAGTCAAAATCGGAATTTTAACCTAAAAATGAAAAAAAAAAGATGAAATCACGGTTTAACTTACTACAACGTTCCATTAAAATTTTTTTTTTCTGAAATTTTTACAGCGCTTATCTCTTACCATTATGAAGACTATGACAATTGTTGTAGACTTTCAGTCTTCTTCTCGTAAAAGTTATAAATTTTTAAAAATGAAAGGTGCAGCTTCGTGAATTGCAAAGTTAAATCGCAAAAATTAAGTGAAAAAATTTAAAATTTATCTATTTGATCACGTCTATGTTAAACTATAGAGTCCAAAGAGCAGTGTTATGGGGAGTTTTAGATCTAGACGTGTTACAGAAAAAAAATGGTGAAACTTTAATTTTAAGAAAAACGTTGTTTAATTTTTTTTATTTTTATGGTAAAATTGTGATTTTGACAAATTTGATTTTTTAATAAAAAATTAAGTAATCGTGTGGTAAAAAAAATAAATATGCCATTTTAATTGCTTATTTGTCTAATTTGTAAAATTCATATTAGAGTTTTCAAAAAGCGTATACAGGGTGAAATTTTTTCTAAGACCAAAACGAACTAATTTTTTAAAGCCGGACCTGTTTTTTTTAGTTTGAATAAATCAGTTGATTGGGTGGTAACATAAATCAAATATTTGTTTAAAAAAATTATTTTTGTAATAAAAGTTAATTTTTTTTAAATCTATGGTTCACTTTACCAAATTTTTAATTCAAAGTCAAATTTGATTTTTTTATAAAAAATTAAGTAATCGTGTGGGGAAAAAATAAATTCGTCATTTTAATTGCCTATTTGTCTAATTTGTAAAATTAATATTAGAGTTTTCAAAAAGCTTATACAGGGTGAAATTTTTTCTAAGATCCAAACAAACTAATTTCTTAAAGCCGGACCTGATTTTTTTCTAGTTTGAATAAATCAGTTGATTAGGTGGTAATAGTGTAACGATTGACCAAAATAAGAGACACATCAATCTGACCGTTCAAAAATCATGACGAATATAAATTTCTGTCAAAATGCGAAACTCGCCCTGTGTATTATTAAACAATGGGAGCAGACACTTTTTAATGGTCATTTGTTATTCCCCATAGGGGCCTCTATACGAGGTAGGAGTATGTACATTTCCTCATGTATAGTGTTATAAGTAAAGATACGTCGACTAAAGATGTTACCTCGACCTATTTTAAAACTACAGATCAGGGTTGGCAGGTTAAAACCAACATGCTTAAAACCTTAGTTTAAACAGGGGTTTAAACCAAAACTGGTGTTTTTATTTCAAGTTTTTAATACATCTGCCGCAAATGAAGAAACTGAAGATATATAAATTTTATTTTTGTATTTTCGAACTCAGTTATTTGAATATTATTATGTTTGAAGATCTTTTTTCTGTTATATTAATTTTTTGTGTGTAAATAAAAATAAAAGTTGGCGTATGTCCAGTTGCACCAACAAATAAACAATTGATTTTTTGATTTGGATTGCCCGTTTATTTTAAAATATAATAATTGTCAAAAATCTGTCAATTTAAAACGGAAACTTTAACGATTCTCCCGAAAAATTTTAAATTTTTTACCATCAAATATAACAATAGAACACTTTTCGTTTCTTTCGAAAAAGGTTAAAATTTAATATCTTTTGAAAGAATCGTTAAAATTTCTGTTTTTAATTTGACAGTTTTTTGACAATTATATTTTAAAATAAACGGGCAATCCAAATCAATCGGTTATTTGTTGGTGCAACTGGACATTAATCATTTTTTTCATTGTTTATTACTATTATTTTGTAAAATAATTTATTCATTTTTTTTCTATTCTCATAATATGATTTCACTACCTGTATCATAATGAACTTCATTATGATCCATATTTTCATTACGATACAGATTTTTAACCAATAGAATCGCAATATGGCATTCACGATAAAGGTGGTGCACGCACAGTGACCGATGGCGAGTCAAATACATACGCTTTGACAGTTCTCAATATGTAAACAAACTGTCAAATTGACAAACTACTAATTTGTTTGTGTTACAAAATTAATAAATCTGAATATATTTTTTGTTGTAAATGATCATAGAAAAAATCGTGTATACAACTTGCATTTAATTATCATTATGAAGCTCGTACTCTATACGAAACTCGCCACTAGGCGGCTCATTTCGTATCCCCCATGTTCGCTTCATAATGACCATCATTAAATGCTCGTTGCATAATATACTATTAAAGTATTTAGACTTATAATACTTTGTATAAAATAAACCTGGTTTAAACCAAGTAAACCTGGTTTAAACAAAAAAACCCTGGTTTTTGTTTTTTGCAAAAAACCTCGATTTTTGCCAACCCTGCTACAGATGATCCCAAACCCTTTTTTTCAGTGCATCATTAATTTTGATGTCATATAGGATTTTAAGAATGTTGCAAATCATTACATGACATTTTAGTTAATTCTGACAGTTGTCAGAATATTTAATATTTTTCTCATGAGCATCTTTCAGTGCGTCACAGTTTTTCTATTTCTTTCTAACGCATTAAATTGTATGTGACAGAAAAAAACGCACGTCGGTGATTATATTTCGTCGGTGACATTTATAACATTTATTCTAGTTGTCAATGGATGGCACTATAATCGAAAAAAAAAAAAAAAATTATTTACGAATTATAATATAATATATCTACGAATGTAATCTGTACAGTTTATAAGACTATACAAATCAAAGAAAATACCATTTTATAAATGCAATAAACACAATTGATTTGTTTTTATTTATTTATTTATTAACGGGATAAACCCAATACACACAAAATACAATAAAGCAGAGCTTTCGTCATAATAATGAAAATATAAAAATTAGATACACGTAAAACTACAACTATAAAACAAACATAAAAAATAAAAAAGAATATAAATTATTTTCAAATGATGAAAACAACTGAATTAATTACAACAGTTAAATCTATTTAATTTTTTTTAAATTCAAAATTCAAGTCGCCCGATTTCTTGTTTAATAGAGGAGACTGATGAATCAAACAGATCTATTAGATGACTAAACTTGTTTCCATACAGGGCCAATCTACTAATTGGTGCATATTGACCATAATTTGTAGCATGCCGTTGTTCTTTGAATATTTGTGGAGTTCGTGTCAATCTAGCAGGTATATTAAAGCACACAAGACTTATCAATTCTTCGGAGTTAATAACACCAGAGATAATTTTGCGAAGATAACAAATATCCAACATGACTCTTCTGCGTTCAAGAGTTTGTAAATTTAATCTCATTAATATATTGTCATAAGTATAATTTCCAACTGTTAAACCCATCTTAAAAGCTGCAAAATGTAAAAATTTGTTTTGAACCTTTTCAATATTTAGGGTTTGATATGCATAACTAGGTGACCAGACAATAGAACCATATTCAATGATTGATCTTACGATACTACAATATAAGATTTTTATTGTGTGAATTGACAAATCTTTTGATGAACGTAATACAAAACCCAATATCTTAAATGCCTTCGAAACAGTATGGTCAATGTGAGAGTAAAATGTTAATTTACAATCAAATATTATACCTAAATCCCGAATTTCGTTCACACGTGTGACAGGAGTATTATTAATAAAATATGGATGGTGAATAGGCGAATGGGATCTAGCAAAAGTTTGGGAGGGGGTTGTTGGTGGGGTCTAGCACCACTCATAAAAATCATTTACTTGTGACTGAAGCTGAGAAATGTTATCCTCATTTTTGACAGTCTTATATATTTTAAGAGGATGGGTACGTATTTTCGGCTGCAATGCTATTCAAATGGGGATTCATTTTTTTCGAATCCTGAGAAAACTAATAAGTATTTTTGAAAAATTTAAACGCAGAATGAAAGATTACGTTATTGGCGAGGGCCGAAACTCCCTGAGAACTTCTATAATGTTTATTTTAATAAGTTACAGGGGTGAAAAACTAAGAGAAAATTTAGTGTGATATTTAATTTCAAATATCTCATTCAAAATAAACTTTTTATTTATTCTAAGGAACTTTCGGGCCTCGGTAATAATATAGTTTTTCATTCTGCGTTTAAATTTTTCAAAAATATTTACTGGTTTTTTCAGTATTCGAAAAAAATGAACACAATGTCCGTGGTAATATTTCCAAATCTATCTTTGTCACACAACGCACTCAGTCGAATAGAATATTGTCAGCATACTGTTAGTCAGACAGTGACAATCAGTGACAATTTTAAATATTTGACATGGCATCGGGAATATTTTGAGTTGTTGATTAAATAATATTGATATAGTGTATTTGATATTGTTATAGTGTATTTGATAAATAATTGATTTAAGACGTGAACTTAATAAAAAGTTATTTATTGTGTATTATTTGTGGAAGATCCAGGCAGAGAATACATCAGGATAATATATTCTGTGATCCAAGTATTTTGTTGTTAAAGATGTTCAAAATTGTAAGCGTTCCATAGTAACAATATACACTGGGGTGCAAAATTAACCGGACACCTTAAAAATGGGTCATTTTTTATGTCTGGAATTTCCGAAACCTGTTGTCCGATTTAAGTTATTTTTTAATATATTATTGCCTTATTCTTTAACAATATCGTTGTAACAGTATTGTTGCTAAACAGTTAAATTTTCATTGTATACCGGGTGTACAAATCAAACTGTTTTTTTCGCAAAGTTCGCATCACGCTGTGGAACATTCTAGCATTTATAAAATACTGAAATTAAATTCAAACTATAGCCTCATGTTTTCTCAACATTTTGTTTTTTGATTCATTCGCTTACACTGGACCATAAAAAAGTTAAGTACGTTAACAACTAGCCATGTTTTTCATCAATACATGGTGTTTTAAATAAGTATGGCCAACTTTAAGGGGAAATTCTGCATAAAAAATAATGAGAGTTTGCTTTATAAACGGTATGTCTGCAAATGCTTCGTTTCCGAGATAGGGGGTGTTGAAATTTTTATTACAAAATGACGATTTGTTTATTGCTTTAAAACCGGTGGAGATATGCAAATGAAATTTGGTCGGTTTTAAGACGTAGTTATTGCACATTTTTTGATATACAATTAAGCATTTAATATTCACCATTGGCGCGCATACGGGTAATAGACCCGCTCATATTACCCGTATGCGCGCCAATGGTGAATATTAAATTTTTACTTGTATGTCAAAAAATGTACAATAACTACGTCTTAACACCCATTAAATTTCATTTGCATATCTCAAGCGGTTTGAAAGCAATACATAAATCGTCAGTTTGTAAGAAAAATTTCAACACCCTCTATCTCAGAAACGAAGCATTTCCGGACATAGGTTTATAAAGCAAACTATCATTATTTTTTCATGTAGAATTACTCCTTGAAGTTTGCCACACTTATTTAAAAACACCCTGTATTCATGAAAAAACATGGGTAATTGTTAAAGTACCTAACTTTTTTATGGTCCAACATAAGCGAATGAATCAAAAAACAGAATGTTGAGAAAACATGAATCTATAGTTGGGTTTTAATTTTAGTATTTTATAAATGATAGAATATTCCACAGGGTGATGCGAATTTTCAGAAAAAACACAGTTTCATTGGTACACCCGGTATACAATGAAAATTTACCCGTTTAGTAACAATATTATTACAGCGATATTGTTAACGAATAAGGCTATAACATATTAAAAAATCACTTAAATCGGACAACAGGTTTAGGAAATTCGAGACATCAAAAATGACCCATTTTAAAGGTGTCCGGTTAATTTTGCACCCCAGTGTATTATTATAAAATCACTTTAACACTTTTCCTCTTTTCTCGATTGAGTATTAGTTTTTGTTGTACATATAAATTATTACAATCACTGAATACATAGTCATTGAAAAAATTATCACATTTATTAACTGAATTAATAATTTGCAATAATAAAAATAACAGTTATCCAAGAACATTCAAAAGTTAATTAATTAAAGTTAACTCTTTAAATTAATGATGACATTTTCATGTAGAATGACATTCTAGTAATGTTTACATATCCATACCAGTGTGAATTATTGTACTACACGTAATTTGCCATGTAAAGACAGAAAAAGTAGGGATACCTGTAAAATATTTGCGAATTATGTACCGATGGCCTTAACATCATCAGCAAACATTAAAAAGTTAACTTCCTTAAAAATAGAGTGAACATTATTCAAGAACAAATTAAATAGAAGGGGGCCACAGTGGGAACCTTGCGGTATTCCAGATGTAGCTGTAAAAGCATTAGAAAGAAAACATCCTATTTTTACACTTAAACTTCGATTAGTCAGGTAACTTAGCATCCAATCAAAGAGACTTCCAGAAATACCATATGCTGTAAGTTTCACAAGTAACATATATTATGATTGACCTTATCGAATGCTTTAGAAAAGTCAGTATAGATGGAATCTACTTGTAACTTGTTTTCCAAAGCAATAACAATGTCATTCTGATAAAGAAGTAAATTAGTTACTGTAGATTTACCCTGTACAAGTGCTGTTCGTTCACCAGAATACTACTGAATTCACAAGTAAGCTGCTTAGTAACTAAATAATCTAATAATTTTGGAATTGCTGATAAAGTACAAACTGCTCTGTAGTTTTCAACATTTGACTTTGAACCAGATTTAAATATAGGTTTTACGTAACTACGTTTCCAGCAATCAGGGAAAACCCCTTCTTGCAAAGATTTATTAAAGAGTATATACAATGGCTTAGAAATAGTACAAACACATTGTTTTAATAGATAGTTAGGAATGCCATCAGGGCCAAAATTTAGTTTAGGAGACAAATTGTGAATACTCTCAAAAATAGTATTAATGTTAAAAGAGCATGAACTCATGTTACCAGCATTTTCAAATTGATATTGTGGGGGATAGTATTGTGGTCAGTGAACACCGTAGAAAAAAAATTGGCGAATAGATTCACACCCTAAATATAAATGGCAAGGTACCTCAAAATTTTTCTTGCGACTGTTTATGTATTTCTAAAAAGTGCGTGAGTCATTATTAATTCTAAATTCAGAATCTCTAACATATAAATTATAACAATCTTTACTTAGTCTACTACATTCAGATCTTAAGTTATGAAAAATAATAAAATCATCATAATTGTTGAACATCTTATACCTTCTATGATATTTTTTCTTTTCTATTATTAATCGTTTTAACTCCGGGCTACACCAAACTGGAAATGTACTTGTCTTACATACTTTTTGAGGAACATAAGAAAATATTACATGATTGATAATATCGTAAAATTTAGACACAGCGTCCTCAATATTCAAAGCCTTTAGTGACTCCCAATTTATTTCCAACTGTCAGATTTAACTAAAATGGCATGTCACTAAAATGTATTATCAGTAGTAATTGCACAAGAGCTCTGAAATTATTGAATTTTTCTAGCAAAAATTCTATATTAATTTCAGAGGTCGAGTGCAATTTGTTGCGATTATTTCATGAATAAAACTGTTCAAAACCAAAATTTTATTGTAATTTATTTATGTAAGTACCATTAAACACACATTTTTTTATAAATATTTGACGATTGAAAGTCATCACTTTTATAATTTTTAAAACATTAATTGTCATTAATGTCACTGAAGGTATTTTTTCGTAGCAACGAAGGGCATCTGACGTAATATACTTAACGACGGGAGATTATAAAAAATTATCGATTTAATTCAGATTTCTGTAGCTTTCTATTGGTCAGAATCTCTATGAATGAAATAATCACGGACCTATCCGTAATCCTATCATTTGTGACGCACTGAAAAATGCTCATGAAAAGAAGCATGTATTGATATAAACATCAATATTTATACAAATATTTGCCAGAATATTAACATTTAAAATATTTTAATGTAAAAATAAATGACATAAAATATTTATATTTACATCGCTGAAAAATACTAACCTGTAGAAATTATAATTGTCATTTTACCATATAATTTGTAAAAATACTGTCACCATCGATTATTCTTGTGTCAAATTATCTTTATTCGCATCATTGATTGGTTATCTATTTAGAGTATTGTCATCGCCAACCAATTATACATCTTTAAGTATAAGTCGTTTTAATATGCAAATACCCATCAAGGAATACATAATTTTGCACATAATTATGCACATACATACTTTTTGAAGTTATACCTCTTTAGGCATGACTGAGAATGAATTTTTATTATCCTGGGCACATGCGCACACAGACAGTATGTTTTTAGTTGCTAAATCATTCAACTTATGTATCAGCGCAAATAAGGTTTGAAAATGATATATTAGTGTTTTTAGTAGATATATTTATTATAATTTTTGTGTCTTTGGATTTGTCTTCCCCGGGAGTAAGATAATAAGTATTAAACATTTTTATATTTTTATACTTCACTTGATCTATTTGTTACTCTGATTTGTAATTACGTCCGAGAAGTCGTGTAAACAAAGCCTTGATGGGTTATTGGTAGAGCATTCTCTATTGGACGATTCTTATTATTCTTTTTTTTTTTTAATTTTTGGTATTGTTTTAATAAAAAAATTTTGAAAGTGGTAATATCAAAATTAGTTTAATAATTAAACAAAATATAAATAAACTGTTTTAAGTATATTTATTTCGTTGATAGAAGTATAACTTCATTATAATAGAAGTATAACTTCTTCCGTGCGTACAAAATACACACACATTCTTTTTTTTTTGTCACTTCCAACTGTAATGCGGTAGAGAGAATTCGATAATCTGTGACGCACTGAAAAAACGGTTTGGGATGAAAATCACAAAATACACTTGACATTGATTGACAATTGTTTTGATGTCATTTTTCGATAGCTACCTATGGTTTTAAAGTAATTATGAAACAATGAATGAAAAACCACGATTTAGCAAAATTATATATTAATATAAAATGTCATAATAAATAATAACATGGGAACTTATAAAAGTATATAGATTATGATTTGTTTATGGTAACCGCTATAAACTGCAAATTCCATAGGTGGGCCAACTGATATGGGAAGGGGCTCTTAATTATCATGTTCACATATTATGATAAAAATTGATGCCTATTGTTAAAGATAACGATTATTAAGATATATTAAGATAACAATTTACTACATGAAACAAATTAGCAGCGTTTGAAATATCTATGTGTACCTATTGTTTAGAGGACGTTTTCATTTACAAATTTTATTTTCGTTTTCATTTACGAATTTAATTGTCAGAGATTTTCATTTTAATAATCTTTTCAGGAAATTTAGTTTTCTTAAATTATAATCATTTGTTTAACAATATTTAATAATTATTTAATACTTAGTTTAGTATTTGTGTTATGGTTAGGGTACTTTATTTTTGTTATTTGTAAAAATGGGGACATCCCGTAACAAATAAATAAATTAATAACAAGAGGTAGTAACTAAATTCACCGGCACAAAATTCCGCCATCCAAAATTTTTGATTAAATTTGATTAATTCCGGTAACGAACATTTTTTGCTTAGATGACATTATACAGGGGTGAATGGAAGCATTGTATTTTTTCCTAACTTTAAAAGATTTTTTGAAAAAATTGGGTGGCTAATTTTGTTACATACTCCTTTTGTATTATCCTGGAGGTATCCCTAAGATTTTGTTTTTTGAATTATCCGAATATCTCTTTTCTTGTAAAACCTGTAAATAAAAACACTGCTTTGAAGGTTTATTTAGTTAAAAATATCAAACGCACTAAAATTAACAACACAAAACAAAGATGATGAAAAGTGCCCCCAACTCGATTCGAATTCCATATAGGTCACCGTTAAGCAGATATAGTGAAATTAACTTTCTAAAATTTTTAGCCCCCTAGGTGGTCTTGTGACCCACCTAGAGCCTCATTAAGGTTTTTATGTTTTTATTTTTTATCTCAGCTGCATCGAGAACTAGCGAAAAACTTTAAATAAAAAAGTTGTAAGCTTTAAAAAGTTATGTCCGAAAAAAATTTTGTTTTTAATTTTTGGCGGGAAATTTAAATTTTAGAACGATTTCAAAATTTTAAATGAGTATAAAAAAATAACTAAGGCATTCGTTTTCACGAAAAAAATATATCACGTGTATTTTTGCATAATATTTCACCCTGAATTTTTTCAAATTTTTAAAATTGGTGAAACGCACCTTTAAAAATAAAAAACCGCATTTTTTCGGTTTTTTTTTCGATTTTTGATACAATTTTATACATATTTTTCAAAAAAGGTAACACCATGACTGCAGTAGGTGAAAACTGAAAAATAATTGGGGTTTGTCTAATAAAATTTTTTTGTAACGCCATCCATTTTCAAGATACAGGGCGTTGAAGAAAACAAAATTTTACACATTTTTTACGATTTTGCCGAAACTACTGGCAACATTGTAATAAAATTTGGTGAGTTTCAAGGGATAGTTGTTGTGCATTTTTTGACATACAATTAAGAATTTTATATTTATCATTGGCGCGCATATGGGTAATGGCCTAAATTTTTAAAGAAAAAAGATAGTACGCCACTGACATATTTCAAATTAACAATGTTTTTGTATTCCACGCTCAATTTGTGACAAAAAATCTATCTTACTATTTTTTCATACGACGCGCCGTTTTGCTGCAAAAAATAAAATATCTTAACGCTTCCAAAGTATTCGAATTAGTTTTTATAATAAATGTACCAGTGTATGTAGATGTAGAAACTACTAATATTAGTATGTAGTATTTTATTTCATAGAAGTTTGAATACTTTGTAACGGTTAAGATGTATTATTTTTTGAATATAAACGGCGCGTCGTATGAAAAAATAGGACGATAGATTTTTTGTCACCAATTGAACGAGGAATTCAAAAACGATTGTTAATTTGAAGTATGTCAGTGGCGTACTATCTTTTTTCTTTAAAAAGTTCAGACCATTACCCCTATGAGCGCCAATGATAAATATAAAATTCTTAATTGTATGTCAAAAAATAAACAACAACTACCTCTTAAAACTCGCCAAATTTTATTACAATGTTGCCAGTAGTTTCGGCAAAATCGCAAAAAATTTTGTTTTCTTCGACGCCCTGTATCTTGAACATGGATGGCGTTACAAAAATTTTTTATTAAGCAAACCCCAATTATTTTTCAGTTTTTTACCTACTCCAGTGACGGTGTTACCTTTTTTGAAAAATATGTATAAAATTGTATCAAAAAACGAAAAAAAAAAACCGAAAAAATGCGGTTTTTTATTTTTAAAGGTGCGTTTCACCAATTTTAAAAATTTGAAAAAATTCAGGGTGAAACATTATGCAAAAATACACGTTATATATTTTTTTCGTGAAAACGAATGTCTTAGTTATTTTTTTATACTCTTTTAAAATTTTGAAATCGTTCTAAAATTTAAATTTCCCGCCAAAAATTAAAAACAAAATTTTTTTCGGACAGAACTTTTTAAAGCTTACAACTTTTTTATTTAAAGTTTTTCGCTAGTTCTCGATGCGGCTGAGATAAAAAATAAAAACATAAAAACCCTAATTAGGCTCTAGGTGGGTCACATGACCACCTAGGGGGCTAAAAATTTCAGAAAGTTAATTTCGCTGTATATGCTAAACGGTGACCTATATGGAATTCGAATCGAATTGGGGGCACTTTTCATCATCTTACCCGGCTAGGCCCATTAACAACAAAACAAAAAAAACTCAATAGCGGGTATGTCCATCTCTCGCAGAAACTACTCGCAATCTGTTTGGCATCGAATAAAGATGTGTTTATTCTATTCTTAATTCATCCCATAAATAGTCAATAGGATTGAGATCTGGGCTACATTTTATAAATCGGGGCTGTTCTAATTTTATAAATCCAACTTTTATTTAAGATATTTATGTTTATAAGTCATTTATTACAGCTCTTACAAGAAAAGAGATCTTCCGATAATTCAAAAAACTAAATCTTAGGGATACTTCCAGGATAATACAAAGGAAGTATGAAACAAAATCAGCCCTCCAATTTTTCCACAGAATTTTTTCAAGTTAGGAGAAAATACAACGATTCCGTTCACCCCCGTATAATGTCATCTAAGCAAAAAATTTTTATTACCGGAATAATAACAAACGACATCATTACATGTATCTATAAACTGATGAAAGAATCCTGAAAATTGGAGTACAAATGATAAAGTTATAGATTGTCAAACTTAAGGTACTAAGTAGTACCTTTAGAAGACCAAAAATAATAATTTTTTTCAAGAATTTTTTTCTTTAAACCTTTATTAAAAATGAACATAAAACTTTTTACATATTAATATATACCTCTTAGAGAGTACAAAAAATATATCTTTTTTCATTTATGCACGCACACTAATATTGTAGAGAGCGTAAAACTCTAGGCCTCGAAAAATGATGGCGGACAGTTAATCTCAGAATTGGGATATCTGAAACAAAAAAATCGTGCGGAATTTGAAAAAGGAAGGTTTCTTACGTGACAATTTACCACAATTTGACCAAAAAATAAAAAATAAATATTTTTTAACCATGAAAACTGAAGAAAAACGGGCGATTTTGTCAAAAAAATTTTTCAAATTTCCGTAAAATTTTTTTTTTGCGGAATTTTTCACTAACGTTGGTAAATTATCACGTAAGAAACCTTCCTTTTTCAAAAGCCGTACGATTTTTTTTGTTTGAGAGATCCCAATCCTGAGATTAACTGTCCGCCATCGGAACTACTTTTTTTTGAGGCCCCGATTCATACGTCTTAGTTGTCCGTACTATCTAAAACTCTTGTCTTCAATGGTGTCCGTTGATTATTGTTGTTTCAAGAGCCCTCTTTATAATAATTGTCATTCCAACATTCCAAGGTACTTGTAGGACTTACCATTCCTAATTTCATAGTGGTATAGCACTACTATTTACTTCAAGTCTGTGTTTCCAAGAACTAGATATTCTGTCTTTTCCATATTTATCGTCAAACCCAAGCCTGATATTCTTTGTCCAAGTTTCTGATCATATACTTTACACCCTCCTCATCCTCAGTTAATATGATCATCAGTACATCAGCAAAGTGCAAAATGAAAAGATTATCGTCATCATAGTCATAGTCATACTTTATTGATCCTTTAAGACATTCAAAATAAATGTATAGGATACTTCACTACAGAATTCAGTATAAAAAAAAACATTAATATGTATAATACAATATTCACAGTGTAACAAAATTGACAAAACATAAAATATATAAAATAACATTTTTACAAGTAAAATATGAAGCTACTGCAGTTTGTCCTCCAGATATTCATTTATAGAATAATATGCTTTTCTTAAGAGTAAATCTTTAACATTTTTTTTTAATTTAGTGGAAAGTGGTATTTCTTTCACAGTTTTGGCAAATGGTTGTATAAGGTCAGTCCCATATATCTGAAGCTATTTTGAAATTTGGATGTTCTGTGTTTAGGAACTCGTAAAGATTCAGCACTTCTTGTATTGTAATAGGGATTGTCTGCATTTACTTGAAATGTATTTATTTCCTCTTTTACATAAAGTAAACATTTATAGATATATGTATAGGCAGTAGAAAGTTAAAATTTGATGTTTAATAAAAATTGGTTAACAAGATTGTTGATAATCCAAATTAAAAATTTTATGGATTATTTCATTCATAGGAGATTCTGACCAATAGAAAGCTACAGACATGCAAATTAAGGTGATAATTTTTGATAATCTCCCGTCTTTAAGCATATTACGTCAGATGCCCTTCGTTGCTACGAAAAAAATACATTCAGTGACATTAATGACAAATGTTTTAAAAATTATAAAAGTGATGACTTTCAACCGTCAAATACATATTTATAACAACTGTGTGTTTAATTTCACTAATTGGTACTTACATATACAGGGTGTTAGTAAATAAGTATGAAATATTTTAAGGGCTAATTCTACATGAAAAATTAATGCCGGTTTGCTCTATAAACATATGTGTCCGCAAATGCTTAGTTTCCTAGATACGGGGTGTTGAAATTTTAATTTCAAACTGCCAATTTATTTCTTGCTCTAAGACCAGTTGAGCTATGAAAATAAAATTTGGTGAGTTTTAGGAGGTAGCTATTGCGCATTTTTTGACATACAATTAAAAATTTTGTATTCATCATTGGCGCGGATACGGGTAATAGTCTGAATTTTTTTAAAGAAAAAAATTGTACGCCACTGAGATATTTCAAATTAAAAATGATTTTTATATTCCACGTTTAATTTTTGATAAGAAACCTTTCTTGCCTTTTTTCATATGATGCACCGTTTTTATGCAGAAAAATAAAACATCTTGGCGCGTATTTATCATTTCTTAATACGTCATCAAGAACTATCCAATATAATAATACTAAACTAGAACAATAACAGAAAATATTACTAATAATATTTCAACTAGGTGCAAAGCTGCAAAAAATGTTTAAAATGACCTCCTTTAGAGGTTATAGAAGAATTTTATATTCATCATTGGCGCGCGTACAGGTAATTGTCTGAATTTTTTTAAGAGAAAAATAGTACGCCACTGAGATATGTCAAATTAAAAATCATTTTTGAATTGCTGGTTTAATTTAAGACCAAAAATATTTCTCACCTTTTTTTCATATGCGGCGCCGTTTTTATGTAAAAAAATAAAACATCTTAACGTTTACAAAGTATTTGGACAAGTTTCTATGCATATGAAAACTACCTCATATACTTTGTAAGTGATAAGATGTTTTATTTTTTTGTATAAAAACGGCGCCTCGTATGTAAAAAAGGTAAGAAAGATTTTTTGTCGTAAATTGAACGAAGAATTCAAAAATGATTTTTAGTTTGACATATCTGAGTGGCGTACTATTTTTTTTTTTTCAAAAAATTCAGACCATTACCCGTACGCGCGCCAATGATGAATATAAAATTCTTCTATTACCTGTAAAGGAGATCATTCTAAACATTCTTTGCAGCTTTGCACCTAGTTGAAATCTTATTAGTAATATTTTCTGTTATTGTTCTAGTTTAGTATTATATTGGATAGTTCTTGATGATGTATTAAGAAATGAAAAATACGCGCCAATATGTTTTATTTTTCTGCATAACAACGGTGCATCATATGAAAAAAGGCAAGAAAGGTTTCTTATCAAAACTTAAACGTGGAATTTAAAAATCATTTTTAATTTGAAATATCTCAGTGGCGTACTATTTTTTTCTTTAAAAAAATTCAATCTATTACCCTATGCGCGCCAATGATGAATACAAAATTCTTAGTTGTATGTCAAAAAATGCGCAATAGCTACCTCCTAAAACTCACCAAATTTTATTTTCATAGCTCAACTGGTCTTAGAGCAATAAATAATTTGGCAGTTTGAAATAAAAATTTCAACACCCCGTATCTGGCAAACGAAGCATTTGCGGGCATATGTTTATAAAGCAAACCGGCATTATTTTTTCATGTAGAATTAGCTCTTAAAATTTTTTATACTTATTTACTAACACCCTGCATAAATTACAATAAAATTTTGGTTTTGAACAGTTTTATTCATGAAATAATCGCAACAAATTGCACTCGAACTCTAAAATTAATATAGAATTTTTGCCCTCGTGACACTTTGACATAATTTCACTCGCCTTCGGCTCGTGAAATTAAAACTGCCAAAGTGACACTCGGGAAAAATTAAATAATTTTAGAGCTCTTGTGCAATTACTACTGATAATTTTTTTTTGGGTAATGAACACTTTGGTACTATCTATTGAGTTCCCCCATAAAATTACATTATAGCACATGTGGCTGTAAGTAAGGCTATAATAAACGTTTATTAATGCGGATATGGGTAGTGTGTTTTTAATTCTAGATATAGCATAAAAAGCTTTATTGAATTTCATGTTCACTGAATTCACTTGGTCTGACCATTTCAGATTAGAATCAATGAACACACCCAAAAACTTTGTAGAGTGAGTGTTGTATATCTATGTACCTACATGTACTGCCATTGTCATAGTGCTGAATTTAAATATATTTTAAATAGGTTTGCTATCTTTGCTATCTCTAACCGTCCATTAGGACTATCTCGTATATATTTTTCATGTATTTTTACTTGTTTTCAGTTGAGTCTGCCAACTTAAGACCTAGCATGCTCCTCAAGCCTTACGTAGAGATCCTAGTAGACGATAGGGGCGCTCAAAAGACTGAGACGGTAAAAACGAGTAGCTGCCAACCGAAATGGAACGAAACATTTACTTGCTTGGTCACACCTCGATCGAAGATCCTTTTCCAAGTCAAGGATCATTACAGATATAAAAAAGACACTGTCATAGGAGAGAAAAAAGTCGATTTGTTTATGTTATTGTTTCATTTTAACGGAAGATGTGATAATTTGGATGTTACGTTAGATCTCATGGGCGAAGCGAAACAGAACGATGGTCCACAAAAAGTTGGTGAATTAATTTGTACATTTAAGGTAAGTGATGGAGTGTTTATTTCGATGTTTTGCTAAATATTTCAACTTTCAGGGACTAATCGTTGATATGACTCAATACATCCGCTCAAATGACTCTTTACCACTAGGACAGAACAATACAGACTCTACGACTAGGGCGGTTTTAAATGGCATTCGAGCCAAAATTAAAGGCCAAGGAGCAGAGAATGTAATGCCGACTCAGAATTCCTCAACAACACCAGCTACAACTAGAAACAGTACAGAAAGGATAGAGGCTAGAAGAAGCCAGGTTGTGACACCAGCTGCTACACCCTTGCCGATGTCCACCAGCAGCAACAATATTCCTAATGGTAAGTTTATATGCACTATATGTTAGAAAAAAAAAGGAACTTAATGGACTAAAAAATGGACTTATAGGCAATTTACTATTGTAATTGGGAGATAAGACACAATTTAACTTGAAAAATGATTTTATTGACATTTCAACTTCCACTTCAGGCATCGATATCAAAATACAAAATATTAATAAATTAAAAATGTTGTTGCTTAGTAAAAAAATTCTTCTAATAATTTAATTTAATCTTACTCATTCATATCGGCAATTCAGACATATTACGTATTATACATTTTAAAGTAGAAGATTTTAAAATGATATTGCCAATACTCATGAGTTACGTTCCTGGGACAACTCTATTGAAAGATAGTTCATTCGATTACATGAAATCAACTTTAAGTCAAGAATATCCGTCACAAAAAAATCATAACATGCGATCTGTCTTTAAATGACAACCACATGCAATGGTGACAGTAAAATTCTTGTGTTAGTGATTTCATATTAAATCACGAGGAAAAACCAGGTAAAAACCTCATGATACTGTCCTGACATTGTAAGTATTTGGTCTTACATTTAGTTTACTCTCAAAACTAACACCAAATTCTGATTCTGATGTATGTTATTTTAAATTATAAATAATATTAATAATATACAGGGTGAGGCAGATAAAGGGCCTATTAGAAATATCTGGAGAACTAAAGGCAAGAAAACCATGAAAATTGGAAATACAGGGGTTTTGAGGCATAGTTATACAGGGTCAGGGGTGAGGCAGATAAAGGGCCTATTAGAAATATCTCGAGAACTAAAGGCAAGAAAACCATGAAAATTGAAATACAGGGGTGTTGAGTTGTAAACTATTTAATGAAAGTATTTTGGACTTTTTGCTATTTCCAGTTATACCGGAAGTTGATTGTAACTTCGTTTTTTTAAATGGGACACCCTGTATGTTTTTACATTTTTGGATTCTCCTCGATTTCTTCTTTCTTAAAATATAATGTTTTGTAATATTATACAGGGTAGCTTAAAAGATAATTACGTTTACTTATTAATTTCGTAGCAATATTCACACCCTGTAGAATTGTAATAGTTTGACAATAAACTCTATTCATGTTCAAATGATTTTTAATATAGTCTACTATTGTTAAGAATTATTGGTATAGTTAAATTTTTCATTTTAGTATACAGGGTTGGTGGAAACTCGGAATGAGTATTTTCTGAGTTTTCTTAAATAGAACACCCTGTATTTTAGTATTGTAATGAAATGTTATTTTTTGTTACTTTTTTAATTTCTTAAGTATTCCCTATACCTAACTGCTTTAATTTGTGAGTTATTGGTGATTCAAGCCAAACATTAATTGAAACACAAAATACGTAAAATTTTGTTAGGTTGGCCGTGAAAATATTCAATCAATAATAATTTAATTTTTCGGAAATAAATACATATTAATCTAGACTGATACTTAAAATTGCCAATAATGGTTGAGCTATCAAAATACCTTCTTATTTAAGATTGTTGGTGCGATTAACAAATAAGCACAAATTAAAGCAGTTAGGTATAGGGAATGCTTAAGAAGTAAAAAAGTACCATAAAATATCATTTCATTACAATACTAAAATATAGGGTGTTCCATTTAAAGAAAACTCAGAAAATACTCATTCCGAGTTTCGACCCACCCTGTATACTAAAATTAAAAAATTAGCTATACTAATAATTGTTAACAATAGTAAAAAAATATTTGAACATAAATAGACATTTTGATGTAAAACTACTACAATTCTACAGGGCGTGAAAGTTGCTACGAAATGAATAAAAAACGTAATTATATTTTAAACTACCCTGTATAATATTACAAAACCTCATATTTTAAGAGAGAAGAAATCAAGGAGAATCCAAAAATGTAAAAACATACAGGGTGTTCCATTTAAAAAACGAAGTTATAAGAAACTTCCGGTATAACCGGAAGTACCAAATAGATGCAAATATTTTCATTAAATAGATCAGTCTTCAAAACCCCTTTATTCCAATTTTTATAATTCAGTTGCCTTTAGTTCTCGAGATATTTCTAATAGGCCCTTTATCTGCCTTACCCTATATAAATAATTCTAAAACATAAATTATGTATTATCCTCGATATGCTATTGACTTACTAATTGTGGTATTTTCTTTCTATTGACTTCCATTTTTAGTATGGGTAACCACATCCTACTGCATTCTACCGAGTAATTTGCGACACAATTGGTTTCATTTAGCATAATAATTAGAGCCGCTTCCTTGATTTTTCTCTTTTTACTATCTGTTTCTTTCAGGACTATACTTGAATCTTTCCTCTGAACTCTATGTTCATTGTCCCATATCAATAAAATCATTTTTCAAGTTAAATAAAAATCAAGGTAAAATACATTAATGACACAAAGAAATAGCTTCAAAACAACATAAATAGGCAAGTGGAAAAAACTCTTTTTCAACAATATAAAAAAACCCAAAAAACTTATTCACTCCCATCTCTTGCGTGCACATAAAGGCATAAATTTTTACTCGACTCTTAATGTACTTCTTCTTCTTCTTCTTCTTGTGGTGCTGTCTCCTTTAGTGGAGGTTAGTGACCACACTGGCGAATCTGTCTCTGCCCAATGCGGCATTAAAACAATCTACCCCAGGCTGTGGGTGAAAAAACGTGATATAATTCAGGAATTTTTGAAACCTATCAGGTGTTGTAAAGGACGATGCCAGGAATAACTTCTACTAAAATGTAACCAAAAATATTGTGCGCTTTTTTTTAATTGCGATTTTCATTTGTTAAATTTGCAATTTTTATTGATTTTTAATTTTGTAGCTTAGGATATTGATTTTAGAGAAAAACTTTTTAATAGAAAATTGTAGTAAATTAAAAAACCTACAATTTGAGGTACGGTAAGTTTAATTTGGTTAATTGGTTATTGCAAAACAGCCTGCGAAAGGTCCAAAATGGCCGTTTTTTACAATTGTATTATTTATTGTACAAATAATTTTTTTATTTTTTAAAGCTTTAAAATGAAGATCTTTCGATTCCAAACATAAAAAAAATTGTAAAGCCAGATTAACGAATTTGTTGCTTAGATATTTTATAAATTGTTTATTCCAAGAGGTCAAATGTCGAAGGCTATAACTTTTAAAAAAAAAAAAAATTGTAGAAAGATGGTGAAACATCCAATCTCCTTCGAAAGAGTTATATTTTCATATTCTGATGTAAATAAATGCGTAAAACATTTTTAAACCTCTAATTTTTGGATTTGAAAATAAGGGGGCAAATTTCGTTAAAAACATTTAGAGCTGAAGCGGCCCTGTACATCCTATGAGTTTTTAACTTACATATTATTGTTGCTGAAGATGAAACGAAGATTTATAAAAAAATAAAAAAATTCTACGACCAACTGAAGCCGAGATAATTTTTGGGTTTGAAAATAAGGGGGCAAATTTCGTTATAAACATTTAGAGCTGAAGCGGCCCTGTATATCCTATGAGTTTCTAACTTACAGATTATTGTTGCTAAAGACGAAACGAAGATTCATAAAAAAATTAAAATTTTCTCCAACCAACTGAAGCCGAGATAATTTTTTTTTTCTTAAATCATAGTGCCTTTATTTATAACAATTAAGAAATTATTTTACAGTCATTGACTAAAGAAAGACTTATATTACCTTAATCAAAATTATTATAAAATATAATTACATTTAATTAATAAAAATTATTTTTAAAATCGGTGCTTTTGCAAGCAGCCGAATTTTGCAAATCGCCCGGCTCGCTTCAAATCCGCGCGCTCGGAAAATTTACTTGTATTAAATTTTGACAGAAAACAATTTAATAACATTATCATTATAATGTACAGTCTATTTACCACTGTATTTGTTTTTCTTGATAAGCTTTTATATGTGAAATCCAAAAAGAATACAACTACAAGAAGAAAAAGTTTTATATTGTATATTATAGTAAGAAGTAACATTATTATTATTATATTTATATAACAATGAAAAAATTAAAAATATAGTTATATTTCATATATATGTATCATTTTTGTAATATTGAAATATCTTTTGTAATATCTTCAGAAATGAAATTTCACATAAAAGTTTATCAAGAAAAACAAATACAGTGGTAAATAGACTGTATATATATTATAATGATAATATTATCAAATTGTTTTCTGTTAAAATTTAATACAAGTTACGTAAAAATTTTCCGACCGCGCGGATTTGAAGCGAGCCGGGCGATTTGCAAAATTCGGCCGCTCGCAAAAGCACCGATTTTAAAAATAATTTTTAATAATTAAATGTAATTATATTTTATAATAATTTTTATTTTAAGATAATATAAGTCTTTCTTTAGTCAATGACTGTAAAATAATTTCTTAATTGTTATAAATAAAGGCACTACTACTTAAGAAAAAAAATCAATTATCTCGGCTTCAGTTGGTTGTAGAAATTTTTATTTTTTTATAAATCTTCGTTTTGTCTTCTGCAACAATAATCTGTAAGTTAGAAACTCATAGGATGTACAGGGCCGCTTCAGCTCTAAATGTTTATAACGAAATTTGCCCCCTATTTTCAAACCCAAAAATTATCTCGGCTTCAGTTGGTCGTAGAAATTTTTTATTTTTTTATAAATCTTTGTTTTATCTTTAGCAACAATAATCTGTAAGTTAAAAACTCATATGATGTACAGGGCCGCTTCAGCTCTAAATGTTTATAACGAAATTTGCCCCCTTATTTTCAAACCCAAAAATTAAAGCTTTAAAAATGTTTTACGCTGTTTACTGTTTTATCAGAATATGAAAACATAACTCTTTAGAAGGAGATTAGATGTTTCACCAACTCTCTAAGATTTTTTTTTCAAAAAGTTATAGCCTTAGACATTTGACCTCTTGTAATAAACAATTTATAATATCTAAGCAACAAATTCGTTAATCTGGCTTTACAATTTTTTTTATGTTTGGAATTGAAAGATCTTCATTTTAAAGCTTTAAAAAATAAAAAAAATTATTTGTACAATAAATAATGCAATTGTAAATAACGGCCATTTTGGACTTTTCGCAGGCTGTTTTGCAATAACGAATTAACCAAATTAAACTTACCGTACCTCAAATTGTAGGTTTTTTAATTTACTACCAGTTTCTATTAAAAAGTTTTTCTCTAAAATCAATATCCTAAGCTGCAAAATTAAAAATCATTAAAAATTGCAAATTTAACAAATGAAAATCGCAATAAAAAAAAGCGCACACTATTTTTGGTTACATTTTAGTAGAAGTTATTCCTAGCATCGTCCTTTACAACACCTGATAGGTTTCAAAAATTCCTGAATTATATCCTGAAATCGACCTATTTTTCACCCACAGCCTGGGGTAATCTTGAATCAAGGCCGGTCCAGTCTCTAATATTTAAAAGCCATGGAACCTGGCATCTACCAGGACTCCGTTTTCCTTTAATCTCCCCCTGGATGATCAGTTGCGCGATCAGTTTAGCTTCTCATTATGTGTCCTAGGTAGCTAACTTTTCTAATTTTGATGACCTATAAAGCCAGTGTTCAAAGGCTTCTAGCTTGTTCAACAGCGTTATGTTGAGTGTCTAGGCCTCTGTTCCGTATTGACCACACCAATGCGGAAAAATTACATCCAAGACTGATAATGGAATAAAATGGAAATTGATGATACTGATGGGACAAACCTCCAGTGCCTGGCGAAATACCAGACTCCCGAGTTGTTCAAGATCTCAACCGGGAATCATCTTAAGTGGTGTAGACTCGGCCTCGCCAAAGGCTAGACCTCCACTGCCTTTTCTAAAATCTTCAAGCCTCAATTTGATTTAATTTAGCTTTCATCCAGTATTAAATAAACACACACTTTAATTTTGCTAGCGACAGCTGCCAATACAAATAAATTATTGGATTTGTTTATTCTTTCAGCAGTTATGACAGAGAAAGGGTTATTTAGTGTAATTTAGACTGCATAAACAAACACTTATAGTATGTCTTTTCTTTCAAAATTCTAAAACTTAAAACGTTTAGTCTTTATAGGAATTATACCGAATTTTATGATATACAGGGTCGCATAAAAGTTATTGTGTTCCGAACCAAATGGAATTTAAAAAAATTAAAAGTTTTTTGGATTGTTACAAAATTTGAGTCTGTTATGGACTTTATTTAAAATATGACGTATTTGTAGGCTGCATCGGACCACCAATAACTGTGCCAAATGGTAACGTCGTACACAGCGAGTCGGATGAAACCAGAGCCGATGCCGAACCTTTGCCACCTGGTTGGGAGCTTCGATTTGATACATACGGCCGAAGATATTATGTGGACCACAATACGAGGTGAGTAAAGATCTTTAAGAGGGGGCAAATGTCTAAATAAAATCTATGCAAAATTTCAGGTGGATTGATCTAGTAGTTTTTGAGTTACAATGTACACTGCCTTTGAATAAAGCTGTTTCGAGAAAAACGCGTTTAAGCTTTTGATAAGTTTTATTTTTAATACTCACATAGAAACAACAATTTAAAGTGATGCACACCGGAATATGTTTTTGAATCGCGGAATAATCTATAAAAAGGGGAATATCTGTTGAACGTTTCTCACTACGCTCAAGCGTGCTGGCGCGATACCTCTGCAAAGCGAGTCGAAGGTAGCCTTATTCAACATGCTGTATCCCCAGTAATTTTGCTCCGATCAAACTGAAATTTTTAGAGAGTGTTTTAGAAGTTAAGTAACTTCATTTTATTCGTCGGTTTTTTTATACGTTTCATGCTTTAGGTCGACGTCTTGGGAACGACCACAGCCTTTACCGCCTGGATGGGAGATGCGGCGGGATCCCAGAGGTCGCGTCTACTATGTAGATCACAACACGAGGACCACTACATGGCAGAGGCCGAATTCTGAGAGACTGCAGCACTATCAGCAATGGCAGGGACAGAGACAGCACATCGTTTCACAAGGTATGTTTTTTTAAACTATTATTTTTAAGTGATAATATTTATATTTTTTTCAACTGATACATAATTCTAATGAATTAAATACAAACAATTAATGAAGAAAACGATTTTAAACTTAAAAACGATGTTTTCAAACTAAAAAACCGGAAATTGATGAATTGGTTATACCATACTGGATCCCCTTTCTCTTCAAAATCCAAACCGGGAATGAATTCAATTCTCACGCATGGATACTTTCGCCGGTAGCATGGATACTTTCGCCGGTAAAAACTCCACCGGCTAAGACACTCAACGCTGATAGCTTGTTCGTCGTTTCTTTAAGACAAAATTCAAACAATTCACAACTCTGTAATTTGCCCGAGAAGGCAATCGAGAAGAATAAAACAAACAATTTTAGTTTGTTTTGGCCGAACTTAAGATGGAATTAGACTGTTAATAACAAACTACTGCTCAAATAAATAAATTTAAGACGCAGTATTGAATTATACCAACATTATACAGTATCGCATAAAAGTTACTGCTTGACTATTTAGATGGGAAATAAGCCACAATTAAATTGAAAAAAATTTTTATTAACGTTTCGACGCCCAAATCGGGTGTCGTTGTCAAAATACAAAATACTACTAAATTAAACAAAATTGTTGTTAACTTAGTAGTATTTTATATTTTGATAACGACACTCGATTTGGGCGTCGAAACGTTAATAAAATTATTTTTTTCAATTTAATAATTGTGGCTTATTTCCCATCTAAATAGTCAATTATAAAAATGCCACAAAGAAATAGCTTCAGAACAACAAAAGTTACTGCGTTCTGAATTAAATGGAATTAAAAAAAATAAAAGATTTTTTAATCGTTACAGCTTTAACGTATTTTTTTTATAGGTAATCAAAGATTTTTGTATCCCCAACACCAACCCGGGCCCATACCAGGTCCCTCGGTTGTTGCTGACGACGACGACGGTCTGGGTCCTCTTCCTTCTGGATGGGAAAGACGCGTGCAGCCAGAAGGTAAGTCTTACCTTTTTTTTATACTGTATAAAGGTCTCGTCTATACTTTGTCTACACTCGTCCTAGTTTTCTCCAAGCAATTCGATGTCTCCAACCATTTCTGTTCATTCTAACCACATATACTCCGTCTTCGACCTGCTGCCTGTAAGTCCTCCATATTCAGTAGCTCTTCTCCAATCCTCCAACTTCTCCTTCAACATTTCTTTGCTCTCCTACACTCACACCATATCATCAGCAAAGAACATTGATCAAGGATCCCTTTTTTGTGTGTATATGTTCAAATTTTTTTGATATACTGAATTCGCTCCATCGGGATTCACTTTGACACTGACGTTAGTAATTTATTTTTTGGGAAATTCAGTTGTCAGAAGTGACTGGAAATTATTACAACCAACGCACCTGCTCATAGCCAATATTATTAATAGTAAACAGACATAAAAATAACATAAACCTTACGCCAATCAATAATTATTTATTTACACCATTATAATGTATTCATAACAAATAACAAAATTATTTATTGTACAAAATAAAAATATTTTGTAGAAATAAACTCCACAAAATTTTATGAGATTAGTAGACACTCCCACTATTTCTCATAATTCTTCTTTTTTTAATGAAAGATTAAGCTGATTTTGGCAGTTAATAGTGTGAGGTAGGAATTTTTGTGTTGTATGTTTCCTATTCCGAATGTGTCAAAGTGAATCTCGGTAGAGCGAATTCAGTATAGGAATCTTAAGTTGATTATTTCTACCAACTGACAGTTTTAGATAGCATTATAATGGATTAAATTGACAGTTGTGTTTAATACCAACTGCCATTTTGAAATATCGACAGAAATATCTGAAAACGCCAAGATCAGACTGATCGAAAACTTTTGGTTACGCGACGTTGTCAGATCAATCGGGTTTCAAAGGCTTTTCGGATTTTTTATTTGTTACCCGTTTCACAGTAAAATTTCGTTTATATAATTATAATTATATAATTATAATTATGAAATATATAATTATGAAATTATATAATTTCACGGGATTGTGCACTTAATGCACTATTTTTCACTCTCTTCATGTATCATGTCCTTTCAGAACGTTGGTTACCATCGTAGCTATCTTAATTTTATTCACTGCCACTCTAAATAGCATGCTTGTATCAACACCATACCAATGTCGAAAGTTCTTCAACCATGAGGTTCTTCCTCGTCCTGGACTGCGTTTGCCTGCTATTTTTTCCTTGCATGATATTTTGTAGCAACCTATATTTGGGACCTCTCATTACATGTCCGAAATACTCCAGCTTTCTCTGCTTGATTCTTTTTATGATCTCAGTAGTCTTGCTGAGACGTTCTAGTATTGTGGAGTTTCGAATCTTCTCCACCCAGGAAACTTTTAAAATTCTTCTATAGCACCACATTTCAAAAGCCTCAAGGCGATTTAGATCGATTTTATTCACAGTCCAGTACTCGACACCATAAAGTAAGACCGAGAACACATAGCAGCGAAGTAGGCGGATCCTCAATGCCAATTTTAGGTCTCTGTTACATAACACCTTGGACACCCTTCTAAAAGCGGCTCTAGTCTGCTCTATCCTAGATCTAATTTCGTCGTGACTTTCTGCGTTACAATTTAATTGCTGTCGCAAGGTAAACGAGTTTATCAACTTGGTCAAGTTTGGTATTATTTACATATTATAGACGGTTTTATATGCTGTTGTTTACTTATTACGAGTACATATTTTGGTTTTCCGTATGTTAAGATCCAGACCTGCCTTCCTACAACTCTCAACGACACTGTCAAGTAGTGATTGCAGATCTTCTTCACTAGAAGCTAGGAGTACTGTATCGTCGGCATATTGCAAATTATTTTCACCGTTCACAAGTATTCTTTCTTGTCTTTCAGAAAGTGCTTTTCTGAAGATTCTTTCGGAGTAAACGTTGAAAAGCAGGGGTGACAAGAGGCATCCCTGCCGTACCCCTTTTTTAATATTAAGAGCCTGTGATTCCACACCATCTACTAAAACTGATGTTGTTTGATTCCAATATAAATTTGCAATTATTCGAACATCTCTGCCGGCCAAACCAATGTCTTTTAGAGCTTCGATCAATATAGAGTGCTTAACACGATCAAATGCCTTTTGGAAGTCAATAAAACAACAATATATGTCTACAGATATATCTCGATATCTTTCAGCAAGTACGTTCATTCCCAACAGTGCTTCTCTCGTTCCAAACCCGTTACGGAAACCAAACTGTGTCATCCAGGTATTCCTCGCATTTATTGTAGATACGACCATGATTACTATTTTTCACGGCACTTGTAATATTCATGTTGATTAAAAACATATTAAATATTGTTATGATCTGCGTTCTATTACTTTTATTTTAATTGAGTATTTATTTAATTAATTATTGAATTGACGCAAATCATACATAAACAATTAATAAAAAATCTCAGGGTGCCTTTTTGTCATAAAAATTAACTAAAATTATCTAAGGTTATACTTATCCTTTCTCGTGGCTTCAGTATCTCTTAGTTGATCCTTATCGGGATAAAATAGGAAAAGGAAGCAAATAGAAAAATCATAAATAAGCACATACAAATACCTTTATTATCAAAAGCAATGCTCTGAAAATCTATCAATTAAATCCTGTGGGCATAATTGTCCAAATGAAACTTTTACCATATAATTAATCTAATTTAAACAAATATTTATCGCTTTGTTCCTGATATCATTTATAAAATAAGCTAAACAAACAAATTTAGGTATTTGCAAAACTACTTATACTTCCTATTAAATTATTGAAATGTTGGAATCTTAATTCATATGCTTTTACGCAAATATTTTAACTTCTGATTATAAAGAACATCTATCACATAAGCTATTGACTGACCTTTTTGATTCACACACAATGATGTCTCCTCTTGACCCAAACAGCTCTTCCTTGTTGATTATGTTAGGCTACCAATCAAAGCCCTCTCCGTTCTCAGCATCAATCCAGCAGCATACCAGCAACTATTTCTCCAAAACATAAGCCAGGCCGTTTTTGACCAGTACTCGTTCAATAAACTCCAAAACTCTCTCCTCTCTTTCTCTCAATAATAATCTCCTGAGACCCAAGTATCTTTTTTACTTGGTGTCACAAATAATTTTAATAACTATAGTTCTTGTAACTTACTCTCTTGGACTTTACAGAATCAAAGAGGTTTTCCTTCTCAATTTTATTTGTCTCTCGTTCCACTTTTCAGCTACTCTCCACTATCAAACAACCACTAGTACTTGCTTCTGAACTATACGCGAAAACTTTCGACTGCCAATCTCGGATGCCGGCCACACAATAAACTTTCTTTTCCAAACTGTCTCATCATTCAAACTTCCTTTTCCCCATTCCAAATTGCCAAACCAATCAGAAACATTTCTCTTTCCACTTTCCTCTTTTTCATTCGAAAAAACCAGGCATTCTTTCAAACAATACTTCTACTCATCCTAATCACTTTCCGGAAATTATACAAATACTCTTGTGCTTAAACAAACAGACTTCAAATTCCAAATCTCTCTACCTTTATTTTCCTAAAAACTAATAATTACAGCTACCTGTGGATCTTACCTTTCCCGTAACAAACAATCTTTTTAAATTATAATCCGAAATAAATTGTATTTTCACTTCACTTTGTTTACAAATGTCTTTAAGTCTTCAGGGAAAGACTCATTAAGGATAGACCCACTGCGTAAAAGCTACCTTCTACTAAATAGTTACAAATCAATATACAGGGTGTATCAAATTTATGTGCCCGCGTTATAATTAAAAAATTAAAATTTTTACTCTATCTTTGATTGATAAAGTTATACATAATAATATATTCTAAATAAACAACTATTCGACGATTTTTTTTCTGGCAATGATGCAAAACCGCTGATTTCGTGCATAATGCATTTTAAAGGAATGTTTACTCTTTGCACCAACGCGTTCAACTGAAGTCCCTTCTCTTTGATTTGCTACCTGGGCAACCTTCGCGGTTTCAGATGTTTCTGTACAATTGTACAGTTAATGGCCGTGTCTACACAACCGAATATCCGTGTTATTGTTCTAGGTCGTGTGTATTTTGTCAACCACAAGAACAGGACCACCCAATGGGAAGACCCGCGGACTCAAGGACAGGAGATCAGCGAAGTTGAGGAGTTACCTTTACCGCCTGGCTGGGAAATTAGATATACGGAGGACAACAAAAGGTACTTCGTGGATCACAATACGAAATCGACGACTTTCGACGATCCAAGACCAGGGGCGCCTAAAGGGCCCAAAGGAGTGTACGGCGTACCGAGGGCGTATGAAAGGTCGTTCAAATGGAAAATTAGTCAGTTCAGGTAAGAAATGGTTCCTTTAATAGGTCTGTTCCAGCCAACAGCCAAACCAGTCAGAAATCGTCAGCAAACAGTTGGCCAGTGCGAGAACATAATAGAATCATGAGTGTTATCCCCTCTACTCGCGCTGGTCGACTATTCGCTGATAGTTTCTGACTGGTTTGACCGCTAGTTGGAACAAACCTATTAGTGTATGTCTTCAATATTCAAGTTTTATTTTTTTATATTACAATTTTATAACTCTAAAACTACAAACGCGCTCAATTTATAGCCAAAAATATTCGAAAGATGTCCAATATAGACGTGTATCCAAAATGTGATGCCATTGGTAAAAGCGCATTTTCACGGTTCGATTTTAGTTGATCAACTTTAGTGGATCAACTAAAATCGAATGATAATAGCTGTGAGAACATATGTTTCAATCTTAATCGGTCAACTTTTGTCGATTCAACAAAAGATTGATCGAGTCAAACTTTATCGTTCAACTTGACATTTTCCAGACGAGTTGAATCGCGTTTGAAGCGTATGAACATTTGTTGGTCGACTTGAATCACTACTATCTCGTCAGTCTGCGTAAAAAGTTATCCTTCAAATCAACAAAATGAGTTTAAAGTGGTCAGAGAATGTTATGTTCAGATTTTTATATCCTTCTGTATCCTGCAAAGCAAGTTCTTTTAGCAGAGTCTCTGAAACACCACATTAATTTTTTCTTTTAATCCAATTTCGTTTCCAGAAACAATGTTTATTATGTTCTTTTTTTCCTTCTTAACATAAGTTTCGTGAATTGCTGAATCAGTAAATTACTTGATGGATTCGACCGTTACTTGATGGAAGTTCATTTTATCTAACAATAAAACACTGAAAACGTTTGTTTTCTATACTTCCACAAAATTTATTATAACTATGTGGCTACAGCTGTTTCGGCAGAGTGCCTTTCTCAAGAGATTTAGTTTACTATGTGTTTGCCTTTTTAAAGTCTTTAATTGAAGAGGTTGAGGAGTGGGGAGCTGTTTATCTCGAGTTGGTCATTCAGAATTATATCTGTATTTTTTAATTTATTAATTTCCATAGATTCTAATAAAGATAGCTTAAGGCCTTTATTTTGAATATGCAAAATTTGAAACTCTTCATTAAAAGAATGATTATGATCTAGAAGGTGAAGTGCGTATGTAGAAGTGTCTGTTTTTCTATTGTTGAAAGCCCTTTTGTGTTCTGCTATCCGTTTGTCAACGGTTCTGCCAGTTTGACCGATGTAAGTTTTTGGACAGTCACCACAAGTTAGTTTGTAAACACCACTCTGTAGTTGCTTTCTCTTTCGGCTCTTATTGTTCTTAATATATTTGCTTAAGTTGTTGTTAGTTCTGAAAGCTGGTGTTATTCCCTTCTTTTTATGTATCTGGCTCTTTTTGTTGTTATCTTGCCAGTATATGTGAAAGAGCAGAAGGTACTGGATTCTTTCTGTGGTGGTGGATAGACTAATTTCAGGACTTCCTTATGGAGTTTTTGGTTTAAAACTTTGTTAATTGTTTGTTCGTTATAGCCATTGTTTACTGCTATTTGCTTAATGATGTTCAGTTCTATCCTCGAAGTTATTTTTTGACATGAGAATTTCTGTCAGTCTATGTATCATGCTATGGTAGGCTGCTAATTTGTGTTGTGTAGGATGGGATGATGAATTGTGTATCGTTGTGTCCGTATGGGTAGGTTTATGATATAAGGAGAACTCATGTTTGTTGTGTAGTCTGGTAATTGTTATATCTAGAAAGTTTATGGACTTATTCTGTTTTGTTTCTATTGTAAACTCAATATTACGATGAAGTGAATTAATGTATGATAGAAATTGGTCAAGTTGCCTGTTAGTTCCTGTAAAGCATACTAGTATATCATCCACCTATCTCCACCAATATAAGAACTGTTTAAATACGGGATGTTTAGAAATAGTTGTTTCAAGCTGGTTCATAAATATATCTGATAGCAATGGGCTTAGGCTTAGAGGATTACCCATAATAAGTCCTGCACTGTTTGTGTATATTTGATTATTGAATTCAAAATAGTTTTGGTTTATGCAAATGTCAAGAAGGTGTAAAATTTCAGATGCAATGATCGGATTTGTACTATTATGGTCTAAAAGATTTTTAACTAGAGTAAAAGTTTCTGTAGGAGGAACACTAGGAAAAAGATTTTTTACATCAAATGAAATTAGTCTTGGAGTTGTTGGGCAGTTGAAAATGTTGTATTTTATCAACTAAAATACAACATTTTCACCTAAATTCACCGTCACTAGAACTAGTTAATAAAATACAACATTTTCAACTGGTCCTAGTGTTCCTCATACAGAAACTTTTGTTCTAGTTAAAAATTTTTTAGACCATAATAGTCCAAATCCGATCATTGCATCTGAAATTTTACACCTTCTTGAAATTTGCATAAGCCAAGACTATTTTGAATGCAATAATCAAATATACACAAACAACAGTGCAGGACTTATTATGGGTAATCCTCTAAGCCCATTGCTATCAGATATATTTATGAACCAGCTTGAAACAACTATTTCTAAACATCCCGTATTTAAACAGTTCTAATATTGGTGGAGATACGTGGATGATATACTAGTATGCGTTACAGGAACTAACAGGCAACTTGACCAATTTCTATCATACATTAATTCACTTCATAATAATATTGAGTTTACAATAGAAACAGAACAGAATAAGTCCATAAACTGTCTAGATATAACAATTACCAGACTACACAACAAACATGAGTTCTCCGTATATCATAAACCTACCCATACTGACAACAATACACAATACACAAACAGCTCCCCACTCCTCAACCTCTTCAATTAAAGACTTTAAAAAGGCAAACACATAGTAAACTAAATCACTTGAGAAAGGCACTCTGCCGAAACAGCTGTAGTCACATAGTTATAATAAATTTTGTGGAAGTATAGAAAACAAAAATGTTTTCAGCGTTTTATTGTTAGACAGTAAACTACTAATAATATTTTGTGTACATTTGGCGTCATTTTATTAAATTTAATTGCTTCAATTTTGTTTGAAATGTGTGAACAACAAACTTAACCGATTTTAGTTTATCCACTAAAGTTGATCAACTAAAATCGACCCGTGAGCATGCGCCTTATAACTCATTGTAGACAAAGATTTTTATAGAACAAAATAGAATTATGTCTGAAAAATTAAATTTTTCTGTGGAAATACATACTCGCTAAATAGGTAGAGTATCATCTCAAAGATGGCACCACTTATGTCAATGGTATTGTAACTGGGTCGCTCATGTTTCCCCAGGGTCGCGGACGTTTCCCCAACTGTCATCAATACGACTAACTTCACGCGTAACTTTGATACGAGAATTATAAAAAAAATATGCATTGAAATCCAGATCCCGTAATTCGTTAAGCGTGATAAAGTGAGTACAAAGACATACAAATTTGTTTCTTTGTAATTACAGCTTCAATTTATCGTACAATTCTCGTAGACTCTGCCGATAAGGTAGAGTCGTGTTGGGGACACCTGGCGTGTCCATCGTAACTAATATTACTAGGGTAATAAATGATTGAGAGAATGATTGAAAATAAAACTGGTTGGACTAGCATACACAACTATATCCGTGTAGTGATCAAGAAGAAAGAAGAGGAGGAAAAACAGCTGTACCAACGATAGGGGTGAAATATATGACGAGTAGAAGGCAGAGGAAATAAGTTTTGACGAGAGGTGAATAAGTGAGATATATTGTATAAGACAGACTGTGGGAAAGAAGCTCAAAAAAAAAACCCAATCTTGGGACCAAAAAAAGGGGGAACGGGGAAAATGAAGGGCCTCCTTGCTTACAGTCTGTGGATAAATGAAGGTAAAGTGCTTCGGAAGCGATGTCGACCTTGCAGCGGCCATTCCGTTTTCGGAGCGCTGGATGACAGAGGAGGGTCTGGTTTAGCAGGTAGGCATTCGGCGTAGCCTCGGCGACGAGAGAGCGTTTTAAAGCACCTCGGGAACTATCGCTGGTTCTACGAAGAATGAATCCTGCACTAAGGTCAGTCAGGCGGCGTTCTGGACTGAGGTGTCTTTTGAAGATTCCAGACCCCCCCCTCTTTAAAGACGAAAAAAAAAGTATCAGAAGATAAAACTTCAGTAACAAACTGTTTTTAGAAGGGGTAGGTCAGTTTTTCGTCCCACACACAGAAAAGATCGCAGATTCTGTATCAAGAAAGTCTTGCCATAAAAGAAACTATAAATGTAAATCTTATTAAAGAACTCAAAGCGACTCAGCAGGAGATTTGGGGAATGTATACTACTCCGGGAATATACACATGTTACAGGTTCGGCTTAACTTGCAATAGTTTTCGTTTCAATTTCTCCGCAAACGAAGAGAGATTACGTGTTTGGGAAAGAAAAATCCTTAGGAAGAACTTTGGGGCTGTATTTGATGAAGCAGTAGGACAATATAGGATCTTCTTCTTTAAGTACCGTGCCCAAATTTTTAGGCGTGGGTAGCTTCCATAACAATTTGCCGATATCGTTCTCGATCTTGTGCGGCATGTAACAATTGATCTGCTGATAAGCCGTCCATTGACGAAGGTTTCGGAGCCATGAATATTTCTTTCGACCAATTCCTCTTTTTCCGTCGATCTTTCCATTGAGTATTAACTGCAGCATCCTGTATCTGCTACCTCTCATTCTATGCCCCAGATATTCAAGTTTTCTCTTTTTTATCATCTTCATTAAGTCACCTTCGCCTTGGCCTACTCTGTGTAAGACTTCTCTGTTTGAAATGCGTTGAACCCAAGATATTCTGAGCATTCTACGATACAACCACATCTCAAAGGCTTCTAATTTGTTCATCATGTTAACGTTCATGATCCAGGTTTCACATCCATATAGTAATACAGGATACACATAACATTTTAGGATCTTGATTCTTAGTTGTAAGTTCAGCTGAGAGTTGCTTAGAATAGATCTAAGTTTCATAAATGCTCCTCTTGCAATTTCTATACGAGTTTTAATTTCTTCATCCGGATTTAGTGTCTCGTTTATCCAACATCCTAGGTATTTAAAATGGTTAACTTTTGTTATTGATTCATCACTGACAATTAGTTGCATAGGGCCGACGTCTTGTTTACTAACCACAAGTAACTTTGTCTTTGTTGCATTTATGTTAAGTCCGTTATTGGACCAATAACAATATAGGATAAGAACTAACAATGAGCTCGAAGAACTATACTCAGGCTCTAACATAATAAAAGAAATAAAGTCCAGAAGACTCCAATGGACAGGACACCTCAGAAGACACTCTGACGAAAGATTAGTAGTCCCAACTGGAAGAAGACCGCGTGACCACTGGACTTCAGTGGCGAGCTATAACAGGAGATCTTAAAGCTATAGGCGTGGAGAATTTGATGGAGATTGCTGAAGACAGAGAGGAATGGAGACATGTAATCGAGTCGGCTAAAACCCACGAAGAGTTGTAACGCCACGGAGTAAGTAAATAAGTATTTATTACCTCTGGTTTTTTGTTTCAGATTTTTGTGTCAAAGCAACGCCCTCCCCAGCCATATAAAGATCCAAGTCACCCGCCAAACCTTATTCGAAGACTCTTTCCACACCATCATGAGGTTACCGGCGTACGAACTGCGCAGACGGCTCTACATCATCTTCAAAGGTGAAGAAGGCTTAGATTATGGCGGCGTTAGCAGAGAATGGTTCTTCCTCGTCTCCCACGAAGCGCTCAACCCTATGTATTGTCTGTTTGAATACGCGAACAAAAACAACTACAGTCTACAGATCAATCCTGCTTCGTATGTGAACCCGGAACACTTGACGTATTTCAAATTTATAGGTAAGTGATTACGTCTTCTTGTATAACACATTTTCATATGATTTTATGATTCCAACATAGTTTGTAAACATCTGCTAGCTTAGTGGATGATTCTAGGTGTATGTACCTACAGTCGGAAAAATGAAAGAATACCCATGAACGATCATATCAAGCACATATTTTGGATTTGCTGCCTTTTTCTATAAATAACAAACGAGAGAGATAGATTATTAAGTATTGCCTACTAAGCAGAAACGTTATCCAAGACATACGCAGTTACATATTTATAATTGACAGAGTGAGACGGCGATACAATTGTTCAACGTAGTTATATTAATTTAGTAGAAAATTTAAACTCACACTTGACTATTTCTGTACTTCTAATGTCATTCTTAGAAAAACATTTAACATCAGTAGAGATAATGATTGTATAAACTACTATTCGAGTAATCGTGCTGGTCAACTATAATCTGACAGATTCAATTTCTGTCACTTTGACAGTGAAACTGGGTTAGGTTCGGTAGAGTTTATAAATTTTAATAATCAGTCGTATTTACTTGATAAACTCAGTTCTTTTAAAAGCTATTTTGATATTATATTGTATTTTTGGTTTGGTAAGTATTTATTTAATTAAAATAAGTCAATAAAATTTGTAAGTAATCATCTGTCAATATGGTTAACTTCTGTCTATGAGTTTGCCAAACGTGTACATATTACTATGACTTTTCAATCATAGTGTATAAAATTACAGATTAGTATATTTTTACGAATGTACATTTATTTGCAGATAATGTCTGGAAAATGATCTGGATACCAAAATGATCTGAATTCATTAAGTTTACTTTCATTTAAGTCACTTAATGCAGCCGACATAAACGACATTTTTTAAATTCCTGTTACTATTTACGTCCGGCAACTTTAACATGAAGAAATTCATAAAACTATATTTGCTTACTCATTATTTTTGTATTACTAATCTATATCAAATAATTAATTACGGTAGTAAAAGTAACATTGATTACCAATAAATATATAGGTATTACCAGAAAAAGAATAACATCACAAAAAATGTTTGACACATTTACGTAGCGAAAAATCGTACGGTGGGGTAGTAGTCACATCCATTTTTTTGCAGTATTAACTTAGTTTAGACGTTGTTTTGACTAGAAATTTTTGATTTGATTCGTATGCATATCATCGATAATGCATGGGTATTCTTTCATTTTTCCTACTATATTGTACCTGTGCCTTTGGAATACAAACCATAGCAGTATTAACGTAAATGTATTAAAATTGGACAAAAGTAGGAATTATCAATAAGAAAACCTTTGTATGTATAAAAGGCACAAATAACACAACTGATTTATCTTCAGATCTTTAAAACCACGAAGAGGGAGAAAGACATCGAAATAGAGAGAGATAAATGAGAATTAAGTGGGCTCATAGGATGAACTGACATCAGAGGATAAGACAGAAGTATAAAAGAGAATGAATATATAGTATATATGAAGTATAACAGAGAGATAAATGAGACGAGAAAGATAAAAGAGATAAAGATAATTGTAGAGAGAAAACCGAGAATGTTGACACATTTCACCGAAGTCAAAAAGGAAAAAACATAGAAAATATAGGAAAATCATGGGGAAATATAGATCATGGAGAAGATAAAAGAGATGAGACGGGAAAGTAGTAAAGAGGAGGAAGAAACATGAATAAAAGCCACTACAAACAGTGAAGTGATCTAAAACACATAGTAGGATAGAGCGGAAAGAAAAAAAGAGAGAAATTGTCAGCAAATGGCAGGTAGAAAAGATAGACAAAGGCAGGAAAAATAAAGATATATATTGGGAATAGAGAGGAGAAAACAAACCATAGAAAAGGAGAAGTCATGGAGAAAGATATAATGTTGTAAATAATAGACGATCGAGAAGAAAAACAACAAAAAACGGGAATAAAAAATATAAAGAACGGGTGAAATAATTGAAAAAAATTGAAGCATAGAGTGGGAAAGAAAGAAAGAGGTAGGTTTAATGGCATAGGCTAGGTTGTCAATCTCACTTGGGCAGAAAAAACAGGACAATACGTGTAAAGGCATTGCTAATAAAGAGGTGCTGTATACAGGGAATAGATAAAATAAACAGTCGGTATAGAGAGGAAATTTTTAACTGAACTGAGTGGAAAAACAATAGAAAAAATGAGGGTATTATGGAGAAAGATGGATAAGATAGAAATATATAGAGATATCGAGGAAGAAAATAAAAGAGGGTAATTAAGAGGTTTTGGTGTGATGGAGAAGGAAAATAACAGGGGCAAAGGCAAATAAAAATGGTAGAGGACGAGAAAAAATATAGATAAAAGCACAGACAATGACATAATCTAAAACAGATAGTAGGAGAGGGAAACTGAGAGAGAGAGAAAGAGAAAGATTTGAATATTTGAGAAGAAATGACTGAAGTGGACATAAAAACAGATGATGAATATAGGTAAGGAAAAATAAACGGATATTGTGTAAGAAGAAAAGATTCAGAATGAAACAACTACAGAAATCACGGAGGTATCATATAGAAAGAAGGATCATTGATGAACCATATTGGGTTTGGTAATAAAAATCATAGATAAAGGAGAAAAAAAGATGTAGAGCATAAGGCAAGTGAGAGAAAAAATGTATAAATCAAAAAACTATGTAAATAGAAAAGTCAAAGTAAAAAAGGCGAAATAGATAGGATTGAAATAAAATAAGACAAAAATATTCATAGGATCAAGAGAATTCGTGCGGATAAAAAGTATATAACTGTATATAACTGACGCTGACAAATACGTAGCAAAAAAGAAGATATAGAGAGATGAGAAATATTGCTAAAATGGCTCATTTTAATATTTTATTTGGTAAAGAATATTGTTATTGGTTTATTTCTTTGTAATTACAGGTAGATTTATAGCGATGGCGCTCTACCACGGTAGGTTCATCTATTCCGGATTCACGATGCCTTTCTACAAGAGAATGCTGGGCAAGAAACTTGTGATGAAGGACATCGAAAGTATAGATCCAGAATTTTACAATTCGCTTGTGTGGATAAAAGAGAACGACATCGACGATTGCGGTCTGGAGTTGTACTACAGTGTAGATTTTGAAGTTTTGGGCCAGATAGTTCATCACGAATTAAAGAAAAACGGGGACAAAGAAAGGTATGCCTATAGTTTTATAATATAGATTGATATTAATAACATTGGTCCTTCGAAGCGGATTAAATATTGGTCCTTCGAGCCGGATTAAATTTATTATACATATTGCCATAAAATACATACATGTTGAAATGAAGCACATATGGCGAGTCTTTTTGAAAATCACCACCTGAAAGTTTCATATTTCATATTTTTCTTCTTGAGCAAGATTTTCAACGTTTTTTTTTGTACATTGCTGCTACATTTTTGCTTTTGGATTCTCTTTTCGGACGGTATTTTATACAGTATAATGATTTTTGACGAAGTTTCTAATGACATTATTTTTTATACTTTACCAAATTTGTATATTTTAGAGTCACCGAAGAAAACAAAGAGGAGTATTTGACGTTAATGACTGACTGGAGGATGACGAGAGGTATCGAAGAACAGACCCAGGCATTCCTCGATGGTTTTAATGAAGTAGTACCGATTGAATGGCTGAAATATTTTGACGAACGAGAACTGGAACTTTTATTATGTGGAATGCAAGAGATTGATGTCGAGGACTGGCAGAGGCACACGATATACAGGCATTATACAAGAAATAGTAAACCCGTAGCCTGGTTTTGGCAGGTAAGTTGTAAATTTTAATCTGATATTGCCGTAAATAGAGTTTAAGACAGGTTTTATGAACAAATATTTTCCTTTCAGTTTGTCAAGCAATCAGACAATGAAAAACGGGCTCGATTACTACAATTCGTAACCGGTACTTGTCGAGTACCAGTAGGAGGTTTCGCGGAACTGATGGGATCCAACGGTCCTCAAAGGTTCTGCATAGAAAAAGTAGGCAAAGAATCGTGGCTGCCCCGCTCACACACCTGCTTCAACAGGCTGGACCTTCCTCCATACAAAAGCTACGAACAACTCGTAGAGAAACTGACGTACGCTATAGAAGAAACCGATACTTTTGGACAAGAATAATAATCTTCACTTCTAAATGTATTTGTACCTGATTCCGACATATAAGTCTATTTCCTCTAGAAGTTTTTGTTTTTGGGTGGTCTTAGATATGTAGTAACTGCATCGCAAAATGTTGAAATTGTTCCTTATACGGAAGAATCTGAAAGTATTTCTGATGTTTCTATAAAATTACAAAAATTGGACGTTTTAATAATACTAAGCGAAATAAACAAACGGTTTATTAGCAATATTCACAATTCTTCATCTTATTCTTGTATCGTGGTTTTTGTTGGTGAGCTATGTACTTTTTTGCTATTTTAAAGTTTAAATTATCAATAGTAATGATTCATCCCATCTCTATTTTTCAAAAATCTCCCATCTATTTCAAGCAAGAACGTTACTGTGAGGTTTTGTTATTGGGAAAGTCGTATAATGTATTGATATTGTACAAGAGACCTTGAATGGTTAAGCTGTAACTTTAGCTTGTTTTTTGACAGTTAAGTTATGCATTCTAACCAATTTTCAAGTTGAAATCATCAAAAGTAACGACTCAGTTCAATTGTGGTTCCCATCACTAACGTAGGCAAAATTTTTTCTGATATAGAAGATATTTTAAAAATGGAAGAGATTCTTTCATCTCTGATAATAGTATATTATTCAACGAGCATGTAATGATGGCTATTACTCACGATGATGAAGTTTTCGACACGAGCCGTAGGCGAGTGTCTTAATTCATCAGAGTGAGTAATAGCCATTACATGCGAGTAGAATACTATACTTTTTCTACGACCTTTTTTTTATTTTAATTAGTAAAAAATTTAATTATCAACTACTCTAGATTTAAATTATAATAATTTACAAAAATACCTAAATGCTATTTACCCCTAGTACGTGGCTGAAAAATTGGTTGCCTACTATTACTAAATTCTTATTTATTGTAAAAATACAACTAGAAATAGTAAAAATAAGTTCTATTCGTTTTCGAAAAATTATAAGCTTAAATTTGTACCTACAGTCAGTGAATCTAATAAATGGCTGTTGTCGGTGGACGTACTTCGTATATAGTTATAATGTATATTTACATTTAACTATGTATATATAATATAATAATATAACTATACATAATATGTTATATCATATTTAACACAATATAACTTGAAAAATAAACACAATGTTAGTTATAAATTCCAATTAACATAAACAAAATGCGCTATATGTCACTGTCACTAAATTAAATGATAAACGTCAAAATTTTTAGTAAACAAGATATAAACGTCAAAAATAGACTGACATTGTTACAGTTAAAATTCATTTAAAAATTTTTCGAAGTTAATTATTGGTATAAATTACAATAATTATTGTATTAAATAAACAAGTTTAAGTAATTTTATTTGCAGTTTATATACGATTAATATTAAAAGTGGCATGCGCTACTTGAATCTAACTTCAGCCCGTGAGTAATGACCCGTGAGTAACTTCAGCCCGTGAGTAATGAATTATTACTCACGGGTACAGTAATGGGTGCTATTATCTATGAAAAAATAGCGAATAATGACCATGTTATTAAACGGTCGTAGAAAAAGATTATATTTTTCCCAGCGGTGGTTCTTTTGTGATTTCTGGCGAAAACATACATACCGAAATATACATTTTTTGACAGTTCAGTCACGCCGTTTAGCCAATTTTCAAGTTCGAATCATCAAAAGTAACGACTCAGTACAATTTTGTTTCCCATCTCTAATATAGGGGAAATATTTCTGGTATAGAAGAAATTTTAAAAATAGAAGAGATACTCTCATCTTTTATAAAGATTATGTTTTTCACAGCGGGGGTCTTTTGTGATTTCTGGCAGAAACATACAGTACACCGACATTATACAAGCAATAGAGCTTTAGCTTGGTTTGATAGTTTTGTCACGCCTTTTAGCCAATTTTCAAGTTCGAATCATTAAAAGTAATGACTCAGCAAAATTTTGTTTAGGGATTGGGGGGGGGGGGGATACTCACAATTTTACTTTTTACCCATTTTTGTCCAGTCGAAAACATTTAAGTCCTAAAATCATATAAAGGAGCGATTTAGTCAAGTAGTATTTTAACCATCTCTAATATGTATATACGGGAGGCCTACGTGCAACAGTGGACAAGTATAGGCTGAATGATGAATATGTATATAAAAAATATTCGTGATACATAAGAAATACTTTCATTTTTAATAGATGTTATATTTTTTTATTACTTTCAGTCCATTTAAAAGTTCGAATCATGAAAAATAACGATTATAAAAATTCGCCATCTCTAATACGTACTATGTTTTATTCTCAGTGATTTTTTTTATGACATATTCATTTATGTTTTGCGATGCAGTTATTTACGAAGTGCAACAGGGTTCATAGAAAATATTTATTTATATTTTACAGTAGCTCATATACATATTACTATAATTCGTATATACAGGGTGTGCTTTTTATTTAACACTTTATTCATATATATTGTCTTTATAATAAAGTCACTATTTCGTGAGATATGAACTCTGATGTATGTATCACTTTTTATCGTGTTTCTAGTAATTGGCAAATATACAGAAAATTTTTGAAAATTTTAAAGTTTTATGATATAGTTGGTCATATTTTGACGAGCTCTAAAACCAAATGTTTGTTATTCACAATAAAACCAATAATTCAACACTAAAACAATTTTTCTGCATAAAAAAAGTCGTATATGAAGATATACAGGGTGTTTGGTAAAGAATGGGCTATAGCTTAACCTTAGATTCCTCTGCTTAAAATAGGTCGATTTAAGCTAACTTACCTTAGTACAAAAGTTGATAATAACCGAAATACAGGGTGCCAAAGTTAAACTTTTATTTTATTTATTTTTGAATATTTCCATGGGCATGGGACAACAACACGAAATTTGGTAAGTGGTGCTGGTATTGTACAATCTACTAAATTATGTTAAACAAACGTTTCTGGCTACTACCAGAGGCGTACGACGGGGAAACGTGAATGGTTGACCCTTCCCAAATTCTACGCCACTGGTGGAATTGCTATTTTAGCGCAAGTTTTTGATTCTCCAATACTTTCTATGTAAAAACATACTCTTCATTCGTAACGATAGAGCCATTAGTTTTCGAGATATTTGAAGCTAAAAACGACCGAGCATAATACATTAATCAAAATAAGTGTGCCTTTTCATATTTAACTTCAAATATCTCGAAAACTAATGACTTTATCGTTACGAATGAAGAGTATATTATTTGCATAGAAAGTATTGGAGAATCTAAAAATTATGCTAAAATAGCAGTTTCATCAGTGGCGTAGAATTTGGGAAGGGCCAACCATTCACTTTTTCCTGTCGTACGCCTCTGGTATTAACCAGAAACGATTATTTAACATAATTTAGTAGGGTGTACAGTACCTACATTTTCTGCCAAATACCATAAGGATGTGCCAAATAGTTTTATAGTACCAGACACACATAGTTCTTATAGTTCCTAAGTTTTAAATAAAGAATAAATTATTTAAAAAAAAGAATACTTTAAAATAATTTCACATATCCGTGTGATACTTGGCAGAAAGTGTAGGCACTGTACACCCTACTAAATTTTGTTAAATAATCGTTTCAGGCTACTACCAGAGGCGTACGACAGGGGAAAGTGAATGGATGACCCTTTCCAAATTCTACGCCACTGATGAAACTGCTATGTTAGCATAATTGTTAGATTCTCCAATACTTTCTATGCAAATAATATACTCTTCATTCGTAACGATAAAGTCATTAGTTTTCGAGATATTTGAAGTTAAATATGAAAAGGCACACTTATTTTGATTAATGTATTAGCTTCAAATATCTAGAAAACTAATGGAAACAAATTACGAATGAAGAGTATGTTTTTTACATAAAAAGTATTGGAGAATCAAAAAATTGCACTAAAATAGCAATTCGTGCTATCCAAAGTGTTCGAAAACCTTTTATTAACCAGACTAACGCCTCTCCTAGAAGACAAGGTAATAATTCCAACTCACCAATTTGGATTCAGGCAGAAACATTCTACCATTCAACAAGTACATCGAATAGTAAACAGAATCCATAAAGACCTCGAAGCATCCAGATATTGCTCCGCCCTGATCATAGACATAGGACAAGCGTTTGACAAGGTATGGCACCAGGGGTTGCTCTATAAGCTAGCTCATTTTGGAACTACTAATGAAATAAAAAATTTTAGTAGTTCCAAAATGACACAAAATCTAGGCATCGGATAAAAAAGTTTATTTGAAGAAAGTGCATTTTTTTGTTCTTCTTAATGGCGGTACAGGTTCGTTTTTTTAATATTGTATTTAATTACAGAGTAATTTCCACATATTAATATATTTTTCAAATTGGGCTCTGTACCGCCATTCTTTATTATATTACGAATACGTGTGCCAAATATCTCGAAAAAATATTCAAAATTACAGCCGCAATCTTGGAACGCGTTTTTGCTACCTGTTGATCGCTACTGTATCACCTTAAGAGCGGCATATTAATGGGTATGTTCGCCACATGTCAATAGTTTAGCCGACAAAAATATTACTTAATGCTTATTACTTTGTAAAAAACGGCAGATTGTAATAAATTGGGATGTCAATAAAAAAAATAGCAATTCCGCCAGTGGCGTAGAATTTGGGAAGGGTCAACCATTCACGTTCCCCTGTCGTACGCCTCTGGTAGTAACCAGAAACGTTTGTTTAACATAATTTAGTAGATTGTACAATACCAGCACCACTTACCAAATTTCGTATTGTTGTCCCATGCCTGTCAGGAAATATTCAAAAATAAATAAAATAAAAGTTTAACTTTGACACCCTGTATTTAGGTTATTATCAACTTTTGTACTAAGGTAAGTTAGCTTAAATCGACCTATTTTGACCTCAGGAATCTAAAGTTAAGCTATGGCCCATTCTTTACCAAACACCCTGTATACAGATGACATAAATTCACTTAAAAGTACTTTATTTTTGCAACAGTCTCGAGATATTACAAATTATACATTTAAAAAATCGTACTTTAATAAGTATATTGGTGTTTTTACTCTACTAATGAGTTGTAGACAAGTTTGAATGAATCAGTACAGCTCTATCATCCTGTTTGCAATCCAAATTGCTATAAATGATGTTGGATTATTGGTGATAATAACTATATGCTTATTATTATGTTGCTGTCGCATTAATTACTAAATGTATATGTTGCAAATCCAGTCTGATCCGTCTACGAACTTCTGATATTGCCAACTACTAACGCTCACTTATTTTCGCACTTTCCTAAGGGAATTGAAGGAGTATATTATAAACCCGTGGGATTCTCCCAACTCAGTATTCACTTCCCACAACTTTTTAACTGTATTTACTTAAATGTGATATCTAGTAATATATTGGCCTACTTCTGCTGTTAGATGTATCTTTTACTGTGGAAAGTCGATGGTTGAATTATTTTCGAAGTTATCACAAGAATTGAAGACGTATTTGAGGTATGAAACGTTTATGTTTTGATAAAAAAATCACCAGCAAACAACGGTTCATTCAGAGGTTTTTCTAGGGCGATTCGGGATACAAATTTGAATTAAACAGTAAATAAATAATACAATATACGTTGATGACCGCGCTAATAACCGGCAAAATAACGCAAAAGATGGAAAACATATTAAGTTGTGATATAAAAAGAGATGAAACACTAGAGGTGGAAATTTAGCGATAGAAACCTATAAATTTACATTTTATTGATTGTTTCACACCTTTAGACGCATCAGAGGAGTATGTCAACTAAAACTGTCACTGCCACATTGGTAGTGGCCAAATTCGTCCGACACGTCTGAAGGTGGGAAACAATCAATTAAATGTAAATTTATAAGTTTCTATCGCTAAACTTCCACAACTTAATATGGTTTCCGACTTTTACGTTATTTTGCCGGTTATTAGCGCACTAATCACTGTATATACTATTTTTTTTGTCAGATATCGGCAATAATGCCGAGAAATTCTATCCTGAACCTTTCTTTGCAGAGTATTTCAGATTCAAAAGCTTCGAACGAAACTTTTTATTCAAAAACGACACATTTTGTGAATGGCCGTTTTATTTTTCCGGTGAATGTATGACTTTGTATGCCGAAACTTACTTTTTATGGATTCTACATGTCGTGATTGACATAGGTGTCAGGCAAGTTTTGGAACTAGAAACGGATAGACTGAAAAATTTAACCAAATTAGACTAAAATAATGTTTATTGCTGATACTTACAATTTTACTGCTGTAACGAAGATACAATTGCGTCTAAAATAGAATCTCAAAATGCTTCTTCATTCTTTTTTGGACAGCGTTGAAGAAATCTTTTGTTAGAACTCGCGAATTCTCACCAGTTAGTCTTCAAAGGCAGAAATCGAAGGTCTACTGGAATTCTATTGACCGTCTTCTAAAACTCTGGGCGTCATTTTGTCAAATATTCATGTCTATACACCAACGAACTGTCAATACTGATGGAATGGCCCCGTCTCATTCATACAGTGAAGCGAGATTGCGGCCAACATACAAGAGAGAGGTCCTAGAGAGACAGAGAATTTGTCAGGGAAAATTTGCTATAACTACCACCAGAGTTGCCAGATGATTTTATAAATCCCCCACTTCGAATCTGAAATTCCCTCAAATTGAAGCTTAAATCCCCCAAATTTAAATTTTTGCCGCATTTTAATAAATTAGTAGTCAAATGTAGAGAACAGTAAACCAATATTATTAAACAACTTATCTACAGAGGGCCCTGGAAATAATTCATAGGTCCTATCGTCTTCGATTATATGAGAGTATAATATACAGTTGTACCCCCCCCCCCAATTGTTTCTGCTTAGAAAAATTCCCTAGACGCTTTCAAATTACTCCAAAATTGTGGGAAAATACCCCAATCTAGCAATCCTGACTACCTATATTAATTTTTTTGTTTACGAAATATGTCTTACCTTCCCTGACTATCGCTCTCTCATCCTGGTCGCATTAAATTCGCTTCATGCTCAATCCATCAGTATTGACAGTTCGTTGCTATACACCGATAAACAAATTGACAGCTGTCAATGTAACACAGAGCCATGGCCAGCTTGGTGTGGTAGCGATTTAAATAGGCAGAATTAAATTAAATAGCAATGTTGCCAGATTGGACTAAAATCTTTCCTTCTAGGTATTACGGCTTGATTTACTTTATATTGACATGCCAATGAGTTAAATACAATTTTAATGATTTAAAATTGAATTTAACTCATAGCCATGTTCGTTTTTTTTTACAGTTCGTGCTTCTGAAATTAACCAAATCATCGACCTTTTGCATCGGTATACTAATAATGTATATAATGACTGTAGAAAGTACATATATAGCGATTATTTTTGAAAGAAAAGTTCAAGTAACAAGACTCGAACATTCCTGATAACTATTATTTACTTGTAAGAGATTAATTAGTCTATATATAACGGCCTCAACGGAAAAAGAACCAAAGGTTTTGTTGATTTTTTCTATACACACCGTATTTATTTTTAATCAATCCGTATAAGTTTGTATATTTTAATTTTAATGTATAGAATTGTAAATGATAAATTATAGATGTAAATATATGAATGTATATATAGAACGTACTACAATAAATTATGGATTATTTCTTATTTTTTATTTCTCGTTTTTCTCGAACATTTTTCAAGCAATTAACAACTTATTGATCGCCATGTCGGACATATATGGCCGATACCAACAATGCTTATATTAATCTACGTCGCTCATATTGTTCGACACCACCAAGAAGAAAACTAGGTGCATATAGAGACGCAGAGTAGATGTATAAAAAGAAAGATAATAAAGAAGAGTGAATGGGGAGTGAAAAAGCAAAGAAGAAATGTGTAAGAAAGGGTTACGAAGAGTGCCAGACATAGAAAACAGAGGATCTAGAACAATAGAGAGGTGAGAGCAAAAAGAAGGGCTAAAGAAATGGAGGGAGTAGCCAACATAACAGAGAAAAAAGAACATAAAAAACCAGGAATATGAGGTAAGTAGTTAAAAAGATAAAGAATAGAGGGCACAATTGATAGGAATTAATTTCTATGTGATAGCAAATCTATAAGAGCTGTATATAAAAGAGGGAGAGCATTGTAGAAGCGGTAGAAACAGAAAATGGGGAAGATAAAATAGCAAAAGAAATGGGAGGAATGGCAGAAATTGAATAGGAGAAATATAGAAGGAAGGACAAACGAAGAGAAACAGTACAAGAACCAAAGTGCAGGAGAAATAGAGGCACTAGAAAACAAAGGGGTATGTATAAGTTATAGAGAGAGAAAGGTAGAATCGTAGGTATAGAGGAAAATGTAACGAAAATGACTGGTGATAGCTATAGAGAGCCAGGGAGAATTGAAGTGAAACGGCAGAGGAGTAATGGAAAGAGAAGAGCAATAATAAAATAAACTACTGAAATAGAGGATAGTGCAAGAAACAGATAGATTTGGATCGAAAAAATATATAGACGGAGAGCGAAAAATATAAGTGGAGGAAGTATAAAGCAGGAAAATACATATTATAAAATGAGAGTTGCAGGATCACACGGTGAGTATGGAAGCAAACATAATTGATAACTAAAGAGAGCCAGGAAGAAGGAGGACGATAAAGCAAAGGGGAGGAGCGCTGAAGAGATACTAAGGGTAAAATAAGGTCGAGAAAGATGTACGAAGATAGAAGAAAAGAGATAAACATAGAGTAAGATCCTGGGAGATATAACGATATAAATATAAACAGCAGATATGTATAGAAAAGGAGGGCATGTAAGAGAGCAAAATAAGTGGAAGAGGAGTAGAATACAGGAAAAGGAGGAAACGTTATAGAAATTGAGAGATATAAGGGTTGCAAAGAGCTTTAGACGAACAATGAGAAATGATGATAGAGCGACACAGGAGGTTAAGGGGAAGTAGGAGATAGAGCAGATATAGGAAGTGAGATATATCAATAGAGCGTAAAAAATATAGGTAAAGGCGCAGGAAGCGAGGGATTACTATGTTGAGAGGGAAATGGAGGAAGATAAAGACAACATATATCGATAGATAGATTAGGGAAATCAATAATATACAGGGTGATTGATTAGTAGGGTAAAGCTCAATAGTTCCGCTATACTAATAAATAGCAATAAAAGTTAATAACAAAAATTTTAGCCACCTTTGAGCTTCACATTACAAAATTAGTCAGAATGTTACTTATAATGTGTTCGATAACACAGTGGCAGACCTAACTTATGTTTTTTTAAATGGAACACCCTATATTTTATTTTATATTCGAAATCCTGTTAACTTCTCCGTCACAAAAATATAAAGGTTTGTAATGTTATACAGGGTATTTACAAAGTTATAACCAAATGTTTTTAGTTTCAAACACATATAATATGTCCTAACCAGGGGATAAATATGTTTTCTGGACTAGAATTGAGCAAAAGCAGTAACGGAAGCTTTAAGAATGACATAGGATGTTTTATAAATCAAAATGTAGATAATTTTACAAAGTACCAATTGTTAGAACCACCTTGGCAGCCATCAAAATCTTATCAATTCCCCTATTCTATACACACAAAGAATAAAAAAGAAATGAAGCGTTACTTGGATCACAAGAACTTAGAACAAAGGAGTTGGTTGGTGTTTTCGCACAGTTAAAAGGGATTGTTTTACAAGTATTGCGTTTTATTTTTCTAATGAAAAATATGCTCATAATAAAAGGATGACAGCCCAAAGCCTTGTCATGAAACCTTCAATATCTTTCGCCAAACTCATGGGCAAAGACGGAATCATACAAACTCATGAAAAAACATCATACCACAATGCTATGAGTGCGTTGAGGTTGAGGTGGATTTTGTACAAAGTTATCGCAACCCGCAAAAGTCATTCATAAACCAGATAGACTCTCAAAGGTCTAAACAGAAACAAGAAAATAAAGAAAGACTACGACTAATAGTATAGTATATACAGGGTGATTGATTAGTAGGGTAAAGCTCAATAGCTCCGCTATAGTAATAGATAGCAATAACAGTTAATAACAAAAATTTTAGCCACCTTTGAGCTTCACATTACAAAATTAGTTAGAATGTTACAGGGTGTTCGATAACACAGTGGCAGACCTAACTTATGTTTTTTTAAATGGAACACCCTATATTTTATTTTAAATTCGAAATTCTGTTAACTTCTCAATCAAAATCGTAACAAGTTCAACTCCCTGTATAAATAAAAATAAGCAAAACAACAATGGATTATTATTGCCATATTTTTTAAAGTATTGTCAAAATTTTCAAGAATGGTCGATATTACTAATTTTCTTTATATCAAATACAGGGTAAGTCAAAACGCAAGTACATTATTTTCTCAGTAATTTTAAATGGAACACCCTGTATTTTATATCACTATTGAAAAGTACCATTACCGTACTTTAATTTTTAGATAACATTCCCTATGTCTAAATTTATTAGTTTTCGAGATATTTTCATTTTTCAATGGACCAGTAGCGTGGCCACACAAATCACCAGAATTTAATAAACTGGACTGATTTTTTTGGGGTTACGTTAATAATGAAGTTTATAACATACCTCCAACAACAAGTGATGAGATGAAAAATAGAATACAAAGTGTATTTCGATGTGTTAATTTACAAATGCTCCGTAGAGTAAGTAGCTCATTCAATGATCGTTTTTAGGCGTACATAAATGTGTTAGGAGATAATTTTGAACACCTTATGTAATTAAATATTAAAAATATTTTATTAAAAGTAGCTTCTAATTTTTTCAAACATGTTTTTTTGCAAAATGTATTACTGATAAATTATGTTTCGTTCTTTATTTGTTACATCGTTACATTTACATACAAAAGTAGTGTTTAATTGTCTTCACAAAATATTGTATTTGGTGTTTGTGTGTTTTTTTGTAAAATTTATTACTAATTTTCTTTGTTTATTTGTTGCATTTACATAAAAAGATAGTTTTTAATTGTTTCAAAAATGTTGCATGTAGTGGTTGTAAAATGTATTACTAATAAATTATTTTTATTTCTTTATTTGCTACAGTGTTACATTGATTACCGGATTGATAATCGGTAATCTTCAATTGTCAATTCAGTCATGGCTTACTTAAAATTTAGATAAATTTAAACACCTAAAATAATTTGCTCTGAAAAATGAAAATATCTCGAAAACTAATAAATTTGGGCATAGGGAATGTTATATAAAAATTAACGTACGTTAATGTTACTTTTCAATAATGATATAAAATACAATACAGGGTGTTCCATTTAACATTACTGAGAAAATAATGTACTGCGTTTTGACTCACCCTGTATTTGATATAAAGAAAATTAGCAATATCAATAATTCTTAAAAATTTTGACAATAAATAAAAAAATATGGCATTAATAAACCATTGCTGTTGTGCTTATTTTTATTTATACAGGGAGTTGAACTTGTTACGATTTTCATACAAAATTGGTTATAACTTTGTAAATACCCTGTATAACATTACAAACCTTTATATTTTTGTGATGGAGAAGTTAACAGGATTTCGAATGTAAAATAAAATATATGGTGTTCCATTTAAAAAAACATAAGTTAGGTCTGCCACTGTGTTATCGAACACCCTGTAACATTCTAAATAATTTTGTAATGTGAAGCTCAAAGGTGGCTAAAATTTTTGTTATTAACTTTTATTGCTATCTATTACTATAGCGGAGCTATTGAGCTTTACCCTACTAATCAATCACCCTGTTTGTCAAAAGACATTACGATAGACTAAAGCAAAAGAAATGGAGTACATAAGAGGTATAGAAGGAGGGCGAAAGAAATGGATTTAAGAACCGAAAATGGGAGAGATCTAGAGTGGCAGATCGAGAAAAAAAGAGTGTTGTGTGAGTGATCGAGGAAAAAAAAAGGTCAGATATAATAAAAGTGTGGAGATGTATATGGAGGGAGCAAATCGAAGAAAAAGGAGGAACGAGCTACGGCTGCGAAAGAGCAGGCAGTTAAGTGCAGGAGAGATTTGAGAAGAGAAGTAAAGCAAATGAAGAAGTCGGAAGAAGTGAAAATAAGGAGACAAAGAAGGCGAAGAATATAGAGGGAAGAATATATAGACTTACAAAACAAGAAGTAGCAAGAGAGAGCGTTGGAGGGAGAAACAGAGCAAAATAGATGGGCGTTTTGTGAAAAATGTAGAGGGAAACGGAAGCACAGAATCAAAAATCGAGATATCCATCCGACAACAAATTTTGTGTTTACTTTTAACAATTCAATGTCAGTCTGTTAATTTTTTACCCTTTCAAAAGCTTGCTCCAAATCTATAAATGTTTCTGAGAACGTCTTTTTGTTTATATTCACACTTCAGGTCTTCCAATAATAGGTTCAATACAAAATAAAACAGTTTTTACTAAAATAGTTTATTTTTTCCTAAAACTAGTTATAAAATTGTTCGTTTCAAACTTTAAGACCTACAAAGAGAGAAAAGAAGGAACATGAGAAACTTAGTAGAATATCAACAGTTTGTTAGAAATTTTTAAGTAGTTGTTTGCTAAAAGTTAGAGAGCAAAACTGACTAGTACTACAACTTAATCTATGCAATATTGATACAGATATGTTTATGTTGAAAAATTAGAAATGCTATGTGTTATAAGAGGAGAATGCGAAAAGTTCTAAGACTAGCCCATAGAGGGTACTGTTTTACTACAGACGTTATTGATGTTGTTAGGTTGGTACAGTCGGAAAAATGAAAGAATACCCATGAACGAACATATAAAACACGCTGTATTTTCCTGTCACCGTGTCACAAAGAAAATTGCCCAGCGCAAGTACATGTAATAATAATTATTACATGTAGTTGCGCTGGCCAATTTTTTGTGTGACACGGTGACAGGAAAATACAGCGTGTTTTATATGTTCGTTCATAGGTATTCTTTCATTTTTCCTACTGTACATTTGTTGCAAATTATTGCTCAGCAACGAGTGAGGACACTGATCATGCTCATTAATTACAAAAAGTCGAGTCAGTTTATCATGGAACTCGAAAAATTGTGTCTAATATTTGCCACAGACATTTTAGTGTAATATTAAGATGAATCCTACTAATGTTATACATTGCTTTGATACGAAAATTATTATTTACTAATTAAGTACTGTAAAAGTTATGGTTGGTGTATTCTGTGATTCTAAATGAGTTGTTCTACCTTTGTATAGTTAAACAATTAATGAGTAATATTAGGCATACCCTTTTGATCAGCTAAAAGAGAAAAGTACCTATTTGAAAAGTGAAAACCACAACAATACAGCCACAGGTACCTACCTAGAACTTTTCACATTACTCTCGTATACAGTTTCGCTAAAGAAAATATTAACAATATTTTGATATTTCTTCGTTGTATCAATAAATTACACATTAAGTCAAATATGTCTACCGTTTATGGATCGACAAACGCGATCATTATATATCTTGTGCCTTTGGTAACCAGCAATCCTTCGTGGAAGTGGGTCAGTCTTCCAGGATGCATTAACAGCCATCCCGGTTTGGTGTCCACGACGCTGCAGTTGTATCGGATGAATCTGCAACCACCACCTTCATAATCGACACCTTTTTCGTTGAGTGCTATGTTGATGGTGTAGGTGGAGCTGTCGTGGTGAGGTCTCAACAGTGGCTGTTCGTCTGGGCGATACCTAAAAGAAACAAAACGTACATATAAAAAAATAGACTGGCCAAAATCGTAAGAAAATAGGCACTGGGGAGAATTCTCATCAAACAAATTTAAAAACGATTGAAGACAAAAAGGTATTGAGTTGCAGTACACTCACGCTCAATCATATACTCCACAACAAAATGGTACATCTGAAATAATGAATCGTACATTGATAGATTAAGTTAGAGTTAAACTAACAAAAACTAACTTGTCTAAGCACTTGTGGAGTGAAGTTCAGCTTATGAATTGAACAGCAGTACTACACTAGAAAAGCCTTCTCAATTATGATATGGTGAGAATAATATTAATAATCTTTTAAGTAATGTTGAAAGAACATTAATGTAAGAGGTTTTTCCAAGTAATTTCCGAATACATTTGAACAATACGAATAATGTAGGTTATTCTAATTCTGGGCTGGTAAAAATGACATAATTACATCTAAAAATGATACTTTTGACGAAAACAGCGCATAAAGGTAGCGTAACTAATGATGTCAATGATAACAGTAAAAAATCAAACATTTTGGATCCAAAATAAAGGCAGTTCTGAAAGCACTGAAGATGGAAGCAAGAAAAATGAATGCTTAGATTAAAACAAAGAAATAGTTAAAATTAAAATAGAAATTAATGAAGAGGACCCCATATACACTAGAAAAAGAGGAAGAGAAGTAAAATTACCACAACACAAAGTTTTGGTGAATATGAATTATTGTATTCAGCTTATTGCTTACTATTATTGAATGGTGAACCAGACACGTTTCAAGAAGCACAGAAACTTAAAGAATGGAATAACGCAATTAATCAATAATTGGAGTCATTAGAAAACTTAAATACAACGACACCAGTCAATTTACCTAGTAACAAAAACCTTATAGACACACGATAGATTTTTAAAATTAACGATGATGGAACCCATAAAGCAAGGTTGGTTGCAAAGGGTTTTCAAGTACAGGGGGAGATTCCACTAAAATAAACCTATGCAACTTTGTAAGAACCGGCACAGTGACAATGATGCTGGCTCATGTACTTCAAAGAGATTGGAAAATTTATCAACTTGATGTGCCCAGTTTTCTCAAGTGGAAAACTTTACCCAGAAATATATATTTATCCTTCACAATGCTAATGTGTCATGTATCATGGTTGAAGAATTTAAGGGGCTGGTTTAAATGCAGTTCTATAGAACTCTTCAGAGCAGAGGTAGATAAATTTAAGATAGTGATGATGATATCCAACCTCCGATTGGGAGACGGCACTTAAAGAAGAAGGACTAATACTAGACAGAGAAGGGTTTTAAAATAAAGAGCATTATAAAAGATTTAGTTTCAAAACAATTCATATGTATTGATTATACTTACTCTGTACATAAAATCGTCTAAAATTTTTGCGTAGATACTAGTATATGAATAAAAATGTACTTACCTTACTACGAAGTTCATTAGAGACTTAGGAGGGTCGTGATAGTAACCAGTGAAAACCTTTTCTTGCAAAGGCCTTACGTATTTTTGCAAGAAGTGCAACCAGTGTCGCTCCCATCCGACTTGGTTCATGTGTATATCCCTGGTGGGAACTGCCTCGTATCCACCATTCAGACGATCGTCTTCGTTCTTACCCGATGACCATTTACCATAGCTTTCCATCATGTGGATGAGGGCTTCGTTGAATCTTTTGGACACGATTGGGAACCAGTATACGTCAGGGCAAGGCTAACATGTAAAATGAGTATTTTTATTAAAGAAATACATAAATAACTAAATATTATAATTAAAGAAATGTCAAACGTGTGTGTCAGTAGTGTTCTAGTATTCAAATTTCCCAAAACAGTTCTGTGTTTTCTGAAAGTTGCTTAGCAACGGAAGAGTATTAAGGAATTTCGAATTTTGCGATCTATGCCGATGACATCAACATTTTGTCTCGCAGAACGGAAGAGGCGGCAGCATTATGTGTCACAATTAAAAATAGGGATAAAAGAGACCTTACTGGATATCGAAAATCAGGGTCTATTATAAGACTAATAGTATTTTATGCATGCGAGACGAGAGTGACGACAGAAAACATAAGAACTTCCAAAAAAGCTGGAAGTCTGAAGAAAAACTCTTAAGGAAGATATTTGAACCCATTAATGAAACCGTAAGGAGTATGGAGATCTTGGTACAACAATGAACTGTACCAACTATTCAAAGAGTCACTGATCTCAGAATTCGAAGTCCACGGAAAAGGTGGAAAGATGCAGTGAAAGCGGACGCGCAAAATTTTCTAGATGTGAAAATTTGGGGAAGATTGGCGGTGGACTCGCTGGAGGAGAGAGTATTTTCCGGTCAGAAATTGACCTAATTGCTGAGAATTAGATATTCTTGTTAATTTTTAGAAAAAAAATATATTATAGTGAACGAGCCAGGATGGCGAAAGACGAATGAAAGAAGCACAGAAGAGTAAAATAAGTACAGGCAATGGAAGATAAATAAGAAGAAAAATAAGGCAGAGACCACATAAATATGAAACAACACAATTGGTTCATATCAGTAGGTAGGAGGTCGACACATAAGAGATATATTATTTCTAGAAAGAGCTATAGTAAACGAGCGAGAACAGCAAAATATCAGAAAGGGGAGGTGCGGGAGAGCTATTAGAATAGGGATAAAATAAGAAGACAAAGAAAATAACGAGTGTAGAGGAAAAAATAACTAACAAGTTAGATATTACGACATAAGAGCTAAAGACATAATATTGTCAGAAATATATACACATATAAGAAACAGACGTGGAATGTTTAGAATCAGAAACCCTTTTTGATTTCCATCTCAGAAGAATTATTATGTTTACTTCTAAGGTTTTTTGTTCGTCAGTGCAAATTTTGCCAAATAAAAAATACCAGTTCCTCCAATAAACATCAAAAACATTGAGGCATTCGAGATGTGGTGCTACAGGAGAATGTGGACAATACCATGGACAGATAGAGTGACAAATCAAGATGTTTTGCTGAAGATGGGGAAGGAATGTGAAGTTATAAAACAATACAAACGAGAAAACTGGAATACTTAGGCCACATAATGAGAGGCGAAAAGTACTCCCTGCTAAGGCTCATAATCCAAGGAAAAATCTCGGGAAAATGTGGGACGTAGAAGGATTTCCTGGTTGCGAAATTTAACGGAATGGTACGGGTAGTGATGTTAGAAGAGAATATTCTCAAGAGAATATTCTCGAAAATATTCTCGGCAAAAATTTTCTATATTTTCAAAAACCGAAACAAAAATAAAAACTAGATACGAGTCAAATTATTATAATTTGAAAAATATGTAGGTATATTGTTTTTGCCAATCCCATGAACCACTAGCAAGGGTGTTTACAGTGTCGTGCAAGAGTGTTACACGGTGCAACATTAACGTGCAAATATTTATAATGGTGTTCATTTAAGCAGAGAAGAACAAGTTGAGGAAACTGAGTTTGTAGATAATTTAGTAACTTTAAAATATGGTGATGAGTCAGCGGAAATTATGGCAGATTTTGCACTTTATCGGTCTAAGGAGGGATTTTTTGGAAAACCATACGTTGTAAAATCAATTGAAAAACTGGACTTAATCATATGGTGAAAAGGTACATGTTTCGGAACAAAATTAACTAAAATAGTAGTTGATATATTAAGCATGCCTTCATCCAGTGCAGCGACTGAAACAAGTTTCAGTACTTATGGTTTTTTATCCACTCCTTTAAAAGAAACCGCCTCACTGCTGAACGGGCTCGTAAGGTAAATTTTATTGCTCACAATTTAAAATTGTTAGATGTAGACCAATCCATGACTGAGCTGGTCACTCGTGAAAAACAAAATCCCACAACTTATCAGTACATTGAAATGCAGATTGTAGATGACTAGGATGAGCTAATGATAGAAATAGATTCTGAATCTGAGGTCTCATCTTTTATCATACCACATCGATTATTTGCTGTTAACAAGAAAATTTCATTTTTTTATTAAAGAAATTTTGCGTTTTCTGTTGTTTTTGTATTTTTTTTAAATACAAAGAACACTGTTGTTTCATCTCATAATTTTATATATAAGATCATGATTTTTAAAATCCTATTTTTCATCTTCAACAATATTCTTAATTGCGTCATGGGGCTCATTCTCAGAAAATTCTCCATACCGAGAATATTCTCGAGAATATTCTCCGATTTTTCATTCTCGAGAATTTTCCAACACTAGGTACGGGTGCAGTTCAATACAATTGTTCAGAGCTGCAGCCAAAAAAGTTAAAATTGCTGTTATGGTAGCCGACCTCCGATAGGAGAAGGTACTGCAAGAAGAAGTTCCTCCAAGTTATAATCGAGGGCAAACTTGAAGGCAAGAGCGGAATGGGACGCAAGCCGCAAGAAAATATCCTGGCTCCGAAACATAAGGTAATGGACAGGGATTAACGGCATATAATCTGATACATATTGCAAGAAACAGAGAGTTAATGGAAAATGTGATTGCTAACATCCACTAGCTGATTTGCATCTGAAGAAGGAGAAGAAGTGCATATTTTGCTCTCTCAAAACCTTCACTATAAAACTATATTACCAATTCCAACTTGCCAGTTGGTTTTTGCAGTTATATGAAAGGAAATCAACGAAGATTTTACCTAAGAGACCTAAGAGGAATCCATGCAGACGGGAAAAACGTCACAGGGTTTTCAAATTATTAATATACCTGACCCAAAAGTTGAAGCCTAGACATTCGTAGATCAGAACTACAACTAGGAGAAATCCTAAACTTTGCATAAGGAACTTGACGGCTTTTATCCAGAGGTTAGGAGTTCTTGTTCCTGGCGAAGTTGAATAAAAGAGCAGTGGCTGGTACAAAGGTCTCATATAAAAACACAATTCTCTTACCTGTGCATCTTTCTTCTCCAGATTGAAGTTCTCAGGGTACTCTTCATTGATATACCTATCCTCCCAATCCCTCTCATTCTCGAAGATCTGGTACATGTCAGGTTCAGTCCTCGTAGTATCGAACGTGTCTGCGTTGATCAAATGCCCGAATTCGAGTCTGTTCGACACGTACATAAAAACGTCCAGATCTCGCAAGTTGCTACAGAAGGTCATATCGGCGTCCAAGTTGGGTTTGGTGTAGTTGAGAACTTTGCGATCGTGTTTTCTCAGGAGAGTGGCGTTGATGATGTAGGCGTTGGAGATGAAGGGAACGTTCCAGAGTCCTCTGAAACAACATGAAGATTATTAAAGTATTAAGTTTCTACGCACTGTATTTATTCTTTGATTTTTCAATGCAAGTCTAGGACAAACCAGCTGGATTAACGAGTAGTAGAAGTATTCGGAAAACGAGGAATTGGGAGAAGAATATCATGGTTAAAGAACCTGAGGAAATTCTTCTCCACAACAACTGATATATTAAAAGCATCAGTTATTAAAATAATTATAGCCAGAATGATCGCCAATATTCGAAACGAATAGGCACCAAAAGAAGAAGAAGGATCATATATAACACAAAATTCTACGACACTGATCGTATCAGTCCCTAGTCGAATCGGAAGGGTCTGTTTCAGCTTTTGACTTCCTTTGAATAGCGGTCATTTATCAACGAACGATGGAAAATCTCTCACTGATCCAGGCGATAAAATTTATGGCCTTTATTATTTTTATAGTCCAAGTAATGAAGCTTAAAATAGGACAAAACCTCGCAATTTTTACAGAATGGATCGATTTGCTTGAAAATTTAAGAATAAGTAGTGGATAGTCCAACGATCAAAATCTATATGATGCCGAAAGGCGCTTTTACCATGGGGGTGGTTGCCACCCCATCTCGGGGGTGGAAATTTTTCATTATATTTTAGTCGCAAAAGTTGGTAAAAACGTTCATACTAAGCAAAAAACGTTCTATACATTTTTTTTGATAAAATTTATAGTTTTCGATTTATTCGCTATCGAAAGTGTTAGTTTTATATCGAAAAAATCAAAAAAGTTTTCTGCTAATAACTCCAAAAGTTTTCGTTTTATCAAAACACCTTTACTTAACAAAAATATATCTTTTGAAAAAATAAACAAAACCGTTTTTTTTTTAATTTTCTTTAAGACCAATGGTAATCCAGCTATACTTTATTTTGGCCCTTCTTCGTCAAATGCTAAATATTGTAGTTTCAAAGTCAAAATACGGGAAAAACTGCATTTTTCGAGGACAACTTGTTTAAACTAATTAAAAGTACTTAAAAATATCTATCTCCAGAAATAAAAAAAAGTCTCTAGCTCAAAAATTAAGTGACAATGAAAAGAATGTCAGTCCCTATTTTTTCAGCGAAAAAGGGATCGCAGGGAACCCCCTAATCACCACCCTAATTAAAATTAGTCATTGACCTTATTTGGTATTTTTTATTTATGTATTATTAAATTTAATAAAATCATTTTTAGGTAAAATTGTGGCTTATTTCCCATTTGAATATACTTGATTATAAAAATGCCACAAGAAAATAGCTTCAGAACAATATTATTAATAGGTTCTAGAAATCTGACCGGCTTAGAATGATTAGATTTTAAAAAATGGAGGCAAAAGCGAATAACGAATTTTTGTAGTTTGAAAAAAAAAATGGCGAAAAATGTTGAGATATGAAATTGTAGCTTATTTAATTCCCAAGAACCTGGTTTCCAAAAGTTTTTTCTACGGCAGAAATTGAGTGATTCTATTGACAATTAAAACTTGTAATAACGTGCTAAAACCACCTTTACCAACCTTTTCAAAGTCACCTCTTTTTGCGACTGAGGCTTTTAAAAATATTTAATATTAACAGGCTTATAGATCTTGTAAAAACCTACAAAATTATTTTTTACCAAACTTTCTAAAACAAAAAATAAAAAAGTTACGGTTAAAATATCAATATATTTAAAAAAAAAAGGAGAAATCCGATTGGAAGCATAATAATGTAAGTTAGCGATGTTTTTAGTCATTGACCTTATTCATTCTTATTTATTTGTGTATTATTAATATATTCTAGAAGTTTTACTGGCTTAGAATTAATTTTTAAAAAAACTGGAGTTAAAAGCGAATAACGAATTTTTGTAGTTTGGTAAAAAATGCCATTTTCTTCAGAATAGAAAGATTAGCATCAGAGATACGAAAAAATGTATCAATATAAAATTGTAGGTTATTTAATTCCCAAGAAATTGGTTTGAAAAAAATTTTTCGACGGCAAAAATTGAGTGAATCGTAAATGAGCATATCGAAAAACATTGATTTTTTTCTATACAAAACTAACACCTTCGATAGCGAATAAATCAAAAACTATTAATTTTATCAAAAAAATGTATAGAACATTTTTTGCTTAGAATGAATGTTTTTATCAACTTGATAGGGATGGGGTGGCAACCACCCCCATGGTAAAAGCGCCTTTCGGCATGATAGAGATTTTGTTCCTTGGACTATCCACTACTTATTCTCAAATTTTCAAGCAAATCGATCCATTCTGTAAAAATTGCGAGATGAAAAGCTTTGGTTCCTGGCCTATTAATAGTTAAACCGTTGACTGATAAATATACTATATCCGTATTTATCAATCAACGGTTAAACTAGGTTCGGTTCTAGTCCAAGGATCGTTAATCACAAATTCTGAGGGAAATAACGCTATTTCACGTTGCGTTTATTCCCGTTTTATCTTTTTTATTATTTTATATTTTCTATTTTTCTTGGCATGCCACGCCACGTTCTCTTGGATTCCAGCTTAAAGCCTGGGCAGAAGCTTTAATAATTATCACATGAAAACCTAACCAATTGAAAGATAATCCTGACTTACACCGCAATATATCATATTAATATGCACCATATGTAAGTTATTAAAAAATAAATTTAACAAGCGCCTACATTATTAGAATCACACAAGATACCGAAAGAAAAAATATTAGCTAGGGATAGACCAACTTATCTAATATTTGCGATTTGACGAAAGCTTATGATACAACAACCCTATGTACACCACGTACTCCTATGTGCACTAATATGGACTCAAAATATAAACGTAAAGAAGACAAAGCTTATGATCATTGGCAAGAAAAAGATAACAGAAGGTCAACTCTACATCAACTAAATCATTGCAGAAAGTGTGACGCACTACAACCACCTCGGCGCTATAATAAATGAAGAATAGACCACCAACCAAGAGATAAGAGCCTGCATCGTTAAATCTAGATCCACCTTCAAGAACCACAACCTCTCTCTTGGTATAAAAGTAAAAGTGTTGCGATTATACGTCTTCTCTGTCTTTTTATGGTCTTGAATCGTGGACCTTGAATGAAGATTCTCGCCTAAACTAAGAAGAAGCCTGTGTTCAACTTGCTTAGTGAAGGTGTCTTTTTTTTTATACTTTTCACCTTAGAATTTGTGTTTTTCTTGTATATGTATTTGTATTGTAGGAAGGTATTTAACATTTATGCACGAATTGTTGCATTTTGTCACCAACATTGTTTAATGTTTACTCGGACCAGTTATTTAAAAAGGCATTTGAGAGACAGTCATATGGAATAAAAATCAACGGAGAACTACTTAATGTGATAAGATATGCAGACGATACAGTAATTCTGTCAGATAATATTGAAGGTGTCCAAATTCTGTTTGATCGTATTCACGAGGTAGGAGAGGAAATGGGCATTAAGATAAACTCAAACAAAACCAAATTTTTAGTGTTTAGTCGTGACCCACATCCCGATGCAAAGCTTCAATTAAGCGGAGTCCAAGTTGAGAAAGTTCACAAAATGACATATTTGGGAACTGTGATAACGGACCAACTAGATCCAGACATAGAAATAAAACGTAGAATAGCAATGACTAAAACTACTTTTATGAAAATGAAGTCATTTCTTTGCAATAATCATCTCAGTTTAGAACTAAGACAAAGAATGGTCAAGTGCTATGTTTGGTCTGTACTTTTGTATGGTGCAGAAGTGTGGACGCTAAAAGTATCGATCATGAACAGAATTGAAGCATTGGAAATGTGGAAACAGATGATGAAGAAGATCCAGAGTTAGAAATTAGAACCACGAAAAGATGTAATGAATATAAATATCTCGGATCTATAATATCTAAAGAAGACACTACCAAAAGAGACATCGAAAAGAGAACGCAGCAGGGCAAAAAAGCGGTAAACATTCTGAGCTCTCTACTGTGGTCTAAAGATATAAGGCAAGAAACGAAATTGACAATCTATCGTACCTTGGTAGAGCCTATTATGACTTATGGGGCAGAAGTTTGGCAGATGACAAAAAAAGATAGGAAAAGAATAGAAGTAGTAGAAATTGATTATCTAAGGAGAGCGTGTGGTATATCTAAAAAAGATCACATCAGGAATGAAGATATTAGAAGGAGGACGCATACTGTATATTCCAGTGTAGATAAAATTGAAACTAGACAACTAGTGTGGTATGGTCACGTGAAACGAATGAATGAAGATAGATGGCCAAAGAAAGCTTTAAATTACATACCACACCAAAGAAGTAGAAGGGGAAGACCTTCAGTTGCCTGGGAAGAAAATGTACGGCACATCATGAAAGATAGAGCCATCAAAGAAGACGAATGGATGGACAGAAAACGATGGCGGTCGAAATGCGAGAAGCGGCAGAGGCTGTAGGAACCTCGCTGATAGATAGATAGATAGGAAATGTGGATTCATAGACGGATGCTGAAGATACCCTGGACAGTACGAAAAACTAATGAAGAAGTAGTAAGGAAGGTTAACAAAGATAGAGAACTGCTAAAGACTGTTAAACATCGAAAAATGTCTTATCTGGGACTTATAGTGAGGGGAAGTCGATATAAAATATTACAACTGATCCTTCAAGGCAAAATAGAGCGCCATAGAGGTGCAGGAAGAAAACAAGTTTCTTGGTTAAAAAACATTCGTGGATGGACTCAGAGATATCAAATGCAGGACAATTATTCCATATTGCAGAAGATCTAGAAGCCTAGATATGGCACGTGAAGAAGAAGAAGCACGAATTGTAAATTGTATACTACAATCAACATAAGTAAAACTTAAAGCACAAAATGGCTGATTTTCCCCTTCTCACTTATATAGGTAGTGTAGATAACAAACATATTATATTAAAACCATAGGCGAATTTTTCAATTTGCTTAGCAAATATCTCGATAAACAACAATTTAACTGGTATCATCCTTGGTTTGTCCCCTTTTAAGAGGTCACCTAATTATTTAATAGGAGAGAAAACAAAAGAGTACCAATTGTTGACCCCTTTCGGTTGTAAGGCTACACTATGTAAAACCGTTCGAATCAACCGCTCTACCATAGCGTAGTATCATCGGATTTTTTGCGTTGTCTTAGGGTCCGGTTGTCTCCTCTCGCGTTGTTTTATCATTTAATTGGCACCAATGAGAGGCAGGAAGTTTGTGGTGTTTATATGCGTTTGCATTTGTGCACATTTATGTGAAAGTGCCAGAGGTGGAGGACGAGGTAAGGCCGTTTATGCATTGACAATAAAACAAGTATTTATTAAAAATGACGAAATCCTCATTTCCTCTTCATTTTCTGACATAATTTCGTAATATGTGGCACCACTGAATTCTTTAATGTAAATGAATACTGAATAATTTAATGTTAATGTTAATCATAGACCCAGATAGACTGACAATCCATTTTTCTTAGTCGCTTAGATACTCAGATCCATCATCAATGTGGGATTCACAGAAAGTCAACAAAATATTAGTCAAAGATGATTAAATTTTATTTTTTTGGTATTCTTAAATGTAGGGGAAGGGTTAACAGGTCTCAATGTATACGACACTTCTTTAGATGCTGTATCAGTATTCAGACCTGGGCCATCATCATGTGGTTACAATATCACGAAATATTTCTTTACTGGCTGCTCCGCGAAATAATTTTTCCACCGTGAGATCACTACCAGATATTATGCAAGCATGAGGACCCATCCATCTTTTTCTTCCACTTTTCCTTTTGCATTATAAAGCGAAGTAGATGGTATATACGTACTATAACTATGTGACATAAGTATTGTGTTTTCCTTCTTTTTATTATGTTGAAGAACAGTCGGTCTGTATTCAATATTTTATTTCTAGATGTGCGAGATCCACGATTATTTTTATGATCCTATGATAGCACCACAATTCGAATGCTTCCAATTTGTTCAGCATTTTGGTCTGTTTCTCAGCCATAAGAATAAAATTATAGTAAGACAGGGCACACATAGCATCTCGGGATCCCCTCACGAATATGCATTGATAGGTTTAACATAAGACTGGCTAATTATAGTCCAATAGCATCCACAGCTTTGTCGGCACACTTTTGTCGAAATGTTCCATGACTACTTTGTATAAACGTGGCTGAACTTCGTTGATGTAGTGTTGAATCTTCTTCTTCAATGCACGATTGATGCTCCAGTAGGCTTCTTGGCATAGACCTTTGACTTCAAATAACCCTATATAAAGAAATCCAATGGTGTTAAATCAGACAATCTAGGGGGACAATTCTGATTACCAAAACAAGAGAGTACACGACCAGGAAACGTCTCATGTAGTAATTGAATTGTTTCATGAGCAGTATGACATTTAGCTACACTGTAAAACCGTTCGAATCAACCGCTCTACCATAGCGTAGTATCATCGGATTTTTTGCGTTGTCTTAGGGTCCGGTTGTCTCCTCTCGCGTTGTTTTATCATTTAATTGGCACCAATGAGAGGCAGGAAGTTTGTGGTGTTTATATGCGTTTGCATTTGTGCACATTTATGTGAAAGTGCCAGAGGTGGAGGACGAGGTAAGGCCGTTTATGCATTGACAATAAAACAAGTCTTTATTAAAAATGACGAAATCCTCATTTTCTCTTCATTTTTCTGACATAATTTCGTAATGTATGCCACTACTGAATTCTTTAATGTTAATGTTAATTATAGACCCAGATAGACTGACAATCTAGTCTTCTTAGTCGCTCAGATCCATCTTCAATGTGGGATTCACAGAAAGTCAACAAAATATTAGTCAAAGATGATTAAATTTTATTTTTTAGATATTCTTAAATGTGAGGGAAGAGTTAACAGGTCGCAATGTATACGACACTTATTCTTTAGGTGCTGTATTAGTATTCAGACCTTGGTCGACATCATGTGGTTACAATATCACAATAACTTTCTTTACTGGCTGCTCCGCGAAATAATTTTTCCAGCGTAAGATCACTACCAGATATTATGCAACCATGAGAACCTACCCATCTTTTTCTTCCACTTTTCCTTTTGCATTATAAAGCGAAGTATATGGTATTTAGGTACTCTAACTATGTGACATAAGTATTGTGTTTTCCTTCTCTTAATAATGTTGAAAAACAGTCGGTCTGTATTCATTATTTTATTTCTAGATGTGCGAGATCCACGATTATTTTTATGATCCTATGATAGCACCACAATTCGAATGCTTCCAATTTGTTCAGCATTTTGGTCTGTTTTTCAGCCGTAAGAGTTAAATTATATTAAGACAGCGCACATAGCATCTCGGGATCCCCTCACGAATATGCATTGATAGGTTTAACATAAGATTGGCTAATGATAGTCCAATAGCATCCACGGCTTTGTCGGCACACTTTTGTCGAAATGTTCCATGGCTACGTTGTATAAACGTGGCTGAACTTCGTTGATGTAGCGTTGAATCTTCTTCTTCAATGCACGATTGATGCTCCAGTAGGCTTCTTGGCATAGACCTTTGACTTCAAATAACCCTATATAAAGAAATCCAATGGTGTTAAATCAGACAATCTAGGGGGACAATTCTGATTACCAAAACAAGAGAGTACACGACCAGGCAATGTCTCATGTAGTAATTGAATTGTTTCATGAGCAGTATGACATTTAGCTACACTGTAAAACCGTTCGAATCAACCGTTCTATTATAGCGTAGTATCATTGGATTTTTTGCGTTGTCTTAGGGTTCGGTTGTCTCCTCTCGCGTTGCTTTATCATTTAATTGGCACCAATGAGAGGCAGGACGTTTGTGGTGTTTATATGCGTTTGCATTTGTGCGCATTTATGTGAAAGTGCCAGAGGTGGAGGACGACGTAAGGCCGTTTATGCATTGACAATAAAACAAGTATTTATTAAAAATGACGAAATCCTCATTTCCTCTTCATTTTCTGACATAATTTCGTAATATGTGGCACCACTGAATTCTTTAATGTAAATGAATACTGAATAATTTAATGTTAATGTTAATCATAGACCCAGATAGACTGACAATCCATTTTTCTTAGTCGCTTAGATACTCAGATCCATCATCAATGTGGGATTCACAGAAAGTCAACAAAATATTAGTCAAAGATGATTAAATTTTATTTTTTAGGTATTCTTAAATGTAGGGGAAGGGTTAACAGGTCTCAATGTATACGACACTTCTTTAGATGCTGTATCAGTATTCAGACCTGGGCCATCATCATGTGGTTACAATATCACGAAATATTTCTTTACTGGCTGCTCAGCGAAATAATTTTTCCATCGTGAGATCACTACCAGATATTATGCAAGCATGAGGACCCATCCATCTTTTTCTTCCACTTTTCCTTTTGCATTATAAAGCGAAGTAGATGGTATATACGTACTATAACTATGTGACATAAGTATTGTGTTTTCCTTCTTTTTATTATGTTGAAGAACAGTCGGTCTGTATTCAATATTTTATTTCTAGATGTGCGAGATCCACGATTATTTTTATGATCCTATGATAGCACCACAATTCGAATGCTTCCAATTTGTTCAGCATTTTGGTCTGTTTCTCAGCCATAAGAATAAAATTATAGTAAGACAGGGCACACATAGCATCTCGGGATCCCCTCACGAATATGCATTGATAGGTTTAACATAAGACTGGCTAATGATAGTCCAATAGCATCCACAGCTTTGTCGGCACACTTTTGTCGAAATGTTCCATGACTACTTTGTATAAACGTGGCTGAACTTCGTTGATGTAGTGTTGAATCTTCTTCTTCAATGCACGATTGATGCTCCAGTAGGCTTCTTGGCATAGACCTTTGACTTCAAATAACCCTATATAAAGAAATCCAATGGTGTTAAATCAGACAATCTAGGGGGACAATTCTGATTACCAAAACAAGAGAGTACACGACCAGGAAACGTCTCATGTAGTAATTGAATTGTTTCATGAGCAGTATGACATTTAGCTACACTGTAAAACCGTTCGAATCAACCGTTCTATTATAGCGTAGTATCATCGGATTTTTTGCGTTGTCTTAGGGTTCGGTTGTCTCCTCTCGCGTTTCTTTATCATTTAATTGGCACCAATGAGAGGCAGGACGTTTGTGGTGTTTATATGCGTTTGCATTTGTGCGCATTTATGTGAAAGTGCCAGAGGTGGAGGACGAGGTAAGGCCATTTATGCATTGCCAATGTAACGAGGCTTAAAAATGACAAACTGTGCATTTGGAATTTGTAGATATGTACTAATATTCTCAATTCTCATTTCCTCTAACAATAAAACACTGAAAACCTTTTATTTTCAGTACTTCCATAAAATTTATTACAAATTAATATCACTACCCCTATTTCGGCAGAGCGCCTTTCTCAAAAGTGATGTATTTTACTATGTATGGTCCCTTTCATGAGCATTTTTCAGTGCGTCACAAATAATAAAAAAAAAAGTAAGTCCGTGATAATACACATTTATAACATTTATTCTAACATGACATTTTAGTTAAATCTGACAGTTGTCACATTTCATTTGCAATTTGGCATAAAAACAAATCAATTGTGTTTATTGCATTTATAAAATGGTATTTTCTTTGATTTCTATAGTCTTATAAATTGTACAGATTATATTCGTAGATATATTATATAATCCGTAAATAATTTATTTTTGATTATAGCGCCATCTATAGACAACTAGAATAAATGTTATAAATGTCTGTAATCGCCGACATGGCTTTTTTTCTGTCACGTACGGTTTAATGCGTTAGAAAGAAATCGAAAAACTGTGACGCCCTGAAAGATGCTCATGAGAAAAATATTATCTGCACTTTAAAGTCTCTAACTGAATAGGTTGAGGAGTGGGAAGCAGAATGATATCTGTATTTTTTAAATTATTAATTTCTATATATTCTAATAAAAATAGCTCAAGACCTTTATTTTAAATATGAAGAATTTGAAACTGTTCATTAAAAGAATGATTATGACCTAGAATCTAGAAGGTAAAGTGCGTATGTAGAATCTGTGTTTCTATTGTTAAAGGTCCTTTTGTGTTCTGCCATACGTTTGTCAAAGATTCTGCCAGTTTGATCGATGTAAGTTTTTGGACGGTCACCACATATCAGTGGGCAATTGACATTACTATACACCACTGTAATTTATTTTTCTTTTGGCTCTTATTATTCTTAATGTATTTGCTTAAATTGTTGTTTTTTCTGAAAGCTGGCTTTTCTTTTTTATGTATTTGGCTATTTTTGTTGATATCTTGCCTGTATATGTGATAGAACAGAAGGTACTGTTCTGTACTGAAGGATTGAGATACATGCCAATGTAACAAAAATAAGAAAACTTCTGTTGGAGTGAAAGTAAAAGAAAGAAAGATATACTCCAACAGAAGTAAGGAAAAAAAAAGAAGAAAATACTAGGTAACTAAATAGTTGGGGCTCTTATGGAAATAAAAATGAAGGGGCTTCAGCGGTGAAGCCGTAGTAGGAAAAATACTACTAAAGTGCAGTTGTATTGAAGACAGGGGGATTAGAAGGGATAATAGGGATAGCAGTAGAAGTATGGAGAGACAGAGGCAAACTGAATAGAGTTGGCTAGCAAGAGATACAAGAGAACAACTTGACACTCAAGGATGGATACGGCTCGTTTGCATGCCTGTCGAAGAACAGTAGCTCTAAGTGGATAGTAATGATGACTAAAAGATGAAATAATAAAATAAGAATAATGTACTGAAAAGGAATGAAGATGAATAATTTCTAAAGACGAACAAGATAAATAAATCTAACAAATCATGGGATTTGAGATCTCGCTAGAGATTTGACTTTTGAGAAAAGCTTTCCAGATTCTTGGCATAAATAGTTTTATTTATGGTGCGTATCTCTATTTATTTTTGTATTGAATTTGATGTGCCGCTTTTCGCCTTTCTTGTATAAGGTTGAGATTCTTTTCAGTCATCCAATGTTTTTTCTCATCTATTTTTCTTTAAGGTTTGTGTTGACAGGTAGGTCAGCTTTTGCTAATGCTTTTTCTGGGTAACTTGGAACCAATTTTTGTCTTTTATTTGTAAAGGTCCTACTGCGTAGCTTAATGCGAAATTCTGCTTATAACATTTTGTTGTCAGAACCACAGTATGCAGCTGTTTTTGTCTTTACATTGATTACTGAGGATTGTGACTATATGTCTACTTTTGTCAACATATCATAAGCTACACAGGCTTATGTAGAACAGCAGTGTCAGAAATAGTCGTAGCCTTGACGGTTGGAATCCTTCAGAACAAAAAAAAGTACTTTTTCAAAGTCATCTCCAAAGTAATTTCCAGATGATTTAGTTCTAAAAGATGATCAATGATCATCTAAGGAAGAAATAACTACCACATATTCTGATTTATGGCTTCCTATACAAAACTAACTCTTTAAGGTCACAACCAAAGCAACTTGGTCCTGTTTGTACTATTTTACATTTTTAACTTTTTTTTCTCAGGAAAACTAACTAGAGGAAGAGGACGAATATACAGTTCCAGCGTTCCAGTCATCATACAGCACAGAAACCCAGCTGCCAAAAACTACTACGAGAATAAAGATGTAAGTAACAACAATGGGATTATAAGAACTCGTATTGTCAAGTGTGCTCTTGTTGCAGGGTGCAAAAATTGTCAAAGCCAGTCACTTTGAGTTGGATTACATGCTGGGAAGGAAGATTACGTTCTTCTGTATGGCTACAGGTACATTATGTGAAATATTTTATGTACACACAATATTATGCGATGGTTAAGAGAATTTTAAACGATAAAATAATCTTTGGAAAGTTTTAATATAAAGTTATTTTTGTAGGTTATCCACGACCAGAGATAACATGGTTTAAGGACGGCATAGAACTTTTGTATCACAAATTTTTTCAAGTAGGTATTGCGAGTTACTGTAAAGCAACCCAAATTTTGGCTAAAAATGCTTCAATCTGTTTTTAAATGTTCTTAAATATATGGAACATACTCCAGTTTCACTCACGATGAAATTCCAATGGTGGCTCGAGCAATCTCATGGTAACTTTCACATTACACGGCGACTTCATCGAACGTTCCAACCGCCGTGTAATAAGAAAGGTATCATAGGATTGCTCGAGCCACTATTGGAATGTCATCGTAAGTTTCAACCATCGTACGTTTCAACCATTGCACGTTCAAATTATTAGCGTGTGAAACGAGGGTTATAGATGAACTTATTATAGGTGTTGCTAGTCAGGATAAAGTAATCAAAATATTGATCAAAAATTATTAAATTTTGTTTTTAGATATTTCTAAGTGTGAGGGGAGGGTTAACAGGTCTTAATGTAGACGACACTTCTTCTTTAGGTGCCGTATCAGTATTCAGACGTTAGCCGTCAACATGTGGTTACAATATCAGGAAATCTTTATTGGCTGCTGCGCGAAATAATTCTTCCACCGTGTAACCACTACCAGATATTACTGAACCATGAGGGCCTATCCATCTTTTTCCTTCTACTTTTCCTTGTCTTATAAGACAAAGTAGATGGGATTGAGTATGTATTGATTTTCTTCTCTTAATAATGTTAAAAACCAGTCGGTCCCTATTCATTATTTTATTTCTAGATGTGCGAGATTTCGAGAAGAAATCGAAAAACTGTGACGCACTGAAAGATCCTCATGAGAAAAAGCATACCCCCAATTTGTTCAGTATTGTGGTTTTTAATGTCCATGTTTTTCAACTGTTGGGGTAAAAGTATAAGATAGACCACACATGGCATCTCGTGACCGTTTTATGTTATAAAGCCTTCCTCTCCTCTCTTCATCTACCCAAAGCTGATAATGATCTACATTCGTCCTCCTAACTATCATCTTCTTTGTTTTTGCAATGTTAATTTTGAAGCTCCTTCGCTAATGTACTTCACTGACCAGGTTTACTAGGGTTTGGAGGTCTTCTAAGTTCTCTGCAAGAATAGCTGTCTTCTTCTTTGAGTGCCTCTCCTATCGGAGATTGGATATCATTAGGGCGATTCTAATTTTATTTACTGCTGTTTTGAACAATTCGTTAGTGGTACAGCCAAACCACTCTGTCAAATTTCTCATCCAGGACATTCTTCTACGGCCTGGATTTCTTCGTCCTTGGATTTTTCCTTGCATTATATTTTGTAAGAATGTGTACTTTTGTCCCCTCATCAGGTGGCCTAAGTATTCAAGTTCTCTCTCTTTTTATATTCAGTAGAACTTCTGGCTCGTTATTTATTCTGCGTATTACTTCTTCATTTGTAAATTTATCCACCAAATGATATTACATTCAAACTTATTCTTAGTATACGACGGTAGCACCACATCTCAAAGCTTTTAAGATTTTTAATATTCCTCTGTTTAAGAGTCCATGACTCAACACCGTAGAGCAAAGTACTGAATACATAGCATTTTAACATTCTAGTTTGTAAATGAATACTAATATCACGATTACAAAATAATTTTTTCATTTTTATAAAAGTAGACCTGGCAATTTCAATACGTCTTTTTATCTCGTGATTTTGGTCACCTGTTCCATTGATAAGGGTTCCCAAGTATTTGTATTCGTTTACTTTTTCAAGTTGGGTACCGTTGGGTACCCAACCCAAGAATAGCTGTACCATCACTATATTTAATATTAATTATTTTTCCATCTATTCTTAATCCTTCTGGTCTATCATTTAAAGCCTCCCTAAAGATTTCTTCTGAGTGTATATTGAAAAGCCAGGGTGACAAAACAAAACCTTGTCGTGCTCCACATTTAATGAGTAATTTTTGAGTATGAGTGTTTTGAATTATGATACAGGCTATTTGATTCATCATCATTCTCTTTGCCTTATCCCTATGCGGGGTCGGCTTCCCTAATTGCACTTCTCCACACAATTCTATCTTGGGTCATATCAATGTTAATCCCCTTTACCAACATGTCCTGCCTTATCGTCTCCCCCCAGGTCTTCTTTGGTCTTCCTCTCCTACTCCTTCCAGGAATCTGCACTTCAGCTATCCTTCGTATTGGGTGATTAACGTCTCGACGTTGAACATGACCAAACCATCTTAATCTATGCTCTCTCTCATTTTGGCATCAATTGGTGCCACACCTAGACTTCCCCTAATATACTCATTTCTAATTTTATCCTTCTTTGTCACTCCACTCATCCATCGAAGCATTCTCATTTCTGCCACATGCATTCGTTGTTCCTCTTTCTTTTTCACTGCCCAACATTCAGTTCCGTGCATCATAGCTGGTCTTATGGTTACAGGCTATTTGATTGTAGTACATATATTTTAGTAGTTTTATATCGTAGGATCCAGTCGTACTGCTTGTAACCACTTGAAAAGTGTATATGTAGTGTTGTATTCAATCAAATACCTCTTATATTATCCAAAGTCGGTCAAATAGACGTATACAGTCTTTCCTAAGTAGGTATGTGGCTAATCAAACTGATGAGACTAAAGTCGCTGCATTTGGTCTGCTTGATAGGACAGTCAATGAGGGTATTTGGCTCCGAATTCCATCCTACTACATCGATTTACTTGATATTTTCACAGTAAGTAGGGAATAGCTCATGAAACAAAGTCTACCCTATGCCGATGTGCGCTTTTATCTTGGGGGTGGTTCCCACCCCTTCTCGGGGATAAAAAATGTTTTGGTTAAAATAGCCACGGAAGAGACTAGAGAACCTATTTTTAAGCAAAAACTGTTCTATAATTATTTTTTGAAAACTCAATACTTTTTGAGTTATTCGTGGTTGAAAATTGGCCATTTTCATTGAAAAATTACACCTTTTCGGACGAATTTTTGCGAATACCTTAAAAACTATGCATCTAACAAAAAAAAAAACATAAAATATTTCTGTAGGTTATAAAAAAACAAAGAGATTCGTTCCTTCATAAATATTCTTGTTAAAATACAAAGAGGGATATGGCAGGTAAGAAGAGTTTGTTTTTTTGTGGCATGCTCAAATCGGTGTATTAAACTTGAAATATTTAAGATATTTGTATTTTAGTGCTTGAAAAGACCTTTAAAATGAGCAATACTAAATGTCGATTACATTCAAACTAAGCGAGATATTCTGCAAAAAAGTTGATGACTAATGTATTTTAAGAAGAAATGAGAAGTATACTTAACCCCCCATCCATCAGAATTTAAACACATCGTTTTCCTTCTACAATACTTTTTATTATAGTGTTATTTCTATATTCAAAAAGTTGGACTGGATTAAAATGAATGGTTTTTGAAAAAAATAAGATCAAATTATAGAGCGCGTTTTAAAATTTTCTTAAAAATCCTCCTTTTCCTCCATGTAACTCGAAAAAGATAAGAGATGCGAAAAAAATATACCACACAAAAATGTAGGGCTTTTTCAGATAAAAATTTCCTTTTTATTTTTCATTACTGTATCTCTTATCATTTTCAAGTTACATGGAGAAAAAGAAGATTTTTAAGAAAATTTAAAAATGCGCTCTAATATAGGTATTTGATATTTTTTTCAAAAACCATTCATTTTAAACCTGTCCAACTTTTTGAACATAGAAATAACATTATAATAAAAGGTAATGTGGAAGGAAAACGATGCATTTACATTTTGGTGGATGGGGGTTAAAATTACTTCTCATTTTTCCTTAAAATACATTAGTTATCAATTTTGTTTGCAGCATATCTCGCTTAGTTTTAATGTAATGGACCTTTAATATAGCTCACTTTAAAGGTCTTTTCAAGAACTAGAAAAGGTATTAGTAGCATTATACACCTACAATCGACCGTTTCTCTGTTATTTCAAGTTGAATACACCAGTTTGAGAATGTACCAAAAAACAAACTATTTTCACCTACCATATCTATTTTTGTATTATAATTAGAAGACTTATGAAGGCAAGTGTCTCTTTGTTTTTTTATAACCTACAAAAATGTTAAATGTAGTTTTTTTAGTTAGGTGCATAGTTTTTAAGGTATTCGCAAAAAACCGTTCGAAAAGGTATTATGTTTCAATGAAAATGGTCAATTTTCAACCACGAATATCTCAAAAAGTATTGAGTTTTCAAAAAAAGTCATAGAACAGTTTTTGCTTAGAATTAAGTTCTCTAGCGAATTCCGTGGTAATTTTAACCAAAAAAATTTCCACCCCTAAGAAGGGGTGCGAACCATCCCCAAGATAAAAGCACACATCGACATGGGTAGACTTTGAATTAGGGGATAAGTAGAGGCTAGACCCAAAATTTCATTAAAATCCATGCAGTAGGATAGAATTCGGAGGTAATATCATATTCTTGCTCCCACTGACTGGCGTATGGCAGTATTACGAACAGCGACTCCATCTAATCATCAATCTGAGATACCACCAGTCCGAGATATTTTCCAGGGTGTATACACGCTCCCACATAATGAGCGAATTCTACACTGGCGACCATGGGAACAGAAAAAAAAGAGGAAGACCACAGATGAGATGGACGGACGACCTTAAGAGAACGGCAGGAAAGGACTGGATGCAGATCGCCCAGAATAGAGACCAATGGAGATTAACAGGGGAGGCCTGTGCCCAGGAATGGGCGTTTAAGGCTGATTAGATAGATTAGATAGATATACGCTAGGGTGCATCGAAAAAGGCGAAAAAAATTTTTTTTTGCGATGGAAAAGTAATACCTCACAAAAGTCGCCCAATCAACTGTTAAGTATTTTGGTAAAATTTTTTCGAAATTGGAAAATATCTTCTGCCCCCCAAGACAGTTAAATATTTTGAAAAAATGTTAACAGACGAAAAAAATTTTTTTTTGCGATAGAAAAGTAATACCTCACAAAAGTTGCCCAATCAACTGTTAAGTATTTTGGTAAAATTTTTTCGAAATTGGAAAATATCTTCTGCCCCCCCTAGACAGTTAAAAATTTTGAAAAAATGTTAACAGATGAAAAAAATTTTTTTTGCGATGGAAAAGTAATACCTCACAAAATTTGCCCAATCAACTGTTAAGTATTTTGGTAAAATTTTTTCGAAATTGGAAAATATCTTCTGCCCCCCCTAGACAGTTAAAAATTTTGAAAAAATGTTAACAGATGAAAAAAATTTTTTTTGCGATGGAAAAGTAATACCTCACAAAATTTGCCCAATCAACTGTTAAGTATTTTGGTAAAATTTTTTCGAAATTGGAAAATATCTTCTGCCCCCCCCCCCCCCAAGACAGTTAAAAATTTTGAAAAAATGTTAACAGACGAAAATAATTTTATGTCGAAACGAAAATGTAATAGCTCACAAAAGTTGCCTTACACACTATTTAGTATTTTAGTAAAATTGCGTTGAAACAAAAAAATATTTTCTGCCCCCCACGGAAACTAAAAATTAGAAAAAATACATTAATATGCGAATTTCTTTTGTAAGGGAAATGTAATACCTTATAGAACTTGAATAAATAAATTTGGTTTAAATTGGAAAATATTTTCTGGCTTTTTATAACAAAATAATCTAACTTATCCGTCTCCCTGACGTCACCCTAAATAAATATAAAGCAAAGTACAAAATTAGGTATATAAATATTACAAAAAAATATGATAAAAGCATTCTATTCGCAGATGTTTTCCGATTTAGCATTAAAGTGAGGCATAGTTTTTCTGGAATCAATTCTAATTTTTCAAAGTAGTCGTTTGAATCAAAATTTTTATAGGAGAAAGTTTGAAGACCCTCACGTTTTTTGATTTGGTCACTGGCAAACTTCTTTTGATGTCCAAGGGGTAGATCATTTGAATGTCGCAGACATACAAACCACTGAAGCGGTTTTTTAAAGATGTTCTCCTAACAGCCGTATTACATCACCCTTAACGCCAGTATTTACGACTGTTTCGTCACAAGCAATAGCTGGATTTGACACTGTCTGATATACCAGACAGCGGATACCCATATCCGAAATATTTGCACCCTGGCTCATGCACAAATGTTATGTGTTCTTCCACGATCGATTGACCATAAAACTTGGTACTGTTTTTTACTTGAGCTAAAGTTTTGTCTTTGCGTCGGTAACTTTCTTCTTTTACCGTTGTTATCTCTGATTATATTTGTTTTTGTTTTCCCTATCAATCGAGCTTATCACCATTTTTCTGGGACATCTTTGATTTAATAGAAATTCGCTTATCAAGAGGCACTTTTTGAGATTTGCTACAAAAACAATTAATCAGAGTGTCACATTTGCATGCTGCAAGATCGAAACGTGTAGTTTTACTTTTGTTCTTAAAGCATTGAATTTTAGTTTTGTAAAGTTCACCGTTTTGCTTGTTCTTAAATGGTTTCATAAGTTTCATATTTATATTTGTCATGATAGGCTTTTAAAAGCTGAATAATTCTTGTATGCTAAATTATTGGAATTAAAGCCTTTTTCCATATTTCCTCCAATTTAATTGCAATGTGTTCAGCAATACCAGAAAATTCTGGCTCTTTCTTGCTGAGTTTTTTATCCTCTTGCAACCACAAAACTTCATCGCTTGTTTGTATTTCGGTAAAACATTTTCAGGTATATTTGGTGGTTACCCAAAAATGGGGCGGTCCACAGCACATCTTGATTTTATTCCCCATGATCCTGGTTTATCTATTTTAAAAACTTTTAATTTACAAACAACAATAATAACAAAGTAACGCACCGCACCAAACATAAGCGAAAATTACACGCACGGACTCACGAAGCGGGACATTTCAAAGGGGCTGGGGAGACTGAAAAAACAAATAAAGCTTTAAATATCGTTTAAATTTGTAATTGACAACATTTTTAGTTTTCTTTAATTGATCTTAGATCGACTTAGCTCATATTTTATTCCAAAATAATTTAAATTGAAATTTCCATAAAAATCAGATATAAAATTCGTTCAGAAAAAAAAAATAAAAATACTAATATGCTGAAAAATAACACTAGCAACTTTTTCACGCTATTAGATATAACATTTCCAACTTTTATTTTTTCGATGCACCCTAATATACGCCCTTAAAACAAAATTATCATAACAATCTTAACACGTAGCTTGTTTGTAGGTACACGAATGGTCCATAGGTAATGATACGGTAAAAAGTAAGATGGAGATAGATCCCACAACACAGAAGGATGCTGGATATTACGAATGCCAAGCGAACAACAAGTATTCCATAGATTCGAGAGGATTCAGAACGGATTTCGTTATGATCACTTATTAAGTAGATTTATGTTGTTTTTTTTACAAAATTTTCGTTAAGGTGTTTAATAATCTAATGTTTGTATTTGTTTAGTCTGTAATATAGTTTTTAAGACATTGATGTTTTATTATAATCAATAAAGATACAATAATCATTATACAAAAAAGCACAAAAGGTCAAAAAAAATCCTGAGCATACATAATGAAGTAAAAAGAAACGAAGAACAATAGTTTGATGAAGAATGTCGAAACATAACAGAAATAATAACTGTTTTATGTATTGTTATGATCTGCTCTCTATTACTTTGATATTAATTATTATTTATTTGATCAATTATTTAATTAACGCAAATCATACATAAAAATTATTAAGAAAAAATCTCAGGGTGACTTTTGTCAAAAAAAAAAAAAAAATTAATTAAATTCTCTTAGGTTATACTTATCCTTTCTCGTGGCTTCAGTATCTCTTAGTTGATCCTTATCGGGATAAAATAGGAAAAGGAAATAAATAGAAAAATCATAAATAAACACATACAAATACCTTTATTATCAAAAGCAATGCTCTGTAAATTTATTAATTAAATCCTGTGGGCATAACTGTCCAAAAGAAACTTTTACCATATAATTAATCTAATTCAAACAAATATTTATCGGTTTGTTATACAAATTTATGTATTTATCGGTTACCTGTGGATTTCCCTTTTCCGTAATAAACAATCGGTTTAAAATTATAATCCTAAATAACTTTCACTTCACTTTTATTTACAAAAAAGTTTTTAATTCTTCATGGAAAACTCATTAAAAGAGAAACCCACTTTGCGTGAAAGCTAACTTCTAATAAATATTTACAAATCAATATACAGGGTGTATCAAATTTATGTGCCCGCGTTATTTTAAAAAAATTAAATTTTTATTCCATCTTTGATTGATAAATTGAAACACAATAGTATATTCTTCTTAAAGTGTCCTCTCCTCAATGGAGGTTGGCTACTACAATTGCAAACTCTTCTCTGTCTTCTGTTCTTATTAGCTGTTCAAAATTTAGCCCTGTCTATTGCCGGATGTTTCTGAGCCACGATAGTCTTTTCCTTCCTAGTCCTCTCTTTCCCTTCACTATAAGTTGACCATATTGCTACTTATTATTTCTCAGTATGTGGCTTTGACTTTCTGACTTTCACTGTGTTGAAAAATTCTTGTTTCTTGCCTATTCTATGCATCACTTCTTCGTTTGAGATATGCGATGTCCATGCAATTTTGAGGATTTTCCGGTAGATCCACGTTTCAAAGGCCTCCAACTTATTTACGGTTGATGTTTTGAGGGTCCACGTCTCAACTGCATAGAGAAGAGTCGAAATTAGAATTGTAGTCGAGAATCACAAACTCGAGAAAAAGTTATACCAGTTAGTGACAGTATTATCTCATAAATAATAATATCTCATAAATAATAGAAAAACATAAATTAAAATGAATCAAAGACAAATAAAAACAATGAATAACCAACTAAATTCTTGAATTGATGGAGCAGAAAAGACAACAGAGAAACAATAGTATCAAAAATTGGATGGAGGATAAATGCAAAAGATGGACACCATTTTTTTTTAAAGTTTGAAGAAAACGGAGACGATACACTGTATGATGGACTAGCACTGACACAAAACAATAACAGAAAAATAAATCCTTTTTGAATCTACCTTTAAACGTAAATATCCTCAGTCATATACATATAGGAGTATACCCTATTCCACGAACATACGCCTGTTTTGGATTACTTCGACAACGAATATTTTACTGTGCAAAATAAGAAGAACGAAAATAAATTGCAAATTACATTGTTGTTTATTGGAATAATTATTAGCGCCATTTACTTTCGTACTTATGTTGCACAATAAAATATTCGTTGTCGAAGAAATCCAAAACAGGCGTATGTTCGTGGAATGACCCATAGTGTTGCCTATATGCAAGAACAAGACGAGACAGTCTTGGTCTTGCGACAATACACCTGGAGTAGGTCTTGTTATCAAGCTCCCGGTCTTGGTCGTGGTCTTGGTATTGCGCTCCCGGTCTTGGTCGTGTTCTTGCAGCAAGAGTTTTGCAAGTCTTGCAGTTACACATTACCCTATTGCTAAAACGCAAGAACAAGACCAAGACCAAGACTTAAAGGCCATGAAGGATTTTGGGCAACACTATATAGGAGTTAAAAAAAATGGCATAACATACGAAAGAAAATAATATGAAAAACACCACAGGAAAAATATAAAAAGGTAAGACCAATGCTTAGATATATGGCACACGTGGAACATGAACGCAAAACCTTAAAAAATTCCTAATGGAGGAAAATCCTGGAAGAAGTCAAGACCTACAACAAAGGGTTTTGGAAATAATAATGATCATGACAGATACAAAACTAACCTTACATAAACATATTCAAGATAGAATATTCAGTTTTTTAATAAGAAAAGCGATTTTTATTTTGCACCTATATACTTAGTCATTGTCGACATAAAACACTAGCGCAAAAATGACAACAACCTGATGCATTAGTATAGAAAATCCAAAGGGTATCGTCATCAAGCAATTAAAATGATGACGATGCCCTTTGGAATGGTTAATAAGTTATTATATTAACTTATTAACCTTTTAAGCCGTACATACAGTGCGGTGGAATAAGTGTTGCTCCCCCTATTAACTTGTTTATTTTAAGAATATAAGCAAAACGCTCGGACAGGTCGATTTTTAAACTAACCATAGTATATTATAGCATCAACGTTTCGAACTTTACGCGATCCCTCTTCAGGTGACAGGCATAACTTTGATTTTTTTAAATGGGAAAGTACATCATGTGACACCTCAGTTAAAAGCTCTTAAAATACTGATTTCAAAAAAGTATAATACTTTAATCCTGTTTGAGAGCGTAGGCGCAAAATTTCGGTCGAACTCTTTTTAAACGCATTTATTTTTTTCGAATTCTGAGAAAACTAATAAGTATTTTTGAAAAATTTAAACGCAGAATCAAAGATTAGATTATTACCGAGGGCTGACAGTTCCTTAGAATAAACAAAAAGTTTCTTTTGAATGATATATTTGAAATTAAAAATCACACTAAATTTTCTCTTTTTTTCACCACTGTGACTTATTAAAATAAACATTATAGGGGTTTTCAGGGACTTTGGACCATCGAGAATACTGTAATATTTCATTCTGCGTTTAAATTTTTCAAAAATATTTATTAGGTTTTTCAGGATTCGAAAAAAATGATTGCATTTAGAAAGAATTCAACCGAAATTTTGCGCCTACGCTCTCAAACAGGATTAAAGTATTATACATTTTTGAAATAAGTATTTTAACCTTCCGCTACCGGAGGGGGTACAGATTGTACCCCAAATTCGATTTTTCATGAATAATTTTTAAAAATGTTGGAATTTTGTTTAACTGTTCTAGTTACTTCTTCATTGGGATGTGTAAAAGCATATCCAACCATTTGTTTTCAATTTGACATATTTTTACCTATGAAAAGTGCAGCACTGTGCTTGGGGTACAAGTTGTACCCCCTCCGTCAACCGCGGTACAGTTCATTGCGGTCGACGCCACTGACTAAACCAGACGTTTTGCGCACGGCACCAAACCTGTTGTTTGCAATAACACACAAATCAGTTCTGTGGATGACTTAGTGCTAACATACCGTTTTAGTTTATGCATTTGTGATTACACGATTTACCGATATGTCGAAAAAAATAAAGTTAGACCTTCAGAAAGAACAGGATCGTGAAACTGCAGTGCAGTGGTTAGAGGAAAGTGATGATGATTACCTTTCTGAAAGAGATAGTTTATCGGATGATTCAGAATTAGATGATAATTTAGAAGTAGGGGAATATGAGCCTGAAATTCTGCAGGTAATTTTTATTTTTGTTTTATGTACGATATTTCTATCTTGAGTTTATTATATTTTAGCCATCTGAGAGCGACAGTAATGATTTTGATAAACCAGTTTTGGAGGCAGCAGATTCCACATTTATTTCCAAGAATGGTACAGTTTGGAAAAATCGTCCTTTACGAAAAACTAGATGTCGCACAAAAAACTTGCTCGAAAAACCAGGGCTTACAGAAAAATCTAAAAATGTTGCTAAAATTAGTGATTGCTTCAAATTATTTGTAGATGAGAAAATTGTAGAGATCATCGTCAAATGTACAAACCAGAAAGCGCAGAAATACATTCAGGATTGGAATGGGAAAAATCCTAATAAAACAAGAACCTGGTTGCCCACTGATTCAGTGGACATTTATGCGGTCTTGGGACTCTTGATTACGGCGGGTGCGCTAAAAGCCAATAGGGAACCAGTGCACTTTTTGTGGTGTCGAAACCCTTTGTAAAGTCGATCTATTTTTCCGGCTGCCATGTCACGCGACCGATTTCTAGATATAATTTCACTTATGCGATTCGATGATTTGAACACTAGAGAAGAACGTAGAAGTTCTGACAAACTAGCAGCTTTTAGGGAAGTGTTTACAAAGTTTGTAGAACACTGTAAAGAAAGTTTTAAGTACCACTCTCATCTAACTGTTGATGAACAACTTGTAAGTTTTAGAGGTAAGTGTCCATTTAGAGTCTACATGAAATCAAAACCAGCCAAGTATGGCATCAAAATATGGGCTCTAGTTGATGCAACAATCACCTATGCTGCTAACCTTCAGATTTATACTAGAAAAGATGGTAACAAACCAGAAAAAGACCAGGGCAAAAGAGTAGTACTTGATTTGGTCTCATTTCTAAAAACTGGTTATGGCATCACTACTGATAATTTCTTTACCAGTGTTCCCTTGGCAAAACAACTCCTAGATCGACAAATAACATTATGTGGAACACTTCGAAAAAACAAGCAGGATATCCCTCCAGCCCTACTACCCAATATTTCTAGACAAGAAAAGTCCTCAGTTTTTGCCTTCACTGAGGAAATAACACTGGCGTCTTACGTTCCTAAAAAGAATAAGGCAGTAATTTTATTGAGTACAGAACATAACGACGATAAAATTAGCGGAGAAGAGACGGACTATAAGCCAGACATAATCTTGCATTACAATTCTACAAAAGGTGCCGTAGATACTATGGATAAGATGGTAAATGAATATTCTTGTAAAAGAGCCTCTAAGAGATGGCCATTTGTTTTGTTTCAAAATCTTTTAGACATTGCAGGTCTGAATGCATACGTACTGTGGACGACAAAGAATTCCATTCGTGCGTATGAAGCTTCTCACGGACGCAGAGAATTTTTACTAAACCTGGGTCAAGAACTTATAAAGCCCCATGTCGATAGGCGACTACAAAGTCCACAAAAATTCCATCAGCGAATTATAAACGCGATGTACGAATTATGCCCACCGCCACCAAGGGAGAATCGCGAAAACGACGCCACCATCTTGAAATCCTCTTGTCCACGCAAGAAGGACCGCAAAAGCAGAAAAACGTGCAATTCTTGTAAATTCTTTGTTTGTGCTGAACATCAAACAACCACAACAATTCAAACAATAATATGTACAAAATGTAAAGCTAATCAAAAAAACGATAATTAATTTTTTCAAGACACCATATATTTTTTTATTGTTACTTATATTCAATAAAAAATACTTGCGTTTGTTTTAATTATGTTTTAACTAAAATTATTGCATTATGTTAATATTTAATCTATAAAAATGCATGGGGTACATAATGTACCCCCTCCGTCAACTACAAAACAACTTGACCCTTCGGTAGCGAAAGGTTAAGAGCTTTTAAATGGGGTGTCACATGATGTACTTTCCCATTTAAAAAAATCAAAGTTATGCCTGTCACCTGAAGAGGGATCGCGTAAAGTTCGAAACGTTGATGCTATAATATACTATGGTTAGTTTAAAAATCGACCTGTCCGAGCGTTTTGCTTATATTCTTAAAATAAACAAGTTAATAGGGGGGGGGGGCAACACTTATTCCACCGCACTGTATATGAAGGTATAAAAAGTGGATTATGAAACACCAGACACACACACATATATTTGATCAACACATCTTCATATCCGTAACTGCCCAGCTGCCTACTGTATTATTCAACGCAGTAGAATGTAGAATACTTTATCCCATAAATCTTTTTTTTTTTTTTTTTTTATTAAAGAAAATTACCGCATCCACCAACAGGTTATTAGCGGCATTACTTGATAAACAAAGGTTAACAATTATTTTAACAAGTAAAAAAAAATAACTAGATTTGATACAAGATATTGATAGATATTAGATAGTTGAGTAAGTCTTACTGGACAGTTTTCTCCTAATAAAGCTAGTAGAGTGTTTGGTAGATTGTTCATTGAACGTTCACGTTGATATTTTGGACACTCGATTAACAGATGGGTGACGGTAAGAGGCGTAGCACATAGGTCACACATGGGACGTTCACTGGCCGAGAGTAAATATGAGTGTGTAATCTTGGTGTGCCCTATACGTAGGCGCGTTAGAACCGTTTGAATAAACCTCGAACTAATACTTGTTTTCCACTGTCGTGTATCTGGTTTTACCGATTTTAGTTTAGATTGCGATAGAAACCATTCGCGTTGCCACTGACCGATCACTTTTTGTTTAAAAAACGTTTTGAGATCTTTAGATACACACTCGCGCACTAATTCGGACATCGCACTTGTTGCTGCATTACGAGAACTTCTGTCTGCCTCTTCATTGCCCATAATCCCTATATGTGATGGGATCCATATAAATTTCGGAGTTGTGTTGTTCTCTTGGGCAATTTGTAGCTCAATTTTTATTAGTTTCTCTAAAGCACTTTCAGGATACAGATGCTGGATTGCGAGAAGAGAGCTGAGCGAGTCGGTGAGAAACAGAGGCTTTGAAATATTTGAAAGGTTTGCATGTTTTAGGGCGCGATACAAAGCAAATAGTTCAGCGGTGAAAACGCTTGAACTAGGCGGTAGTTTAAATTGAAAAGTAGACGTTGGAGTTACAAATGCACAACCAATACCTTCAACGGACTTAGAGGCATCGGTGAAGATGTTTGTGCAGTTTAGGTAGTCTCGTTCAAGAATCTCGTTCAGTTTGTTTTTTATAAGTAAGGTGTTAGTGTATTTTTTGGAGAACTCTAGTAAAGAGGTGTTGCAATTTGGGATGTCTATTAACCATGGAGTGGGATATTGGATGTTACAGTGAAACACGTCTGGAATTGTTGCATCGAGTTCATTTAAAATTGATCTTATTCGCATGTAATAAGGTTTTCCGGTACGAGGTCTATTGGAGAAAAAGTCGTGATTGTTTTTGGAAAAGGTATTTTCAAATAGTGGATGATCCTTATTGGCAGCTAGGGAAGAAGCATGTGAAAGTGTTAAAATTGTCCGCCTATACTGCAATGATGGTTCTCCAGTTTCGGAATATATGCTTTCTATTGGTGAAGTGTGAAAAGCTCCGAGAACGATCCGAAGTGCGGCATTGTGGATTGTATCTAGTGGTTTTAAGGTAGTCTTAGTTGCGGAGGCATAAACAATTGAACCGTAATCGATTTTGGATCTAATTAGTGTTTTGTACAGAAGCAGCAGCGTAGAAAAGTCGGACCCCCAGAAACGATTTGATACGGTTTTAAGCAAGTTGAGTCTTTTGTTGCATGTTAGCGCCAAGTGTTGTATGTGCTTTTTCCAGGAAAGTTTTTGATCTAACCACATACCGAGGAATTTCACAGAGTTTTCGAAGGGAATGACGCTGTTGTGAAGATAAAGGACTGGAGCAACGGGTGATTTTTTCGAAAACAGCATCCCAGTTGTCTTTGTAACGGAGAATTCGAATCCTGTACTTGCTGTCCATTCTTCTAGCCGAGTTAAAAATGACTGTATTATTCGGCACAAAGAGTCTTTTTGTGCTCCTTTAATGTACACCACTAAATCGTCTGCATAGAGGCGAGCTTTGAGAGGTTTAGCTAATTTATTTAATATGTTGTTTATGGCAACTAGGAATAGGGTAGGACTGAGTACTGAGCCTTGTGGAGTACCATTTTCTGCAGTATGAAAATCTGAATAAACGTTGTTGACTCTTACTTGGAAGGAGAAGTTTTTTAAGAAATTTTCGATATAGGCTAAGCAGTGTCCTCGAATATTGGATGCGTGCAGTTTTTCGATGATGCTGTATCTCCAACACGTATTGAAGGCTTTCTTTAGATCGAAGAAAATAGCTATGCACATTTGATTCATTGCTAATGCTTCTTGGACATCACTTTGTAGGTCTACAATATTGTCGACTGCTGACCGGTTACGTCTGAAGCCGTTTTGCTCTGGTAAGAAAAAATGAGTGTTTTCCAGTGTCCACATAAGCCGGGCGTTGACTATTTTTTCCATTAATTTAGCCATGCCACATGTTAGAGAGATGGGCCTGTATGATTCTGGGTCAAGTCGAGGTTTTCTGGATTTTAAAAACGGTAGAATTGTAGCCTTTGACCATGTAGACGGAAATTGCCGACGTTGCCAGATTTGATTGAAAATTAGCAAAAGATGTTTTGCCAATATTGACAGTTGCTTAAGAAAGAGAACAGGGATATTGTCGGGTCCTGGACTTGAGTTTTTCATGTCCTGTAAGGAGCTATTCAGTTCCATGATAGTAAGAGGTTTAGATAGGGGGTTTTCGTAGGATTCTTCTAGAGACAAGATAGTGCGTTCTTTGTCTTGTTTGTAGTCTCTAAAGTTACTGTTGTAGTTTTCGCTAGAGGAATGTTGTTCAAAGGTGGAAGCAAGGGTTTCAGCAATGCCTTGTGAGGTAGAGACTATAGTATTATTAATTTTAAGAGTGTTAATTGATGAGGAATACTTCAAACCGGAGATTTTCTTTACTCTTTTCCAAACTTCACTCATTGGAGTAGAACTGTTTATTTTAGAGACGTATTTTGACCATGAGGCTTTTTTTGATTTTTTTATAACCATTTGGGCTCTGGCTTTTAGGCGCTTGAATTCAATTTTGTTTTCTTGGGTTTTGTGTCGTTTAAACCTATTTAGAGCTTTTTTACTTTGTCGCATTGCTTCTTCGCAATCTTTATTCCACCATGGTACTGGATGATGATTGTATATTTTTTTTGTTTTTGGAATATAAAGTTCGGCACTTTTTAGTATTAAGTCATTAAAATTGGTGATTGTTCTATCGATATCGCAGTAGTTAATTTCACAGCTTTCTATGGAATTATCAATATATGTTGAGAAACTCACCCAATCAGCCTTCTCGGTTTTCCATTTTGGAACAAATGTGTCTTGTATTTCCGGTAGAGTATTAGTATTGCAGATTTTTATGGGGTTGTGGTCGCTGCCATAGGTGAACGACAGCACTTCCCAAGATAAGGATGGAGTTAAAATTGGATCACAGAGACTTAAGTCAATTGCTGAGGATTCTCCCGATGCTGAGTTGAACCTAGTATGCGTTCCATCATTAAGACAATTTAAATCCAAGTTATATAATAAGTTTTCTATTGTTCTTCCCATCGAACTTGTGTTAGAAGATCCCCATATTATATTATGTCCATTAAAGTCACCTACGACTATACGTGGTTTTGGAATTTGGTCTATAAGGTGTAGCAAATCTGTGTAATTTACCTGTGAATTGGGAGGAATGTAGATATTACATATGTAGATGGACATGGAAGATTCAATTTTGATGACTATCGCTTCTAAATTGCTTACTACGGGAAATAAATCTGCGTCGAGGGATTTTTTTACTAATGTAATAACACCGCCACTAGCATGGTTAAAAAGCATCCTGTCCTTACGGAAACATGTGTAGTGTTTGGGACTGTATTTTTGTTGGGGTTTTAAATTGGTCTCTTGCAGACAGATTATATCTGGACAGTTTTCGGCAATGATAATCTGTAGCATAGCTAGACGATGGAAGAATCCATCAATATTCCAGTGTATTATTGAGTTGAATGTAAAAAAAGAATATAAAATATGGAATATAACAATGGATAGAAACCAGCTGCTGATCTATGATGACTGTGATGCATCACTTTCTAAACCGGAGCCCACCTCTCCAAGGTGAGCAAGTATTTTTTTATTCAAGTTAGTCAGCCTTGTTTTTATCGACCTTTCTTTTAAGTAGGGACGGATTTCCTTTAACATGTCACTTAGACCTCTAAAATCAGAAGTGAAGTCATTGATTGGGATTATGGGGTTCGATAAGCCAGCTATGTTTTCTAGGAGGCAGACTAATTGATCACTGTTCAGCGGAAATGGTGGTTCGTGATTATCAATGAAGGTTTTGGCAGGATGTATCATGGAGCAAATGGATACATTCGAATGCGTTTCTTCAAGTTTAGATGTCTTTGTCTTCTTTCGAGATGCTGTAGATTTTGGTACTGTAAATGGGTTTTCTTGAAGTGTATTGTCGGATTCTGGAGAAGCGACTTCACTGATAGAGCGTTTTAAATGAGTGTCTTTGTTTTCAGTTACTTCTGTATTTACGTTTGGTAATTTGGGCTCAGTATGTTCTGAAAAGGTACTTTGATGTGATGATGTAGTTGGAGCTTGTTTAGATTGGGACGTTTCAGGTTGGTTAGTCGTACTGGTGAGGGTGGGCGTAGGAGTCGATGCTGTTGTTGTTTGTGCAGCCGAGTCAGCTGCAGTTGTAGTATTTGAAGTTGTAGAGCTTAGTGAAGTTTGTTGCGTCGTAGATATATTTGTAGGTTCGGTACAGGCTGCTGCCCTATGTCCCGGATTTTTGCATTTGAAACAGACGTTTCCATCTTGAGAAAAGAATATTGTTTGGTTTGTGTTTTCGAATGTTATTGTTATGGCGCTTGGGATGGTTAAATTATGAGGGCTAACATATACTTGCCGTCGAAAGCTTAGAATATGGCTGTACTCGGGAAGATTTGCGCCGATTTTTAAAAATGTTATGGGAGATACAAGATGTAAACCGATTTTTAGTAGTTCTTTTTCAAGAACATGGTGTGGGATGGTCGGGGATACATTTGACATGACAATTCGTTCGGCTGGTGTTATGAGTCGTCTAGCCTTTAAAAGTTCTCCTCGGATAGTGATTTGGCCATAATTATCTAAAAACTGATCTAGGATATTTTTATTCGCGAGGTACATGCAAACCCGGTTGTTGGAAAGGCGGGAGGCGAAAATGATGTTTTTAGGTTGAATAATGTTACCAAGAGGGATTAAGTAGTCATGAAGTGGAGTATTTTCGATTGCACTGAAGACTAGTGCCTGGTCTCTTGAAGGGAATTTGAATTGATTTGTCACCTGTGAGTAGCTTTTCGGTGAATTTATGTTGTGTTGAGATTGTTGATCCATGCTTGTTTCGGTGGAGATCATTTTAGAAGAACAGGTATCACCCGCAAAAGTGAGTGCGGCCCTGTCCCCCTATTGGTAACTGACTCCAGTTCTTGTAAGTATAGACCGCAAATAAAATTGAAAATGTGTTTAAAATGTTCCTAGTATATACAATTGTATATTAAAATACAATAAAAATATTTTTTATTGTTTCAAATAATTACGTGAAAAGTAGTCAATATTCCGTATATCACTTACTTGTATTTACCACTTTCACAAAAACTTAACTTGTATATAAATAAACTTTTATTTATAACTACTTAATGAGCGATAAATTTTCTGCTAATTACTTTTTAATAACTATCTAGCTCGTATTCGATACGTGTTAACGGTACGAAGGTTGAAACTAGAATCTCCCATAAATCTTATTTAAGTTGTTTTTATAACATCGTTTTAAACCATTATATATTTTATTAATGATAATAGGTTATTGCAGAGAAAGGGACCAGTATAGTGCGATTACCAGATTCAGATTTTATTAATGATAACAGGATAGGTCATTGCAGAGAAAGGGATCAGTTATAGAGCGGTTATCAGATTTTTAGAAAGAAATAAAATGTAGAATAGAGAAGGCTAGGAGTGCATTCAATAACATGGCCAAACTCTTTAAAAGCCACAACCTTAATCTGGAGATAAAATTAGGGTTCCTACGTATATGTTATATCTTCTCAATATTGTATTACGGAGTTGAATCCTGGACATTCACTGAAGCAATGGAGAAAAAACTTGCAAGTCTTCGAGATGTGGCTATACAAACGAATCCTAAGGATATCATGGACGGACAAGATAACCAACGAGACACGATTCACATAATGAGAAACGGCACTAAATACAGATTACTGAAGGTAATCCTTCAAGGTAAAGTATTCGGAAAGCGAGGAATTGGGAGAAGAAGAATATCATGTTTAAAGAACCTGAGGAAATGGTTCTCCACAACAACTAATCTATTTAAAGCGTCAGTTAATAAAATAATTATAGCCAGAATGACAGGGCCGTAATTACGATGTTGGGGCCCCGGGGCAAACGTGATCTGGGGGCCCCTACCGTGTGGTCTGGGGTTTATCCCCCAGCGGAAAGGGGTCCGGAAAAATGCTTGATATTTAACCCCTTGAAAACTCATTTTAATGCATTTCATGACTGAAGTTTCTTGTATCTACATATTGCTATTTTAGTTAACCAACACAAAAAATGTTGAAATCACCTTATTTTAAGTTAAATAATTTTGCAAGTACCATCTTATCTGTTTTATGCAAGTACATTGTTCGGCTACAATGTGGTTCCTTTCACGTACCAATATGTGGCCTAGGGTAAATTGGTTAAGACAATATAGCTGGGACGGGGGCCCATATTCCAGTTGCATTTTAGTTTTTATTTCCCCAAGATGACTAATTTTCTCAGTAACAATTTATATCTTTACGAAAGGTCTCGGGGGCCCCAGCTTAGCCCGGGCCTCCTCTTCCAATGGCATTTTAGGTTTTATTACGCCAAAATAACTAATTTCCTAGGTAATAATTTAAATTTTTATGTTATGGTCTCGGGGGCCCCAGCTTAGCCCCCTCAACTTCATGTTGAGGTCTAGGGTGCATCTGTAAGGTCTTTTTAAAATTGTGTCATTTGAAACTATTTCGTTGGGATCGGCTTTTAAAATACATATTTTTATTTTCCTCGTTAAAATCCATGCACGGCCAACCAAACGCGGGCCCCTCTTGGCCGGGGACCCCGGGGCACTGCCCTGGTTGCCCCAATGGTAGTTACGGCCCTGCAGAATGATCGTCAATATTCGAAACGAATAGGCACTAAGAGAAGAAGAATCAGATTTTTAAATTTCTTTAACACATACTTTAACAGTATTGTTCTGAAGCTATTTCTTTGTGGCATTGACGTAATTTACTATTCTAATTTTGAAATAAGCCGCAATTTAACTTAAAAAATGATTTTAATGATGTTTCGACTTCCACTTCGGACGTCGTTGTCGTTATCGAAATCAAAATACGGATAACGACGTCCGAAGTGGAAGTCGAAACATCATTAAAATCATTTTTTATAACTTTTTTCTTCAAACGTCAAATAATGATGACATTACTTATCTAACTTGATCCTGTCAAAGTTTGATGTCTCCGCCGGCAGCAGTTTTTTTCCCATTCCTTTACGGCGGAGGGAAAAATGTTGTCATGGCAACAATATGAAACATGTCACAAAGCAACAATACAAATGTCATTAACAACAATTAAACATCATTTTTATTTATAGTAATATTAAAAGTACAATTAGTTAATGAGGCATTTTCAAAATTGAAACTGTGCAAAAATGTTCCCGACTCTTGATACGCATTGGTAATTGCTGATGATACTGATGGTCGAGCACAACTTTCAGCAATCATTCCCGATGTTGGCGAATCATGAGGGTTTAAAATTTTTTGAGCATTATCGTTCTTATTTCTTATTGAATCCTCTATATATCCTTCGGCAACCGTGCTTGATTTCCAGCCCCCATGTCGTTTGAGGCATTCTAGATTTCCGCCTCCATCAATTAAAAGTGTTGCTGAAGTTCGTCGTAAAGAGTGACCCGTGTATGCGCTTGCATCGTTTAAATTTAAATAACTAGCTACTTTTTGGGCTATTGTATAACGTATTCCCATGACGCTTCGGTAACACTTTCCATTTTGGTACTTGATAAAAAATCGGTTTTCTGTGAAATTTTCAGGCCGCAGTGATGCATATTTTTTATACAGTTTAATGTAGTTTTGACCAATTATCGTAAAAGATCTAATTTGTCGTGTTTTACTGATCTAATTTGTCGGATTTTGATAATTATTAAATTTTCTTTATCCTCAATGTCCACAGTCTTCATTTTTACCATTTCGTCGCATCGACAGGCGCCGGTAACCCCAATTAACAAAACAATTTGAAATATTTTTATAATTTAGTAGAGTATACTACATGCTTTGCAATATAATTTTTTTTACCTTTAATCCTAAATACAACTTATCTGGCGCTTCAAACAAAAATTTATCAAACTCGTCTTTAGTGAAAACTTTAGACTTCTTTGCAGTATATCCTTCGCTTATCATAGAGTATCGTGACCACATTGTAGAAGATTTCCATTTATTTTCATTTTCCATTATATTAAAATATGCCAGTAAAACGTCTTCGGTAACTTGCCGTACTCCTCTTGTATCGCACCACTCTTGGAAGTGCTTGTACGCTAACCGATACTTTAATCCGGACTTGGAGGGCCCCAAACGTGCTACTGCATCATTAGCCGCGGACTCAATTTCGTTTAGGTTTTCCATTTTCGCACTAAATTTGCGCTTGCGGTTGCAACAACAATAAGCTGTCTTTAATAATTGCAAACAACTGTCAAACAACTGTAACCAGGGAGACGCAAATCCCACCGACGACTTAATTATTTTAATTTCTAACATCTAGACGACTTTGATAGTTGTCACAGTTAATTTCGAGTAAAAATAGCGTATGAATTGTACTATTTATGGTTGAAAATTGCTACGTTTGAAGAAAAAATAGTATACTTTATTCGGCAAAGAAGCGACTTTTCTTGACTTGCCCTCATGTCAAGAAAATGCCCTCAATATCGGGCGCGTCAAGAAAATTCATGCTTCTCCGCCTCATAAAGTAATATACTATTATACTACGACTAATGGACAAAAAATATGTAATATATTGAATACTGTTGCCACCAACTAACTCAACATGTGAACAACTCAATTTGGGCTCAAATGGTACCTTGAGCAGAATACATGTGATATTTTGTGCATCCATGTTCAATTTCACAATTATAGTCAATGTTTCCATGACTGATCAAGTTTAAAGGGTTTTTACCCTAATATTTTTGTATTTTGGTGGTTAGCATGTCAGCATCTTGTCAGCACTGATGATGATCTGTAATCAGATCGAAAACTAGTTCTGTGATGTAGCCCTTTTTAGGCAATTTTAATAAATATACCTTTTATAAAGGATTTTACTGTTTTTTTTTTATATTGAATATTGTATATTCTACCCGAAATCTCATAACAGGGTCTACTGTAAGGTGGTAAAAAAGTTTAGCTGAACTGGTGCAGTAAAAATTTTATCCAAATCAGGACTTAAAAAAACTGTATCAAATGAATATAAATCTTTCGATGTTGTGTCATGTTATAAGACGATCCATACTTAAAGGTAAGCCAACATGCAGGTTGCTGGTGCTGTGGACATGGAAGTAAAAAAGCGAAACTAAACCAAAATATCGGAGAGGAGCACAAAAAAATCAAGTGGTGGATATTAAAAGATAAGATAAAAGGTCTACATATTACGGAAGGAAACCATAATATAATTTGGAGGAAGATAGCCAGTATCAATAGAGATACCTGCTATTAAAATGCTTTAAAAACGCCAGAAAAGAAGTTTTAGAATAAAGAGATCTAGTGGTAGTCAAAAGTAGTTCAAGAAGAAATAAAACTAGATGATCAACTTGATACCCGGGAAGAAGAAACAAAGATATATAAAGTAGCCACACATAGAGCAAAGAAAGCAAAATTTGAATCTTGAATTTGAAAAATTGAGAAAGAAAAAGCAGGTCACCAAAATTCACAATCGAGGAAGTGGACCAAGCTTCAAAAAATAAATAATGAAAAAGCAGTTGGACCATATTTATGATATTCCTGGGAAAATGTGGACAGCTTTAGAAGGGACAGGAACAAGTTGACTAATAGGTTTATTTAATAGAATTATGGAAGTGGGACAAATGCCAAAGAATGAAGAAGCAGTATATTAATAACTGTTTACAAAAACAAGGGAGATATACAACGATATACAAATCACAGATCATAAAACTACTTAGTAACACCATGAAAATATGGGAGAGAGTAATTGATAGACGGATATGTGAAGAAACCGAAATATCCGATAATAGACCAGGACGGATCTGTTTTGAGGTGGATGTGAGAGGTGGCATTCGGATTTTTGCAGATAAATTTAGGTGACAACTTCAATAATTATAATTTAGAATAGTGTAGAATGCATTCCCTTTGTCTTCACTGCAGCATCCATGTGCTTGCATATTGTAGAAGCCTTGGAGGTGTCACCAGGAAAGTGTACCAATAAGTTTTCAATTTAAAAATCTTTTAGTAATGTTTTTAATATTTTCAATATTATTAATTTTGCTATTAGGATTGAAAACTACTTCATCTTTCAACTGCCAGATGACGCCAGTCACCTAATACCTTCACTTCGGTTGCAATCGGTGGAAAAGACTCTCGGTGCTGGTCATTTAGGGTATGGAGAACAGTGCCTACGTTCTCTCCGATGAGGCTCCAATAAGAGCCGAAAATCGCGATTCAGAGGACTGGACTGCGCTCCGTATTCTGATTGAAAAGTAAGATTGTTTTGCCTTCGCATTGCAACTGAATAAAAATGGTATACATTTTAATTATAATTTACTTATGTTCCTTCTCAAATATGCCCGGAACATTAATAAAAAAATTAAAATATTTAAAAATTTCGAAAAACATTGATTTTTTTCTACTTTTATTGCTTATAACTTTAAAACGATTAACTTTGGAACAAAGTCGTACGGATATAAAATAAAGATAATTGAATTTTGTATGATATACGACTAGTTCAAAATGTCGTAAATTATTACCCTTTCTGCAAAATAGCAATAAATACAAAATAATTGGGCAAAAAAGCCTGTTTTTATTCAACGTTTTTCAACTACTTTGGTTAAACTTAGAACATACGTAATTCGCTTAGAAAATTCTTACAACATACTTAAACCGTCCACCAAATTTCATTAAAATCGACTTAATAGATTTTGCATAATAATTTTGCGATCTAAATTTTTTTAAAAAAGTTAAAATGTTTTAAAAACTTTCTGAACAAAAAGTAGACCATTTAGAAGTTTGCTAATTTTTTTTACATATAAAGAGGCTCCCTACCCTACCTATTTAACAAACTTTACAGAATTAAAATCGGATTATTTAAGCGGCCTCAGCACTGTTTTAAAGTTATAAACAATTTTTTGGCTTATAAACAAATACAGTGAGGACGTTTGAGTTGGAATAAATTCATATTCTCGAGAATGGCCAACTCTGGAGATAAATCCCGAAACAGGTCGAGTTTTATTTTTAATTTATAATTTTTTGGCATATATACCATACTAGTGACGTTATCCATCTGGGTGAGTGTGAAGACATAATCGATGATTTTTTTTTTAAATGAGAATAGGCATCGTGTGATAGCTCACTCGAAAGGTTATTTAATTCTCTATTCTTTAATATAAACATTAACATAATTATTTATACAGGGTGCCCAAAAATTTTTTTAAATTAAATTAATTGAGACAAAAAGAAGAATGTATATAATTTATTTAATTTGAAATACATTTTACTGTTGTCCTAAAACAGGCAAAATGTTTATTTGATAAATAGCTATTGTTTTTCGCTTAAATTCAATATTAAAGTTGCCACACACCAGCCTCTTACAAGTTTGAACATTTAATTTAAGTGAAAAGCAATGTTTATTTTTCAAATTAACATTTTTTTCTGTTTTCTGACTTCAGCAAAATGTATTTTTAATTAAATAAATTACCGAAATTCTTCTTTTTGTCTCAATTAATTTAATTCAAAAAAATGTTTTTGGTCACCCTGTATAAATAATTATGTTAATGTTTATATTAGTGAATACAAAATTGAATAGCCTTTCGAATGAGCTATCAAACGGCCCCTATTCTCATTTAAAAAAATTATCGATTGCGTCATCACGCCCAGATGGATGACGTCACTAGTATGATATATACCTATGTAAAAAAATTAGAATTTAAAAATAAAAATCGACCTGTTTCGGAATTTAACACCAGAGATGCCAACTCGAGAAAATGAATTTAATCTAACTCAAACGTCCTCAATGTATTTGTTTATAAGCCAAAAACTGTTTATAGCTTTAAAACAGTGCTGAGGCCGCTTAAATAATCCCATTTTAATTCTGTAAAGTGTATTAGATAGGTAAAGAGCCCATTTATATGTAAAGAAATTAGCAAACTTCTAAATGGTCTACTTTTTGTTCAGACAGCTTTTAAAAAATTTAAACTTTTTTAAAAAAATTTAGATTGCAAAATTATTACGCAAAATCTATTAGGTCGATTTTAATGAAATTTGGTGGACGATTTAAGTATGTTGTAAGAATTTTCTAAGCGAATTATGAAGGTTCTAAGTGCAACCAAAGTGGTTGAAAAACATTGAATAAAAACAGGCTTATTTTGCCCCCTTATTTTGTATTTATTGCTATTCTGTAGAAAGGGTAATAATTTAAGACATTTTTAACCAGTCATATATCAAACAAAATTCAATTATCTTTATTTTATTTCCGTACGACTTTGTCTCAAAATGAATGGATTTAAAGTTATAAGCAAAGAAAGTAGAAAAAAATCAATGTTTTCGGAAATTTTTAAATGTTTTAATTTTTTTATTAATGTTCCGGGCATATTTCAGAAGAAGCATAAATCAATTATAATTATTGAAGTTGTCACCTAACTTTATCTGTAAAAATCCGAATGCCACCTCTCACATCCAAAGATAGAGGTTTTTTCACAGATCCGCCCTGGTCTATAATCAGTTTGGCTTTATTTAAGGCAGATTAATAACAAATGCAATTTTCATTAAAAGACAGTTAATGGAAAAATAAAATACAGGAATAAAGAAACAAACGCTCATATGGCATTCATTGATCTTCAGAAAGCATACGATAGAGTTTCCCGTGAATATGTAAAGATTGTGAGAGACATGTATGCCAGTAACTATGACATTTGATTATCATTCGACTATTTGACATCACTACAAAAAATGGATAACCCAATGGTTGTCTTTCGAAACGAAAAATCAAACAAAATTTTCCAGTAATCCTGGTATTATAACAAATAATGTCATATATCATATATCACAAGAAATACAAAGTTCAGAACGAGTACTATAAGGATCCTTCAAGTTTTTCTTGACTTTCAAAAGACCTTCAACTCCAACGCAAATATTTTCGCACCTATATATCGACCTACATTAAGAATCTTCGAAAATTTTCCAAGGGAGAAAATTACATCAAAAGACCGCTCGAAACGATCCCGTCGAAAAAATATATAAATAATCCTAATTTAAAAGTTATCATAATATCATAGTGTGCCTCTTTGATTGAACTAAATTGCCAATCTGCGATAACAGAAGGGGGACTGCAGTTTCTTGAAGCACTAAACTACTTCTTGGATCTTTGGCAAGTTGATAAGGCTCTACGGGGAAAATGAAATTTGAAAAGTCGATGTTGGTTTTGGTGCTGATCGTGGTGTTTGGATTAGTAGAGGCCAGAAGGGGGAGAGCGAGGAGTAGGACTAAATCAAAGGTAAGCTTTGAATAATGTTTTATCTGGCATAAGTTATTTTATTTATTATACAGGGTGTTTGGTAACGAATGGGCCATAGCTTAAACTAGATTCCTGAGCTTAAAATAGGCCGATTTAAGCTAACTTACTTTAGTACGAAAGTTAATAATAACTGAAATACAGGGTGTCAAAGTTAAACTTTTATTTTATTTATTCTTGAATATTTCCTGACAGACAAGGAATAATAACACGAAATTTGGTAAGCGAGTGTTTTTTAGACGAGAAATCTAAATTCGCCACCAAAAATTATGTATAACCCAGAGGGCGCCACATGCGTCTTTCAGCACTTATTTAATACGTTCAATTTTTTTATCCTCCACTCTACATACTTTTTTAATCAAAACTTTTATTCTCTTAATATTTTTACTTAAAAAAGATATACTACATTCATCTCGCTAAACTCAACCGTTTTCGAAATAAACGCATTTTAAATCTGCGATGCAACATAATGTTTTGCATAATATCATTGTGATTACACCCGAAAAATAAACTTGAAACCATAATAATTGTGCCAGTTCTCATATTTATGTCATTGCATCGCAAATTTCTTTTGAAGGAATTTGCGATACAATTTTGGAAATTATTATGGTTCTAAGTTTATTTTTCGGGTGTAACTACAATGATGTTATGCAAATAATTATGTTGCATCGCTGATTTAAAATGCGTTTACCTCGAAAACGGTTGAGTTTAGCGAGATGAATGTAGTATACCTTTTTTAAGTAAAAATAATAGAGCAATAAAAGTTTTGATTCAAAAACTATGTAGAGTGGGTAATAAAAAAAGTTGAACGTATTAAATGAGCGCGTGAAAGACGTATGTGGCGCCCTCTGGGTAATACATAATTTTTGGTAAGGAATTTAGTTTTCTCGCCCCAAAAAACCCCGGTTAATAAATTTTGTGTTGTTATCCCATGCATGTCAAAAAATATTCAAGAATAAATAAAACAAAAAATTTAACTTTAGACACCCTGTATTTCGTTTATTATCAACTTTCGTACTAAAGCAAGTTACAAAAATTGAAGAAAATCTTCTGTGTAAAAGGTATATTTATTTAAAACCCCAATAAAGGGCCACATTAAAAGACAGAGCGTTTTCGCTCTAAAGAGAGCATCATCAGTGTCCTAAGCCTAAAATAAGTACAACCATAATTAGTGAAGACAAGAGTAAAAAATTTAAAGGTTGACCAAGATAAAAAATTAGGTTATGCTTGTAAGTTAGTTTAAATCGACTTATAAACTTAGGAATCTAAGGTTAAGCTATGGCCCATTCTTTACCAAACACCCTGTATAAGTTATTTTCTTTATTATATTTATATGAATGCACGAACTATTCAAATAAATTATAAACTAATTATTATATACAGGATGATGTCATGTTAGTTTATGTAAATAAAAAGTAAGATTTGACCTAAAACAATTAATATACTAGATGGTTTGATAAGTAACCTCATTTGAAACGAAAACCATGTTTTCCAGAATATTCCTTTATTTTATTCAATATAGTCTCCTTTTATCTCAATACAAGGATTCCAGCGATTTACTAACTTCTTTATGCCGTCCGAATAATATGTGATTCTAGAAGCTCTGCAAAATATGTGTTTTGTTTCCTCAATTATCTCTTCGTTCGAGCTGATTTTTTTATTTACGAGCCATTTCTTCAGATTTGGGAATACGTAATAATCTGAGGGGACCAAATCAGGAGAATAAGCTGGATGATAAAGCAATTCGAAGCCCAACTCATGAATTTTTGTTGTGAGCCGATGTATTGTCTCGGAGAAACAATTTTTTTCTACTGTATATGAGGCCGTTTCTCATTGAGTTCTGGCTTCAGTTTGTCCAATAACGCACAGTAATATTGGCTATTGATAGTTTTACCTTTTTTCAAGACAGTCAATTAAAATTAGGCCTTTGTAGTTCCAAAATACAGTGGATCAGTGTATATGTTACCAATATTGGTTAAAAATCGACAGATCGCGCTTCATAAGAATCAAACACTACTGGGAAGTGGTCACACGACGACCATATTTTGATCAATTGTCAGCCATCTTTTTTTTTCGCTGGTTTATTTCTTAAATAATAATGTTTAATGAGAGCTCGAAAATCATCTTTCTCCATATGCGTAATTTTTCCAAACACATCAACTTTATGCAGCTGTCAAAAATATACTAATGGTCGCATCGCGCTAAAATTTAACAAGTATGCCTAGACATGGGCAGACTTTCTAGAACTAATGGCTTTTTGAGATCGCAGCGCCCTAATCAGCAAAGGAGATTTCTTATCATACCACCAGATAATATATACAGGGTCATCAGTGGCGCTCCAGCTCATTATGACCTAAAACCTTCTTTAGATCAATCCTTTCTTTGGAAATTTGTCTGCGTTCTTTACAGACTTTTCTGACTATTTTGTCTTACTCTCTTCTAATTACAATAAAATAGCTCTGAAATGCCTTCCTGAATTCTGACTCTGCTATCTGTATCTGCGAGTGGTAGCTTTAAAATCCCGTCACAATCAAGAAAAGGGTTTGTCTGTTGACTGAGTCATATGCGGCTTTGAAATCCACGAATATGTGACGGGTACCTACGTCGACCTTAAGTTTTTTCTGAGGTTTGGGGATGTGTCTTACTGTAAACATTTAGTCAATTGTTGGTCTGATAATTACTGATTTAATTGCCCTGAAATTTCTTTTGCTTAGTTCCTATCTTCCTTGTATATTTCTCTGTTTTCCTGTGTCTTATTATTCCAAGTACCTACTTGTTAATTCCAAGATGTTTTCGAAAGATGTTTTTTTTTGTCTTCTGAAGATTGAAGTATTCAGTCTTTATCAGGAGATCTGGAATCTTCAATCTCTCCAAAATTGGTTAATAATGTATTGCAAGTTGATTAATATATATTTTTTTCTCCGTTTTAGTTTCAAATTGGCTTACCGATAACAGGAAAATACAGAGATCCAGAATCTGACCAGTACTACAACAATAACAATGTAAGTATAAGTTTAGCATGGTTCTAGGATTATTCTCATTATTTTCCATTTAAGTTGTCTTTGTTGTTCAGTTTGTAGCGTTGAAAGATTGGTATTGTTGAAGCTACATCCGTTAAATTGACTGTGAATTTGAGTAAACAATCAACCTCGTGACTTGGGCCTGCATCTGGACAAAATTTAAATGACCAAGGAGCTGAACGTAAACGACTATAGAAAACTGGCTAAGGGCAATTAGAGCATAATAATTGTCGAAATTGGAACGATACCAATGGAGATAAGATCCAAGAGCGTCCAATGCATCCCGAAATTTTTTTGCGAACTACTTTGGTCAAAACATTTCCATCAACTATGTTCTTCTACAAACCGACCTTTATCTTTTGGAGATTCATCTTAAAATGTATTGCTTTTAACATCAAACACTGCTTCTATCGATCTAATCCTGCAATTTATGTTCCCTATATAGTTATGTTAAGCAAAACATTAGAATGTTTCGGTGATTTTTGTTCTTTGTCTGTACCAAATCCTGTCCGATTACTAACTTTCCACAAAACGCCATATTTTTTTTGTAAACCATAGAAATCATGCTCTAGTTCTTTTGAGAAGCGTTTCCAATGCCCAATGCTCGTGTTTTATTTCTTATTCTCTTAAAAATTCAAATCACTTAATTGTAATCTCATTTTTTAACGTTTTGATATTAATTTATAGGGAGCAAAAATTACACTAGCCTCACACTTTGACTATGAATACGTCCTGGGCCACAAGATAGCGTTTTTGTGTGTAGCCAGAGGAAATCCACGACCACACATCACTTGGTATAAAGACGGCAGCGAGATCTTTACTCACCAATATTTACATGTAAGTTCACCTATTCCTTATACAAAAAAATGTTTTATTGGCGTTTACATTTACATATCGCCGGTCCTGAACAAGAATGACGTAACTGCAAATTTTGTCAATTCCTGTTTATTGCGTAATTAACTTCTAAAATACTTTGTACAGATGATACAAAAGCGACAGAACTGTAACTATGTTGCTGACGCAACTGTAAATAGGGTTGAAAATGGGGGGACTAAATTAAGATAATGAAATTCGGACAAATAGGGATGAAAATAAAAGCCATCGCTGTAAGAATAAACGGCATATTAAATATTTAAAAATAATTTTTTGTACAGAAAAATTTTAAGATCAAGAATGACGCAGCTGTAGATAGGGTTGAAAATGGGGGGATTAAATGAAGATAATGAAATTCGAACCAATAGGGATGAAACTAAAAGCCATCATATTGTAAGAGTAAATGCCATACCGATGCTCCGGACGGTTACTTTTTATTTAATCACTATTTTATTTAATCACTATTTTAAATATTTAAAAATTTTAGATGAAGAATGACGCAACTGTAAAAGGGTTGAAAATGGGGGGATTTAATTAAGATAATGAAATTCGAACCAATAGGGATAAAAATAAAAGCCAACATTGTACTGGACGATTACTCCTCATTTAATTCTTATTTTAAATATTTAAAAATCATTTTTTTGCTCTCCTGTTCTTTTGCTCCAGTTCCGACAAATCTGATGTAACTTTAATCTTCTTCTTTTTTTAGGAAGTTGGATATTTCATCATCACTATCTTTGCTCTACCTATCAATGCTCTGAAGAGTTCTATTGAACTGCATTTTAATCAGCCCCTTAAGTTTTTTAACCATTAAACTCTTCTTCTTTCTATAACCCTTCATACTGGTATCTTTCCCTGTATTATTAATCTTAGCATTTCATATCGGTGTTACCTTATCACTTGTCCCAGATATTGTAACTCTTATATTTTTACTGTGTTTATTATTTCGTATTATTTGTCCATGTCTCGCAATGTGTTAATTTTCTTCTGTGCCCTTGCTATGCTAAGCATCATTCTGTAACACCACATTTCAAATGACTGTAGCTTATTTATGTGCTCTTGCTTCAGTGTCTAGCTCTCAAGTCTATATTGTATTTTTATGTCCATTTCTTGCTATTTCTATCCTAGCCCTTTTTCCTGTTGTTTCATCATTATTTTTTGAAATCCAGACTCACAGGTATTTCTTTTTATCAACCCTTCCTATCGCATCGGTACATCTCGCAAATGTATGATTGTTTGTATATTTATTTTCTTTGTTATTTTTGTTATATTCATTTTTAGTACATATTTTTCACAGAAACTGCTTGTATTATTTAGTAATAGTTGGAGTTTGTTCAGCAGAGCTTGCCATAATCACGGTGTCATCTGCATATCTTATATTCTTAACAGTTCTTCTGTTAATTAGTATTCCTTAACTTTCAGATGGTAATGGTTCTTTAAAAATGGATCCACTATATTATACATTGAATAGTAATGGACACAGAATACATTCCTATACTATTATAATTTGTACTCTTTGATTCTAGTAAAGGTTTGTTATTCTTCTTAAGTTTCTTTGGTCTATGTTTTTGTCTTTAGAACTTGGACTAATATTTCATGTCTTACTTTGTCAACTGCTTTTACAAAATCAACGTAACAAACATGCACATCCACATTCATGTCCATGCATCTTTGAGCTAACACATTAAAAGCAAATAACGCCTCTCTGGTTCCTAGTCCGTTTTTGAACCCAAACTGACCATCATCTATTCCTTCTTCCAGTTTTTTATTTATACGACCATGTATTGTTTCCAAGAATAATTTGAGAACATCACTTATTATTGATATTGTTTTGTATTCACTGCAGTCTTTAAAGCGTTTGTATTTTTAGGGGTAGTCAGACTACCGGAGAGTAACCATTCTTTCGCTGTATTGTATATTGCATTAAACAATTATTCTTTTATATTGTCTATTCACCATTTATGCATTTTACACTTTCTACTGACTGAAATTTGTTCTGGACCTCCAGCTTTGCCATTTTTGCTGATTTTTAATGTGATTTTAATTTCCCCTTTTTTAATATCCTTAAAACCACACCATCTTCTAGTTCTACTTTCACCTGTTCTGTTGTCTTTGAACAATTCATTGATGTATTCTGTCCATCCCTTTAATTTTTCCTTAGTATTAAACACTATGAGTTTCACATAGTTTCCCATTTGTATCTTTCACTGTTCCCGGTTTTCTTTTTCTATTGTTGTAAGTTAATTCTGTAATGTTTTTTATGTGTGTTAAAACCATGATGTCTTTTCTAACATTCCTATATTTCTAAGTATTGTTCTTTTAACCATTCTTCTTTTGCTTGCTTAATTTTTGTGTATTCACTTTTTGGTACATCTGATTGTCTTTGTTTTTATATTAACGTCTTTCTTCAATTAAATCTAAAATTTCCTCTCTAATTTCTTTTTGACTTTTATCTACTTCTGTCTTTGTTAATAACTACTTTCTATACGTGTCAGTATTTTGCAGAATTTGTTATTCAACATTTCACTTTAAACTGTTATGCTTTAACTCTATAAATATAGTCTTTCAAGAGCGTATCTCATTCTTCTTCTTGAAATGTCTATCCGTGGCGATCATCATGACAATCATTATCTTATCTGCAGCAGCGCTGAAAATCTGCACAGATGTTGTCTTGAATCAGGTTCTGAGGTTATTTAACCAGGATTTTCTTCTTCTTCCTGGACCTTACTTTCCAAATATTTTTCCTTGAATTATTGTAACTTTCGTATCTCATTCAATGACCACGTATTTTTTTCCAGATCCACGAATGGCAGATGGGAAGAGATAAAATCAAAAGCAAGTTAGAAATAGATCCTGCTACTCAAATGGACGCCGGAGTATACGAATGCACAGCCGACAACATGTACTCCATTGATCGGAGATCATTCAAAACTGATTTCAGCATTGCCTTCGATTAGTGTACTATATTTATGACAAATCAATAACTTTATTTAATTTTTTATATACCAACAATTACACTTTACCCTATAATGCGTTTTTTTATTATTTGGGAGTTGAACATGATGAAAAGGTATGATTTGATAAAATATTGTTATGATTTTCTTTGGATTCAGGGATTAAGTGAACCAAAAGTGGATTAACTAACTTTATTTAACTCACTCAATTACAAAAACGCACTAAATAACAAATATCTCATTAATAATTATCGTATATCTCTTTACAATATAAACACTATACTATTGCTAATCGCATAAAAACTAAACTTTAAAGCACGGTGCAGCGCCTTAAATAACAAAACATCTGTTCTAAAAATAGCTGGCAGGTGACAATGTGTGATAACACCAAATTCCAGAAAAATACCGATAAAGAAGTTCTCTATATTCCTATATAGAGAATAGATTCATATATAGATTCCTACAAGTTCCTATACGCTATGAGCTCGTAGGTAGAGGGGTAACAAGTACAAGTACAAGTACAAGTCTGTAAGTTTTTACTGGAAATTTGACATAAATGTCAAAGTGATTAATTTATAACATTGAAATTAAAAACATAATAGCAAATAATATTAGTTGGTCAAAGCTGTGGTGTATACAGGGTGATTGATTAGTAGGGTAAAGCTCAATAGCTCCGCTATAGTAATAGAAAGCAATAAAAGTTAATAACAAAAATTTTAGCCACCTTTGAGCTTCACATTACAAAATTAGTTAGAATGTTACAGGGTGTTCGATAACACAGTGGCAGACCAAACTTATGTTTTTTTTTAAATGGAACACCCTATATTTTATTTTAAATTCGAAATCCTGTTAACTTCTCCATCACAAAAATATAAAGGTTTGTTATGTTATACAGGGTATTTACAAAGTTATAACCAATTTTATATGAAAATCGTAACAAGTTCAACTCCCTGTATAAATAAAAATAAGCAAAACAACAATGGTTTATTAATGCCATATTTTTTAACGTATTGTCAAAATTTTCAAGAATGGTCGATATTGCTAATTTTCTTTATATCAAATACAGGGTGGGTCAAAACGCAAGTACATTATTTTCTCAGTAATTTTAAATGGAACACCCTGTATTTTATATCACTATTGAAAAGTACCATTACCGTACTTTAATTTTTAGATAACATTCCCTATGTTTAAATTTATTAGTTTTCGAGATATTTTCATTTTTCAATGGACCAGTAGCGTGGCCACACAAATCACCAGAATTTAATAAACTGGACTGATTTTTTTGGGGTTACGTTAATAATGAAGTTTATAAAATACCTCCAACAACAAGGGATGAGATGAAAAATAGAATACAAAGTGTATTTCGATGTGTTAATTTACAAATGCTCCGTAGAGTAAGTAGCTCATTCAATGATCCTTTTTAGGCGTACATAAATGTGTTAGGAGATAATTTTGAACACCTTATGTAATTAAATATTAAAATATTCTATTAAAAGTAGCTTCTAATTTTTTCCAAACATGTTTTTTTGCAAAATGTATTACTGATAAATTATGTTTCGTTCTTTATTTGTTACATTGTTACATTTACATACAAAAGTAGTGTTTAATTGTCTTCATAAAATATTGTATTTTGTGTTTGTGTGTTTTTTTGTAAAATTTATTACTAATTTTCTTTGTTTATTTGTCGCATTTACATAAAAAGATAGTTTTTAATTGTTTCAAAAATGTTGCATGTAGTGGTTGTGTTTTTGTTTGTAAAATGTATTACTAATAAATTATTTTTATTTCTTTATTTGCTACAGTGTTACATTGATTACCGGATTGATAATCGGTAATCTTCAATTGTCAATTCAGTCATGGCTTACTTAAAATTTAGATAAATTTAAACACCTAAAATATTTTGCTCTGAAAAATGAAAATATCTCGAAAACTAATAAATTTGGGCATAGGGAATGTTATATAAAAATTAAAGTACGTTAATGTTACTTTTCAATAATGATATAAAATACAGGGTGTTCCATTTAACATTACTGAGAAAATAATGTACTTGCGTTTTTACTCACTCTGTATTTGATATAAAGAAAATTAGCAATATCAATAAGTCTTAAAAATTTGGACAATACATAAAAAATATGGCATTAATAAACCATTGCTGTTGTGCTTATTTTTATTTATACAGGGAGTTGAACTTGTTACGATTTTCATACAAAATTGGTTATAACTTTGTAAATACCCTGTATAACATTACAAACCTTTATATTTTTGTGATGGAGAAGTTAACAGGATTTCGAATATAAAATAAAATATAGGGTGTTCCATGTAAAAAAACATAAGTTAGGTCTGCCACTGTGTTATCGAACACCCTGTAACATTCTAACTAATTTTGTAATGTGAAGCTCAAAGGTGGCTAAAATTTTTGTTATTAACTTTTAGTGCTATCTATTACTATAGCGGAGCTATTGAGCTTTACCCTACTAATCAATCACCCTGTATTTTTACCTTAAATATACTTACGTTTTAAATACTGACTTTAAGTTTTTGTAATATTTCGTAATATGTAATTATAAATTAATCTAAGTGCCATCTACACGATAATTGTGAAAGTAGCCGAAGTAAGAAATTAATATTTCATTAATAGAACGTTAAAATCATTAGCAAAATCTTTAAAAAATCGATTACAATTTAATTACTTTTTTGTGTTGTAAATATTAAGCGATAACAATTAAATAATAAATTTAAAAATTCCCGGTGAAAGTTGCATTAGTAATCCGCTAGGAGCGACACCAGCGAAGCTCAGAGCGTATCAGTTGTCACCTAAACTCTGCCATGTAAGGTTCTACCTACAATTCCCAACCAATATGGTTGATGTCATGTGATGCCAGGGGTTAATCTGGAAATATTTTTAACATCCTTTAAAATCGGATAACATAATGTAACCCCAACTGTTTAAAATCAATTTAAGGGTTTTTACCCGTACATTTTGGTGGCTTAAAGCATGTAAACCTGTGATAACACTGATGATGGAATATTGATTCCGAAAACGTTTTGTTGTGATACAGCCCTTTTTAGGGATTTTAAATATACCTGTTACAAGATAAGGTTTTTATTTTTTGCAATGTATTATGTTTTCAATCTTTTGCGTTAGCAATCGGTTATTAGTACGCTCATCACTGTACATAAGATTTATAGTAGGTCACTTAATCAACGTGGAAAGCATTGCAGAAGAAATAAGACAGAAGAAAGGAAGCGTAATGGAAAATATTCAATGTACCTTCTTCTTCTTCTTACGGTGCCTATTCGTTCCGGATGTTGGCGATCAGCATGGCTATCAATGGCATTCAATGTATAAGTTGACAGAAACAACAAATAAATAATGAGAAGAAAAGCAAAGAAGCAGGAAGAAGGGAAAAAGTAAGACAAGGATACAAGGTCATTTAGTCACGTTGAAATGCATTGTAGAGGAAGCATGACAGAAGGAAATAAGAGGATAAGACGTTAAAATGTAAGATGACTTAGTTATAGTTGACGTAGAAGAAGAAAGAAGAAAGAGAAATTTTAATTTTTAAGTTGTCTTGACTAGAGGAAACATTTTCAGAAAAACGAAGATAGATAGAATAAAACTAAAATGAACTGTAGAAAAAAATAGGAAAAAGGAAGAGGGACATAGAAAAAAAATATTAGTAAAGAGGCTTACTTATGAACGGAAGAAGCTTAATAGACCAGTAAGAATCTGCGAAAAAACGTCTATTTTTGGATGTGAGAGGTGGCATTCGGATTTTTGCATATAAAGTTAGGTGACACCTTCAGTAATAATAATTGACTTATGCTCCTTCTCAAATATGCACGGAACATTAATAAAAAAATTAAAATATTTAAAAATTTCGAAAAACATCGATTTTTTTCTGCTTTCTTTGCTTATAACTTTCGAACAAAGTCGTGGAGAAATAAAACAAAGATAATTGAATTTTGGATGATATACGACTGGTAAAAAATGTCTTAAGGTATTACCTTTTCTGCAATATAGCAATAAATACAAAATAAGGGGGCAAAATAAGTCTGTTGTTATTCAATATTTTTTAACCACTTTGGTGGCACTTAGAACCTTAGTAATTCGCTTAGGAAATTATTTGTAACATACTTAAATCGTGTACCAAATTTCATTAAAATCGACCTAATAAATTTTGCATAATAAATTTGCAATCTAAATGTTTTTAAAAAAGTTCAAATTTTTTAAAATCTTTCTGAACAAAAAGTAGACCATTTAGAAGTTGGCTAATTTTTTTACATATAAAGAGGTGCTCTACCTATCTAATACACTTTACAGAATTAAAATCAGCAGAATTGCTATTTTATTTTTTAATCAAACGTTATTCGCGTTCAAAAATTGCAATTTCTCGATTTTTGAAAGTTCCACCGCGTTTATCTCGAAAACTATGCATCCTACGAAAAAACTTGTAAGAACATTTTTTGCTTAGAATTACCCAAGAAATACAAAAAAAAAAAAAGTTTTATTTTGCGAAAAATCGATTTTATGTAATTCCTCAAGTTCTTTGTTTATAACAATCTTATCGACATCCGGATCAACTGTTACCCAAAAAATTCGTGTTCTACGGGTCAAAATACATAAAAAACTTGGGTAAGTCCATCTAAATAAAGGAGACCGTACCACCCCCTCCTGGCGACAGCACTAATTTGTTATCAAGTATATTCAAATGGGAAATAAGCCACAATTTTACCTAAAAATGATTTTATTAACGTTTCGACGCCCAAGTCGGGTGTCGTTGTCAAAATACAAAATAATATTAAATAAACAAAAATGTTGTTGCTTAGTAAAAAATTCTTCTAATAATTTATTTAATCTGACTCATTTATATCGGCAATTCAGACACGTATTATACATTTTAAAGTAGACGACTTTAAAAATGATATTGCCAATATTGATGAGTTGCGTTCCTGGGACGACTTTACTAAAAGATAGTTCATTCGATTACATGAAATCAATCCCAACTCAAGAATAGCCGCCACAAAATGTAATGAACTATCATGTAATCGAATGAACTATCTTTTAGTAAAGTCGTCCCAGGAACGCAACTCATCAATATTGGCAATATCATTTTTAAAGTCGTCTACTTTAAAATGTATAATACGTGTCTGAATTGCCGATATAAATGAGTCAGATTAAATAAATTATTAGAAGAATTTTTTACTAAGCAACAACATTTTTGTTTATTTAATATTATTTTGTATTTTGACAACGACACCCGACTTGGGCGTCGAAACGTTAATAAAATCATTTTTAGGTAAAATTGTGGCTTATTTCCCATTTGAATATACTTGATTACAAAAATGCCACAAGAAAATAGCTTCAGAACAACACTAATTTGTTTATAAGTCAAAAAATTGTTTATAACTTTAAAACATTGCTGAGGCTGCTTAAATCATCCGATTTCAATTCTGTAAAGTGCATTAGATAGGTGGAGTACTTCTTTATATGTAAAAAAATTGACAAATCTTTGTATGTTCCAGTTTTTGTTGTGCAAGATTTTAAAAAATTTTAATTTTTTTTAAAAAGTTTAGATTGCAAAATTATTATGCAAAATCTGGTAAGTCAATTTTAATGAAATTTGGTGTACGGTTTTAACACATTACAAAAATTTTCTAAGCGAATTAGGAAGGTTCCAAGTGTAACCTAAGTGATGGAAAATCATTGAATAAGGACAGGCTTGTTTTGCCCCCTTATTTTACATTTATTGCTATTTTGAAGCAAGGGTGATAAATTAAGACATTTTTAACCAATAGCATCTGATAGAAAATTTAATTATCTTTGTTTTATTCCCATAGGACTTTGTTCTAAAATGAATAGTTTTTAAGTTATAAGCAAAAAAAGTAGAAAAAAAACGAAATTTTTTGAAACTTTTAAATATTTTATTTTTTTTATTAATGTTCCGGTCATATTTGAGAAGGAGTATACATCAATTATTATTAACGAAGTTATCACCTAATAGTCCAGAAAGCCACTGCGCATCCGCTAGGGAAAATATTCTAATTCGGATTTCTTGCACAATCTTACTTAACAAGGACTCCTTTTAACAAATTTGCATGTTGCCAGGACCAAAAGGTGGTCAAAAATTTTTTAAACGTTTTTTTTTGTTTTTTCCTAAAATGATTTTTCTTTGCATGGAAAAAAGTTATTTTAGGTTTTTTGGATCATTCCAAACAGAAAAGGTCTTTAGTGACTTTTCTCTAAAATTGACAGTTTTTGACATATAAGCGATTAAAAATTGAAAAGTTGCGAAATCGGCCATTATTAACCCTCAAAAACTATGTGAAAAACTGAAAATTTGAATGTTGCCAAGGTAGGTAGATATTCTTTAAACATCGATTGATGAAATCCTGAAGAGTTTTTTGCAATACAATATTCAAAACTCCTTTGTTTTTTAATTGCTAATCAAGCGTGCGCGACACTATTTTCCACCGACAGTATGGTGCAAATGAAAGGAATAAATTCGTTATTTCGTAAACCGGCGACTTTAAGGAAAAATCCCGAAACAGGTCGATTTTTATTTTTAAGTTATGATATTGTGGCATATATAGTATACTAGTGACGTCATCCATCTGGAAGTGATGGCGTAATGGATGATTTTTTTAAATGAGAATAGGGGTCGTGTGCTAGCTCATTTGAAAGGTTCTTCAATTCTCTATTCAGTAATATATACATTTACATAATTATTTATACAGGGTATCCAAAAGATTTTTATTAAATTAAATTATTTGACAAAAAAAGAAGTAGAAGGACACCCTGTATAAATAATTATATAAATGTTTACATTACTGAACAGAGAATTGAAGAACCTTTCAAATGAGCTACCACACGACCCCTATTCTCATTTAAAAAAATCATCGATTACGTCATCACGCCCAGACGGATGACGTCACTAGTATACCATATATGCCAAAATATCATAACTTAAAAATAAAAATCGACTTGTTTCGGGATTTTTCCTTAAAGTCGCCGGTTTACGAAATAACGAATTTATTCCTTTCAAAACAAAGGAGTTTTGAATATTGTATTGCAAAAAGCTCTTCGGGATTTCATCAATAGATGTTTAAAGAATATCTACCTACCTTGGTAACATTCAAATTTTTAGTTTTTCACATAGTTTTTGAGGGTTAAAAATGGCCGATTTCGCAATTTTTCAATTTTTAATCGCTTATACGTCAAAAACTATCAATTTTAGAAAAAAGTCACTAAAGACCTTTTCTGTTTGGAATGATCCAAAAAACCTAAGAAAACTTTTTTCCATGCAAAAAAAATAATTTTAGGAAAAAAACAAAAAAAAAACGTTTAAAAATTTTTTGACCACCTTTTGGTCCTGGCAACATGCAAATTTGTTAAAATGAGTCCTTTTTGAGTAAGATTGTGCAAAAAATCCGAATTAGAATATTTTTCCTAGCGGATGCGCAGTGGCTTTCTGGACTATAACTTTATCCGCAAAAATCTGAATGCCACCTCTCACATCCACCTAAAAACAGATCCTTACTGGTCTATAAGTACTTAATAAGAAAGATGAAAGGAGAAAGATAAGGTTTCTTAAAAATATTGAATTGTAAACTTAATCAATATGAAAATAAATCTAGAAGGCAGAAATAAGAACTAAAGGAGAAATATATCTCTTCTTCTTTCTCGAAACTCCTTATGCCCCTCAGGGGCGTCGGAGGGAGAAATATATCTAAGATATATTTATAGTAGGTTCACCTAATCAACGTGGACAGCATGACAGAAGAAAGTAAAAGGAATGGGAAATATTAATACATATATAAGTCAACATAAACAACGTAAAAAGAATAAGAAAAAGCAAAGATGGAGGAAGGAAGGAAACAGTAAAAAGAATATAAAAATGTGTAGTGGTAGTTCATTGCATTAATGTAAGAATAGTTGTAGAACAAGGACGAAATGTAGATGTACAGAATAACTTAACTAAAAATAACTACTTAGCAGCACTATTCTTAGATATTGAAGGAGCATATAACTCAGTTTGTTTATCAACCTTAAAACATAAAATGGTAAATTTTTTTCATATGCCAATTGCTTTCGTTAACACAATAATTGGTTTCTATACAGATAGGGTAATTTACATCAGAGATCATAATAACAAACTAATAGGACCTCGACATAATTATTACGGTATACCACAAGGCTCAGTATTATCACCAATTTTATTTAATCTGTACACCTCTGACATACATAAGATGCAAATAAACAACATCCCATTCAAAATCATACAATATGCAGACGACTTTTGTATCTATATGGAAAGCAAGAAATATGAAAACGGTATGCAAAACCTAAGTACAGTTTGTAGTTCCCTCTTTCCATGGTTCTTAGAGAACGGCTTAAATTTATCAATTAACAAATCAGCAGTATCTGTCTTTACAAGACACAATCTTCCTATAAACCAAGATGTATTACTTAGTGATCATGATCAATCTTTTACCTTTAAAAATAATGTCAAATATCTGGGACTCATTCTGGACAAAAAATTAACTTGGAAACCACACATACAATATATGCTGAATGACAACTAGAGTGTGGTGGGGCTGCGATGTTGAAACATCTGTATTGTTTTATAGAGCTTATATACGATCCATTATAGATTATGGTGCTACTCTCTACGGTTCTGCTTCCAAAAACATTTTAAGAAAAATTGACGTTTTCCAAAATTCTGCCTTAAGAATCTGTTTAGGTGCTATGAGATCTACTCCTATACAACCAATACATGTTGAAGCTTCTGAGCCTCCTTTAGAGATTAGAAGAAATTTACTAAGCGAAAAATGGGTACTTAAAGCACACACTACCAATTTCGAATTATTTTCCAGTATATGTCATCTTAACGAATCAGATCTTACTCACAAGTATTGGATTAAAAAACCATCTCCGCCTTTATGTACTGCATTACAGAACAACCCTATTTTTTCAAAGGAATTAAACACAGTAGACAAAAACTTAGACTACTTTGCTCTCTTCCATAAAACTGATGTAATAATACCCACATACAACGAAAACAACATAATCAGCAACAATATCCTGAAATCAATTTTGAACTGCTACAGTGATGCAACAGTTATATACTCAGATGCATCTAAATCAAGAGAAGTGTCTGGCTGTGCTTATTTTTTACCCTCAGGAGGTTTCGAATTCAAGTACAAACTTCCCAATGAGTTTTCAATTTTCTCTGCGGAATCATTGGCCATACTCGAAGCGTTGAAATATATTAAAAACTCTTATACTAAAAAAACGTTAATTCTTTCAGACTGCCTATCAGTTTTACAGAATATCAAAAATATTTTTTTGCCCAAAACATTTAGTAATCCTTACATATTTTTAATAAAGGATATGTTAAAGCAGTTAGAAGACTCTGGCTTCAATATAAAATTTATTTGAGTTAAGGCACATATTGGACTCAAAGATAATGAGTATGTAGACTACTTAGATAAATCCAGTATAACATCAGGCACTTCGTCATATTCTTTATGTGTATCTGATGTTATTACTATTTTTAAAAGAAACCAACTATCGATATGGAAAGATCAATGGAATTTTTATTGCTTAACAAACCCCACAAGATATACCACTTTACAACCAGTGATTCCAAAAAGTACCTGGTTTAAGAGTTTTAAAGCTCCACGTAAATATATAACAACTATAAATCGACTACGTTTTGGGCATGCTTGCTATCCAAGTCATTTATATAAAATAAATGTGATTGAAGACGATAATTGCAAACATTGCGGAAAGCAGGGTGATCTTGATCATATCTTTTTTGAATGTACTAAGTTTCAACAGTATTCAAACTTTCTCTATAAAAATTTAATCAAACTTGATATGCATGCACCATTCAATATACAGTCTTTGCTGGCTACAGGCTCACAACAAATATACAATATCATTATAGATTTCTTGTCAGATACACGCACGGTCCTATAAGATTTGTACGCGGGCATGATATTTTTTATGATTTAAGTTCAGATTTGCATCTTTTTTTTTTGTCATAAATGTTTTATCACTTTATCAGAGAGATATTATTATTGTATTGTATTATTTATTGTATTACTATATTGTTTCTGTTTAATTTTGTATTAGGGATAGGATTGTATATTGTTGCCATTACATGTCTATTCCATTACATTAATGTCTATGCCATTAAATAAAAAAAAAATAAAAAAAAACAAGGACGAAAGAATGAATTACTAGAGATAAAAACGAATTATAACTGTAGCTGCAGAAATTCTGTCGCTGTTCCTAATTTTTCTTTTTTCGTTTTATTATACACGATAAACATTTATATTATTTAAATAAAGTGGTTAAATAAAAATACCTTACCGTTTCTCGTTGTGAACAATATCCATGTAATCATTGGACCTCGAGTAAAACCCATCTTTGGTAAGGGCACCCCAGAAATTACTCCATGCCTTTCCTGGCCTGGTCAACATCGGAGCTACTACGGTTCTGTTTTGTTCAATGAGCAGTTTTAGAGTGTAGGGATTGTCTATGTGCGCTATGGCGTCCAGTGAGAAGTAGAAGTCACATTTTTTGGAAAGGCAGTGATCCCTGGAACAAAATAAATATTGGGTTAAGAAGGTTTTACCACCTTATAACAAAATTGTGGACAACATTGAAGATACCAAACATTTATAAAAACTTTACAAGAACTACCAAAATGGCCAAAAACAAGAACTGGATAATCTAAACTGGAATGTTACCCTAGCACAAATAGATCTATGAACTAAAGAAATCTTCGGTATGCCAAAGAGAGTCGAAAGACCTTCTGGACCAATAAGGTGCTTAGTATCCTGTCAGAGCAAAATAAATATTGATATAACCTCAAACAGTTTAAATTATTGATCTGCTTGCAAACTTCGACGGATGCTCGATCACAAGCTGACCAATAAGCTTCCGTTGGTCACTTAACTTAAACACGATCTCCACTAAACGAGTTTGTAACTCAATATAGAAAGATGATTGGTTTCCAGGTCAAAGGTAGTCTACTTTTGGCACTCAATAAAATCCTCAGAACCAGATAGGACTCCCGTATTGGTGTGATGAAGAACTAGGACGAAGAATAGAGAATAAAATTATAGAGGGATCGCTGTGACAAGCTCAATGAGTCAAATAAATGTAAAACCTTGATTACACGTAACGAGTATTGTAGCGAGACAGTGTTCTCAGCCGAGTGCTCGTTTGGTATAAACATACTAACGAGTACTTGGCCGAGCACTCGACCCAGTCATATGGCGAGACAGCCACTCGGATCTTGTTCTATTTACTAGGCCGAGTCTTCGACCTCCCACCCTTCAATCGTATACTCGTCAATCCACTCGTTATGTGTAAACAACACTCGCTACTCGCTGTGTAACTGTGCACATTACCACTTCATCAGAGGAGACGACTTGTGTTAATGAATGTGATTTTTGATTCTCAATAGTTCAAATAGCTAACAAATGGAACTTGATAGGACAATAAAGTTTAGTTCAGTTGTATAAGTCACACCCGTGCTTACGAAATTTCAAATCTTTGGAGTATAAAAATAAACAAAAACGTGATGCAGCAGATGTATCGATTGTAGAAGAAATAAATATTGTTAGTTTTAAAACTCAAGAAGTCAAATAAAAAAAAAATTAAAAGAAAATAATCGTTTTCGTTTTGATTCAATTCGAGTCTCTTGCCATCCTCTGACACAGTGTTTCTGGATCTCTATCCTTTATCAAAGAGGCTATTGTAAGTAGACTGAATTGAATCAACTCGAGACGAAGAAGAACTGCATCTATTAAAATATCTGCAGTATATTGTGGTTAGACTGTCCTCTAACGGGGAATGACAAAATAAATAAAATAATTTCGACCAAGAGTCAGGATTCTGTTAACCGAGATACTATAGTATCAAGCGGCGCCGCTAGGAGGAGCTTCTCCAACAATGCGTCTCAGAATACTTTAAGAACACTTGGTCTTTTTGTACTCTAAACCGAGTAAAGCATGAAAAAGAAAAAGAAAATAATCGTTTTCGTTTTGATTCAATTCGAGTCTCTTGCCATCCTCTGACACAGTGTTTCTGGATCTCTATCCTTTATCAAAGAGGCTATTGCAAGTAGACTGAATTGAATCAACTCGAGACGAAGAAGAACTGCATCTATTAAAATATCTGCAGTGTATTGTGGTTAGACTGTCCTCTAACGGGGAATGACAAAATAAATAAAATAATTTCGACCAAGAGTCAGGATTCTGTTAACCGGTTAACAGAATCCTGACTCTTGGTCGAAATTATTTTATTTATTTTGTCATTCCCCGTTAGAGGACAGTCTAACCACAATATACTGCAGATATTTTAATAGATGCAGTTCTTCTTCGTCTCGAGTTGATTCAATTCAGTCTACTTGCAATAGCCTCTTTGATAAAGGATAGAGATCCAGAAACACTGTGTCAGAGGATGGCAAGAGACTCGAATTGAATCAAAACGAAAACGATTATTTTCTTTTTCTTTTTCATGCTTTACTCGGTTTAGAGTACAAAAAGACCAAGTGTTCTTAAAGTATTCTGAGACGCATTGTTGGAGAAGCTCCTCCTAGCGGCGCCGCTTGATACTATAGTATCTCGGTTAACAGAATCCTGACTCTTGGTCGAAATTATTTTATTTATTTAAAAAAAAAATTAATTCGACATATACCTAGACAAGAAATAAAAAATCAATGAATCGAAGAAATCGGAAGCAGCGAGATTTAGTCTTCTTAAAATCCATTGTCTATAGTCTATGCTATAGTCCAAAGACGCTTATCTCCTTCTCATAATATATCCGTCAAATCAAATAAGCAGTGGTATAAGCCGTTTGATATATTTTTAATGTTAGCTTTATGATCCATAAGTACACTACTCCTTGTTTTTGTGAATCGAAACTGAACTGACTCGCCTCCAAATTCAAAAATTGCCAAATACGTATAAACCATCTCTCGCCCTCACCACTGTCTCGGCCTAGTAATAGTTTGCTGTCTCGCCACTGTACTCGTTACGTGTAATCAAGCCATAATAGTGATTAAGGTAAAGTAATAGAAAATGAATTTCTCTAACAATAAAACACTGAAAACATTTGTTTTCTATACTTCCACAAAATTTAATATAACTATGTGACTACAGCTGTTTCACCAGAGTGCCTTTCTCAAGTGATGTAGTTTACTATGTGTTTGCCTTTTTAAAGTCTTTAACTGAAGAGGTTGAGGAGTGGGGAGCTGTTTGTCTCGAGTTGGTCATTCAGAATTATATCTGTATTTTTTAATTTATTAATTTCCATAGATTCTAATAAAGATAGCTTAAGGCCTTTATTTTGAGTATGCAGAATTTGAAACTCTTCATTAAAAGAATGATTATGATCTAGAAGGTGAAGTGCGTATGTAGAAGTGAACTACTATGTGAACTACTACTATGTGTAGAAGTGATCTACGTATGAATATTATGTAGAAATAACTTTGAAACAGAACTGAACAATTAATAAAATTTTAAACCAAAAACTCCAAAGAAAGTCCTGAAATTAGTCTATCCACCACCACAGAAAGAACCCAGTACCTTCTGCTCTATCACATATACTGACAAGATCAACAACAAAAATAGCCAGATACATAAAAAAGAAAGGAATAACACGAGCTTTCAGAACTAACAACAACTTAAACAAATATATTAAGAACAATAAGAGCCGAAAGAGAAAACAACTACAGAGTGGTGTTTACAAACTAACTTGGGGTGACTGTTTGAAAACTTACATCGGTCAAACTGGCAGAACCTTTGACAAACGGATAGCAGAACACAAAAGGGCTTTCAACAATATAAAAACAGACACTTCTACATACGCACTTCACCTTCTAGATCATAATCATTCTTTTAATGAAGAGTTTCAAATTCTGCATATTCAAAATAAAGGCCTTAAGCTATCTTTATTAGAATCTATGGAAATTAATAAATTAAAAAATACAGATATAATTCTGAATGACCAACTCGAGACAAACAGCTCCCCACTCCTCAACCTCTTCAGTTAAAGACTTTAAAAAGACAAACACATAGTAAACTAAATCACTTGAGAAAGGCACTCTGCCGAAACAGCTGTAGTCACATAGTTATAATAAATTTTGTGTAAGTATAGAAAACTAAAAATGTTTTCAGTGTTTTATTGTTAGATAAAATGAACTTCCATCAAGTAACGGTCGAATCAATCAATTAAATAAATTTCTGCTTTTCAACGTCTTCAGAGCTGCTTGTGGTATATCCCGAAGCGAACTGAATCCAAGCTGTCGAAGTATGCATATTAATAAAATTAAATGCGTACGGACGCGTTAGCGACATCTATCTAAAGGCATAGAAAATTCTCTAGAGGTCAGAGTGCAGAATCCTTGGTAACTATCTGTTGCCTGAGCTTTTTAAAAATTTATAAAGACACAGTCCGATGAATAGCGGACATGTGAGGATCTACATCTAAATAATTGAGTAAAAACTAACTTGACAGCGTATACTTACAGCGACAAATCACGGGCTGTCCATTCAGGTGTACCATCTTCTGGAGTTATTTGTTTGAACGATGCATAATCACTGCTGTACTTGTCTACGAAGTCTTTAACAATGTCGACATGATATTTAACCTGAAAATAAACAAGGTGTTTGTTAAACATAGCAAAAAGTACAGCTATGCAGCTACATTGAAGTTCAATGTGTCAAATACAGTGAAATTTTTTACTACTACATACTACTATCGGCTTACAGCGTTCTCCGACTCCTAACCGCCATTCTTCTCTGTTTAACCATATACCTGGAGGGATTTCTCTTTCCTCTAGTTCTTTTTCAGTTTCCTCCCTCCAGTTTTTTCTCGGCCTCCCTCTTTTTCTTCTCCCTTGTGGTGTCCATGCCAAAATCTGTTTAGGGATCCTGTCATCTGGCATTCTCTTTACATGGCCGTACCATACTAGTTGTTTTGTTTTTATGTCATCAATTATTGTATACAGTGTGTCTGCGTAACTTGGAACCATATGGGAAACTATTTTAATATCAATTTTACGAAAAAAAGTTATTCTTTATATAGTTCTCTGCATAGTCTAAAACCTAAGATGCAATCATCAGATATCAGATTTTATCAATAAAATACGAGGTATGTACAAAAATATGAATTTCGCTCAAGAGTAAAGTGCCTTTATATTTCACAATATCAAAAATTATTATTAAAGAAAAGTTGTTTGTAATTAAAAATTATGTTATAATATGCATTTACACTCTTCTAATTGAAATTTTTTTTTTTGAAAATTTACCCAAAGATACCCAACATCATTTTTATAAGATAACTCCGTTATTATTAATTTTACGAAAAAACGTTATTCTTTATAAAATTGTCTGAATAGTCAAAAAACTAAGATGCAATCATAAGATATCACTTTTTTTAAATGCTATACGAGGTATGTCAAAAAATATGAATTTCGCTCAAGAGTACAATACCTTTACAGTTCACAATATTTCAACTAGAAGGATGCAATTGCACAATGAAATATAGTTTTTAATTCTGAACAACTTTTTATAATAACAAATTTCAATATTATGAAAAATAAAGGTATGTACTTTACTCTTCAGCGAAATTCATATTTTTTGACATACCTCGTATAAAAATGACAAAATTTAATATCTTATAATTTTATCTTAGTTGCTAGACTATGCAGAACGTTTTATGAAGAATAACTTTTTTTCGTAAAATTAATAATAACGGAGCTATTATAAATAAAATGATGTTGGGTGTCCGTGATTTGAGGAAAATTTCAATTTTTTTTCAACTAGAAGAGTGTAAATGCATAATATAACATAATTTTTAATTACAAACAACTTTTCTCAATGACAATTTTCGATATTGTGAAATATAAAGGCACTTTACTCTTGAGCGAAATTCATATTTTTTGACATACCTCGTATACTGTTGATAAAATTTGATATCTGATGATTGCGTCTTAGGTTTTAGACTATGCAGAGCACTTTATAAAGAATAACTTTTTTTCGTAAAATTTACATTAAAAAAGTTTCCCATATGATTCCAAGTTACGCAAACACACTCTCATTTGGTAATTGGTACCCGATCTCTTCTTGATTTGCCTGCTGCTCTTCTCCAGAAGTCCATTTCTGTTACTAGTAACATTTTCTCCGTTCTTTATTTCAGTGGCTAAGTATGGTATTGTATATGAGCTGTTTGTTCGCTTCAGATATTGTTTGGTCCCACAGAATGCCGTTCATCATGGATATGGCTTTTCTACCCTGTATGTTTCGGTCTTTTATAGCACCATCGAGTGTTCCATCTTGAGTTATCTTTATGTCCAAGTACTTGTATTCATCACAGTGTTTAATTTCTACCCCATCGTCTAATGTAATGGACTGCTTTGTCCCTCCAATACACATGGCTTCAGTTTTCTTCACTTGTTATATTCTTCTATTAGCTTCCGCGTCATGTAACTCAATTCGTCATGATCCTGAGCAATCAGCATTTGGTAATCAGCAAAACAAAGTGTATAGTGTTGTCTCGTCATTGAGAGGGATTCCCAGGAGGGGTGAAATTTTTAAAAAAATATAAATTTTACTTTTTTTATAACTCAAAACTGTAAAAGCTCAGAAACAAAAGTTAAGCAAAAACAACAAAACAATCATGGAAAAGGTCAAACCGGCAAACATGTGTATGTTCTCAAAAAAGTTGATAGTGTGTAAAATTTTTTTATTAATTAGCTAAGTACTTTCAGCACACCACATGCCATCATCAGAGCTTCCTAAAAGGGCATTTAAGTTAAGAGACTTTTTATAAAAATACAAGATTGAAAAAACTTACGTCCTATAGGTATAAATCCTTCATAGAAGAGTAATTGCCAAACAACACATTAAAATGTATAGATACTGGGCTAAGCCACAGATCTCGCGTGTAAATCATGAAAAAGATTGATAGTACTTACCGAATTATGAATAAAAATATGAAGTCTTTCTTTAGGATAGTCCAGGAAGTACACCTTCTGCAACATCTCTTCCAAAAACGGCGTGCTTTGTTCGATGAATACAGAAATCAGCACGGAAGGAAAATCTTTAGGCGCAGTAGTACCGAGACTGATCGCTCCCTTCTTGCATTGTTTACACCCGTCCACGGAGTTCCATACGTTAGGAACGTAATTGCTGAGATAGTTCAGAGCGTATTTGGCTGCACCGTTACCGTGGATGACTAAAGGTTCGGTACGAGTCAACGTATTTCTGACGTAGTATAATTCTCCTTCGCCTTCTTTTTCTTGCCGAGTAGCGATTTCGATTTCAGCTAAAATAATAATAAAGCTTATGTAACTTAATGTAGCCCATGAGCGAGATAATAAAAAATTTATTCAAATAAGCAAAACAGACGTCACCGTTCTCTTGGCCGTAAGCAAAGATCACGAAGAAGCAGTTAAAAATCTACATATAAACTTCCATTAATCAAATTAATGAATGCATTAATCTGTGGCAAATTTAGTTGAATGAAACTAAGTCCGTCCATATCAACTTTACAAATAAAAACAAAAGACGCATTCTAATAAATAATACCCAGAAACTTATGCAGATACAGCCAAATATTTGGGTATCACTCTTGACATAAGGCTACGCTAGAAAGCCCACGTAACGAAGAAACGAGAAGAGCTCCGCATAAGGTACAAGTAAATGTATTGGTTATTGGGAATACATTCCACCATGTCAATCTGCAATAAAATAATTCTTCAGTAGAAACAAATTCTTACGCCCGTATCGACATATATTGTGCCAAGACCCAAAATTGCTTTGAACCCATACAATTAACTAAGCGTCTGAAGGTTAATCAATGTTCGGCTCTCTTTAATAAATATAGTAAGATACAAGAGGTATTATTTAATTTCGTTAGAAATAGTCCAATAAAAGAGTACTCTTTATTATGCTTTCCAAGGTTCGAATGAATCGATAAGTCAATAGTGTGTTGTTCCATGATCCACAACCAAACTCCAAACAAAGTTAATTTTACTTTTTTACATCTTGGTGAAAAATTCTTCTGTTTTTCTCTTTTGCTAACTTTTCCAAGAGGCGCTAATGGTGACGTCGCACATCTGATTTTTCGATCCACTTATCTCTATTTATTATTTTTTGGTGGAATATTTTCAGAGTTTCTATGTTCTATGTTGAAGTGGTGGAATTATTTGGGTCATTAGTCGGGGTCATGATAGTTCAAATGTTTGTGAAATGTTCAAATAGTGTTGTTTTATTTATAACCCATTATAGGCCAGCCTCCCATTTATGGAACACTGAAACTTTATTTTTTCTCATCCCATAAAATTTTTTTAAATTAAAGAAAATCCATAAAAAATGTTATTTCATAATTCATCTTAAATATGCAGCTTAGTTTCGTTTCGATTCAGAGGTATTCATCTAACACAGTGATACTCAACCTGCGGCCCTCTAGCGTTTTTTATGCGGCCCGAATGCTAATTAAAGGGCCCAGCGATCAAATGATTTGCCAAATTTCACGTGTTTTTTCAAATTATTTGATAATGTGCCGATATGTTTGAGGCGTGTTTGGGAGTGAGGCAGACAATTTAATGACTTTAATTTTAAATATTATATTGAAATTTTTAAGAACTCTAATTAAAAGGCAATGTATTATTAACTTTTAATAATAAATTATTAAAGTTAATGAACAAATACTCATTTTACAAATAATCAATACTTATTTACTACATTGCAACGACCCATTTAGTAATTACAAGAAAAATTCAGGTCCGGATTAACAAAAAAAATTAAAATAATTGTGATCTTGAAACAACAACCTTATATTAAAATTTTTAAAATACGTCTGCACATTTAAAAAAAGCATAAAAACTAAATTTAATTGCTCGCTTCAATTTTTTGCGCAGATAATTTAATGACATTAATTTTGAAATACTTAATCATATCGAAATTTTTGTTTTGAAAGTACCGAGTACGAGTTCCTAAAAATTTCGACATAATTTTAAAATTATAGTCATTGAATTGTCTGCGCAAAAAATGGAAGCTCAATTAAAGCTCTTTTCAAATGTGCAAACGGGTTTTGAAAATTTCAATATACAGGATGTTGTTTCAAGGTCACAATGGATTTATAATTTTGTTTAATCCGGACCTGGATTTTTCTTGTGATTAGTAGTTGGGTGGTTTGGGTTCTAAATGTGACATATCTGTACCAAATATCAAAAAATATACAAGGTGGTTCTAAAGTTATGGGTCCGGAAAGAAATGGGCAAAATCGATAAAACACCCTGTAACTCGGTTATAAAGTCGGTGGAGCAATAAATTTAGTATGTCTAGAACCGCCTCATTTACCTCTATTCACGATTCAAGTATTCTTTTCCCTTTTCCCAATGAAACACCCTGTATACAACTTCATCTTGATTGCGGCCCGCAAGCTGTGGCAATAGCTACTATGTGGCCCAGGAAAGAAAAAGGTTGAGTATCGCTGATCTAACACCACTGAAGACGTCTGGCGAGACAGGACCGTACGTATGGGGATGGTGGAGACACTGAACCGAAATGAAACATAAGCGGTTTTTAATTTTAATTTATTTTTTAATAATTTATTTACCAGCAGAGATTTATTATTTCAAAAAACAGTTCAAAGTTTTGGATCCGAAGAACTAAAGCGAGTGACACATACGTAAACTTTAAGTACGCGGGTTTAAAGATCGCGGACTTACTCGGCTCGCCGTCGGTGACACAGGGCAGATTTAGGTATATTGTCGGTATGTTCAGTACCTACGTTTCATAAAAATTATATTTTACATTATATTTTACAAAAAATATCGTTTTATTTTTCAAAAAAAAAAAATTTGTCCTAATAGACCACCGTCGTTCATTTTTTTAAGTGAGGTAAGCTGTCAAAATTATGATGTGAAAAATATGTATATCACTTGTTTTTGATCTATTATAATTTAATACAAGGTAGGCCTATAAATAAGTAGGTTTACTCAAAAACAAATAATCTAAAATAATTTAGTATAATAGCTTAAAATAGTTTCTTACGGTTTTCTAAAAACTTATAAATGTAACTTGTCTCCTTTCAACAATAAACGATTCAATTATCTATAGTGTAGCGTGCTTACGGTTAAAATAATACTCTCGGTTCGTTTATACGAATTTATTTATACAAGTTATAGACGAATTTATTTTACAGACTAACTACACTAAAAATTCCATCCTTATTTATATTGAATACAAAAATACAAGCCATGTTCTTGAACGTTCCAGAAAAACGGAACCGCCCAACTTTAGTAGATAATACGTAGGCGATCTTTCTAGAGAAATCTCTTCCTTGCTCGTCTGATGAGTCAACCTTCCAGATGTCTCCATACGTAACGAGCTGTCGAGACGGAACCTGTTATTTGCTGTCGGTAATTCGTCACAATAGGCAATTTGCTTAATTAGTGAAAATGTAGGTGTAACTTAAACGCAATAAAATAACGGCTCGCAGCTCGACGCAGTGATACACGTACAGGCTACGAGTAAGATTTCAAAATTGTTGGATAGTTGCGGTGATACATGCGCGAAAAAGGTCGTCGAGCCATAAGTTCGCGTACTTACTCGCATGTGTGTCACCTCTTTAAAGACTTCTACTGGAACCAAGTTCTGGTGACAACCCAAATTCGTGCATTCTAAACTTGCAAAGTAAACGAACGATGAATTAGAAGAAGACTAGGCGAAATCTAAAATTGCATTCCACTACGTGTCTACTCATCTAGGTAAAAATTCCAACGAATCTTGGTTCCCTGTACTCAGATAAGAGTAAGACTAATAGAAAATGAAAATCAAAGACAGAGCTATATTTCAATTCGTTTCAGACGTGACCAGCATCCTCCTACGTACTGTAACAATCAAACGAGCGTTCGTATTTATATACGACTTTATTAATTTATTTATACAAGTTTTATTTACAAATCTCTAGTTTAAACTAAACCTATTTACAAAATCCGTTCCAATTTATAGCCCAGCCGTTATTTCTCGAAGATTCTGCCCATCTCTAGTTACTGTCTCGACATTCGGAGAATAGCTCGTCTTCTGCCCCACTACATCGCGTCTTATCAAGAAAGATCGACGTGGAATGCGTGTGTGGAGATGGGACGTGTTATACGAGGGTCGGTCAAAAGTAATCTTTTGTTACAGTACGTTTCACCCTTTTTAGGGATCATCAGAGAGGCTCTATGGTCTATTCTGAACCGAAAAGAAGATAAGCTGTCTCCCAATGCCGAATTATAGAAATAATTCGCTTACAGACGCTGCCGCTGTAGCGACTTCTACTTAATTAAAACAGTTCAAAGTTTTAAATCCGAAGAATTAAATACCTCTACTGGAAACAAGTTCAATTTAGATATTATTTTATTTACAAAACTGTTAATATCTATAGCAGCGGTTCTCAAACTTTTTGAGTCATGTACCACCTACAGTTTTTTTTATTATTTTTGGTACCACATATACAGGGTGTAACAAAAATACAGGTCATAAATTAAATCACATATTCTGGAACCAAAAATAGTTCGATTGAACGTAACTTACCCTAGTACAAATATGCACACACAAAAAAGTTACAGCCCTTTGAAGTTACAAAATGAAAAACGATTTTTTCCTATATAGCGAACTATTGGAGATTTTTTAATGAAAATGGACAAGTGGCATGACTAATGACTATGGCAGGAACATCTTAAAAAGAAATTATAGTGAAATTTGTGCACCTCATAAAAATTTTATGGGGGTTTTGTTCCCTTAAACCCCCCCCCCCCCAAACTTTTATGTACGTTCCAATTAAATTATTATTGTGGTGCCGTTAGTTAAACACAATGTTTTTGAAACTTTTTTCCCTCTTAGTATTTTTTAGATAAACCAGTTTTAATCGAGATGCGGCTTCTTTTTTAATATGTTAACATAACAATTTTATGGAGATTTTGTGCCTTTACACCCCCCAAATGTTTGTGTACATTCCAATTAAACTATTATTGCGGTACCATTAGTTGAACACAATGTCTTTAAAACTTTTTTGCCTCTTAGTATTTTTCTGATAAGGCACCTTTTATCGAAATGTGGCTTCTTTTTTAATACGGTTCAAAATATACTTATAAAATCTATAAAATTTATAAATAAATTTTCATATTATTATAGGGTCTCTATAATCAATCGTACTTAACAGTAGGTATACAAATATGTGGTGGATATGACAAATATTCAAAATATCTCGATAAAACTAGTTAGAAAAATCCACCACATATTTGTATACCTACTGTTAAGTACGATTGATTATAGAGACCCTATAATAATATGAAAATTTATTTATAAATTTTATAGATTTTATAAGTATATTTTGAACCGTATTAAAAAAGAAGCCACATTTCGATAAAAGGTGCCTTATCAGAAAAATACTAAGAGGCAAAAAAGTTTTAAAAACATTGTGTTTAACTAATGTTGCCACAATGATAATTTAATTGGAACGTACACAAAAGTTTGGGGGGTTTATAGGAACAAAACCCCCATAAAATTTTTATGAGGTGCAGAATTTTTTTTAAAGATTTTCCTGTCATAATAATGCCACATGTCCGTTTTCAATAAGAAAACTTAAATAGTTTTCGATATATTGGAAAAAATCGATTTTTATTTTGTAACTTCAAAGGGCTGTAACTTTTTTTTGTGTGTATATTTGTACTAGGGTAAGTTAGGTTCAATCGAACTATTTTTGGTTCCAGAATATGTGATTTAATTTATGACCTGTATTTTTGTTACACCCTGTATTTTTAGAGTGTATTATCAAGACTTACTAAGTACTACTATTTTAATTTTTTTTGTGTTTTGTGTACCACCGCAAGTAATGAATTGTACCACCAGTGGTACATGTACCACAGATTGAGAATCGCTGATCTATAGTAAATATCTGTTAATATTTATAGTAAAACTTATAAAATATGGATTTTAAGTATATCAACCTTTAATTATTTATTAAAAAAAAATAAAAAGATACGCAACAGCCGTGTTCAAACTAGGAAACTCTCGATCTGAAATCTAATGCCAGTGACTCACCATCAATTTGTAGATATCGATTTATTAACGTACTTTAACATATCATTGCATTAGTCACATTTTTTAAATATTTTGAAATAAAAAAAATCGATTTATCCATACAGGTTGATTGATTAGTGGGGTAAAGCTCCGTAGATCCGTTATAGTAATAGATAGCAATAAAAGTTAGTAACAAAAATTGTAGCCAACTTTGATTACAGATTGATAATCAGTAATCGTAAATTGTCAGTTTTAGACAATTCAGTCATGGCTTACCTAAAATTGGGATAGATTTAGACCTGTAATTAATAATTTGCTCTGAAAAATAAAAAAATATCTCGAAAACTAATAAATTTAGACATATGTAGGGAATGTTATATAAAAATTAAAGTACGGTAATGGTACTTTTCGATAGTGATATAAAATACAAGGTGTTTCATCTAAAATTACTGAGAAAATAATGTACTTGCGTTTTGACTCACCCTGTATTCAATATAAATAAAAATTAGCAATATCGATCATTTATGAAAATTTTGACAATAAATACAAAAATATGACATGAATAAACCATTGCCATTGTGCTTATTTTTATTTATACAGGAAGTTAAACTTGTTACGATTTTCATATAAAATTGGTTATAACTTTGTAAATACCCTGTATAACATACCAAACCTTTATATTTTTGTAATGGAGAAGTTAAGAAGATTTCGAATATAAAATAAAATACAGCGTTTTCCATTAAAAAAAAACATAACTTTGATCTGCCACTATGTTATCGAACACCCTGTAACCTTCTAACTAATTTTGTAATGTGAAACTCAAAGTTGACTACAATTTTTGTTATTAACTTTTATCGCTATCCATTACTATCACGGATCTACGGAGCTTTACCCCACTAATCAATGATCCTGTATAATAGCAGTTAAATATTGCATTGTTAGCTAGTTCTAAGTTATTCTGAAAATTTCAGTTACCTAGGTAGCCTAGAACTATTTTTAAAATGGATTACAAAATTTGCGAAGACCGTGACACAGACCAAGCCAAGTATATAAAAACGTTTTAATAAAAATAGCTGTGATCTCTCGTTCACTTCTATGATTACAACAATGGGTACTCGATGCTTCCAGAATAGTCAAGACACAATTAAATGGTGCCCAGACCAGAATAAATCGCAGTCTTGCAGAAGAATAGAGATTGGCACAAGTAAGTTTGATATTTATCGAGCAACAAAAGTTCATCTTAAGGTAGGTACACATATGCGAGCCGAACCGTTTACGAACGCTATATTCGTATTTGTACGACGCGAACCGATTGTGAGTTGTTCGTTCGTCGCTCGTCACGAACCACGGCCTGTGGTTTCTTGGGACGAACACAAAGGATATTCGCAGTTCAATTTGGACTGTGTCAACAGCGATATTGTCTGTCCGTGTCGTCGCATCGAGATTGTGTGACTTGTTCCTCGTTTGAATTTAGTTCACACATATGCGAGCAGTTCGCGAACAGTTCGGCTCGCATATGTGTACCCATCTTAACGCTGGACTCAATATTGTCTGAAATTAAAAAGAAAATAATCATATACTAACCTGATACGCCGTTAAGGTTCTGGAATATTTCACTTTTATGGTCCAGCTTGATTTGAGCTTCGTCCCTGAACTGCTCGTCCAAATACGCCTTGGTGCAATACAACTGATCGTCGTCAGTATCCTGGATTTCATCCCTAGTTAATAATTTGTAGATTTCGGGCGCGTATCCTATAAACATTCCCGAATTTAGGAACCGTTTTCCTTCAATGGCTTCCGGATACTGATCCGCTAGTTTCGGATCCGGCCAGCAGAAAGGCTCAGCACCGAAAAGAATCTTAGCACCTAAAAAAGTTTGGGTATGAGAAGAATTTGTTTTAGAATTCACTAGAATTTATTTCTTCGATATATAAAAACCGGTTATTATGATGTTGTTCGTACTTTTTAAGGGCATGGGCGCAAAATGTTTAATTTGTTTTATATGTATTAATTTTTTTCGAATTATGAGAAAAGTAATAAATATTTTTGAAAAATTTAAACACAGTATGAAAGATTACATTATTACTGTGGGCTGAAAGTCCCTGAAAACTTCTATAATGTTTATTTTAATAAGTTACAGGGGTGAAAATAAAAGAAAAAATTTAATGTAATTTTTAATTGCAAATATTTCATCCAAAAGAAACTTTTTATTTATTCTAAGGGATTTTCGGCCCTCAGTAATAAGTAACTTAATCTTTCATTTTGAAAACACATTGAAAATTTTTACAGGCGACATTTTGCGCCTTCCCTTAAGCAATAATTAGTAAAATATCATAACATTTCTACAACGTTTAAATAAGTAAGTGCAAATAATTCGCTCCGTGCGTGGATTTAACTCCTGTTTCATTATTTTTTATCAGATTTTATTGCATCCCTTTACACAGTTTCAAAAGTTATGCAACAACCCTTGTATTCACGATTTTTACACTTTTATAAATCCATATCTTTATCACATTATTTAATAGGCCTTTTTCATATAAAATAGACCTTTTTTGGTTTTGTATTTTATTTAATTACTCATTTAATTGATCTGCTTTTGCCAAGGTGTAAACATTTGAAGAATTGATGCTGGTAAAATTTGGGAAAACGTCATTTAGGTATAATAATTGAATAATAGAATTTAATTTCTGAGTTGGACCGTGCAAGAATTATCGCTTTAGTTGAAGAAGACCACTCAACGGTTCGTGGCGGAAAGTGTGGGTGTTTCACAGAGAGATGTCTGTCTGAATTTGATATAGAATAGATCTCCCTGGGGTAGACCACGAGTTACCAATGAGTAACATAATAAATATATCAGAATTTTCATTCGCACAATTTCCAGATTTCTTCTATGTCTGGGCCCTGATTCTAATTCATTTCGACAGTCGCAATTTCATTTCGACACCGCCATGACAGCCGCAGAATATAGCGATTCTTATTCATTTCGATATTAGTTACAACTGGGGATATTAATCTTATCATGTTGAGACTGCTCAGAATTTGGGTTGGCGCTCCCGTTTATTGGAACTTGTTGATAGTCTGGGAAAATTATCGAAAAAATGCCATTTTTGGGAAAAATTATTTACCAGCTATTTTATTGCTAAAATCGAATCTTAAGATTGCATATACAGTGCGTCCATAAAGTAACGCATAAATTCATTATTTCGTAAACCAGCGACATTAATGAAAAATCCTGAAACGGGTCGATTTTTATTTTTAGATTCAGATTTTTTGGCATATATATCATACTAGTGACGTCATCCATCTGGGCGCGATGACGTAATCGATGATTTTTTTAAATGAGAATGGTCATGTGATAGCTCATTTGAAAGGGTATTCAATTCTCTATTCACTAATATAAACATTTACCTAATTATTTATACAAGGTGTTCAAAAAACATTTTTTTAATTAAAATAATTGAAACAAAAAGAAGAATGTACGTAATTTATTTAATTCAAAATACGTTTTACTGTTGTCAGAAAACAGGAAAAAAATGTTTATTTGAGAAATAAATATTGTTTTTTGCTTAAATTCAATGTTAAAGCTGCCACCCACCTGTCGCTTGGCAGTTTGAACATTTCGTTTAAGCGAAAATCAATGTTTATTTGTCAAATAAAATTTTTTTCTGTTTACTGACAGTAGTAAAATGTATTTTGAATTAAATAATTACATTATATTCTTCTTTTTGTCTCACTTATTTTAATTAAAAAATGTTTTTTGAACACACTGTATAAATAATTATGTTAATGTTTATATTCTTGGATAGAGAACTGAATACCCTTTTAAATGAGCTATCATATGACCCCTATTCTCATTTAAAAAAATCATCGATTAAGTCATCACGCCCAGATGGATGACTTCACTAGTATGATATATATGCCAAAAAACCGTAATTTAAAAATAAAAATCGACGTGTTTCGAGAATTTTCCTTAAAGTAACCACTTTACGAAATAACGAATTTATGCGTTACTTTATTAGTAGGTATGACAAGTCCGCAGAAAGTGTGTTATTTTATTTATAAACAAATTAGCACTTCTAAATCTTCTTTATTTTTCAATTAGTGGTCTGTAACTCCTAAAATTTTTCCTTTGAGCCAAAAACACTCAAATAAAAATTCACCGTAATTTAGTTCTGCACAAAGTTATTTTTTTTCCGATTTCCTTCAACAAAAATTTTACTCAGAAAATTCGAGTTTTCCCAAAAAATCTGCAATTTTCAATTAAAATTTTAGGGAAGTACCTAATTATTTATCAATAATTAAATAATTGATGACATGAAAGATTTATTATAGTAGATTATACAGAGGGGCTAAATTATGGAATAAATTCATTTCTTTAAAACGGACGATTTTGGAGCAAAATCCCGAAAGAGGTCGATTTTTATTTTTAAATTACAATTTTTTGGCATATATTTCTTACTAGTGACGTCATCCATCTGAGCGTGATGACGTAATCGATAATTTTGTTAATGGGAATAGGGGTCGTGTGGTAGGTCATTTGAAAGGGCGTTCAATTCTCTATTCAGTAATATAAACATTATTATCATTAGGTATTTATACAGGGTTGCCAAAAAAAATTTTTGAATTAAATTAATTGGCGCAAAAAGAATGTATGTAATTTATTTAACTCAAAATACATTGTACTGCTGTCAGAAAATAGAAGAAAAGGTTTATTTCACAAATAAGCATTTCTTTTCGCTTAAATTAAATCACAAACAGCCTCCCTCCTACCTATTGGCAGTTTGAACATTTAATTTAAGCTAAAAGCAATGTTTATTTGCAAAATAAATATTTTTTTCTATTTTCTGACAGCAATAGAATGTATTTTGAGTTAAATAAATTACATGCATTCTTCTTCTTGCGTCAATTAACTTAATTCAAAAATTTTTTGGCCTCCCTGTATAAATAATGATATTAATGTTTATAATACTGAATAGATAATTGAACGCCTTTGTAAATGAGCTACAACACGAACCCCTATTCCTATTTAAAAAAAATAATCGATTACGTCATCACGCTCGGATGGATGACGTCACTAGTTTGAAATATATGCCAAGAAATTTAATTTAAAAATAAAAATCGACCTGTTTCGGGATTTTTCTCTAAAATCGTCCATTTTAGAGAAAATGAATTTATTCCATAATTTAGCCCCTCTCTGTATATCAGGAGACCGGCGACAATCTAACCAATAGTTTAGCAATAATTAAAATGTTAATTAAAAAATTTCGGTCGAAATAATAACCAGAAAGATTATGATACACCAGAATAACTATGATTTTCGTATAAAAAAGCACTATACCTATTCAACGTTCCTTACAGGATTGAAATTGGACCATTTGAGCGGTCTCAGGAATGTTATAAAGAAACAATTTTTTGGCTTATAAACAAATAGAACCCCTCAGAAAATATTAGATTTAATTAAATTAAGTTAACGCTGTTGAAAAGGGCACGGCTTCTGTGTCCTTTACGAAGAAAAACAAATTGAATTGCGAGGAGTGATTCCAGGTATAACCGGTCAAATTTGACCGGCATTTGCGACAGAGTTATAAACAACAGGATTTTAATCTTTGAACCATTAGATACCTTTTAATTCCGGTCCTCTTTGTACATACAAATTTTCATATCTTCAAGACACTTATAACAAAAAAGATTTATGTCACTGTCACCAAATTATTTAATTATTGATAAATAATTACTTCCCTCAAATTTTAGTTGAAAATTAAAGATTTTGTTTGGAAAACCCGAATTTTCCGAGGAAAATTTCCGTCGAAGGAAATTGGAATAAATTATCAATGTGCAGAATTACTGTCAATTTTTATGCGAGTGTTTTGGTTTAAAGTTAAAATTTTCGGAGTTATAGAGCAATAATAAAAAAAGATTTCGGAGCACTAATTTGTTTATAAACAAAATAGCACACTTTCTGTGGACTTTGCACAGCTATATTACTAATATAGGAAGTCTTAAGATTTGATTTCAGCATGTCCAGCAATAAAATAGCTGGTAATTAGTTTTTCTTGTTTTTTACTAATTTTCCCAGATTATTACCTTACATCTTTCATTGAGTTGATGATTCATGTTGTGGACATTCTCAATTATTATATTTCTAATTTAATACTATTCTATCTAATTCCTCAAAACAAGCAAATTTCAATTAAACCCAGCTATATTATAATACCTTTTGCTTTAGTTTTCCTTGCAAGAAATAAACAAAACACATCTAAACTAAACCTAACCTCGCTTTTGGCCAATCATTCATCTCCGTGTCAAATAATTTCGACAGTCGAAATTATAATATCAACACCCTTTTTAAAGTCGCTATTAATTTCGATAGTCGCTATTTCATGACGTCACTTCGTTAGTTCAACTAAAATCCACAAGGCTCGCACAATCGCATTTCAACCGTCGCCATATTGAAAGCGACTTGTTTAGTGTCGAAATTTGATTTAGAATCAGGCCCCTGGACAAGCCCTCCAAAGAGACTTCAGACATGCTACAGAGTCAGATTATCATTGGCTACAATAAGAAAAAGAATTTTGGAGTCAGGTTTGAGGAGTTGTTGAGCAATAAGAGTTCCTCGGCTACAACCTACATAGATATGTTTTGCACCGCCTTCAGTGGGCTCAATAACACATGTTTTGGAAATGTTTCAACAGTCAACAAATGTTTCACACTCTCTCGGGACGAGACCAGAATCTGTTAAAATAGTGATAATCGGTGAAGTCGTGTTTGGCGAGAGCCAGTAAGACCTGCACAACTAGCCCATTCTCATCTCATACTTCTGTTCCGTTGGTGGTTAACGGAATCAATTAACTTAAATTAAATAAGTGTAAAAACAACGAACAGTAATATATTTATTTATTTTGGGAAAACAAGCGTGCTTCGTTTATATCTCGTAAGAGTTTGTTATTTTTGCGAGGGTGTGAATGAACTGCCCCGGGCGCCCGCTGTGACTATACTGATCGAGACCACAAAACTATTATGTCATCATATATGCGATTCTACAATATATGGCTAGAAAAGGCGATAAATTACTAAATCTGGCGTTTTAAAAGCTCCTTTAAAAGTTGACATAAAGAGTGTGGCCAATCTGGCAATTTGTGTTTCCCTGAAAAAGACATTAATTTTATACAATCTGGTTTTGTATTTTAGGAACGAAACACATGTGAATTTTAAATGACCCATATTATTTTCGTATAGAAAAGAAAGTTAATATTTAAAATTAGCAATTAAAAAAATAATAAATGAAGTGTATCGTTATACTTCCTTTCGCTGGTAGCAGTGTTATGTTTTGGGCAGGTATTATGGAAGGTGGACGCACGGAATTTGTGGTTATTGACGGGGCTCTAAAAAAGGACAAAGGTACATCACACGGATTTTAGAACCTCATGTGAAATTACGACGAGGAGCTGTGGGTGAAAATTTTGTATTTAGGGATGCTAAGACCCGCCTTCATAGGACTCAAGGTATTCTCCGTTTGGAGTGGCCTGCGATGTCTCCAGACATGAACCCCATTGAACGATAACGTGCATGGGATGTACTCTCCAGAGCTATTCGTGCCCGAAGGAATCCTGCTAGAACCCATCATAAAGTTATAACGGTCTGTAGAGGAGAATCGTAACAGTAGTTTCTGAAAATAGTTAATAATAATAGCGACCATTTTGGGTGATACATAATTTTTAAAACTATGTGTATTTTTTGCACACCGTAAGTATATCGGAGTTTTTTCTTTTTTCGCAACGGATTCTTTTTTACCAAAAACTTATTCCATACTACATTTACCCCAGGCTGTGGGTGAAAAAACGTGTTATAATTCAGGTATTTTTGAAACCTATCAGATGTTGTAAAGGACGATGCCAGGAATAACTTATACTAAAATGTAACCAAAAATGTTGTGCGCTTTTTTTATTTATGACGTTTTTCATTTATTAAATTTGCTATTTTTAAATATTTTTAATTTTGCAGCTTAGGATATTCATTTTAGAGAAAAACTTTTAAATAGAAAGTTGTAGTAAATTAAAAAATCTACAGTTTGAGCTATGTTTAAGCTAAGTTTAATTTCTTTAATTGGTTATTGCAAAACAGCCTGCGAAAGGTCCAAAATGGCCGTTTTGTGCAATTGCATTATTTATTGTAAAAATGACTATTTTTATTTTTTAAGGCTTTAAAATGAAGATCTTTTAATTCCAAACATAAAAAAATTTGAAAAACCCCATTAGTGAACTCGTGGCTTAGATATTATAAATTGTTTATCCCCATAGGTCAAATGTCAAAGGCAATTACTTTTTGAAAAAAAATCGTAGAGTTAATACTAGATCCACTCTCTTTCTAAAGACATATTTTCATATTGTAATACAAATAAATGCATAAAACATTTTTTAATCTCTTATTTCGGGTTTTAAAATAAGGGGAAAATTTCTTTATAAACATTTAGAAGTGAAGCGGCCCCTATACGTCCTATGAGTTTCTAACTTGCAGATTATTGTTACTGAAGACAAAATGAAGATTTAACACAAAATAAAAATTTTCTACGACCAACTGAAGCCGAGATAATTGTTTTTGTTTTCTTAAATCGTAGTGACTATTTATAACAATTAAGAAATTATTCCAACGTCATTGACTAAAGAAAGACTTATATTATCTTAAAATAAAAATTATTTTAAACGAAAATTACATTTAATTATTAAAAATGATTTTTAAAATGATTTATTTTTCTTAACTATGGTGATTTATTGTATCGGTATAACGAATAGTACATTGAATCATGGTTTTTGCTCCAGATTTTAAAGAATCGCTTGGATTGACATGAAATTTGGCATACACATATATAACATGTCAAAGAAGAAAAGTGATATTGAAAGTTTGGAATTAAAAGATCTTCATTTTAAAGCCTTAAAAAACAAAAAAGTTATTTTTACAATAAATAATGCAATTGCAAAAAACGGCCATTTCGGACCTTTCGCATACCGTTGTGCAATAACCAATTAACGAAATTAAACTTGACACAGCTCAAATTGTAGCTTTTTTAATTTTCTACAAGTTTCTATTTAAAAGTTTTTCTCTAAAATGAATATCCTAAGCTGCAAAATTAAAAATCTTTAAAAATAGCAAATTTAACAAATGAAAAACGTCATAAATAAAAAAGCGCACAAAATTTTTGGTTACATTTTAGTATAAGTTATTCCTGGCATCGTCCTTTACGACAACTGATAGGTTTCAAAAATTCCTGAATTATACCCTGAAACCGACCCATTTTTCACCCACAGCTTGGACTAATTGTCCACTTACCAGTTTGCTTAAACCTCCTAATGATCTCATCCATCTTCCCTAAAAATATCACATCGTAGGAATCCGTAAAAAGTACTAATTTTTTGCTGGCTTTATGTTCTTCTAGTGCTTTCTTCAACAAATTGAACTTGAAGCCTCCTCCCGGATGGGTTTTGACTTGTCCGCCTTTCCATTCGTGACCCAAACCCAGTATTTGCGGTTGGATGTTGAACTCGTTGGCTGAATGGAGGTATCTGTCGAAGCCGTTGGTTTGGTCGGTGGCAACTGTGTACACGAGGATATCTGAAATAGGAATAAATGTTTAAAAAAAGACAGTTTAAGATTTAATTTGGATACAGAAACTACATTCGTTTATGCACATTATTTCATCGTTCTGGTATATATATTTTTTGGTAATAAAAAAAACATCTAATTGTCTGTAAGTACATTATGTTATGATTTATGATGTAAGGGGTTAGTATACTATATTTTTTTGTTGTATAACGGAAGTTGCAGATATTAGCTCTATGTATTTTTTTAGTTTACCATACATACACTTTAACAAAAATACTGAAGGGTGCTCTTCGTTCTTCTTTTCGATTTGAAATTTAGTATATATGTTACAGTTCAAGTTGATTCTCAGTTAGAGTTGACTATTCCTAGTTCGAGTCAACTCAAAATAAAACGAGCAGTAAGAGTTGATTTGAAAAATTTAACTCAACTTTTACTAGTTGAAGTAGACTCTTCCTAACCCTTGTTAGTGAAAATAGATCGCGGAAAAAAGAGAATCAACTCTTACTAGTTTTGAGTTGACTATTCCTGGATCGATTCAGTAAATGTAGAATCCCACGTGCTTTTTTGATGAGTGCGCATCTCTTTGTTTTGACTGTTCACGGTTACTTATCACGATTTGAACATATCCAGTAACATTTTATTTCTAGAATCGGTCGTTTGTGTTGTGAAAGAATCAACTCTTACTAATTTATGTTGTGAAACAATCAACTCTTACTAAATGGCATTGGGAAGAGTATACTTTTTCTAGTTGGAGTCTACTTTTACTAGGAAATGTTGAATAAAAATCTTCATTTTATATTTACGATCAACTTTTACTAAAACCAGCCGTTTGAGTCGACTCAAATTAGGAATAGTCAACTCCAACCGAATAATCAACTGTACTTAACATACATATATCTAGTTAGCCGATTTCTATACATTCTATTCTATTTAAAAGCAAACAACATAAAGCGTTAGTGACAGATATGTATTATCACATAAAAACAAAATGACGAGGAAAGAGAAGACTCAGGATCTGTTTAAAATATATCTAAACGAAGCCTCGAGAAGGTGGAAAATATCCTGCTCTGGAATGGATTGCAGTCAAATATATTTGTACACCCTGTATTGGAAGTTATACTTGATAACATGGAGCACCGAGTTTTGGATTTCAGAAAGGGAAAATAACAAAAGGGTCAGGTAGCCGACGGTCATGTTTTTCAAGGCGAACCCCTTTTTAGTTCATGATTCGCTATCACGTAGATTAGTTTTTGATACACAAATATTATATTGTTAACAAGTGTAATAGGTAATAGTGATTATTACAGATACTTATTGCAACTCCATAGTTTTATTTAACATTAGGACTACGGGAAGTACAAGAGAGTGAGGAGACCTACCTCGTACAGCCTTCTTTTCACTGATGATCAAGTGATTGTAGCCCTGGACAAAGATGAACTATAATTTATGGCTAAAAGTTGTGTTGTTTGGTTCAGCCACCTAAGAACCTCGGAAACTACGGTAATCAAAAACAGCGAGCTAAATGGACTTTGAGGAAGAAGTCCTAGTGAGAAAAGACAAAAAGGATGGTAAATTAAATTGAGACATTGAAAAAACGATTAAGTAAAAGAAAAGGAGTACAAAGAGTTAATTCAAAACAGTATGAATGAACAGTAGAAAGAGTACAAGGAAATGAATAAAAGAGTAAAACAAGTACCTACTCAAGAAGACGAAACAGTTCCTGGCAAAATATTAGGTAGAAGTAGGTGCCTTAAATAGGAAAGAATAGAATCCACCAGTAAAAAATGGAAAGCTATGTGTAAAAACTGTGCTATTCCGAATCGAATAATGACTAAGAAACACCCTATAATATGTTGATGACCGTGTACCATGATCTAATTCTTCAACGTATTGCCAATATAAACCACATATTTATTTAAATTGAGTTAAAATGTATCTATACATCCTCTAACTAAACCTAAACAAAGTATTAAAATAATAATTTGATAAGATTTCTAAAAAAAAAATTTCATAATATGTATATTATATTTTAGTTACTTGTATTATAGAATGAAGTAATGAAGCTTTAACACTACTGATATCTTTGTGTGTAACCTCGTCAACAAACATAATATTGTTTTGTTTTGATTAAATTCACAAAAATGTCTAATTTCCTGTTTAAAATAAAACTACTTATTCCAAAATAAGTATTAAAGGGAAAGGCGCAAAATGTCGCCTTTCAACATTTCCAATGTGTTTTAAATGTATTAATTTTTTTCGAATCCTGAGAAAACTAATAATTATTTTTGAAAAATTTACACGCAGAATGAAAGATTACATTATTACTGAGGGCCCCTGAAAACTTCTACGATATTTATTTAATAAGTTACAGGGGTGAAAATAAAAGAGATTATTTCATTCATAGGAGATTCTGACCAAAAGAAAGCTACAGAAATAAAAATTAAACTGATTATTTTTTGATGATTTTAACTTCCAATCGTATAGTAAGATATTTGATCACGTGTTTAATTCTGTCCAATCAGATTTAAATTATACTGAGAATTATCTACTGTAGAAAATTACCGATAGAATTTTTTTAAGTAGATTGTTTCTGTTTAATGGCAACCAGTTTCCTAGTTTTGACAACTGTCACGTTTAAGAAAATATCCTTAATATACGTATTAAAAAATAATCTTACGAATATCACACGACAGTAAGAATAAATAAGAAAATATTGCTTCATTTTTACTCAAAGTTGTCATTGGGCAATAGCCACTCGAGCCCTGCGGGCTCGAGTGTCTATTGCCAGGCAACAAATTTTCGAAAAACTGTCGCATTATTTTCAATTTATTCTCACTTAGTCTAGGCGCCAAATAGAGGTCACCGTGTCATTTTCAATTCTGATGGACAAACTCAACGGTTTCTTATGGATTTTGGGGTGCTGATTACGAATTTCGAGGGGGGATTTCGATCCGAGTGGTCAAAAAATTGTTATAAACAATTTAATTGTTTATAAATTGTTTATAAGGCTCTGGCTCATAAACTAAAAGAGATAAAAAAATGTTTCAAATAAAATTTGTTCAATAATAAAAAACGAGGAAACAACCGTTTACTAAACTTAAATCTGACAATTAGAACTCAAGATAATGTAAAATTAGTGCACAATGCAAATTGCAAAATAAGTATTTTTCGAAGCTTTACCGATCGTAATTCGGCTTCTACGCATGCAAATGAGCCTTGTAAGGTGTCCTTTTAAAGCTTAATTAAGAGGCTTCCAAACAAAGTTTGTTAAATTATTTGATCTTTATTTGTTTTAAAGTTATACCCGTTTGAATTTATAATTTTCTTAAAAAAATTGTACATTAATTTGTTTATAAAGGTTTCAAGCAAACTTGAGCTTTAACATTTATACTTTAATTAACAATAATTATAAAACAACTCAAAAGGAACAATTTGAGCTTACGAAAATGTTCGTAAGTTTATTTTTGGCTAAGATGTCGATATTTTAATGGCGCGCTATGAGGCGCAAGATTGGCTCACAGTCTTGTAAGTATGTATTCTTCGACGCTTTATCGATCGTAACTCGGCTTCTACGCATGAAAATGAGCCAATATGTGATATCCATATAAAAATGGATCGAGTTCTTTTGCAGCATCATCATTGCATATAAAACGAGCATTTATGATGTGGCGGCATACACACAATTGACGGGCCTTGATGATGCTGCAAAAGAACTAGATCCACTTTATATGGATATCATATAGATAATTAGACTCTGAAGCCTCAAAAAGTTTTAGTTTTACTGCCTACAAGAACAGACTTGTACCACCATGTAACTGTTAAAATTTCGCTAAGAACTTATGCAGATGTAAAAAGCTGATATTCCCTGTATATCTCTATGCAGATTTGCAGATGCATGAAAAAAATGTTTGTAAAAATAGTATTAATAAATAATATCAACCTACTTTTTAGTTACACTTCTGAAATATTAGTTTTTAATGTTTTTTTCTCATTTGGTGCAAAAAATAGAAGACAATGTAAATAGAATGAAAGGTGATACGAGGTACAGTATGATGATTTAATTATAAGAATTATATGATAAAATTTTATTAGGATCTTCAAAAATGAAAAATGAAGATAACGTATGAATACATAGAAATTATAATTTGCATCAAGAAGTTAGCGCGTGAACCTTTACGCGGTGAGCCGATCTTGCGCCTCACAGCGCGCGCCATTAAAATATCGACATCTTGGCCAAAAATAAACTTATGAACATTTTCATAACCTCAAATTGTTCCTTTTGAGTTTTTCTATCATTATTGTTCATTAAAGTATAAATGTTTATAGCTCAAATTTGCTTGAAACCCTTATAAACAAATGAATGTACAATATTTTTAAGAAAATTGTAATTTCAAACGGCTATAACTTTAAAACAAATGAAGATCAAGTAATTTAACAAACTTTGTTTGGAAGCCTGTTAATTAAGCTTTAAAACGACACCTTCTAAGACTTATTTGCATGCGTAGAAGCCGAGTTACGATCGATAAAGCTTCGAAAAATACTTATTTTGCAATTTTCAATTTGCATTGTGCACTAATTTTTCAATTAGTATGATATAATTGATCCAAATAATGGCATAACCCAGACATCCAAAGTGAAAGGTATCCTCCAACACCAAATTGTTCTATATGGTCCACATAATGTTCAGAAAAAAGTCACACCATTTTGAGCGTCGGGTTTGGGGGGGGGGGGAGAGGGGGAGAAGTCGGTAAATTCGTAGTTTTTTAGGTTTTTCGTCAATATTTCTAAAACTATGAGGTTTAGGATGAACAACCTTTTATACAAAAATGTTCTACATTAAATTTGCAATAAAAAAGGTCCTATGCATAATCCTTCTAAAATGAACGGTTCCAAAGTTACGGAGGTAGTATAGTATAATTGGTCCAAAAAAGGCCTAACCCAGACATCTAAAGTAAAAGTTTTCCTTCAACACCAAATTGTTCTCTATGGTCCACATATTGTTCAGTAAAAAGTTACACCATTTTGAGCGTCCGGTTTGGGGGGGGGGGAGATAGGGGAGAAGTCGGTAAGTTAGTAGTTTTTTTTTACATTTTTCGTTAATATTTCTAAAACTATGCTTTAGTGGAGGTTTTCGATACTTTTTATATTATCTGGGCAATTGATGATGATTTTGGGTAGTGAGGTTGACGTTTCTTCAAGGGCTTATCACTAGCATATCATCGGCCACTGAAATAGCAAATTTTATTTACAAAACACAATCCTGTTAAAGAAAATTTCTATAAATTGCCCAAAGAATATAAAAAGTATCGAAAACCTCCACTTTTTACCCTCCGTAACTCTGAAACCGTTGATTTTATAACAATTATGTATAGGACCTTTTTTGTTTTAAATTTCACGTAGAACATTTTTGTATAGAACATTGTTTTTGCTAAAGCGTAGTTTTAGAAATATTGACGAAAAACTTAAAAAAACTACTAATTTACCGACTTTTCCCCCATCTCCCCCCCAAACCGGACGCTCAAAATGGTGTAACTTTTTACTGAACAATATGTGGACCATATAGAACAATTTGGTGTTGAAGGAAAACTTTTACTTTGGATGTCTGGGTTAGGCCTTTTTTGGACCAATTATACTATACTACCTCCGTAACTTTTGAACCGTTCATGTTAGAAGGATTATGTATTGGATCTTTTTTATTTCAAATATAATGTAGAACATTTTTGTATAGAAGGTTTTTTATGCTAAACCGCACAGTTTTAGAAATATTGACGAAAAACGTAAAAAGCTACGATTTTACCAATTTCTCCCCCCCCCCCCCTTCCCCCCCAACCAGACGCTGAAAATGGTGTGACTTTTTTCTGAACATTATGTGGACCATATAGAACAATTTGGTGTTGGAGGATAACTTTCACTTTGGATGTCTAGGTTTGGGTCTATTTATACCATACTAAATATCTTGAGTTCTAATTGTCGGATTTAAGTTTAGTAAACGGTTGTTACCTCGTTTTTTATTAGGGAACAAATTTTATTTGAAACATTTTTTTTATCTCTTTTAGTTTATGAGCCAGAGCCTTATAAACAATTTATAAACAATTAAATTGTTTATATCAATTTTTCGACCACTCGAATCGAAATCCCCCCTCGAAATTCGTAATCAGCAGCCAAAAATCCATAAGAAACCGTTGAGTTTGTCCATCAGAATTGAATATGACACAGTGACCCCTCTGGCGCCTAGACTAACTCTCTTGTGATATACCCGATTATTTTTTGATGATTTTAACTTCCAATCGTATAGTAAGATATTTGATCACGTGTTTAATTCTGTCCAATCAGATTAAAATTATACTGAGAATTATCTACTGTAGAAAATTACCAATAGAATTTTTTTAAGTAGATTGTTTCTGTTTAATGGCAATCAGTTTCCTAGTTTTGACAACTGTCACATTTAAGAAAATACCCATAATATACGTATTAAAAAATAATCTTACGAATATCACACGACAGTAAAAATAAATAAGAAAATAATGCTTTATTTTTACTAAAATTTGTTGTTATTGGGCAATAGCCACTCGAGTCCTGCGGGCTCTCGTGTCTATTGCCAGACAAAAAATTTTCGAAAATCTGTCGCATTATTTTCAATTTATTCTCACTCTCTTGTGATATTATACCCGATTATTTCATTCATAGAAGATTCTGACCAATAGAAAACTACAGAAATCTCAATTAAATCGATAATTTTTGATAATTTCCCGTCGTCAAGTATATTACGTCAGATGCCCTTCGTTGCTACGAAAAAATACATTCAGTGACATTAATGACAATTAATGTTTTAAAAATTATAAAAGTGATGACTTTCAACCGTCAAATTAATATTTATAACAACTGTTTGTTTAATTGTACTAATTTGTACTTGCATAAATAAATTACAAAACATTTTTGGTTTTGAACAGTTTTATTCATGAAATAATCGCAACAAATTGCACTCGATCTCTAAAATTAATATAGAATTTTAGAGCTCTTGTACAATTACTACTGATTAGTTCATTCATAGGAGATTCTGACCAATAGAAAGCTACAGAAATGCAAATTAAGGTGATAATTTTTGATAATATCCCGTCGTCAAGTATATTACGTCAGATGCCCTTCGTTGTTACGAAGAAATACATTCAGTGAGATTAATGACAATTAATGTTTTAAAAGTTATAAAAGTGATGACTTTCAACCGTATAATATTTTATATCAACTGTGTGTTTAACAGTACTAATTTGTACTTATATAAATAAATTACAATAAAATTTTGGTTTTGGACAGTTTTATTCATGAAATAATCGCAACAAATTGCACTCGATCTCTAAAATTAATATAGAATTTTTGCCCTCGTGACACTTTGACATAATTTCACTCGCCTTCGGCTTGTGAAATTAAAACTGTCAAAGTGTCACTCTGGAAAATTTCAAAAATTTTAAAGCTCTTGTGCAATTACTACTGAAAATTTAGTGATTTTTAATTGCAAATATTTCATTCAAAAGAAACTTTTTATTTGTTCTAAGGGCATTGAGGCCCTCGGTAATAACGTAATCTTTCATTCTGCGTTTAAAGTTTTCAAAAATAATTATTAGTTTTCTCAGGATTCAAAAAAATTAATACATTTAACACACATTGAAAATTTTGACAAGCGACATTTTGCGCCTTTTCCCTTAAAGGTCGCGGTATATTATCATGCACGGATCGTTTCCAGCACGTAGCGTAGTCTCCGAAAAACCTGGAGATGTCTGATACGATACGTTCCTGACAGTGTGAATTGTTCATATTTAAAGCCATTAAAATCAATATTTTTCGGAAACTAAGCGAAAGGCCACACGGGCAATAATTTACGGCGCCGTAAGAGCAGTAAACACGAGGCATTGGTTGACTAACTCCCTATTTCATCTACAATTGGTTAGTCAAATGCCTCGTCAGGTTTACTACTTACGGCGCCGTAAATTATCGCCCGTGTGGCCTTTCACTAAACGCTACGTGCTGGATTCGCTACGTGCATGATAATATGCTGCTATCTTAACTGCCAATAGGATTTGTCCAAATCAAAACCACCCAAATCGTTAGAAATCGATTACACCCAAAACTTGCTATTAGTCAAATAAATTTGAGACAGGTTTTCCTACTAGTTTTAAGATTGGTGAATCCATAATTGGAGGTGTGTGTTATTTAAGTTACAATTAATGGTAGGAGAGCCCAAGCGGGGATTTTTGCAGTTTTGACTCGAGTGCAGAAAATCACATGGGGAGAAACTGTGTATTGTATAGTCCTTTTCATGAGCATTTTTCAGTGCGTCACAAATGATAGAAAAAAAGGTAAGTCCGTGATAATACACATTTATAACATTTATTCTAACATGACATTTTAGTTAAATCTGACAGTTGTCACTTTTTATTTGCAATTTGGCATAAAAACAAATCAGTTGTGTTTATTGATTTTATAAATTGGTATTTTCTTTGATTTGTATAGTCTTATAAATTGTATAGATTATATTCGTAGATATATTAAGTATATAATTCGTAAATATTTTTTTTCTATTATAGCGCCATCTATCGACAACTAGAATAAATATTATAAATGTCTCTAATCACAGACGTGCCTTTTTTTCTGTCATATACAATTTAATGCGTTAAAAAGAAATCGAAAAACTGACGCACTGAAAGATGATAATGAAAAAAAGTTTACCCAGTATTATCTATGTATCCTTAGAAAAACTCGAAATCGTCAGATTAAGATAAGGTAAATTAAGTATTGTCCTTTTCATGATCATTTTTCAGTGCGTAACAAATGATAGGAAAAAGGGTAAGTCCGTGATAATACACATTTATGACATTTATTCTAACATGACATTTTAGTTAAATCTGACAGTTGTCACATTTTATTTTCAATTTGGAATAAAAACAAATCAAATGTGTTTCTTGCATTTATAAAATGGTATTTTCTTTTATTTGTATAGTCTTATAAATTATACAGATTATATTTGTTATATTATTATCTAATTAAAAAAAAAAAAATTTATTATGCCGCCATCTATCGACAACTAGAATAACTAGAATAAATGTTATAAAAATGTCACCGACGAAATGTAATCACCGACGTGCCTTTTTTTCTGTCACATACAATTTAATGCGTTAGAAAGAAATCGAAAAACTGTGACGCACTGAAAGATGATCATGAGAAATACTGTACATGGAAAACAGTGTATATTTCAAAAATTTGACGATTTGAACGGGGCGTAAGAAAATGGGTGAGTCACACACTTTCACAAAAAGCGAATATTTCGCGAAATGAACGTCAGATCGAAAAACTAAAAAATACGTGTTCAATATTTTTTAAAAATCAATCCAATGACACTATCGGTGGTACTTTAAAAACTTAAATAGGAGCCTCATTTTTATTGCAGACTTGGATTCCTTACGTAAAAATAAACAACTTTTATTACATTGTGATACATTTTTTCGAATTATGGATAGATGGCGCTATAATCGAAAAAACGATTGTTGGAAATGGAAAATTAAATTAAATTGAAAGTCCCCCACCAAAATGGAAAACTTAACTTTTTTTGGTTTAGGACCTAATCTTCACAACCCAATAGGTCCCTATATAACCTACAACGCTCGAGTAACCGCAAATTTAGCATATCTACTTGCCTACCCTACTATAAGTAAAAATGTGCTCTTTTGAATACACATGGGTTAAAATGAATTAGGTGTTTCCTTAATTTTAGGAATTTTTACACCTATATGAAGTTTTTCGTAGATTTCTACGAAAAACAAAGTAGATAAAGTTCAAGTCGATAAAGCAAGTCCCAAACTTATGCAACATTATCCCATGACAAAAATCATAAAAAAAGCTAACATAAATGAGATCTTATAACAAAACTTCAATGAAATAGTACCAAGTTCAACGCCCTGTCTTATTGAAAGGGGTACAAGAGCAACGACATGTAGTCGTAGTTTTAAGTAACTGCCAAAATTCATAAAAATTGTTGATTTTGCTGAAATAACATTAACATATCGATAATTACATATTAAAAGTTTGAATTAATTTTTTGGTACACACGGTATAGCGGTCTTAAATCAAAGCAACCGCTTCAAGAATGTTCCAGAACAATCGCAACAATTATTCTGTGGAACGTGGAATGGCACATGTGTGTTTTAAATACACATTGCATCACTGCCGCTGGTCGTAAAATTAAAAATAACAAAATGATTAAAGAAACAGGACACTCCACAGCTTCCTATAATGCCAATGTATCTTTTAAAGTTTATCAATTATAATTGATAGTACTATCTTTAGTTTATATAATAAATTATAGTCCGTTACTACAGCAATTCTGATTTGATAAAAAATTTAATTATAACGCAATGTTATGATTTATTGGTTTGAATTTAAGAAGCAATGATCTAGAGGGGCGACGTGACATAGTTTAATCTATTATTTATATAAATCTATTAGACCGGGGCACGGGGCATTTAGGAAAAAATAAATCGATTTTTAAATACAGCACCTAGAGACTTTCAACTTTTTACATTGTATTCGGGATAACGATGAAACCAGGAAAAGAAGTCTACTATATAAAAATGGGTGGAAATGTATAATTTCACTAGCTGACCCGGAAGACTTCGTACTGCCTCAATAGATAAAAATAAACTTTTGTACACAATAAACTTAAAATAAACAAAAGGAATCCGTAATTAATAAACAAAAATTTCTCGATGTGAATGATAGTCCTGTCGCCAGTAGGGGTACAACGGCCTCCTTAATTCAGATGGACTTACCCAAGTTTTCTTTATGTATTTTGACCCGTAGAACACGAATTTTTTGGGTAACAGTCGATCCGGATGTCGATAAGATTGTTATAAACAAAGAACTCGAGGAATCGCATAACAGCGATTTTTCGCAAAACAAAACATTTTTTTGTATTTTTTGGCTCATCCTAAGCAAAAAAAATTTTCACAAGTTTTTTCGTAGGATGCATAGTTTTCGACATAACCGCGGTTGAACTTTCAAAAAATCGAAAAATTGCAATTTTTGAACCCGAATAACTTTTGATTGAAAAATAAAATAGCAATTCTGCTTACCGTATTTGAAAGTTCAAGTCAAATTCTATCGGTTTTGATTATTTTCATTGCTAAAAATTAATTTTTTTATCGTTAAACGAAGCTATAAACACATAGTGATCGAATGATGTTTTCAATGCATTTCTAATTTGAAATCGAACGAGTAGGCGCGCATACCGAATTTCTACGTATATTACGTACATTAAAACGCATGCATTGGGCACGGGAAACACTATGTGTTTATAGCTTTGTTTAACAAATAAAAACTTAATTTTTAGCAATGCAAATAATCAGAACCGATAGAATTTGACTCGAACCTTCAAATGCGGTAAGCAGAATTGCTATTTTATTTTTCAATCAAAAGTTATTCGAGTTCAAAAATTGCAATTTTTCCGATTTTTTGAAAGTTCAACTGCGTTTATGTCGAAAACTATGCATCTTACGAAAAAACTTTTTTTGCTTAGGATGAGCCAAAAAATACAAAAAAATGTTTTGTTTTGCGACAAATCGCTGTTATGTGATTCCTCAAGTTCTTTGTTTATAACAATCTTATCGACATCCGGATCGACTGTTACCCAAAAAATTCGTGTTCTACGGGTCAAAATACATAAAGAAAACTTGGGTAAGTCCATCTGAATTAAGGAGGCAATTGTACCCCCTGGCGACAGGACTATGAGGTTTTATTATTATTTTTAATTAATTACACATGAAGTTTGAAGTAATAAAGTTTAGTTAGAAGTAACAAAATAAAGTTTGTAGTGCAACACTTACAATCTTTTTGTTTATTTTATAATGAATATAACCTTATTCTTTATAGCTTTATTTTATCTACATTCAAAATAACCCTGTATTTATAATTGGGTTCGGGGTTGTCCAACTATATAGGTGTTGATTAATCAAAATAAAATTAAATATCATTAAATAAAAAGAAATAAAATAAAATAAAATAGACGGAAATAAATAAAATACTTAAATTAAATAAAATTAAATAAAATTAATTAAAATTAAATAAAATTTTATAATGTGCTGCTTGTTCTTCTCGTGTGCTCAGAACTTTTCTCCTGCTTGCCGTTCGTCAGAAAAGTTCGGTTTAGAGATATTTTTTGAAAATTTCGAAAAATTAAAAAAATCATATTTTGCCCAATATAAGTCCAAAAGTTAAAAAGTTGCACTTTTCTTCGATGGAATTTGTTGCTCGTTCTTCTTCTGTCCTCATAATATTTCTACGGCTTAAGATATTGTATTTCGGACACCGATTGCGCTAGAGAAAAAATTTTAGTACGATTCTGCTCAGAGTATACCTACTTAATTTCATATTTTTCACGTCATTATTGTGAGAGTTATGGCGTCATGGGTAACCCCCTTATGACGTACGGGTATGAAATATAGATAATAACCGACTCCCAGCCGGTCGAGTATACTTGCCAAATTTCATAAAAATCGGTCAAGTCGTTTCGGAGAAGTATGGCAACAAACACTGTAAAAACATCATTTTATACATATATGTAGATGTAACATTTTTGGTGGCTACTAAAGTGACTATATAAAACCGTATAAACCTTCCCTGAACTTCCACAAATAATTCAACATCAAAATTAGCCAAATCGGTCCAGCCATTCTCGAGTTTTAGCGAGACTAACGAACAGCAATTGATTTTTATATATAAGATGTAAAAATTTAGATGGCTATTAAAAAATAACGGTTGAAGATAGAAAAGTGAAAATTTAGGGTTGTATTTACCTTTCCCTTCCACATCACACAAAATTAAGAAAAAACAGTTTGACCAAAAAAATAAAAAAATATATTAGGGGGGCAGCCCCCGTTATGACGTACGGATATGAAAAATAAATAGCAACCTATTTTCAGTCCGGTCGTCTGACGTCGAATATACGTGGAAAATTTCATAAAAATCTATTTAGTCGTTCTCGAGTTATGTGTTGGTAACTAACACGACTTTCTTTTGTTTATATAGATGTAAAATATTTAAATGGCTATTAAAAAATAACGGTTAGTGATAGAAAAGTGAAAATTTAGGGTTGTATGTATCTTTACGTTCCACATGACGTAGATAACAACCTACTCCCAGTCCGGTCGAATATACCTGCCAAATTTTTGGGGTTTTTGGGATTGCTGAACACGAATATAACATCAGAACCGACGATCGGAACACTGGTGCCCAGGGTCACTGCCAAGGCACGTCATCCTCTGGAGTTTCGAGGGCTTTCGGATTTTCGACACTAAATTGATGCAAACAGATTACTACGGGGTCTTGGGGTTGCTAAGCACAAATGTGACGTCAGAACCGACAATCGGAACATCTACTGCCCAGGGTGACTACTAACTACATGCACGTCATCTTCTGGAGTTTCGAGGATTTTCGGGATTAAATTTATACAAACAGATTTCTCAGGGGGATTTTGGGCTTGCTGAAAACGAATATGCCATCAGAACCGACAATCTGGGCATTCAATACCCAGAGAGGCTGATATGCACATCATCTTCATAACGATACGCTTTAATTACTATTTGTGCTAATTTTAATTTTAATATTTTTTCTCAAAACGAAATAATATGGGTCATATAAAAGTCACCATTAATATACAAACCAGATGCTAAGAAAGACATGGTTTTACGAAACGAAATGCATCCCTTAACCATATGTTTTTGGTGTGTTCAGTTTAACAAACTGAATTCCCCATAAATTAATTATCATATCAGACCATTATGTCAACAACTCACTTTGGACATGCATTCCTTTTAAAACTGCAGAAGTGTTTCTGTTTTTATACTCCAGATCTAAAAAATTTATTGCCCATCTGGTCAGAGGGTAGAAACACAAACAGGTTAGCGTCTGTGGCTTTCTTAACAGTCTCTTCACAGCATGTGAACCACGCGGACACACCCGACTCTCGCTAACAGTCGACCCTCTTCCGAGACCTAAGCAAAACACCTTTTTGTTACCGAAATAAATAAATATTTTACTGTTCGTCGTTAACTTATTTTTATTATTTTTAATTAATTCCGTCAACTCACACCTACCGGAATATAGAGTTTCGAGTGTTTTCGGAGTAAATTGATGCAAACAGATTACTAGGGGGGTTTTTTAGGTATCTGAACACGAATATGACATCAGAATCGACAATAGGAACGTGTACCGCCCGGGGTGATTACTATGCACGTCATATTCTTGAGTTTCGAGTGTTTTCGGACTAAATTGATGCAAACAGATTGCTCGAGCGGTTTTTGGGGTTGCTGAACACCAATATAATATGAAAACCGACGTTCGGAGCACCTGGTGGCCAGGGTTATAGTTAAAGCACGTCATCTTCTGGAGTCCAAGGCGGATATAAATAAAAAAGAATATAATACAAATTAATATCGTTTGTTCTTAAGAACCAGCTCTTTATTTTTTACAATTAACAATTTGAACATTTTGAGGGCATTTTACATTTTTTACACTTAATTGACACATTTATGATTTATGGACACAGTCTGACTTAGCTAGTCTTGGACTCTTGATCTAGTCTTTTATTGATAATTTTTGTGAAAAGTTTATGATAGCAAACTGATAGGACGATAATTTTTTAAGTTTGTTGTGTCCCTTTTTGTGCAATTAGTCCTGTCGCCAGGGGGGGTACAACGGCCTCCTTAATTCAGATGGACTTACCCAAGTTTTTTTATGTATTTCGACCCATAGAATACGAATTTTTTGGCTAACAGTTGATCCGGATGTCGATAAGATTGTTATAAACAAAGGACTTGAGGAATCACATAACAGCGATTTTTCGCAAAACAAAACAAAATTTTTTTGTATTTTTTGGGTCATTCTAAGCAAAAAATGTTTTTACAAGGTTTTTCGTAGGATGCATAGTTTTCGACAAAAACACGGTTGAACTTTCAAAAAATCGAAAAAGTGCAATTTTTTAACCCGAATAACTTTTGGTTAAAAAATAAAATAGCAATTCTGCTTACTGCATATAAATTCTATCGGTTTTGATTATTTGCATTGCTAGAAATTAAGTTTTTATTTGTTAAACAAAGCCATAAACACATAGTGTTTCCCGTGCCCAATGCATGCGTTGTAATGTACGTAATCTACGTAGAAATTGTCTGTATGCGCGCCTACTCGTTAGATTTCAAATGAGAAATGCATTGAAAACATCATTCAATCACTATGTATTTATAGCTTTGTTTAACAATAAACAAATTAATTTTTAGCAATGAAAGTAATCAAAACCGATAGAATTTGACTTGAACTTTCAAATGCGGTAAGCAGAATTGCTATTTTATTTTTCAATCAAAAGTTATTCGGGTTCAAAAATTGCAATTTTTCGATTTTTTTAAAGTTTAATCTCTCTTATGTCGAAAACTATGCATCCTACGAAAAAACTGGTAAAAACATTTTTTGCTTAGAATGAGCCAAAAAATACAAAAAAATGTTTTGTTTTGCGAAAAATCGCTGTTATGTGATTCCTCAAGTTCTTTGTTTATAACAATCTTATCGACATCCGGATGACTGTTACCCAAAAAATTCGTGTTCTACGGGTCAAAATACATAAAAAAAACTTGGGTAAGTCCATCTGAATTAAGGAGGCCGTTGTACCCCCACTGGCGACAGGACTAAATAAAGCAAATTCCATTGAGAAGGGGTGAAAGAAGGGGTCATATTATTATTCTATATAAAAAACCCTTGATTTTTTTTAGAATTGGAAACAGAAAACGAGACGAAAACAAAAAATGGGACATCTAGGAAGGAAATAGAGATAGGAAATAGATAAAGGAAGAAGGAAATAGATAAAGTTGGTAAAAGAAAAATATTTAATCATAAGACTTTACGACATGTCGAATCATTACAGAACTTGAGGGACAACCTTATCTAAATTGAATATACTTAAGTGGGGAAAATGTAAATGTAGCACTTTTTCTGAGCACTTATTTCCCTGCACTTTATTTTTTGCGATGTCAATTGCAAAGACAAGACATTTTTATTGTAAAACAAGCTTAAAATAGTAAATTTTATGGAAACTAAGTAAGTAAAAAACCTTGATTTTAACAATAACTGCAAACAATACATGAAATATGATTCTCCAAGTTATTCTAAACTTACATTTTTATGCAATTCAGTGTAGGAAGTGTATTCACTGCATAATATCTTATATCAGAGACTAAACAAATGTTTTATTTTCTGTATACAACTTACCAATGTTCTCTTTGGGAGAAACATGAATAAATGAGGCGAATAAAATGAACACTAAACGTAAAATCGGCATAATGGCACACTCTTACTTTAAATAAATACTATCAAAATAATTAATTAAAAGTTACTGGAAAATTATAAAATATTTAAAACATGGCACAAATCTTCACCGACCTACAGCGGCGCATCACAGTCACTGAGGAGGAGAGTGAGAGGAGGAGGAGTTCTGTCAAATCGAAAGAAGAGCTCGCGGGGTTGCCGCGTCGTTTGTAATTTGTATCTTACCTGGGAAATTTAATTGAAAGGATCGGAAAAATTTTGTTTTCATTTTAAGTCACAAGTTACTCAATGTTAAATCTTATACGTATTCTAGTCAAATGTCTTTCGAAGTTTCTCTTGATTATATATAAATAATATAAATATAACACCTTTTTTATAACAAGTCTACAACTTCTTCTTAAAGTGCCTTCTCCTCAATGGAGATTGGCTATTACAATTGCAAATTCTTATCTGTCTTCAGTTTAGTCCTGTCCATTGTCGGATGTTTCTTAGCAACGATAGTCTTTTCCTTCCTAGTCTTCTCTTTCCCTGGATCTTTCGTTTTACTATAAGTTGAGCATATTGGTACTTATTTCTCAGTAGATATGTGGCCGGATATGATGTTTTTCTTAGTTCTCGTTCCTTGCCTATTATATGCAGCACTTCTTCGTTTAAGGTATGCGATGTCCATGAAATTTTAAGAATTCTCCGGTAGATCCACATTTCAAAGGCCTCTAACTTATTTATGGTTGATGTTTTAAGGGTCCATGTCTCAACTGCATACAGGGTGAGTCATGAGGAACTGTACATACTCCTACCTCGTATAGAGGCTCCTATGGGGAATAACAAATGACCATTAAAAAGTGTCTGCTCCCATTGTTTAATAATATACAGGGCGAGTTTCGCATTTTGACAGAAATTTGTATTCGTCATAATTTTTGAACGGTCAGATCGATGTGTCTCTTATTTTGGTCAATCGTTACACTATTACCACCCAATCAACTGATTTAGTCAAACTAGAAAAAAATCAGGTCCGGCTTTAAAAAATTAGTTCGTTTTGGTCTTAGAAAAAATTTCACCCTGTATACGCTTTTTGAAAACTCTAATATAAATTTTACAAATAAGACAAATAGGTAAATAGAATGGCATATTTATTTTTTCCCCCACACGATTACTTAATTTTTTATAAAAAAATTAAATTTGACTATGAATTAAAAGTTTGGTAAAGTGAACCATAGATTAAAAAAATTAACTTTTATTACAAAAATTAATTTTTTTTAAACAAATATTTGATTTATGTTTCCACCCAATCAACTGATTTATTCAAACTAGAAAAAATCAGGCCCGGATTTAAAAAATTAGTTCGTTTTGGTCTTAGAAAAAATTTCACCCTGTATACGCTTTTTGAAAACTCTAATATGAATTATATAAATTAGACAAATAGGCAATTAAAATGGCATATTTATTTTTTCCCCACACGATTACTTAATTTTTTATTAAAAAATCAAATTTGTCAAAATGGGAATTTTAACCTAAAAATGAAAAAAAAAAAATGAAATCACGGTAACTCGCTACAACTCTGTTCCATTTTAATATTTTTTTTCTGAAATTTTTACAGCACAGATCTTTTACTATTGTGAAGACTATAAAAATTGTTGTAGACTTTTAGTCTTCTTCTCGTAAAAGTTATGAATTTAAAAAAATAAAAGGTGCAGATTCGTGAATTGCAAAGTTAAATCGCAAAAATTAAGTGAAAAAATTTAAAATTTGTCTATTTGATCACGTCTAGGCTAAACTATAGAGTCCAAAGAGAAGTGTATGGGGAGTTCTAGATCTAGACGTGTTATAGAAAAAAAAATGGTGAAACTTTTAATTTTAAGGAAAACGCTGTTTAATTTTTTTTTGATGGTAAAATTGCGATTTTGACAAATTTGATTTTTTAATAAAAAAATTAAGTAATCGTGTGGGGAAAAAATAAATATGCCATTTTAATTGCCTATTTATCTAATTTGTAAAATTCATATTACAGTTTTCAAAAAGAGTATACAGGGTGAAATTTTTTCTTAGACCCAAACGAACTAATTTTTTAAAGCCGGACCTGATTTTTTTCTCGTTTGAATAAATCAGTTGATTGGGTGGTAACATAAATTAAATATTTGTTTAAAAAAAATTAATTTTTGTAATAAAAGTTAATTTTATTAAATCTATGGTTCACTTTACCAAACTTTTAATTCGTAGTCAAATATGATTTTTTTATAAAAAATTAAGTAATCGTGTGGGGAAAAAATAAATATGCCATTTTAATGGCCTATTTGTCTAATTTGTAAAATTCATATTAGAGTTTTCAAAAAGCGTATACAGTGTGAAATTTTTTCTAAGACCAAAACGAACTAATTTTTTAAAGCCGGACCTGATTTTTTTTCTAGTTTGACTAAATCAGTTGATTAAGTGGTAATAGTGTAACGATTGTCCAAAATAATAGACACATCGATCTGACCGTTCAAAAATGATGACGAATACAAATTTCCGTCAAAATGCGAAACTCGCCCTGTATATTATTAAACAATGGGAGCAGACACTTTTTAATGGTCATTTGTTATTCCCCATAGGGGTCTCTATACGAGGTCGGAGTATGTACAGTTCCTCATGACTCACCCTGCATAGAAGAGTCGACCAGACGTAGCATTTTGATAAACGTGGTCGAATTTCGAGGTTGATTTGAGAATCACATAGCAGTGTTTTGTTTTTTTTTTCGAAAGATTTTCTGGCCTATTCTATTCTTGATCTTATTTCTAGATCAGGATTTCAGTGTGTTCAAATCCGTTTTTGCTGCTATAATTTTAAAAATTTGGGAATATATAGATCCAGTTATTGTTAAACATGGATTTCAAAAGTCACGGAATTTTTCCATATTGTAATAGGTACCCATTGAAAGTTATGGTTATGAACTACAACCATATAAAGATTGGTTCACTTTTCAAGAACGCCAGGCAAATGAACCTGTCATCATCCAGCCTTCTGCATCCAAAGTTGAACATAGGTGTCCCCTAATTTCTTCCAGTTTTGTCGATCTTGGGCTTTCTGGAACCAATTCCCAGCAACTCTTTTGACGACGTCTGTCCATGACGGTGTAGGTAGTTTACTTCCACTTCTTCAGTCTGCTCGTGGTCTCCACACTGTAATTTTTTGGATCCACCTCCCGTCCTTCATTCTGGCTACATGGCCCTCCCAATTCCACTTCAGTCGTGCTACATGCTATTCTTTCTATCATCTGTGACGCCTGTTCTTCTGATTTCCTCGTTTCTAATTCTGTCTCTGAGACTCAGTTCAAGTAGTAACCGTTCCGTTCTTCTTTGGGCCACTCTAAGTTTGGATGCTGTGGCCTGGGTTAACGATAGAGTTTCGGCGCCGTAAATCATGACTGGAAGCACACATTGGTCGAACGTTTTCTTTTTCAGATAATTTGGCATATTGCTGTTGAATCTCAAGAATCTCCTTTGCATAGGCTGTATATGGAGCTTTTACAGACATATTCGTCTGTAAAAGCTCCATATGTAGCCTATGCAAAGGAGATTCTTCTTTGTAATTCGGCAGTTTGATTGTCCCTGGCAACTTGGATTTCATCTCCTAAGTAACTACTTATATTTATGGACCAATGTTATTAGGTCTGGATCCCGCGTATGAAAAAAAAGTTGATTAATAGCAAGCTGCAAATTTGTTAATAGCTTAAGGTTGTCTAGTCGGACAAACTTTGATATATGGGAACACTGGAACAGGGGAAGTTTTAATTGTGGAACAGGTTAAAAATTTGGAACGGTGAGACCACGAAAACGTCACATGTATTTTGTCCGACAGAACTTCCAATTGATTTGTTACCCTTTCATTAAACTCTCATGCAAAAATCAGACTGCTATTTATCACCTGTCATAATTCCTGTCATTTGACATGTTCTACGTGTTCCACTCATTATAATTCCCATTTGTTATTTGGTGGTAAATAGCAGCCTGATTTTTGCATGAGAGTTTAATGAAAGGGTAACAAAGTAATTGGAAGTTCTGTCGGACAAAGTACATGTGACGTTTTCGTGGTCTGACCGTTCCAAATTTTTAACTTGTTCGACAATTAAAACTTCCCCTGTTCCAGTGTTCCTATATATCAAAGTTTGTCCGACTAGACACCCTTAAGCTATTAACAAATTTTCAGCTTGCTATTAATAAACTTTTTTTCATACCCGGGATCCAGATAATGCAGCAGATCAGCTACAAACAGTCGTAGTATCTACTCACAACAACCACAGTCGCAAATAAAGTCAGTGCGTCTGAAGGCGGAGCCTTAACATCTTCAGACCATCGACAGAAAATGTTTGAAGAGTTGCTTCTGGAGCAAATAGAACAAACACTAAAAACTACCAACGGAATAAAAAGAATCTGGGCGGAAGTGATCACAGTCCCAGTTGCTAGTATGATGTAAGGAAAAAGTCTACTATAGAAAAATGGGTGGAAATGCATATGTAGATGTATTTTAAAGTGCATAAAATGCGTCCAAAAGTGCATAAACTTGTCAAAATAAGCATATAAAGGGTCATATTTTGTTACTCGGGGGTTTTGAGGCCGCTGAATACGATTACGCCATCACAGGTGACACCTACGCAGCACCAGGTGGGTGCCCAGGGTCACTGCTAAGGCACGTCATCTGAGGTTCGAGGTTTCTCGGCACTAAATTGATGCAAGGTACAACTTGGAAATTTTTGGAGTCGCTGAACACGAATACGCCATCAAAACCGACCTGCGGATCACCGGGTGCCCAGAGTCACTGCTATGACACGTCATCTTCTGAAGGTTCAAGGGTTTTCGGCATTAAATTGATGCAAATAGATTACTCGGACGGTTTTTGGAGTTGCTGAGAACGAATACGCCATCAGAACCGACACCCGACGCGTCTGATGTCCATGGTCACGTCAACTTCTGGCGTTTCGAGGTATTTTGGCACTATATTGATGCAAGAAGATTACACGAGGGGTTTTCGGGGTTACTGCTGAGCACTAATACGCCATCAGAACTGACTCACTGAGCAGCTGGTGCCCACGGTTACTCCTAAGGCACGTCATTTTCTGTAGTTTCGGAGGTTTTCAGCCTTGAATGCATGAAAATAGATTACTAGGCAGTTTTTGGGGTCGCTGAATACCAATACGCCATCAGAACCTATCCCCGAATCACCTGATGTCCAAGGTCACTGCTAAGGCATGTTGTCTTCTGGAATTTGGAGGGTTTGTGGGCATTGAGCACACAAAAAAAAACAATGCAAAAAGTTGCAAGTCTCTGGGTGATGTATTTAAAAAGATATTTATTTTGTGCTAAATGCCCTGGTCTATAAGCTGTAAAAATTCTAAAACTAGCGGCTTGAAAAACCCATCAAAATGAAAAATATTTTTTATTTAAAAAACAGCTAAGGATAATAGTACCAAAGATGACGAATCAGAAAAAGAGAATATTCGAAGTAAAAATAAAAATAATCAGAAAAAGTCGAGAAAAAAGAGATCCTTATTTGAAGAAGACAGTAGTGATGGCGACAGTATTGAAGAGAAACAAAGCAATTTAGGTAAGTAATTCTATTATAGATGAAGTGTGAAGTGGAGGAATTGGATGAAGAAATTAAGGCCATCGGTACATAATTCGCAAATATTTTACGGCTATCCCTACTTTTCTATCTTTACACGTCAAATTACGTGTAGTAAAATTCACACTGGTATTGATATGTAAACATTACTAATAGAATGTCATTCTACTTGACAATGTCATCATTAACTTTAAAGAGATGGCTTTTGAATGTTCTTAGATAACTGTTACAAATTTTTATAATTGAAAATGACCAATTCAGTTAATAAATGTGATAATTTTTTCACTAACTATGTATTCAGTGATTGTAATAATTTATATGTACAACAAAAACTAATATCTACTCAATCTAGAAAAGAGGAAAAGTGTTATGGTGATTTTTTAATAATATATTTTTACTATGGAACGCTTACAATTTTGAACATCTTTAACAACAAAATACTTGGGTCACATAATATATTCTGATGTATTCTCTTCTTGAATCTTCCATAAATAATAAACAATAAATATCTTTTTATTAAGTTCACGTCTTAAATCAATTATTTATCAAATACCCTATTAATATTATTTAATCAACAACTCAAAATATTCCTGAGGCCATGTCAAATATTTAAAACTGTCACTGTCTTGTCATCATATTCTATTTGACTCAGTGCGTTGTATGACAAAGATACCGAATGTTCGATTTGGAAAATATCACCACGGACATGTGGTGATTTTTTAAAATCCTGAAAAAACTAATAAATATTTTTAAAACATTTAAACGCAGAATGAAAGACTAAGTTATTATCGAGGGCCGAAAGTACCTTAGAATATATAAAAAGTACCTTTTAAATGAGATATTTGAAATTAAAAATCACACTACATTTTCTCTTAGTTTTTCACCCATGTAACTTATTAAAATAAACATTATAGAAGTTTCATTCTGCGTTTAAATTTTTCAAAAATACTTATTAGTTTTCTCAGGATTCGAAAAAAATGAATCCCCATTTAAATACCATTGCAGCCGAAAATACCCATCCCCATCCCCTTAAGTTCCTGATTGGTTTGTGGTTGAATTGTATTGTAAAATGTAGGTAGGTACAAATAAATATTTTGTAGCATATACATTAAGCCTAACCATTTACTCTTACTCTTACCCCGGCAAATTTGCTTACACTCTGATAGTAAAAATAGGTTACCACTTACCCCACACCAGTACTGTACAGTAATCCATGGACCGCAAAAATAAAAATAATAAAATAGAATTGGAAGGTATCTATGATTCACTCATATGTTTGTGTAGCAGTTTTAATGTATCTTCAGTAATTTTGCAAAAAATAAGTTAGATTTGACATATTTTTTGGTCAATGCACTTCAAACAGGAACTACTTAAATTCACGGTTCCACTTAGGTACTCCTGTGGAGCACGTCACATTTCTGGGTCATTAGTGTGATTACTATTAAGTTACTATATTAGTTGTGCAAAATCATAAATTCATTTCCTAACTTGGTAGTAACAGACGATATCAATAATAATAATAGGCGGTACTAATTGTATCATCCCACCAGGACTACTGTACCTACCTACTATTATTTTAAATCGTTACTGTAGAGAAGGCGGAACTGATTTGTTACTAATTGATTTTTAAGTACCTAAGTACTTCCTTTTTATTTTTAGATTTGAATGATTTGATTTGACATAATTTTTAATAAAAGGTACAATGGCAATGTTATGATTAACCAAGAGTTCATTGGACGTGAGCATTTTTAAGGCTTGATCTGTGCGTTTTCTGTGTTTTGTAGTAGGTACCTACTTAGTTCATCTAGTTTCTTGATTCTATTCTTTTTCTGGAACATACCTATCTCCTATCTATAATTTAATAAATCCTTGTTCCGTCTCAGCTTGTTATAGTTTCCTGGTGGGTATTTCATTCAGCTTTTGAATGTATTGTTTTCATCTTTCATAAAAGCCTAATGATATTATATAATTTGAATTGGCAACATTGTATTATGTTTTGTCCTCTCCTACGTAGTAGGCAATATACACTACATATTTCAGGAAAAGTTAATTTTTACTTACCCGTTTTTAAATTTGCAAATAAACTGGTATTATTTTCAGCATCACACGTAGTTCTTTGTGTTACATCACATTCTAGCTCTAAAAAAATAAGAAATATATTAAGTCTCTATCTGTTAAAATTATTGAAAATATTTTAACCTTTTTCTTTGAGTAGGTACCTATTTCAGTTCCTTTTTTCGTTTTTCTTATACATATTCTACATTTAGTTACATACATGATCATATTTATATTTTTAACAAATATTTTCATAGGAGTCTATTTTTTATGCATAATTGTTATTTAACAAAATTGGAAAAAATCGATAATTTTTGCTTTTACACCTTAGGCATGTAAAAATAATTGTAGAAGGTAAAAGTATCGTTGAAAATTTAATGTTTATTGTTTAAAAAATAGCAATAATTGGGAAAATAGTGTAAAAAATGGAATTTCTTCTTTAAATCTTTTCGACCCCTTATACATGACCTATAGCCTTTATATTCCACCTAGAATACAACTGAGACGTGTGCTAAATTTCGCTAGTACCGACTCAACAGTTTTTGCATATTAATTTTGCAATCCAGGGTCCGCAGTGGCGTAACCGGGGGTTTTGGGGGTATAACCCCCTCCCCCATTGGGATATGCATTTTGAGCTCTATACGCTTAACACCCTCCTTACATCCATACCCTCCAAGGACCCGCCAGTAGTTGTACCACCTTAGCTTAGAATCATTCTGATTACTCCGTTGAGGGTCCACAAAAAAATTGCAAACTTGAAAAATCATGCTGGGCTCAAAATAAACACTTCAAATAGTCGAAATTATTTGTATAGGTACATAAAGAAAGTCTAAGTTGGATTTATAGTTTGACGTAGCGTAGACGTAGACGTAACGGAGACGGAAGAAACGGACTGGAAACGTAAGAAAATAATGGGTGAGTTCGGACGACCACAGCGGCTGGACAGCTGAGCCAGCAGTAGCTGTCAGACGTCACCGCTGGAAGCCAGCCGCTGAGAGATTTACTAAGCTTTCCCTATCACGGCTGGATTCAACCACTCAGCCGATTTCTGCTGACAGCCAGCCGCTATGGTCGTCCGAACGCACCCAATATGCCAATTTATAATTCGACGTAGCGGAATTTTTGCGCATGAGTAGAAAGAATGACTTAATTCAACAACATAGCCTATGCTATACTTAAATTATGAATTATACCTACATTATACGAACCGTAAACAAACTTTGTGTTTATTCATTTATACTATTATTTATTATAATATATAGGTATCCGATCCGTTTTGGTGTTACATGGATTCGGAAATACACGAAGGTATGCTCCTTAGTGTCGTGGTATTTCCAACTATTTTGTTTCATTTCCTACTCTTTAAAATGTTTAATGTTTATTGGATTTATCTATCGTATATGTGTGGATAACCCAGAATTAGACTAATAAACAACTCATATTTATCTGAAATATTGAAACTACACCATGATATATTTTTATTAAATTAATAACTTAATTGTAACAAATAATTAACAAAAATCGAATATGTTAATAAACACCTTAACCTTGTAATGATAGGCTGACGCTCCGTCCAAACATCGACACTCGGAACCGTGCGATTCTCTCAAATCGCGCAGGTGCCCCCACTAAGTTCCACCTCTCCGAACCAACGCCGCCAGAGGGATATTTAAGAGCATCGTAAGCGACGATCCGGCAGTCCTGAACGACCGTTCTGGGCTCCATAACCAGCCAAGCGAAGTGAGCGAGGCCGGCCAACCTGAATCGCGACGTGCACCGTTCGTGAGGTGATTCGTAAACTCAGGCAGGCCAACTCGAGACGAGACGCACGGTGTACCGAAGTGAGGTAATGTGCGACTCGTAATTCAACGGAGGCAAGCGTATTGAGCGAGCCCCGATAGATATAATATATTTGAATACCTCTGTTAATTTTGGTTCTTCTGTTACAGACGCCCATCCGGAGGAAGACTTCGCTGGAACGGGATAAAATATCAAATTATTATTTTGCGTTATATTGTTATAATTTAGAGTTAATAAATTTGCTTTGTTTTCAACCTGTGTTTTACTGAGTCTGTCGTCCTGAAAGAACTACCCGTTACAAATTTGGCGCCCGAGCAAAAGTCGAAATATACGCAAGTAAACGTCGTTATTCGACGCCCAGATAATAACAAAAATGCCGACAGAGAAAGACACAGACTCAGTATCAGGTGCCACGACGGGTACGTCATGGATAAATCGTCTTTCCAAAGAGGAATTACAGCGCGACGCCGAAAGATGCGGGTTGGATTCCAAAGGAACCGTCGACGAGTTAAGATTAAGACTCAGAACCTTTTATAAGGATCGCGGGGAAGCGACAGGAACAATCCCAAAAAGCAATACTTCCAAGGAAGCCGAACCAGAAACACTGACCCAAGAAATTTCATTAATCAGAAACCAATTACAAGACTTAACAATGACAAAACAAATGAGGCAATCAGATTTGCTAAATCAAGTGCGGAGGTGGAACACACACTTCGACAAGAAACATTCGGATGCAGTAGACTTCATAGAAAGGATAGATGAATTAAGCCTAGCCTACGAGGTCGATAAGCAAGATCTGCTAAAAGCATTACCAGAATTGTTAGGAGACCACGCATTGTCATGGTACCGAAACAACAACAGAAATTGGGATTCATGGACGGACTTCGTCAAAGATTTTAAGAAAGCTTTTTATCCTAGAGAATATTTGCTACAGCTAGAGGAGCAAATCAGAAACAGGAAGCAAAGGAAAAACGAACCAGTGGATAGATACATCACGGATATTCAAACATTGATCAGACGAGAGGGATCTTTGTCAAGAAACCAAGAACTCGACAGGATATATAAAAATATGCTGCCAGAATATAAGCTCTACGCTCGCCGCCGGGATTTCGAAGACTTATCGGGATTGCAAGAATTGGCCCAAGAGTACGAAACTTTGGAAGACGAAAGGACCCGAGAAAATAAAAATTTTCACGGAAATTGGAGACGTACAGACCCTACAGAATACGATGCCAAAAGGACATGCTTCCGGTGCAAGATGACAGGTCACTTCCGTAGGAATTGTAAAAACCCATGGAAAAAGTTTTGTTCGCGATGCGGCAAAGAAGGGGTCTACAGCAGTGACTGCTGTTCCAGACGTCAGGGAAACGAATAACAGACTGGAGAAACAAGGAGTCGTCCCAGTCTGAGGAGCAAGATTCGACTCCGCTCGTTCTAGCCGTTACACAACAAGCAGGAAACGACATGCGACTATTCGCATCACTGAAAATCGGACAAAGTTCCTACAAAGCATTAATTGACACAGGGACCACCCAAAATTACGCCGGAGATAGAATAGCGCAGATATTCAAACACTCCCTACATAGCTATAACGGAAGAACTAGACTAGCAAACGGATCTTCAATGGAGCTCAACCAGAAATTAACAATTGACTGCGAGATCGATAATTTACAAACAAGACAAACATTTATAATAATGCCAGGGTTAACGGAAGATGCAATACTAGGAGTGGAATTCCTCAGGGAACATTCGATCGAACTTAAGTTCGATAGGGATACATCCAAACAGTACGAACAACATCAAGAGGAAACATGTAACATTTTAAAAGACTCCACCCAAAATACAGAGATAGAAAGGTTCCTAAGAAGAGAGCTTAGGGAATTCGAGAAGTTAACAGGTCCCACCAACTTAATAAAGCACGAAATAAAATTGAAGAAAAGGTGCGATCCCGTCAAACAGCCGTATAGGCGGCAAAATCCCGCAATGTTGCAGATCATCAACCAAGAGGTGGATAAAATGTTGAAAGAAGGAACTATCGAACCCTCTGCAAGTGGTTGGAGTTCACCGATTGTACTAGTTAAAAAAAAAGATAACTCGTACAGATTTTGCATTGACTTTAGAAAAGTCAACGAACTATCAGAAAAGGACGCGTATCCGTTACCGCGGATATCAGAAATTTTGGATAGACTTAAGGAAGCAAATTTCATCTCAACTCTCGATTTGAAGCAGGGATATTTTCAAATACCCCTGGAAGAAACAAGCCGCCCAGTGACAGCATTTAGCGTACCCGGAAAAGGTCATTTCCAATTCAGAACTACCCCGTTCGGACTGCACTCCGCCGGAGCAACTTTCCAACGACTGCTAGACAAAGTAATACCGCCCGATGTAGAATTCGCGTTCGCATACTTGGATGATATCGTGGTAATATCGAAGACATTCCAAGAGCATTTATATCACCTACAAGAGGTCTTCCGAAGACTAAAAGAAGCCAGGTTACAACTTAACTTCGAAAAATGTACATTCTGCCAGCCAGAACTCAAATATTTAGGACACGTTGTGGGAGCAGAAGGAATAAAAACTGACCCGGAGAAGACCAGCGCTATAACCGAACTTGCACCACCGAGAAATGCACGTCAGCTCCGTCGCTTTTTAGGAATAACCTCATGGTATCGGCGATTCATAGAGAATTATTCGACAATAGCAGGACCACTAAACATGCTTCTAAAGAAGAAGATAAGATGGAAATGGACGGATAAGCAGGAAAACGCGTTTAAGGAACTCAAAGCGAAACTTACGACGGCTCCAGTATTAGCGTGTCCCGATTTCTCAAAAACATTCTACCTACAAACAGATGCATCAAACTGCGGACTTGGAGTTGCGCTAACACAAAAATACGACGGCCAAGATAAGGTAATCGCATACGCTAGTCGAACCCTCACACCAGCCGAGACAAAATATTCCACAACGGAAAAAGAATGTCTATCCATAGTGTACGGGATAAAGCAAATGAAGCCATACATAGAAGGGTACAACTTCAAGGTTATATCGGATCACCAATCTCTCAAATGGCTGAAGAATCTCAAAAACCCGTCAGGTCGATTAGCCAGATGGAGTTTAGAACTGCAGCAGTACGATTTCGAAGTCATATATAGAAAGGGAGTTCTGAACAAGGTAGCAGATGCTTTATCACGGCAACCACAAGAAACCCTTAATGAGGAACCAGAGCTGGAGTTGTTAGCATCGGAACTAGAATCATGCGATTGGTACGATAATTTATATAGGAATGTGCTCCAAAACCCAGGTAATTTCCCGGATTTACAGATATCAAACGAGAAACTATATAAACACATTTGGAGCAGCCGCAATTTAGCCGACCCAGAATTTAACATCCCATGGAAATTATGCGTACCAAGTTATAAAAGGAAAGAGATTTTGAAAGAAAATCACGACTCAACCACAGCAGGCCATTTAGGAATTGCAAAAACAATTTGCCGGATAGCGCAGAAGTACTACTGGCCTAAGATGTTCAAACAAATTGCAGACTACGTTAGAACCTGTACGAAGTGCCTTCAATATAAACCGTCTCAAATGCAACCAGCCGGGAAAATGCAACCGTCAGCTGTAGAAAAGCCTTGGCATACTGTCTCAATCGATTTAGTGGGACCATTCCCAAGATCTACAAAGGGAAACGCTTTCCTGATAGTCGTGCAAGACCGGTTCACTAAATGGGTCGTCGCCCAACCAATAAAAGCAGCTTCTACGAACTCCCTCATCGACTTTCTACGATCAAAAGTAATTATGCAATTCGGAATCCCAAAGAAAATCATCTCGGACAACGGCGCGCAGTTCACAAGTAGCAGCTTTAGGGCATTCATGAAGTCATACAATATAGATCACATTCTGACACCACCATACTCGCCTCAATGCAATCCAGTAGAACGAACAAACAAGGTACTGAAAACAATGATAGCTACTTACGTGGAGGATAACCATAAAGACTGGGACAAATTCATACCAGAATTCTGCTATGCCATAAATTCGTCAAAACATGATTCGACAGGATTTTCACCAGCGCTTCTCAATTTTGGAAGAGAATTAGATACAACAGATGTGACAAATGACCAGGGTATACAGGGGTACGCAGAAAACTTAAGCAAGTTAGAAGCGTTGAGGGAATTGGCAAAAGTACACATGGAACACGCTTTCGAGGACCAAAAGAAACATTACGATTTAAGGCGAAGAAACTGGCGGCCACATCCAGGAGACCGTGTCATGAAAAAGGAACACTATCTATCATCGGCTAGCGCAGCGTTCACCAGCAAGTTAGCGCCAAAGTACTCAGGACCATACACAGTAACATCCGTGATATCGCCAGTAATCGTAAAACTGAAATTTGCCGACAGCAACAGCCGTAAGCAGATAACGGCGCATGTGAAAGATTTAAAGCCATGGGTGGGGGAAGACGTCTCGACAGAAATCCCATCCCCACCAAAGGAAATCACTATATAAGCAGCAATATTAGCATTCAGAATTTAGTTCGTCCACATCCACCATGGAAGATATTCTAGAAATTCCTGAACAGATGACCCCCCTAGGAACGCCAGAGAGACCCGGTCTGCCCGTGACACCAGGGAAAGACGCGGAACGGATGTTAAAGAGATTCCACGAACTATTTGGAACGCCGCCATCCCCGCCAAGGAAGCAGAGTGTCCTCGAATCCCCGGCGGCCCCAGATACACCAACGGGGCTCGAAGCCCAAGCCGCATCCACTCCAGGAGAACCTCAAACCGCAGAATACTCTGACCTATTGGAAGTCGTCCCAAAGCGACTAATTGAAGGAGGGACCAAAAGATACAGAATTTCATGCAATAACGGGAGAAAAATTGTAATAAAGATACCACGAGGGATAGATGGAATCAAACGACTATAGACGCCAAAAAAAAAAGGTATGTTACTTCTTTTTTTTTTTTCGAAGAAGAGGGGGTGTAATGATAGGCTGACGCTCCGTCCAAACATCGACACTCGGAACCGTGCGATTCTCTCAAATCGCGCAGGTGCCCCCACTAAGTTCCACCTCTCCGAACCAACGCCGCCAGAGGGATATTTAAGAGCATCGTAAGCGACGATCCGGCAGTCCTGAACGACCGTTCTGGGCTCCATAACCAGCCAAGCGAAGTGAGCGAGGCCGGCCAACCTGAATCGCGACGTGCACCGTTCGTGAGGTGATTCGTAAACTCAGGCAGGCCAACTCGAGACGAGACGCACGGTGTACCGAAGTGAGGTAATGTGCGACTCGTAATTCAACGGAGGCAAGCGTATTGAGCGAGCCCCGATAGATATAATATATTTGAATACCTCTGTTAATTTTGGTTCTTCTGTTACAGACGCCCATCCGGAGGAAGACTTCGCTGGAACGGGATAAAATATCAAATTATTATTTTGCGTTATATTGTTATAATTTAGAGTTAATAAATTTGCTTTGTTTTCAACCTGTGTTTTACTGAGTCTGTCGTCCTGAAAGAACTACCCGTTACAACCTTACAAAATGGATGAGGGCGTGTCCACTTTGGGCTTTGGGTGACAGAACAAAATTCTTGATTTTGATTGGTCAGACATAAGAAACGCACTGTAAAAGATGAAAGTTGGTGAACTCTTCCGTTACGTTACGTTTCTCTTACGTTCTGTCAGGCGCTTGCGTTCATTTATAAACAAGAGTACACAAAACTCGGTGTTGAACTTTTCCAGTGCGTCTACGTTACGTCTACGTCTACGCTACGTCAAACTATAAATCCAACTTTTTAAGCTTTCAATCTCACTTTGAAAAATTGACATCGGTCAACTAGGAGAGCCTGGCAATTTGGCAAGAGAGAATTTGGCAAACAAACGAAATATCGGAAACAACAGAAATTAAAATCTTTAATAGTTGCATTAAAAGTATACTACTCTATGGAACAGAAACATGGAAACAAGACGAAACTAAAAAACTACAAACATTTGTAAACAAATCTCTAAGAAAAATCCTGAAAATATACTGGCCAAACAAAATAACTAATACAGAACTATGGGAAAGGACAAAGCAAACCAACATATCTACTACAGTCAAGAAAAAAAATGGAAATGGATCGGACACACTTTGAGGAAAGACAAGCACTTGAATACCAACCAGAGAGGAAAAGAAAGAGAGGCAGACCAGACAACAGCTGGAAAAGAACAACAACGATAGAACACGAAAAAATTGGACTAAGATGGGGCGAAGTCAAAAAGTAGTTCACAATTTATCCAGAGAATAAAAACAAAAGAAGAGGCGCTGTCCCGGTCAGACAGCAATCTTACACTTTTGGCCAAGAAACGCATAAGCGCCCAATACTCCACAAGGAGGGATGGAACGAGAGAGATACCGATTAGTTGACATATGGAGCAGAGACACTGCTCAAAATGAGGGTTGCTCAAAGGCGTATGGAAAGATCCATACTGGACGTAACTCTACGGGGTGGGTAAAATAAGAAATGAAGATTTCAGACAAAGAACCGGTATCACGGGTGTTATAGAATGTGTCACCAAGCTCAAATTGAACTGGACAGGACACGTCACCAGGCTGAAGTATTCAAGATGGACAGGAAAGCTAATTGAATGGAGACCAATAGAAAACAAAACGCAGTTGAGGAAGGCCGCCTATTATACGATGGACAGATGATAGATATCAGGGCGATTAGTAAAAACTGGCAACAATCAGCACAAAACCGTGAAGTGTGGAAACAATTGGGGGTGACCTATGTCCAGCAGTGGACGTAAATTGGTTGGATGCTGATAATGCTAATAGTAGATATATTTAAGGGGTTGAACAAATTTAAAGGAAAAATTCCATGTTTTGCACTTTTTTCCCAATTATTGTTATTTTTTAAACAACAAAGATTAAATTTTCAATTTCTAACTAGTCAAATATTATTTTAAATTAAAAAACGCAACTTTTTCCTTGTATATTTTTTTGCAGGAGCAATATTTTAAGTAGCACTGCAAAATTCACCAGAAAGAAAAAAAACTTTTATGTAGATATATTTCCTTACCTGTAGATTTGACGTTAAAAATACACAAACAGAAACAAACAGACAACCGGAACATCCTTGTCCTTCCCAGATAAGAACCAATCAACGACTGATTAAATAACTCAAATCTAAAGTAAAAGTGTAAAAGTTTAGTCTAATCTTCGAAGACCATTCAACCAAAAAATTAGGTAACAATGAATGGTTTAATCTATTATTTTCACCAAGGAAATCAAATTATTTCAACCAAGCTAGTCCGTGGTTTTTGTAACCAATTAAAAACTCGCACGTCTTATGATAGAATTTAATTTCACTACGATATAATACAATAAGTAATATGAAAATAGGTTTTTGACTTACTTTATATTTTCTTTCTTTAGGAACTAGAAATTTCTTGATACTAAGCGAATGGTTCTAGTTTTGATGTCCTTAAGTGCCTATTATGATGATATTATTAGGTGTAGGTGTACTCTTAGATACAAGGGTAAAGTAAAAAGTAAAATATCCACTAGTATCAATTCTGACTTCTTCTTCTGTTTTTGGTATCATGGCCCTAGATGCCTAGATGGGTCGTTGTCTATCTGCACTGAAAAAAATATTGTACATAGTACCAATGAACGCCAATCATTGACTTTTTTTTACATTGATTCAATGAAAATTTCGTTAATACTATAAACACATAGTCATTAAGTAATGATCATATTCATTATTACAATGTAATTCTATTCATTAAAAAATAATGAATAGAATCATTAATCCAATGAATCGTTTTATCTATCCAATGACTTTTTTCATAATACTAATAATTTGTTCATTGTATATATGAAACTATACATCAGGATTATGCGATTAAATTAATGAATATAAAACGTTGCACTAATGTACACTGTTCTTTAAATTATGAACTCGTTTATTGAATAAATGTTTTCGAAACATTAAATCAATGTTTTCGACTTTGATTAATAGCTCGATACATTGTTTTGATGTAACGCAATCATTGTATTAATGTAATATACCTGAATCAATGATCAATACATTGTAGCAATAATCTTGTACATAAGCCGATACATTTCTTAAAACTCTATAAGTGTTTTTATTGGTGTAAATAAATCACGTGACAACAGTTGCAGCCTCCTAGCAGACAGTCACCCTGCAGACTCTGAGGAGCTGTGTTTGGCACTAGTTATTTGGTTGATTTTTCCAAGGTATGTATTTAGATATATTTTTAACTATTTATAAATTAACTATTTTCAAATGGGAAATAAGCCACAATTTTACCAAAATGATTTTATTAACGTTTCGAAGCCCAAGTCGGGTGTCGTTGTCAAAATACAAAATAATACTAAAATAAACAAAAATGTTGTTGATTAGCAGTGGCGGCTCGTGATTTTTACAATAGGGGAGGCTATACCTAACTGTAAAATATCTAGACAAATTTGCACTAGCAAAATGCAAAAAAATGCGCCAAAAAATGTAATTTAAGGCCCCATCTTTTGACCATTTTTTATTTACATTTCATAATATCATCCTGATTCATAATTTCATGATATCATCATTTTAAAAATAGTCAGTCTAATAGTAAAAGTTTAATACCAAAGTTTGTGTCGTTTATTTGTTAACAATTCCATCTATTTGTAAATAGATACCTATGCATATCAAAATAAATACAGATTTGAAGTTTTGCAGTCCATACATAATGAAGCTTCAAATTTTTTAAGATACTCAACTGAATTCTTTTAATTCTAAACGCGGCCTACTGCGAATTCAAAAACACGATAAATTACCGATATTTTGCTTTGAGTTAGAGATATCGAAAAAGTTATTTGAGCAAGTTGTTCAAAATATTATTATAACCCCACATACCAAATTTCATAACAAAATTCGCACTTTTAGATTTTTCATTATTTTTAGTCAGGACCCTAAAATTCGTTGTCCCGAGACGCACCCAACCACCCAACGGAGCTGAGAAGCTACACTGGGGTGTATTCTGTAACATTTCCGTTAAATTTAAGAGGCCTCTAAAATTTAACTTTTAACGGTCCTCTAAAACTTTTCGGTTAGATTGTCATTCTGTAAACACATATTATAGAGGACCGCTAAAATAATATTATTTTAGAGGAATCCTCTAAAAGGTTTTGGAACAAATACGGCAACGTCGCACGTTGATCGTTTTGAACTACTTTTAACCTAGAAATTGACCGAAAACTGACTGCTAGAGGCCAAAAACCTTAAGAAGAAGAAGAAAATGACAGTTTCCTAGAAAATAATACTTATTATATTTAATTATTTTTTAGTAAAACTCATATTTTCCAATTAAACATTTTTATTTATAAAGTTATACATTAAAATATTGCTGAAAAAATGCATATCTTATTTTTTCTTCTCCCCTTCGACACTAATTTTGGTCAAATGGTCTATTTTCAATAACATTAAGGTCATCTTATTAATCTGCATCTGGTTATAAACCTTCTGAAACTTTACCTTTGTAATTATTTGGTACGTTTTGTAATGTTCCACAATAACTTTAAATAATTTTACCTGCATTAATTGGATTTAATTGCTTTGACAAACATCTTTGACTTCCAACACTTTTTCTATAACATTTCTAGGTACTTAGGTAGGTATTACCTACTTCCTTTGAAATGGTAATTGTAGTTATTTACTTTCAGGTCAATTATTTACTTTGTGTTTATGTTGTAATCTGAAATCAGCTCTACAAAAAGAAACAAACATTTGAATTTTGTTACTTATAGGTGTAGTGTGTCAATTGTAAAGTAAAAATGAGACTTACCTTTCATTATTATTTATTAAGTACTTCTTCACCAAATACATTATAAAAAGCCATTTTCCATTTTTAAATATTTATCTCCAGTATAATACAAGAATAACAAAGTACTATTCATACAAACATAACCCAACAAAAATAATCAAACCACATTTAACGGACTGCTAAAAATTTAGCGGGTACGTTTTGACATCCTCTAAAATATTTTTATTTAGAGGGAGTTTTAACGGTTTAGGTTATGATTTTAACGGATGTATGATTTACAGAATACCAAAATATTTTTAGCGGGCGCTAAAATTTTAGAGGCCACTAAAATTTAACGGAAGTGTTACAGAATACACCCCACTGCCTCCCTTGGTATATCTCCGGGCAGCGTGTGATGGCGCCGTAGATGCCACTGTTAGGAGACCGGGTCTCCTTAAACGCCTGCTGCGCTGCACGGAGCATTAGCAACGGAGAAAGCTGGGCTTCTCGGCTCCGTTCGTGCATCTCGGGATAACCCAGGGTCCTGCCTACAATAATATGTAATAAAACTGAGACGCGATCATGCGTTCTAATGCTAATGCTCCGTACGTATGGATAATTAGTGATAATATGGAATTTACACGTTGTATAATAGCGAGAGTAATTGTTGTTTTCGCGATTCATGATAAACAAAACAGTATAGAGTGTGTAAAAAATTTATGGGGAGGCTGAGCCTCCCTTGCCTCCTCTGACGAGCCGCCACTGTTGATTAGTAAAAATTCTTCAAATAATTTATTTAATCTGACTCATTTATATCGGCAATTCAGACACGTATTATACATTTTAAAGTAGACGACTTTAAAATAATATTGCCAATATTGATGATTTATTTATATATAAATTATTTCGTTGGATTTCTATAAAAAAAGTTGTACTTTTATTTCCACTTTTGCAGATTGATATGGACTTTGGAGTGGCATTTGGAAATGGAAATGGACTTATTGATGGATGGGACAGCAATTTCGAAAGAATTATCTCCTTTCTTCGGTGTGAAAGTCATATCAAGGATAAAACAAATACATTTTTATTTGAAAAGATTACCCATGAAGACATTACGGAATGTAAGTACCTATTTCATTATTCAATCCTGCATATCTAGTATTAATTAATTTTTGTTCTCTGTAAATTTTTTCAAAAGCTAATTCGACACATAGGTAAAAGAAAATAGGAACAATTTTAAAATATTTCTAAATGGTATAATCTTATAAAAGATTAGTAAATTAAATCTTTATGTGATTAAACCGTAAATAATTGAAAAATATTATTAACTCTTGCAGTCGGTAGTATATATCAAAGTAAAAATAAACATCTCAACATCTAGCAATTTTTTTCAGGATAAATTAAAATATTTCTATAAAAAAGTTATACCCAAAAATACAACTATGTTCACTATTTAGATTTATTTTTTTATAATAATTATTAATATAAATTGTAGATGGCTAACATGCAGTTCTTCTTTGGGTTCTACATCGATATTTTGTACGAACTAATAAAATGGTTAAAAAAAGATCATAATGGACAACCAAATATATAATAAAATATACCATCAGAGATTTCCAGTAATCATTCTTACATCGGGAAGACCCAGCAAGAAGTCGAAGATCATATTAGATTTTTGAAATCAAAGTTTTTTGTATGGGTGGTGATAATAATGAATCCCAGACAGATGTTGTATTTATGGAGATGTTGTTGTATACCTCGTCAAATTTACTTACCGTTGCACGTCATCCGCGCCATAGCCTGTGACACGATACCAACACGAAATATCTAGGCGTTAGGTGTGTTCCCCTTTAGAATCATTTTGATTCTAAAAAAGAACACACCCACCGCCTAAATATTTCGTGTTGGTATCGTGTCACAGGCTATGGCGCGGATGACGTGCAACGGTAAGTAAATTGGACGAGGTATAGATGTATTTATTTTCACGATATCAGTTATACATTTTTTATATAATATAAAAATATATATATTTTTATATATTTTTTAAGAAGAATCAATTTCTGTTATATTTAGTTATTCAGTTTTTTCCAAATTACATTATAAAAAGTTGTTTGTGTTAATTAAAAATATATGTTTTTTTTCTTTAAACTTATAGATACTTAACATTAGTTTGAGAATCGGAAAAAAATCGTTGCTTCAACCTATATTTGTAATATTGTTGTAGATATTAAGTCGTCATTTTGTTTACTTATTATACTTATTAACTATTTGTATGTTATATACCAATATACATGAATATGACATTCACTGAAACAAAAAAGTACGTAAATATAATGAAAAAAACATTGATTCAAAAACGGGGAGCATTAATTTTCGTCCAAAGATCAGTATCGTTGGTGCAATGTAAGTAGATATATCAAATAATTCTCAAAAACATTAACTTCTATGAATTAGTACGTTCATTCAATGTACTTTCTAGTTAAGAATTAATGTACCGATACATTGATTCAATGTATCGGTACATTGAATCAATGGATCGGTACATTAATTCTTAACTAGAAAGTACATTGAATGGACATTCAATGTACTTTCAAATTCTAATTTTGCCCTTACTAAAGTATAGTATAAAATTTTAAGAGTTGCTATATTTCTAAAATTAAAGGGTTGTCTAATTATAAACCCTAGTAATCGGTTTGCAGACTTCGTGATATTATTTATGTGGCCAGCGAAAGATAATAAATTATTGTAGGCGATGCCTAAATCTTTTACCTCTGTACAACGCGGTAAAGTTTCTTCATTCATTTTATATTCAAATATAATAGGATCTTTTAAACGTGTTACGGTAAATATACAGCATTTTTTCACATTTTAAAGTATAACTTGTTGCAATAGCTCCATCCAAGTAAATTATTTATACACCAGGCTGTGGGTGAAAAATAGGTCGATTTCAGGATATAATTCAGGAATTTTTGAAACCTATCAAGTGTTGTAAAGCACGAAGCCAGGAATAACTTCTACTAAAATGTAACCAAAAATATTGTGCGCTTTTTTTTTAATTGCGATTTTCATTTGTTAAATTTGCAATTTTTATTGATTTTTAATTTTGTAGCTTAGGATATTGATTTTAGAGAAAAACTTTTTAATAGAAAGTTGTAGTAAATTAAAAAACCTACAATTTAAGCTATGGTAAGTTTAATTTCGTTAATTGGTTATTGCAAAACAGCCTGCGAAAGTCCAAAATGGCCGTTTTTTACAATTGCATTATTTATTGTACAAATAATTTTTTTTTTATTTTTTAAAGCTTTAAAATAAAGATCTTTCAATTCCAAACATAAAAAAAATTGTAAAGCCAGATTACAGAATTTGTTGCTTAGATATTATAAATTGTTTATCCCAAGAGGTAAAATGTCGAAGACTATAACTTTTTGAAAAAAAATCGTAAAAAGTTACTGAAACATCCAATCTCCTTCGAAAGATTTATATTTTCATATTCTGATGTAAATAAATGCGTAAAACATTTTTAAACCTCTAATTTTTGGGTTTGAAAATAAGGGGGCAAATTTCGTTATAAACATTTAGAGCTGAAGCGGCCCTGTACATCCTATGAGTTTTTAACTTACAGATTATTGTTGCTAAAGATGAAACAAAGATTTATAAAAAAATAAAAAATTTCTACGACCAACTGAAGCCTAGATAATTTTTGGGTTTGCAAATAAGAGGGCAAATTTCGTTATAAACATTTAGAGCTGTAGCGGCCCTGTACATCCTAGAAGTTTCTAACTTACAGATTATTGTTGCTGAAGACAAAACGAAGATTTATAAAAAATAAAAATTTTCTAAAACCAACTGAAGCCGAGATAATTGTTTTTTTTTTCTTAAGTCGTAGTGCCTTTATTTATAACAATTAAGAAATTATTTTACAGTCATTGACTAAAGAAAGACTTATATTATCTTAAAATAAAAATTATTATAAAATATAATTACGTTTAATTATTAAAAATTATTTTTAAAATCGGTGCTTTTGCGAGCGGCCGAATTTTGCAAATCGCCCGGCTCGCTTCAAATCCGCGCGATCGGAAAATTTTCACGTAACTTGTATTAAATTTTGACAGAAAACAATTTAATAATATTACCGTTATATTATAATATACAATCTATTTACCACTGTATTTGTTTTTCTTGATAAACTTTTATATGTGAAATTTCATTTCTGAAGAAATAATATTACAAAAATGATACATATATATGAAATATATAACTATATTTTTAATTTTTTCATTGTTATATAAATATAATAATAATAATGTTACTTCTTACTATAATATACATAAAACTTTTTCTTCTTGTAGTGACTATTCTTTTTGGATTTCACATATAAAAGTTTATAAAGAAAAACAAATACAGTGGTAAATAGACTGTATATTATAATGGTAATATTATTAAATTGTTTTCTGTCATTTAATACAAGTTACGTAAAAATTTTCCGAGCGCGCGGATTTGAAGCGAGCCGGGCGATTTGCAAAATTCGGCCGCTTGCAAAAGCACCGATTTAAAAAATAATTTTTAATAATTAAATATAATTATATTTTATAATAATTTTTATTTTAAGACAATATAAGTCTTTCTTTAGTCAATGACTGTAAAATAATTTCTTAATTGTTATAAATAAAGGCACTATGATTTAAGAAAAAAAAACAATTATCTCGGCTTCAGTTGGTTGTAGAAAATTTTAATTTTTTTATAAATCTTCGTTTCGTCTTTAGCAATAATAATCTGTAAGTTAGAAACTCATAGGATATACAGGGCCGCTTCAGCTCTAAATGTTTTTAACGAAATTTGCCCCCTTATTTTCAAACCTAAAAATTATCTCGGCTTCAGTTGGTCGTAGAAATTTTTTACTTTTTTATAAACCTTCGTTTCATCTTCAGCAACAATAATATGTAAGTTAAAAACTCATAGGATGTACAGGGCCGCTTCAGCTCTAAATGTTTATAACGAAATTTGCCCCCTTATTTTCAAATCCAAAAATTAGAGGTTTAAAAATGTTTTACGCATTTATTTACATCAGAATATGAAAACATAACTCTTTCGAAGGAGATTGGATGTTTCACCAACGTTCTACGATTTTTTTTCAAAAAGTTATAGCCTTCGACATTTTACCTCTTGGGATAAACAATTTATAATATCTAAGCAACAAATTCGTTAATCTGGCTTTACATTTTTTTTATGTTTGGAATTGAAAGATCTTCATTTTAAAGCTTTAAAAAATAAAAAAATAATTTGTACAATAAATAATGCAATTGCAAAAAACGGCCATTTTGGACCTTTCGCAGGCTGTTTTGCAATAACCAATTAACGAAATTAAACTTACCATAGCTCAAATTGTAGGTTTTTTAATTTACTACAACTTTCTATTTAAAAGTTTTTCTCTAAAATCAATATCCTAAGCTACAAAATTAAAAATCAATAAAAATTGCAAATTTAACAAATGAAAATCGCAATTAAAAAAAAAGCGCACAATATTTTTGGTTACATTTTAGTAGAAGTTATTCCTGGCATCGTCCTTTACAACACCTGATAGGTTTCAAAAATTCCTGAATTATATCACGTTTTTTCACCCACAGCCTGGGGTATTAGATCTTTTTGTAATAATACAGAGTCTCTAACAGTTTGTATGCGTTTGTAGAGTTTTAAATCGTCAGCAAATAGAAGACATTCTGAATGTTTCAATACTGATGGTAAGTCATTAATAAAAAGTACAAATAAAAGAGGCCCCAGATTAGAACCTTGTGGCACTCCCGAATTAGCTTCAAATTTACCTGAGGTATTCCCATTGTGTTTAACTATAAAAGATCTGTTTTGTCAATGTTTTTTTCATTATATTTACGTACCTTTTTGTTTCAGTGTGGATATATCCTTCCGTTTAGTCCTAGCTTATGTCCTTCTCCTCCATTGTCTTACATCCACAGTTTTCAAGTCGTCTTTCACGATCAAACCATCACGTTCTGAGTCTTCGTTTTCTCGTCTTCTTTTCTTTGTTTTATGTTTTCTTTGTTGATGTTGTATCTGCTTCTTCTTGTCTCTGGACATATTCTTCCTAGCCATTATTTGAATATTAACAAATCTTACAATGTCGTGCACTTTATTCAGTTCAATTCGTGTAGTTAGTTGTCTAGTGCGATATTATTTTCATTATCTGGTGTTTTTTACGGTCATATATTTGATTTTTGTTTCGCTTATTTTAAGCTCTCGTTTCATGCCTCGCCTCAGGATCAATTTTCTTGCACGCTTCCATTAGTCGTTTGCTGATGATGGCTATAACATCTGCATATGCAGTAATTTGTGCTGATTTGGTATTTATATGATCGGTTATGTTGGTTTTTCTAATGACAGGATCTAGAAAAAGCACAAGAACGAATACCCTTAAAAATGATAAAGGGGATATTATTACTGACGTGAAGGAGAGATTGTGTCAATGGACCAATTACATCCAACAACTCTTTAATGATGAAAGAGGAGAACTGCCATTAGAAATCTCAGAGGATACTGGACCACCAATATTAAGAGACGAAGTCATCTATGCCATTAAAAACACGAAAGAGGGTAAAGCTACTGGACCAGATGATGTGCCCATCGAATTATTAAAACTTATCGATGAGGATGGTATTGACGTAATGATTGAACTCTTTAATCTAATATATCAGACTGCCACAATCCCCAGACAATGGCTGCAATCGACCTTTGTAGCAATTCCCAAGAAGTCAAGTGCAACAAACTGTTCGGATCACAGAATAATATCTTTAATGAGTCACACACTTAAAAAACATTTTTAAAAATAATACACAGTAGAATTGTTAAAACTCTCGAATATGAAATCAGTGACACACAATTTGGCTTTAGAAATGGTATGAACACACGAGATGCTTTGTTCGGCTTGAATGTGCTGGCCCAGAGATGCATGGACATGAATCAGGATATGTACTTATGTTTTGTAGACTTTGAAAAGGTATTTGATAAAGTTCAACATAAAAAGCTTGTAGATATATTAAAAAGCAAAAATATTGACAGTCGTGACATGAAAATTATATCTAATATATATTGGAATCAACCTTCCAAGGTAAGAGTTGACAACCAGGACACCCAAGATATCAAAATATAGAGAGGAGTCCGTCAGGGTTGCGTGCTGTCTCCACTACTTTTCAATGTCTACAGTGAAGCGGTATTTCAAGAAGCGCTCTCAGATTCAATAGAAGGTATATCTATCAATGGGGAAGTTTTGAACAACTTACGTTTTGCAGACGATACAGTAATAATAACAGATAACAACAAAGATTTACAGAACGTAATGCAACGCCTTAGTGAACGCTGTCATGAGTACGGACTGAAGATGTATTTAAAGAAAACTAAATGCATGATCATAACTAAATCAGCACACGTAAACATCCAATTAACTATTGAAGATACTGTGATTGAGAGTGTGGATAACTACAAATACTTAGGAACATGGATAACATCAAATGTAGACCAAACCAAAGAAATTAAGACAAGTATTGAAATAGCACGTGAATCATTCATTAAACTTAAAAAGTTTCTTTGTTGTCGGGATATAAGGTTAGAACTACGCCTAAAGATGCTTCGATGTTTACGTGTTCTCTACTCTTCTTTATGGCTTGGAAGCGTGGACGTTGAAACAAGTCAATTTGAATAAGTTGGCCGCCTTTGAATTTCGGTGTTACAGAAGAATCCTACGAATATCATGGATTCAAAGAATGTCGAACGTGGAAGTAACTAGAAGGATAGGAAATCAACCGGAAATAATACTAACTATCAAAAGAAGAAAACTTGAGTACTTGGGACATGTGATGAAAGGGGAAAAATACTCATTATTACAACTTATTATGCAAGGCAAAATCCGAGGAAAGCGAAATGTTGGAAGACGAAGAACATCCTGGCTTAAGAACTTACGGGATGGTTCGAATGCAGTAGTGCAGAGCTATTTAGAGCGGCAGTCAACAGGGTCCGCATTGCCATGATGATTTCCAACCTTCGATAGATGGAACTTAAAGAAGAAGATGATGACTGCCTCAAAAACTAGATTAAACAGCATGGTTTATGGATAATACAGGAAAGAATTCTATTATCTATTATATGTAGATAATACCAGAAATAATTTTGGGTATAGCAATGTAATTTGCCTATAATTCTGGCATTCCCTTTAATCAACTTTCTTATATATTGGCTATATAAGTCCAACTGCCTATTTCTCCAGCATTTGTTCCTTGGTCCATATCAATGAATTCTTCCCTAGAGTTCAAATCCTCCATATTTTAATAATTCTGCCGGATATCCGTCCGTCCCTGGTGCATTGTTGTTTTTTAGTTTCTTCATTTTTTTAATTTTTATTGTTTGCATTTAGGTTTTCTTCGAAGTATTCTTTACATATCATTATAATTTTTTGTTTCTCTGTTAGTAGTTCTCCGTCCCTTTCTTTGCGTATCGTCACTTTTGCTCTAAATGACTATGTGCTTTCTTTAATTCTGCTATATAATGTTCTGCTTTTGTATCTGTTGTTATATTCTAAATAGGAATTCGTGTAGGTACTTGTTTTCTACAATCCTCTTTTTTTCTGTATCTTCTAGTCGCTTGTATTCTCTTCTTCTTGACATTACTAGACCTCCAGATCTTACTAAGAGAAGCACAAGATAGAGACGAATTTGCAGAAGTTATTGCTAGTTCTGGCACCTAAAGAAGAATTAGGTATTACTAAAGCTATTAGACACGGCACCTAAAGATGAAGTTAGGAAATGCTTAATTGATGACCCTATATTAACCAAGTTGGTACCTCCGTAGCTTGTTGGCTGTTTTTATCACCATATCTTTTTAGCTTCATGGTTTACAGATTTTTATATTTTTGTTTTCTACCAGTAAACACAAAATAAGATCATAGTTAATTACAACTGTTAGTCATAAAAAATTTCTACGACAATATCTACACTTACCTTGTTCTATTTTGTGCATAATTATGAAAATAGTTAATGATCGGTAGGTATCTACGAATAAAAAATTATCTATTTTTAGTCAGTATTGCCTGTTTGCTCAGAATTATACAAACAGTAAGTATTGTCGAGAACAATAGTTTTATTTCAATATTTTTTTTGCAAAGTATATAAAAGTCTATGTACTTACTTACAATATATCGTAAACATTTTTAGTAAATCTGCCGATTTATACATATAAGGTAAGCAATTTATCATTAAACGAGGTAAAATTACTATTATAAGAAAATTTTCTTAAGTTCAGTTCTTGTAAATAAATTCGATGGCATATTAGTTATGCACTAAAAGTGAATCCAGTGAAAAGATGCCAAATGCCACATCCATCCAGTTTTTAATCCATCACTTCGATTTTTTAACAATAATGTACTTAACTCTAACATATTTTGTTTTCTGACATACTGGGCGAATGTATTACTATGTATTTTTGGTGGCTCAGCATATGATTTGCCTATATCAGCACTGATGATGATCTATGTAGATCTAAAACGTTCTGTGATTATGATGTGGCCCTTTGATTGTTTTTTAGACAAATATATACCTTTTATAAAGGATTTTTCGGTACGCAATATGTGTAGACAGTATTTTCGTAAAGTGTTAAAATAGTTATTTTTCTACAACCACTATTCAAAGTGCACTTTTCTGCACGGTTTTATGTTAGCAAACTTGATATTTTCTCACAGTATAAGATATTTGACATTAGTGTGCAGAAAAGTGACGTTTCTGTGCCGCAAAGTGACGTTTCTGTGCCGCAAAGTTCTTTTCTGCACAGTTGACTACCTCATTCTGAGTAACGTTATATTCTGTTTACATCCGTGGACTACCGCATTCTGAGTAACGTTATATTCTGTTTACATCCGTGGTTAAACTTTAGACAAATATATAACCTATAAGACAATTATTATATTTAACTATAGCATAGAAACTAAATTATGGATGTTACAACTGTTTTATTTTACAATTTTATTCTTATTAAACATTTTATAATTATCAAATAACCAATAAGGATTTAGCAACCTGTGCAAGAGACGTCGAATGAAGTAGGTTTTGTGTAAATCCGTGACTGCATAAATATAATGTCAATAATGTGTAATAATTGTTTAAATTTAAACAAATTAAGGCAGTGCATTAATTTTTTAACTGATTTCTGCGCAATTTATTTAGGTATAAGGAATTTAAATTGATTAGTAGGTATTAATTAAATACAGTTTAAAATTTATCACATAGGTACCTATTATAATTAATCGTCGTTTGGAAATTGTGATTTTTATTTTTAGGAAAAACTGTGCTTGTAGAAAAAGTATAGTGTGAAACACGTGCAGAAAGGTAATTTCTCACTCGTTTGAATTGCGGCACTCGCTTGCGCTCGTACCGCAACTTTTCAAACTCGTGAGAAATTAGTACCTTTCTGCACTTGTTGCACAATATACTATTTCCTAACAAGTGCAGAAAGTCATTCTTTTCCGCACGCGACTGCAGTTTGCTGAACGACGCGAAGCGGGAGTTCGGCAAGCAGTTGAGTGCGGAAAAGAGACTTTCTGCAAGAGTTAGGAACAATATTTTTTCTAAGAGTCTTTAAAAAATTACCAAATCTTAATCAATTAATTTAATTAATATGAAAATACATATACACAAATTAATTCTTTGACAAGGTTGTCAAAACCAAACTTTCAATATAATTAGTTAGCATGACCACGATCTTGGTTTCCATGACGATGACAAACACGACTGTAACAAAATTGACGGTAACAAAACGACTGTTATTTTATGTCTACCGATTTGACTTTCGAATATTATGTCAAAATAATTTTATTTCATCGAATTGTCGCGTTAATTTCATTAAAACAGGAACACAATAAGATATATTTGAAATAAATTAGTAAATAATATCTAAATATTAGTTTATTGCATGTATTATAATTACTTTAAGGCCATATTAACATATCTAAATTAATACGCGTGCGGAAAAGTAAAAACCGCGTGCGGAAAAGTAACACGCGTGCGGAAAAGTGAAACTTTCTAAACTAAAATGCGTGCGCGAAAGTAGACATTTTTGCACGCTTGTAGAAAAAATATATTACATAACAAAATCGGAAGTTACTCAATTCATTTCATTTCCTTAAAAACCGTCCTTGTACAAGACAAAGAACAATATTTTAATTTTTTAAGAATCAATAGGGTATAAATTGGGTTACTAAACATGCACTTAGGTCACATGCACTCCTGCAGGGCCTATTTTACCACTAGGTCATGAGGCACTTGGCTCGGGCCCGTATTTTAATGGGGCCCGTAAAGATCACCAAAAAATGTATTAATAATTGATAAATTTAGTGAATTAAAAATATGAAAATAAAAATTTTAACTAAATCTATTTTATTAAACTAGTCTATTCACTAAACAGTAAAATATTGCAAAGCCTCAAAAATTTTAAAGAACTGCTTGGATTGACATGAAATTTGTTATACACGTAGCTAACATGTCAAAGAAAAAAACTGATATTGTGCCGAAGTGTGCTTTAGCCTTGGGGGCGAGTTTCACCCAAAAAAAAACATTTTTTTTTAATTAAAATTTAAAAATTTTTTCTTTTTTAAACCAAATGTTTTCAAAAATTAGCACTGTGAACTAGTGAAACTTACATATCATATAAATAATACATACCTAAGTAAAGCTACTTATGCTACTTATGAAGTAGTAATGATTATTTTCATTTGAGAAGGGGTGATTAAAGGGTGATTTTCCCAACTTTTTTTACCTAAAAAAGGGACTAACTTTATTTTATGCGTAACTTGCTTACTTTTGATGCTAGAAAATAAAGAAACAAAACGAAAATAAAGCTTTTTTTCAACACTGTAAAAAATTTAAAAGTTGTAATTAGTTTTCCCCAAAAATGCTTCATTATTTATTTATTTCACGTTGAAATATTCGGTTTGGAATTCGACGAATATGAACCTACTTTTCATTAGCTACAACTCTGCTTCTACTGGGTCTAGAGACTTCATACACACATTTTTTTTCACTTTTTTATGAGCTATATTTTAGCTAAGAATATTTTTTTTTCGATAAAATACTTTTTGAGTTATTTGCGAAAAACCTTGTAAATTCAGTTTGTCCATTTCCGGACTCATTTGAGCGTAGGTATATTTTTTCACCCCCGGGAAGTGGTGAAACTCACCCCCAGTGGAAAAGCATATATCGGCACAATATCACTTTTTTTCGTTGACATGTTAGTTATGTGTATGCCAAATTTAATGCCAATCCAAGCGGATCTTTAAAATTTGGAGTAACAACGGTGAGTAAATGGACTATAAGTATCCACATTTTATTATATTATGTACTTATTTTTTGTTCTTTTCGGTAGAGAAAGTATTTGTTTTATTATATGGTTTGTTCAACAGTAAATGGTTGAATTCAATTAGTGCGGTCGTAAATATTAATAAATTTATCTGACCTGGCCCATTGTTAAGACCCACCCGGAGCGATAAGCAACCGAGGTAGACAGAGTTGGTCTTTTGACAATTAACACTGACTAAACGGTACTCTCATAATAAAGCAAAGAAATTTTACCAGAAAACATATTTAAATTTTACCTGAAACCGGGCCTTTTATACTATTATCGGTTAATCCAGGATGTTTATAGTGGTAACTAATTGAACTCAACCATTTACTGTTAAACATACCATACATAATTATATTTTCGTTGTCGGTAATTTCTGTATATATTTTAGTTTGTAAGTTAATTAACATTTTATTTAGTAATAAAAATTTAGATTTCTGGTGCAACTATATTTCTATTAAATAATTAATACATTTGAAAAAGTTATTATTATTATTAAATTATATTTAGGGGCCCGAAAATTGTGTTGTACCTCGGGCCTGACTTAAAGTGAAATAGGGTCTGCACTCCTGTGATCCTGTGCAGTTGTCGTTGAATTCAGCTGCTAGGTACTCTGATATTCTGACGACTTGTAGTTTTCTGAAGTGTTGTGCTTTGAACCCGAATTGTACTTTATGTCTACTTCTCAAGATTTTTTTCTCAAATCTATAGCTTTTTTTCTTTCCGATTCATTGTCCATATTTCACATGCATACAACACCGATGGTCTCACTATTGTTTCATAAATTCGAATCTCGGCTGGCCTTGACACGTTTTTTGCCTTTAACAATGCGTTTGATGATCCTACTACTTTGCTACCTTTCAACAACCGTTTATCTCTCTCTCTCTCTCTCTCTCTCTCTCTCTCTCTCTCTCTCTCTCTTCGTCTTCTCTATTTGTAAATGTTACTCCAAGGTACTTAAATTCAGTTACCTTCTCAAATTTATACTCTCTGTCATTCGTCCTTAGAGTGATCCAATTGTTTTCTTTTGGATGTTCCCCTCTTATTTCCATAATATCCGATCCGAGCTTCGCTGGTATCGCCACCTACCTACAGGATTACTAGTATAACTTTTACCGGAAATTTTCTGGAAAGAAAAAAGTGTTGCCTATACTCTGTGAGTTTCGCTGGTATGGCTGCTATCGCCATCTAACGGTTGACTAGTGTTCTATATCGGCCGGAATTTTAAAGAGGACAGTAGAAAGATTTTGCTTATAGTTTTGACGTTTATGGTGACAACTAATATTAGAAAAAAATTATTCTGCAAAAAAGTATAATAATTTAATATAATTATAGTATAATACTTCTTAACTATTAACTTATGAATGACAGTTAACGGCATTCTACGTTTGCTGTGATTGGTCGTTATCTTCACGCATTCAAATTTTGTTTCAGGATTGGATTGTAAAATTGAAATCGTCAAAATTCGAGAGTGTGCTAACTGATCTTTTAGCTCAAATTTTTCTACCGTTTTAAAATTAAAATTGTGTTTACTTAGTTTTTTCTAATTGCATCAATCCATTTTTGTCGTTGAATCACCTTATGCTTAGCGACAGGAAAGTTGTAGAATACAGAATACACAGTTACTATTGTAACCAGTATTTCGACACTGTTTAAAACAACAACTTTCGTGAGACATTTAAAAGCTATAATATGCAACTCTTAATGCAGAACGTCAAAAAACAAATTTCCAGTAAAGGTTTACAAACTTGTCACTACTGGCGCTCGCGAATTTTTAATTATCCCCTCTACCTACGAGCTCACAGCGTATATGTATGTACTTGGTTTATAGTCAGGCCATATTTTTTAGCTTCTTCAAATTTTTTTAACATTTTTCGAACTTCTATTCTTGAACGTGTCAGAAACACCAATTCATCTGCAAAACCTACGCACTGTTGTCTTTTGTTCAGAATCGTGCTGCTTGTCTGAATCTTGGCTCCTAATTACCTTTTTTTAGTAGTAGGTTGAATAAGTCTGTTGACAGGGGGTCTCCTTGTTTTAATGATCTATTGACGTTAAACTGATTTGAAAAACTTCCTTCTACAGTGACTTTCAGGGCCGTAACTACGATGTTGGGGGCCCCGGGACAAACGTGATCTACCAGGGACTCTACCTTTTTGGGATAAACTCCAAACTCCCCTACAGGGGAGTTTGGGGTTTACCCCCAGCGGAATGGGGGGTCCGGAAAAATGTTTGATATTTAACCCCTTGAAAACTCATTTTAATGCATTCCATGACTGAAGTTTGTTGTACCTACATATTACTATTTTAGTTCACCTACACAAAAAATTTTGAAAACACCTTATTTCAAGCTAAATAATTTTTATCAGTTTAGTAGAGAAGTACCATCAATATAACATCTTTTCTGTTTTCATAAAAAATATACTATAATTTTAATTACATTGTTCGACTACAATGTGGTTCCTTTCACGTAGCAAGATTTAGTCTGGGGTAAATTGGTTAAGAGAAAGTAGCTGGGACCGGGGCCTCTATTCCGGTTGCATTTTAGTTTTTATATCGCCAAAATGACTAATTTCCTAAGTAACAATTATATCTTTACGAAAGGTCTCGGGGGCCCCAGCTTAGCCCGGGCCTCCTCTTCCATGACATTTTAGGTTTTATTACGCCGAAATAAGTTATTTCCTAAGTAATAATTAAAAATTTTTATGTTAAGGTCTCGGGGGCCCTACTTATCCGCTTCAACTGTATGTTGAGGTCTAGGGTACCATTGTAAGGTATTTTTAAAATTGTGTCATTTGAAAATATTTCGTTGGAATCGGCTTTTAAAATACCCATTTTTATTTTCGTCGTTAAAATCTATGCACGGCCAACCAATCGAGGGCCCCAGCGGGGCCCCCCGGGGCACTAACCCGGTTGCCCCAATGGTAGTTACGGCCCTGGTGACTTTAATGAATGCATTGTTTAGCGTCATTTTAACTATCAGTTTCTTTGATACCTATTCTTAGTGATATCATTGCTTCATAATAGTCCGTTTCGTGAAATGGAGTCGTAATCGTAAGCCTGTTTAAAATCGATAAAGAGCATTTGCAAGCCTAGATTTTGTTCATAACTTTTGTTTTGTAATAATTTTAGCATAAACATTTTATCAGTTGTTGCTACTCCCTGTCTGAAACCAGCCTGGTATTCTCCTATTATCTCTGATTCAAAGTTTTTTAAGCTGATTCTTATGTTTGCCATTACTTTATATACCTACCATTTATTGTAACTGTGCGATTCTTTTGTAATTTTCACAGATAGTTTTATCACTTTTCTTGTGAACTGGGCAGATGAGTGCTGTGTTCCATTGCTCCAGAATTTTTTCGTTTACCCATACTTTCTTTATAAGTCTAGTTATTTTTTGCTGCAGTAGGTATAGTTCCTCCTTCTTTTAATACATCTGCTAGCACATTTCTTTCTCCCGCACTTGTATGAATTTTTAGGGTCTTTTATTACAACTATTATCTTCATGTTTGTCGGTTTTTGTGTATGTTGGTGTTTTATTTCTTGTATTTCTCGGTAGGAATTGTGTAAAGTGGAATTTTTTAATTTAATAAAACATACTGAAAGTTTAGATTTCGGGACGGCTGCAGAAAAAAACCTATTATATAAAGCAATCAGAAGTTACTCAATTCATTTCATTTCCTTAAAAACCGTCCTTGTACAAGACAAAGAACAATATTTTAATTTTTTAAGAATCAATAGGGTATAAATTGGGTTAGAACATGCACTTGAACGGGTGCTCTTTATGTCTACTTATTAGATTAAATTTAAGTAGATTACAAAACCTTCAGTATACCATGAGATTGTGTGGTGGAAGTTACATGGTTTGCGTGTTTTTTATTTTAGCAAAAAATCGTAGACGATGCCTCCCAAAAACGATCCGGAGCTTATGGCGTTGAGGAAGGAAGTGGAGGAGCTTTATAAGAAGTTACAGGTAAGCACACTAAACACCAAAATGTATTACTTTAAAAATTACACTGTAAAATTTTTTGTAACATACGGTAAATTGTAAACCTCATTAAAAGAGGTAAAATTACTATAAGAAAACACTATTACTATTAAGATTATTACTGTTCAGATTAGTAAATTTAACCTAATGAAATTGTATGTATTTACTCATTGCTATTTTCTCCATAATTTTGCCAAAAGTCCTTATTTCAAGATAGCAATGTCTCTCTCTTTTCTCTATGGAGTTTCGTGGCTTCTTGCTTTTCTGTTCTTTGTGGAAGTTGTTAATTTAATTTTTTTTTGTAACACTCTTTATCAAACTATGCTTTCGATTTTTGTTTTCTTAAATATACTAAGGATTTCCACAGTTTTCACTGTATTCCTTCACTCAACCGTACTCTACAGATCTTTCTGTTTTGCCAGTCCCCTTCCCAGTGGCGGCTCGTACCACTTTAAGAAGGTAAAGCCAGAACTCGGGTAGCCGCCAAAATTTTTAGTGACGAATTCACGTATTCACGGTATTGTCAAAAAAGGTATACTTAAAACAAAAACTGAATAAATATATGCGCGATACTTTTATCTTATGTATCTTATGTTTATTGATCTGAGGTGCCAAGCAATTGTCCAACATTGATCAAAACAGTTCCGTAAATTAATTAATAATAAAAACCTCTTAACCTACCACCAGCATTTACTGTTGATAGTGCTTGAAGTTTGTTATTAAGATTTAGTCTCTATTTACCAATTTATAAAAATAATACTATTTCATTATTCACACACATGCACAAATTTTTGTAATGTCACTTTTAAAGTTTACGATATATGAAGTTCATTCTTCTATTTTTTGGTTGCAAAATGCTTTTCTGAAGATAGCATACCTAAAGCACTATGTTTTAACATCGAAAAACAGCGTTCTGCTTCAGATGTTGATATAGGAATGGTAACTAAAATACTTAAAAGTTTAATAGTTTCTTCAAATGTGATTTTTAAGCCTTCCCTCTACAATAAAACCGATAGCGAAACAGCCCCAGAGGTGGTACTTAATTCGTCTCGCCAATACAGTACCTACTTCTAATTCAGTTTTAAATCGAGTTTTGTTTAAAAATTAAAATTGTCTCCATGTTTCATTAAGAAATGATTCGGAGAACTGATGCTTATAAGCAGAAAACTTCTCCGACATAAATAAATTAGAAGCAACTAAATGTCCGGAGAAGGTAGACCTTTGAAAGATCTGGTACTTTGAATAATATTAACCTTTAAGTCGTTGTCTAATTCGGCGCTAAAATTGACCAGCTCCTTAAATATGCCTGTATTTTCTGAATTTTCTTTTTCGTCGTGACCTCTTAAAGCTAACTCGAAAGCTCCACAAAACCTTATAACATTTGTAGTTTTTTTTTAAATATTTAAAAAAATATATTCTTAAAAATTTAAATTTCTTAAAATTTTTTTTAAGATACTAATCTTCATTGTCAATTAATAAATTAAACAAAATAATCAAAATATTATTTATACCACACACTACACCCACGATCATGATGCCCTAAAAGTTTAATTATAAATACAAAACTTTTTAACAGAAAATATACATAATAAAAGCGACAAACCAGCACGTAAAGAAACTCAACCTCGTGCCTGGCACATTTAAAGGTATACTAATAGTCCAATATAGCTCTTTCTCTGTCACTTAAATAGAATGCTCGTAAAATCTTTCTCTCTTTAGTCGTGTCAGTACTGACTTTAACACGAAGGAGAGATTCTCCTGTCGAATAATCTCCGCTATGGCAGGGATTGTATTACGCCCATAGTTCCCATATTTTATATAATTTATGAAGATCAAAAGAAATACACACAAAAAAATTAACAGGAATTAAAAAGTTTTGAAGATAAAAAATATGTTTCTGCATAGTTAGCAAGGTAGTGCCATGGCTCTATGGCACTACCTCACGGGCCGCCACTGCCCCTTCCTATAGATTTCTTCTTTCCATTGCTTCGTCCACTTCATCTCTGAAAGATCTTCTGGGTCTGCCTATCTTCCTTCTTCCTATCGGGCTCCACTCTGTTATTCTGTTTATCCAACGATTTTGGTCTGCTCTTCTGACATGTCCGTACCAGATTAATCTCTTTTACTCGATGTAGTCTATTATATCTGAGTTAATTTCCATTCTTTTCTTAATCTCTATGTTATTTATTCTATATCTTCTTGTTATTCTGCAGCTTCTGCTTAGGAATTCCATCTCTGTTGCTCCTATTTTGTTTTTAGTTTTCTTATTTAATGTCCAATTTTCATACCCATAAGTGAGGATACTTCTTGTCATGGTATTATATATTCTTCTTTTTGTTTTTATACTGATGTTCATATCCCACAGTACCGGGTTAAATTTCCGTATGTAGTTTGTCCTAGTCTATTTTTTATATCTTCTTCAGTTGTTATTCTCCGTTGTTAGGTATTCAGTTTTCTTTAGGTTTATTTCCATCCCATTCTTTGTATATTCCTGTTCCAGTTTTCTCATCATAAAACTGAGATCATCTTTGTCTTGTGCGATCACCATTTGGTCGTCAGCAAAACTTAGGGTATGTAGATATTCGTTCCTTGCTGGTATACCTATTCCTTCGTACTTTCTTTTCCATGCTCTCAGGGTTTTTTCCAGGAATATTTTGAACAGGGTAGGGGATGTGGAGCAACCCTCTAGTAGTTCCTTTGTCATCTTAAATATACTGCATATTCTATTGCTCGTTTTGATACCTACTTTGTTGTTCTTGTAAAGAGCTATTACTGCATTTATTAATATTCGTGGAACTTCGATGTCTTCCATTGCTTCTGATAGCATGGTTCTAGGTATCGAGTCATATGCCTTCTTAAGATCTACAAAGGTCATATAGTCGAATCTATTTTTGGCCAATCTTTTTTCTATTAGTTGTTCGACCGTGTAAATGTGATCTAAGCATGCTTTCCCCGCTGTAAAACCTTCCTGGTCTTTGTCGATTTTCTCCTTTATATGTAAGTATTTCTAATTTTTTCTTTATGGTCTTTCCATACAGTCTGCCTATAGACGATATAATGCTCAATGTTCAATAGTTTTCGCAGTGTTTTCTATTTCCATCTCTTTCTATTTCTTTTCTCTTCTCATATTAGGTACTGTTAAGATTAGTACCTAATTATGAAATTGTATGTATTTCCCCATTGCTATTTTACCCATAGCTTTGCCAGAAGTTCTTATTTTAAAATATCCATGTCTCTTCCTATTTTCTATCGAATTTCGGGGCTTCTTGGTTTTCTGTTCGGTATTGTTCTAGTTGTTCTTGTCTTCCATTCTCTAAGCCCTTATTTCTCGCGAGGTTTTTGATTTTATTATTTGTTCTGCAGTTTCTATATTGTTTCCTTCCTTTTCTATATTCTTATTGTTGCATCTTCTTAGTTTCTATCCCAATTCTTCTGTATACTGTTGTGATTTGTGTTTTCAATTTATTTAAGCTTCTTCTTTTTCTTTCCTTGTTAATTTTTGTTTTGAATATTTGCGTCTTTAATTTTCCTAGTAGTATGTGATTAGTGTCCACATTTGCTCCTCTATAAGATCTCACACCTTGTACTGTTGTGTCCACTTTTTCGACATTAACGCAATACATGGCCTATTTTATTGCCATCCGTTTTCCCGATATCATCCACATTATGTTGTGTTCTCTTTTGTGTTTATGTTTTGTGATGGCTGTATATGTGTTTGTTGCAGATGCTAGGTTGCAATTTTTTCTCCATTATTATTTGTAACCATGTATGGTTTCTTTGTGCGCTACATTTCGGTTATAATCTTCCTTTTGCACCTTTGAATTAAAGTTAGCCATTATTATTAAGGTGTCATTCCTGGGGATATTTTCAAAGGTTTCTTCTAAAATAAGCATACCTTCGGTTGCTTCTTCGACAGTGGCGTAGCAGTTGAACATAGATATGTTCTCTTGTTTGTTCTCTATTATGATATAGATATAGTTCTATTAATTGCTTTGAAGTGTACTTATTACTTTACCCTGTTACTGTTTTCTCCCTAACAGTATAATAGTCCATGTGGTGAGACCCCTCCCGTCTGAAAAAAATTCTGATTCGGTTTGTTGTGGATTCCTATTCAAAAATGTTCCCTTTAAACAAATATGAATGGTGCCGGCCGAAATTTTTTAAACAATTTTTTTAAACAAGTACAAAAGAAAACCTTTTTTGACCCGAAAAATTATTTTTTAGCGTTTTTGAATCATTATAAATAAGAAAGGTATCTTGTGATTTTTCTAAAAAATTGATAGTTTTCAAGTTATAGGCGATTTAAAATCTGAAAAATGCGAAAATACGCATTTTCAAGGCTCAAAAACTCATATTTAAATTAGTATTTTTGAGGTTCCTAAGTACTTAAATTATAGTATAAACATTCATTTTCAAGATTCTGAAGACTGATCGGATCTAACTTCAATTTATATCGTTGTTATGTTATGCGTGTCCATCCGATTTTTTTGCCGGTGCAGCGAGCTCTATTTCAAAAACCTCCTATTTTCCTCCGAAAAATTGGGAGATTTTTAGATTATTTGGGACATTCTAAATATTAAAATAGGGTTGTTGTCATTTTTCTCAAAAGTTAATAGTTTTAATGTTATAAGCTATTTTGAATCCGAAAATGCGTATTTTCCTATTTTTTCTGATTTTAAATCGCTTATAACTTTAAAACTATTAACTTTTTCGAAAAATAACACAAACCTATTTTATTTAGAATATCCCAAAGAATCTAAAAAATATATTTTTCGAATAGGTGTGGATCCCGCGTATGAAAAAAAAGTTAATTAATAGCAAGCTGAAAATTTGTTAATAACTTAAGGCTGTCTAGTCGGATAAACTTTGATATATGGGAACATTGGAACAGGGGCAGTTTTAATTGTGGAACAGGTTAAAAATTTGGAACGACCACACCACGAAAACGGCACATTTATTTTGTCCGACAGAACAGACTTAAACTCTCCGAACAGAGATTAAACTCTCATGCAAAAATCAGACTGCTATTTATCACCTGTCATAATTCCTGTCATTTGACATATTCTACATGTTCCACTCATTAAAACGCCAAGTTGGTGATAAATAGCAGTCTGATTTTTGCATGAGAGTTTATTCTCTGTTCGAAGAGTTTAGTCTGCTCTGTCGGACAAAATACATGGGCCGTTTTCGTGGTCTGACCGTTCCAAATTTTTAACCTGTTCCACAATTAAAACTTCCCCTGTTCCATTGCTCCTATATACCAAAGTTTGTGCGACAAGACACCCTTAAGCTATTAACAAATTTTCAGCTTGCTATTAATCAACTTTTTTTTCATACGCGGGATCCAGACCTAGAAGGAAAATAGGAGATTTTTGAAATAGAGCGCGCCGCACCGGTAAAAAAATCGGATGGATACGCATATTTAACAATTAAATAACAAAGGTGTAAATTGAAGTTAAACCCGATCAGTCTTCAGAATCTTGAAAATGAATGTTTATACTAGAAATTAAGTACTTGGCAACCTCAAGAATACTAATTTAAATATGAGTTTTTAAGCCTTGAAAATGCGTATTTTTGTATTTTTCAGATTTTAAATCGCCTATAACTCAAAAACTATCAATTTTTGAGAAAAATCACAAGATATCTGTCTTGTTTAGAATGATCCAAAAAATCAAAAAAAAATTTTTTTCAGGCCAAAAAATGTGTTCTTTTGTATTGATTTAAAAAAGTTGTTTAAACAATTTCTGCCCAAAAATTCCGCCCGGCACCCTTCAGATTTGTTTAAAGGGGACATTTTTGAATAGGAATCCACAAAGAAACCGAATCAGAAATTTTTTCAGACGGGTGCGGTCTCACCACATGGACTAACACAGTAATTTTTTTCTCAATGTTTCCTTGATTCTTCCATCGTATTTTCTGCAGAGTTAAAATTTCTAGTTCTAGGGCTTTATCTACTGCCTTTTACGTATTGCTATGGTTGTGATATTGCAGGATCCGATTTTACTGGGCTTCATTCTTTTCCTCCTATTACGTTTCTTGTTTTCTTCTGTTCTTCTTGTGTTGATATTTTCGTTAGACTTTCCTTAGACTTTCGTTAGACTATTATCGGATCTGTTGTCTTAGTCTTCATAAATATAGGTATCCTCTCTGCATTCCGTATTAGTTTTTTGATTTTCCTCCCTCGATGATTTGGTTTCTTTCGGTCAGTTTACCATTACATTTATCCCATTTCAATTCTTTTCCGTCAATATTTATATTCGTATACACTACTTTTGTGGTATTTTTTTTGTATTGCATCATCACTTTCTCATTTTTAGGAAGACCAGAAAAAAGTGGCAGACACCGACTTAGAAAAAGCATGCGACGGTGTAGGTGCAGCGCCCAAAGTCAAATTAGTCACCAGAAAACTGATGAAGGGCCACTTGAATAAGGTGAACTCCGTTCATTACAGTGGAGACAGCCGCCATTGCGTCACTGGGTCTTTAGATGGAAAACTCATCATTTGGGATACCTACACGGGCAACAAAATGCAGATTATCCCATTGCGGTCTGCTTGGGTGATGAGTGTTGCGTTCTCCAATTCAGGAAATTTCGTTGGTGAGTTCAGTTTTTTGAATGTTCTATTTATTAGCGACATTTGGCTCCCTGTTAGTTTTATCTATCCCCACATTTTAAAAATTTTTTACTTTAAAAAAGGTTTGAATGCTATCGAAATAACAAAAAGAGCAATCAAAATGACGAAAAGAGGTTGGGAAAAAATTGAAGGTGGCTTAAAAGAAGTAGGTATATTAAATAAATAACAGAGAATACTGGAGCAATAAGTAATGACAAAAACATTCAACTAAAAATGGAGATAATAGCAATATTAGAATCTTGAAAAGAACATTATACAGAATTATTTGAGGGAGAACTAGCAGAAGAATATTTAGAGGAAGACGTGGTAGTGGAAAGTTTACCAGAGATAACAAGAGCGGAAATGGACGAGGACGAAGTCAAAAATAGAACTTTCTTCTTCTTCTTCTTCTTCTTCTACTTTTTGTATAGACATGACTCTGTCTGTTTTTTCAATGTGCCTCTAGTAAGTTGTCGTTCCATCGTTTTCGTGGTCTTCCCACTGATCGTCTTCCTATTGGAGAACCGTCTCTCGCTGTCCTGACTACCATATTTGTTGTCATTCGGCTTATGTGGTCATTCCATTCTATTCTTCTGTTTCTTACCCAGTTATTAATGTTATCCACCTTGCATCTCCGTCGTATATCTGTACTTCTAGCTCTGTCCCATAGAGTCTTACCATCGATTTTTCGAAGGGTTTTCATCTACGCTGTTTCGAGCAATCTTTTTGTCCTCTCTGTGTCGGGTCGTGTATGTCATTATTGGTCTGATGACTGTTTTGTAAATTCTGCCTTTCATTTCTTTTCCGATATTTTTATTTCTCCATATTGTGTCATTCAAGCAACCTGCGGCTCTGTTTGATCTATTCACTTGATCTTCCACTTCTATTTCGAGCCTTCCGTAGCTAGATAGTGTGATGCCTAGATATTTAAACTCCATCACTTGTTCTATTATCTGACCTTCCAGCTCCAATTTACATCTTATTGGATCTGCTGTTATAACCATGCATTTTAAAATGGAACCAAAACAGGAAAAGAATGTGAGGAGGACAAAATTGCGCTAGAAATTATAAAGTATTTAGGTAGAAAGCGTAAAGAATGACTGTGGATAATTTGCAAAGAAGCTTGGATGAATCAAAAGATGTCTGAGGAATGGGAAAAGAATTTAATCGTACAAATAGACTATATAACTACATACGTAGAGCAATATGACTAACTCAAGTTAACTCTTGCAGAATATAAATAATATTTTGAGATAAGAAGTTCTGTCGAAACAGTAGGTCTAATAGTAAGGATGCTTCAGAAGTCAAACGGTGTAAGTCAAGTTCTCCATAAAAATGAACTTATGAGATGTAACACCAAAGAATACACCAACGACAAATAGCTTGTCCTTGTTTGTATTTATGAATATAATGCTTATATTATGATCAATAAAGACGGTTTATTTATTTTTAATGGTTCCTAATTTTTTTGCAACTATTTTCACAAACATCGAATGCTTTAGTACAACCCTCTTTCAGCAAGATAGAATGAATATCAAAATCTTCAAAAGAACGATCAGAGAATTCAAAGAACATGCAAGTAAAAAAGAAAAAAAGAAAGAAGAGAATACAGTGGGAATAATAAAATCCTCGAATTTACTAATTTTTTTTATTAATTTCTTGTGCTTTTCTTTAGCTTATAAGTTCATAAACACTTCTTCTTGCAGCTTGTGGTGGTATGGATAATATGTGCACCATTTACGACTTAAACAATAGAGATGCAAATGGCGTAGCGAAAATGGTTAGAGAATTGGCTGGATACGATGGTTTCCTGAGTTCTTGTAGGTTTTTAAGCGACAAATCTCTCATCACTGGATCTGGTGATATGAAAATGTGAGTACAGTAGAACCCCGCAAATCCGAACTAATTGGGGGGACAGCCTGTTCGGATTCCGAAAAGTTCGGATTATCCGAAAGTTAGCCTAAGAAGCTAACGAAGATGATTTTTAAAAGATTTGGACTGCCACCGATCCCTTTATGAAACTTTATCCGCACGTTTATGCCTCCAATATTCTAAAGCTGAAAAATACTTAGATCACTGAAATATTAAATCGCTAACGCCAGTAGTTTTGTTTCGTCACGGGACATGGGAACTCGGCCATGTAAATGATCCATTTAATTTTTAATCTGGATATTGATTACACTATGTTTCTCATGTTTCTTATCTTTTTCAATGTTTTCGTTCATAGTATACCATGGGAAATGTGTATTATGCACATTCCTTTATTGATTGTGTTTAGTCTTACTCGACGCTTTTATTCACCCATTAGTGTTGCAGTGTTTTATACTGTAGCTAGCATCTTACGTAATTATTTTCTCACATATAAAACATGTTTTTAAATTTTTATTTTGAATTTTTAAAAATTTTTTTCACTTTCCGTTGGTTCGGATTTGCCGAAAGTTCGGATTTGCGGGGTTCAGATTTGCGGGGTTCTACTGTATAATAGAATAAAGATCCACTAAGAGTAATATTATAATTATAATCCAAATACTACTAGAAATGATTCCTTAGTACGTTATACAACTGGAAAGCTGAGGCAACCATTCTGGCTTTTAAAGTTTCTTTATACAGGTTCTTCTTCCTCGTCTTCTTAAAGTGCCTTCTCCTCAGTGGAGGTTGGCTACTACAATTGCAAATTCTTGTCTGTCTTCGGCTGTTCTTATTAGCTGTTCAAAATTTAGCCCTGTCCATTGTCGGATGTTTCTTAGTCACGATAGTCTTTTCCTTCCTAGTCCTCGATTTCCCTCGATATTTCCTTTCACATTAGTTGAGCATATTATTGGTACTTATTGTTTCTCAGTACGTGGCCTAGCTACACTCCTGGCCAAAAAAACCGGGACACCTTAAAAATGGGTCATTTTTGATGTCTCGAATCTCCTAAACCTGTTGTCCGATTTTAGTGATTTTTTTAATATCTTATAGCCTTATTCTCTAAGAATATGGATGTAGTAATAGTGTTGCTGAACAGGTAAATGTCATTGTATACCGGGTGTAACAATAATACTGTGTTTTTTATGAAAGTTCGTAACACCCTGTGGAATATTCTAGCATTTAAAAAATATAGAAATTAAAACTCAGTTGTAGCTCTAGCCTCTCTTAACATTCTGCTTTTTGACTCATTCACTTATGTTGGATAATGAAAAAGTTAGGTACTTTGACAAGTAGCCATGTTCTTCATCAATATAGGGTGTTTCTAAATAAGTGCGACAAACTTTAAGGGGTAATTCTGCATGAAAACATAATGACCGTTTGATTTATAAACATATGTCTGCAAATGATTCGTTTCCGAGATACCGGGTGTTCAATTTTTTCTTACACACTGACGATTTATTTATTGCTTTAAAACCGGTTGAGATATGCAATTTAAATTTGGTGGGTTTTACGAGGCAGTCATTGCGCATTTTTTGACGTACAATTATGTATTTTATATTCACCATTGGCGTGCATACGGGTCATATTACCCGATCATATTACCTGTATGCACGCCAATGGCGAATATAAAATTTATAGTTGTATGTCTAAAAATGTGAAAAAACTACCTCTTAAAACCTACCAAATTTCATTTGCATATCTCAACCGGTTTTAGAGCAATAAATAAATCATCAGTTTGTAAGAAAAAATTCAACATCCCGTATCTCGGAAACGAAGCATTTGCGGACATATGTTTATAAAGCAAACTTTCATTATTTTTCATGCAGAATTAACCCTTAAAGTTTGTCACACTTATTTAGAAACACCCTGTATTGATGAAGAACATGGCTAGTTGTGAATGAGTCAAAAAGCAGAATGTTAAGAAAGGCTAAGGCTACGATTGAGTTTTACCTTCAATATTTTTTAAATGCTAGAATATTCCACAGGGTGTTACGAACTTTCAGGAAAAAACACAGTATTATTGTTACACCCGGTATACAATGACATTTAGATGTTCAGCAACACTATTACCGTTGATTGATAAATATAGGGGGAAGATACGAAACCGTGTGCATTATTTTGTTCCCTTTAAAATCTGCCTGTATAGTGGCGCGCCTAGCGTAAATTTGTTGAAGCTAGCCAAGAACAAGCACTTATTCTACGTGGTCCGTATTCAAAATTTTAACGCACAGTCGCTATCATATTAATCTGTATTAATACCTGTATTAATTTTTTTTTCTGCAAAAACGTTGAAAATATAAATTGACTATAGAGTTTTTTTCACTAGTCTTCACCTCACAAGTAAATACTTTTCGAGTTATTTGCGGGTGAATATATTCATGTTTCAAAAAAAGTATATTTCATGAGGAAATGAGGAAGTATTTCGTCAAAAAAATATTCATAGCAAAAATACAGCTTATAAAAAAATGAAAAAAATGTTTTATATATGACATATGAAGTCGTAGACTCAGTAAGAGCAGAGTTGTAGCTAATAAAAAGTAGGTTCTTATTCGTCAAATTCCAAATTGAATATTTCAAAGTGAAATAACCAAAAAATTAAGTACTTTTCGGGGAAAACTCATCATAATTTTTTTAAATTGTTTAAAAACAGCTTTATTTTTTTCAGTTTCTAGTATCAGAAGTAAAAGTTGCGCACAAAATAAAGTTGATCCCTTTTTTTGTAAACAAAATCTTAAATATCACCTCTTAATTAGCATCCCAGATGAAATTAATCAGACCTATGAATATGACCTTTACACTTTGGGATATTTCGTATCACTGATAATTATAAAGTTATTTTGAAAAAAAGGCATTTTTCTTTCAAAACAAAAAAAATTACTGTAAAACTAAATTTACGATAAAACTTACAGATCATGACAAGGCGAAAACGGCGGTTCCTTTGGGAAAAATATTCCCATGAGATTTTTTTTCATAATCACATTCGTGAGACATCCCAGAATAAGGCTCAAGAAGTCGCCCACGTGAAAAGTGGTTCAATTTTTTTTAACAATTTTTTTTAATCAAATTGCAAAAATCAATATTTTTGGCTCGGACATTTTTTTTTGTAGGTTTTTTGGACCATTCTGGATAAAAAAGGTATCTTATTATTTTTCTCTAAAGTTGATCGTTTTCGAGTTATAAGCAATTTAAAATTGAAAAAAACGAAAAATGGCGATTTTCAAGGCTTAATAACTCGGTTAAAAGTTATTATTATAAAAGTCAGAAAGTGACTAAATCAAAGTTTAATGCCCTCCCTACAAGATCCTGAAGAAATTTTTGTCATTATTTTATTACTAAGCTGTTATTTTTAAGTAATAATAATGAGCGCCATGCACGAGGTAGGCGGCCGGAAATGTGAGTGCAAGTAAGATGCACAATTGGACTGCCGGAGTGGCATCTCTCTCGCACTCAGCATTTACGGCCGGCAACCACGTTCATGACGCTCAATATTATTACTTAAAAATAACAGCTTAGTAATAAAATAATGACAAAAATTTCTTCAGGATCTTGTAGGGGGGGCATTAAACTTTGATTTAGTCACTTTCTGACTTTCATAATAATAAATTTTAACCGAGTAATCCGAGTAACCCTTGAAAATCGTTTTTTCATTTTTTTCAATTTTAAATTGCTTATAACTCGAAAACGATCAACTTTAGAGAAAAATTTTTAGAGACCTTTTTTATCCAGAATGGTCCAAAAAACTTACAAAAAAATTGTCCGGGTCAAAAGTATAGATTTTTGCAATTTGATTAAAAAAAATTGTTAAAAAAAATTTGGCCCACTTTTCACGTGGGCGACTTCTTGAACCTTATTCTGGGATGTCTCACGAATGTAATTATACAAAAAAATCTCATGGGAATATTTTTCCCAACGTACCCGCCGTTTTCGCCTTGTCCTAAGTAAAGTAACTTGTGAAGCGGTAACGATAATTTGATTTTATTCGTCTTGAGGCGCCAAACGAAAAACACAAACGACTTTTTTCTTTGATACATTTTAAATTGTGTTTTGATGTGATTTATAGCATCTCTTTCGAATTAAAAATTTTACGCAAATTCCCCTTCAGAGGGTGATTTTCACGATTTTTTAAAACTAGGGTTTAAAAAAAAGGACCAACTTTATTTTCAGCGTAACTTGCTTACTTTTAATGCTAGAAACTTTTTTAAAAACAAAAATAAAGCTTTTTAAACACTTTAAAAAAGCTGCGATGAGTTTTCCCCGAAATGTACTTTATTTTTTTTTGTTAGTTCACGTTGAAACATTCGATTTGGAATTTGACGAATAAGAACTTACTTTTAATTAGCTACAACTCTGCTTATACTGAGTATAAAGATTTCATACAAACGCCATTTTTTTAAGTGAAAAAACTCTAGAACAAAACTTGCTTAGAATTAGTCAGTTTATCCACTTGATAGCTACTAGATAGTATTAGACTTATTGCTAGCTACCTAGCCCTATACAAAGTGACTTTAGAAAGTCCACATCTACATTAGAAAACCTAGTGGATATTGAGTCATTCATGGGTTATTTGGATGTGATCATGTATGTTTGGCTTATGGCTATCTTTTATTATATAACGCGTACCATTTGGGGATTAGATATTATAAGAATTCTATTAAGTTGTTCAATTCAAGGAAATATAAAATTTATTAATAATTTTCTATATAGACGAAACTTATTCGAATAAATAACGTTCTTTTAGACTCAAAAATCCAATTAAACAACATTCCTCAATGGTCTACTCTTAGTGTTGCACTTTTCCTTATTGCAATCAATCACATCGCTAAATCACTTAATCCACTACTCATTTACAAATTTAAGAATTGTTCGAACACTACTGGCTTAGAATTTTCTCCCACTAAAACGAAAACAGTAATCATCAGTAAAACTCCAAAGAAGCACATTATACTACCGAAAATCTACCAAAAGAATTTGTTCTTCTTCTTTTTCTTTTATATAGGCAGTACTGCCCGTTTTTCTTCAACGGTGCCTTTCATTCTGTCCCTAAATTGTCATTCCATCTTTTCCTTGGGCGTCCTATACTTCTTCTGGCTATTCTTACTATCCTTGATTCAGACATCCGGCTTAAGCGTTGATTTCACTCTTCTTTTCTATTCTTTACCCAGGCATTTATATTGTCTATCCCACATGTGCATTTGATTTCCTCACTTATTACCCTGTCCCGTAGTCCTTTTCCAGCAATCCTTCTTAAGATCTTCATTTCGTTGGTCTCCAGATGTCTTTGTGTTTTGCTTGTATCTGGTCTTGTTTCGGCAGTGTAAGTCATAACTGGTCTAATAACTGACTCATATTCTGGCCTTTGTTTCCACTCTTAGGTGTTTGTTTTTCCACATTGTGTCGTTTAGGCATCCGGCCGTTCTACTGGCTTTAATTATTTGGTCTTTAACCTCTTCTTCGATATTGTTGTCGGCTGATAGATTAATTTATTATTAATCCAAGGTATTTGAAAGTCATTACTTGTTGTATAATTTGATTGTCCAATTTGCATCTTATTGATTCTGTGGATATTACTAAGATTTTTGTTTTTTCAGGCTGATATTTTCATATTCATTTCTTTTATGTTAATGTTGAACTCATGCAGTATTCTTTGTAGGTCGACTTTGCACTCTGCTACCAACACGGTGTCATCAGCGCAACAGAGTTTTTTTATCTCTTTATCGCCCATTTTGTACCCTCTTTTTTTCTTCACTTGTTTTATTATTGCATCCAACTTTATTTTAAACAGTATGGAGGGTTTAGTGAATCTCCTTGCTTGATTCCTGTGTTTGCTTCTATGGGTTCTGTTATTCATTGACTTTCATTTCTATTTTATTTCTTACATGTATGTTTATGAGAACGATATACGGCAACTGGTAATCAAAGGAAAGATAGAGGGTAAGAGAGGTCTAGGAAAAGATGTCATGGCTGCGTAATATTCGCCGAATGATAATAATGAAATTACTCTTAATAGAATAATGTAGGTAATCCTGACTATCTAATATCTCACCTGACAATACAATCCACGGTGGACGCCTACGCAGAAATACAAGGCACCTTTAAGAAGTAAAGTTAATAATAAATAATTCAATAAGTATACTTAGTCACGATTTTCCCCCTAACTCGGAAAATATCGACCGCATGAAAAAACTTGGAAGAAATTGTAGGAAATCGCAACAACTTAAGTCCTTACCATTTTTTCGAAGAGTTTAAAGTGGCCGAGCGGTTTACTTAGTCAATTTTATATTAAGTAAATACCGTTGCAATATCTCCAAACAAAATATACAATCATCAGAAGAGACTGTAAATAACGAAAATACCTACCTAATTTTTTATCGAGATTATGAGGCAAATAAGATAAATGTACAATATATAAAATCACCCAGTGAGTATTTTTCTCGTTAAATAATTTTTTTATTTGGAATATTCAATCTGATTGTCATGATCATGCCACTATTATCGTTGAATAGTTGAATGATAACTCAAATATAAATGAATGAAAATAAATAAATACGTTCTATTATAATCCAGTCGGCCGACCCCAAATTCCGATAACCAAAGCTACCTGAATACGTCTCATCGTTGTCTCAGGTAAATTCAATCTCGCACCTAGAAAGCTGCTAACGCCATCTATTTCTAAAACCACTGGTGTCGTACATAAACGCTCGTTTAGTTTCGTATCTTCTCCCCTATATTTATTAATCAATGCTATTACTACATCCATATTCTTAGAGAATAAGGCTATAAAATGTTAAAAAAATCACTAAAATCGGACAACAGGTTTAGGAGATTCGAGACATCAAAAATAACCCATTTTTAAGGTGTCCCATTTTTTTGGCCAGGAGTGTATAATGTTTTTCTAACTTTCACTGTGTTGAAAAGTTCTCGTAGTGCAGTCAATGAAGCGTAAAATAGGTTTTTACCTCCGAAATCTTTTACTATGAACCGATTTACATGAGATTTTGGAATTAGGCTTATCTCACCTTTAACTTCAAAAGTGATATTGACCCGAACTCCGTTTTTTATTTTTAAGGGATGAAAACAACCCCTTAATGGAAAAACTGACATTGAGCCATTTTATCGCCAGAAAACGTGTTTAATAATAAAGAGTGACAATGTGAAGTGTTTTCTAACACAATAACCTCATGTTAAACTCATTTTCATCTCATTGAAAACCGTACAACCCTTGCAAACAACCCCTAAATCGGAAAAATTTACAAAAAATTAATTTAGTATCACATCAAAAGATCTAAATATAGAGTAAATGATATTTTACGTTCTCTATCTTAATTCTCATATTGTTAACCCCCTTTCAACCCTTAAAAACAACTCCTAAATAGAAAAAAATTACAAAAAATTAATTTGGTTTGACAAGAAGACTTAAATATAGAGTAAATAATATTTTACGTTCTCTATCTTAATTATTTAATTGCTAACCCCTTTTAACCCTTAAAATCAACCCCTCGATTAAAAATTGTATAAAAAATTTCTTTTGATAAACTGAAAAGGATTTAAATATCGTTCCACGTTCTCTAAAAAGCTATGCTGGAAAATCATATGCTCAAGTTCTTTAACCCTTAAAACTACCCCTAAATTAAAACATTGAATATGTATGATTTAGTTTTTGGGCCATAACTACTTCAATTTTGAAGCTATCACAACTTATAAACAACCATTTTGAAGGTAATTAAAAGAGCTACAACTTTTTTCTTTATAATATGTAGTAAAAAACGTTTTATTTTGAAACGGTGAAGGGTCAAAGGGCTCGAGAGAGACTGTGGTTGCGCTACCGCGCGCTATTTAATCAATCATAATATCTTCGTCAATTTGTGTGTGAGAGGAAAAACAAACACACCAAAATTTTTGTCAAAAAGAACCTATTTTTTTATTATTACACTTTTTTACGTATCTTTCATTATTTTTGAGATATTATGAAAAGAAGGTGTTTTTTTTTAAATTCGAAACATTTTTTTTCTTAAAACCGTGATTTTTTCAAAATAATATGTGTTCAAAAGCAGCGAAACTCCTAGAATCCATCAAACTCTTTATATTAAAGTTGATTCTAGACGGAATATGATTAATTTTAATCTTGGTGGAAATAGCACTTATGAAATTCATTGATATAAAAAAAACCATTAGATGTTCCTCTTTTTTTTCATTACAGCTCACTCATTTTACGTACAAAAGACTTTTAACAGTGCTCATTTTAAATCTTATTTTAAGCACTATAAAATCCTGACTCATTAGCATGCATTAAATTTATTCGCTCTCCGCTAGAATACATCGATTAAATTTCACACAAATTTTTTTTTACTAAGGTAATGGCACTGGCATAGCCAAAAGGCCAGTCATGTATCACACAAAATTAAAATGGCTTTGATCTTCAATATCTCGCTTAATATTGCACTTAGAACACTCTTTAACCTTCCGATGACCAACCTTTTTTTGTTACACGGATGACCAAGAGGGGGGAAAATGACCCCAGGTCAAAAATGTCAAAAATGACAATTAACAAAAAAATGAATTTTTTTTTTTATTTTTTTTTTATTTTTTTTTAATTTTTTTTTGCATGAACTTTGTCATTCAGCCAGTCACAACATGAGTATTATTGTCATGTGTAGTGTGTATGTTGAGTAAGTGTCTTGTTACTTTGCAAAGTCGACGTCATTAGCGTAAAACTACTTGGAATTACACATAATGGACGGTATTTTACTAAACATCAACTTCAGAATATATTTTTTATTCGTAAAATATAGGGAATTTTTTTTATTTCAAAATATGAGGATATCGAGAATGATATTAAAGTCAAATAAAAAAATAATGAGGAAAAAATTAAAAATACTTTTGAATTTATTAAAGAAAAACATACGCTGGGGTCACAATTTCCCCCGCTTGGTCATCCGAAGGTTAAAAAACCAATTTGTTCATTTTTTTACCTGCTACAATTTTGTTCATTATAATATCGTTAAAATGCATATTTTGAAGATATTTGCAAAAAAACTGTTGAAAATCGTGAAAAAATTCCGAGTTTTCAATTGCCAATAACTTGAAAAGTATTGGGTTTTTGAAAAAACTTTATACAACATTTTTTGCTTAAAATTAGGTCTTCTATCGATATCTGAGGTTATTTTGAAGAAAAAAATTTCTACCACCGAAAAGGGGTGGCAACCACCCCCAGGGTGAAAACGGAGTTCGGGTCAATATCACTTTTGAAGTTAAGGGTAGGATAAGCCTAATTCCAAAATTTCATGTAAGTCGGTTCATAGTAAAAAATTTCTGAGCTAGAAAGCTTCAATGACTGTACTATCGTTCTTTGACTATTCTATGCGACACTTCTTCGTTTGAGGTATGCGATACCCATGAAATTTTGAGGATTCTCCGATTGATCCACATTTCAAAGGCCTCCAATTTATTTACGGTTGATGTTCTAAGGGTCCACGTTTCAACTGCATAGAGAAGAGTCGACCAGACGTAGCATTTTGTTAAACGTAGTCGAATTTCAAGTTTTATTCGAGGATCACATATAAGTCTTTTGATTTTTTCGAAAGATTTTGTGGCTTGTTCTATTCTTGATCTTATTTCTGGATCAGGATTTAGGCTTCTATTGATCCAACACTCCAGATACTTAAATTTATTGACCACTTCTAAAATGTGCCCAGTGGGGGGGGGGGGGTATTAAAATGTTTTCACTTGAAAGTGGTAGGGTTAAATTAAATAGGTAAAAGGATATCTTAAAGAGCAACACTTAAACATTATTCAGTTAAATTTTTATTGAAAAATATTAAAAAATGAAGCAGTGGCGTCATTTTTAAGTAGATGATCCAAAAAAGAAGATGATTTGCGGTGTACACCATATCTTCGGACAGAATCATTTGACACATATAAACCAAAAAGATTATTTCAGTTTAAGAGTTTTTTGAGGTAAAAATACAAAAAAAAAAGTGTGTTCGGTAAAGAGAAAAATGGTAATATAAACAAAAAAATATTAAAATAAGCAAAAACTCGACGTCACTACCTAGTAAAATATCTAAAAAAGAAGTGTGCAAAATTTTAGAAAGATCGTTGCATTACTTTTTGAGTTATGATGTACACCGCCCCAAAAAACATGTTTTTCAGAAAACTCGTTTAAAAAAATGTAGCTTTGTCAATATAATACTAAAAAAATTTTGTATATATCCATATCTCCGTCAATTTTGCTCGGATTAACTTGAAATTTTAATGGTATGCTCTTGAAAATATTTACAATCAAATAAGCCAATAAAAAAAAATCGAAAAAAATAATTAAAAAAAACTATACCCCCCCTAATTGTGCAAAGTTGAGGTACATTCTGTTTTTTTTTTCGGATCAACATCACCATATACAACATTTTTATAAAATGTACTTTTCGTAGATGCAAATGGGATTTGGAGACCGGTAGAAAAACCTCGGATTTCGTTGCCCACAATGGCGACGTGGTATCTATTAGTCTAGCTCCAGACGGCAATACTTTCGTTACAGGAAGCGTGGATAAGACCTGCAGGTTGTGGGATATAAGGGAGGAGAAACCTAAACAGACATTTTTTGGACATCAGGCCGATGTCAATTCCGTGTGTGTAAGTATAATTTGCCCAGAATTTACTATTAGTGTTCAATTTTTCACATGCAAAAAATAATATATTTTTCACTATATCAAATCCTACATTATCACTTAATCCAATCCTTATTAATAATTCCCACTACTGACTTTGCCCCACTTTTTAGAAATACAGACCTTTTTGAACTGCAAATGAAAGACACTCTCTGCTTTCGATCTTCGATAGAACAGACTCTTTGTCCTATCCTCTGTTAGTGATAACCACTAGTTGCCGCGTGGTGAAAAGTACCTCGACTCCCTCTCTTTTGTGTTGACCCCCACAGGCAATACATGTGTTTAGAAATCTCTCTGGGATACTGCTTCCCGTATAGTACCACGTGCTAAAATACAGCGCGTCACCCTGATTCCGTTTCTCGTAATAAACAAGCTTTTTTTCTTGTCATCATCATATCACCATCCAGCCTCAAAAGTCCACTGCTGAACATAGGCCTCCTCCCCTCATTTCCAACCCCAACTATCCTGCACCGCTCTCATCCAGTTTTTATTTACCTTTCTTAAGTCGTCAGTCCATCTTGAAAGCGGTCGACCGACGCTTCTATTGTCTTCTCTTGGCCTCCATTAAAATAACCTCTTCGTCCATCGCTCATCTGTCATTCTGGCTATATGTCCTGCCCATCTCCACTTCAACCTGGCTATCCTCTCGATGACGTCAGCCACCTTTGTTCTTCTTCTGATTTCTTCGTTTCTGATTTGGTCTCGCAGAGTTATTCCTAACATTAACCGCTCCATTCTTCTTTAGTTAAGGTAAGTGTTTCTGATCCGTACGTCAATACTGGGAGGACGCACTGATCAAATACCTTTCTCTTTAGGCATGTAGGCAACTCACTTTTAAAAGTTTCTCTTCACATGACCTATTCTCTTCAGTTCATGAATCTGGTTATCCCTGCCAATCGTAATTGCATGTCCCAGGTATTTATATCTATCTACGAGTTCTATTTCCTTCCCACCAATACTGATGTTCTGGTTGGGTACCAAATTTGTCATTATTTTTGTTTTCGAGATGTTTATATTTAAACCTACATTTTCTGTAGCCACAACGAGTTCCTATACCATCTCTCTTGCCATATCTAGATCCTCAGCTATTATGACTATATCATCGGCGAAACGTAAGTTGTTTAGGTATTCTTCATCTATTTTTATTCCCTTTGTCATCCAATCCAAACTCGTGAAAGCATGTTTTAAGACCGTATTAAAAAGTTTAGGTGACATTGGGTCTCCTTGTCTAACCCCCCGTTCTATTTTTATGCGATTACTGTTAGTATGTAATTTAACAGTGGTTGTTGCCTGTAAGTATATTTTGTGTAATAATTTTGTATATCTATAATCTAGCCTGCATTCTTTAAGCGCCTGTAATATTTTGCTAAACTCAACTGTGTCAAAGGCTTTATGAAAATCGATAAAAACTAGAACTAGAGGTTTATTGTATTCCACTACTTTCTCTATTAGGGTTTTTATACTTTATAGATGGTCATTTGTTCCGTAACTTTTTCGGAATCCTGCCTGTTCTCTTGGTTGATAAGTCTCTAACTTTCTTTCCATTCTCTTAACTATTATTCGCGTAAATATCTTATATAAATGGCTGAGGAGGCTAATCGGTCTGTAATTCTCTAAATTAGCTTTGTCTCCTGCTTTGTGTAATAGAATCATAGTAGCGCTGTTCCAGTCTGTTGGAATATTGGCGTTGTGAAGGCAGATATTAAAAAGTAGTTTATTTTTTCAAGTAGTATATTTCCTCCAATTTTTAGTGGTTCTGATACTATTCCATCTTCGCCTGGGGTTCGATTATTTTTCATTTTCTTCAGAACCTCTTTGATTTCTGTTTTTGTTATATCGGGCATTAAATCTGATCCTTGATTTAATATCTACCCCAGTTTTTACTGTAATTGGAGGTTGCGTATTGTCATCTTTTTTTTCTCGATTTATATAACTCTGTGTAGAACTCTTCGACTATTGTTAATATTTCATCTCTGTTTGTAGTTTCTTTTCCAGTTCTGTTTCTAAGTTTGTTGATTTCTATTTTTCCTTTTTGTACGCTTTTCTTCAAAACTTTCATGTTCTTATTTTGCTCTATTGCTTGTTTTGTTTTTTCTACATTGTAGTTTCTTATGTCATTTCTTATTGTTCTCAATATATTAATGTCTGTTGTTGTTGTATCTTTCAATGTATCATTAATATATTTTTCGAACTCCTGCATATTAGTTGGTTTTGCCCATTTCTTTGGGTGTTTCTTATTTATCATTTTGAGTCTTTCCTTTTCGATCGATATCGTTAATTTAGCTCTTACTAACCTGTGATCACTGCTTGTACTGAACTAGTTTCACATTTACGTCTTTAAATAATTCTTTCTTGTTTGTTAAGGAATAGTCGATTTCGTTCCTTGTTTTTTCATCAGGACTTTCCCAGGTCCATCTTCTGTGTTTTTTCTTTTTAAAGAAGCTATTCATTTGATAGAAATTGTTTTCCAAAAAAAAAGTTAACAGTTGTTTGCCTCTATCATTTCTGCCTTCGCTTCCAAAATTTCCCAATATTATTTCAGAAGGGTCTTCCTTGGTACCTATTTTGGCGTTGAAATCACCGCCTATTATTAAGAAGTGGCCAGGATTTTCCTTGATTGCACAGGATATTTGATCGTAGAATATTTGAACTTCTTCGTCTGAATGGCCTGTAGTAGGTGCGTACACTTGAATGAACTTTAGGATATATCTGGTGCTCATTTTGATGTTTAAGTAGACCACCCTTGTTAATATCTGGTTTATTGACACAATTCTGTTCGCAATTCTTTTGTGAATAAAGAAGCCGACACCTCCGATTGTCGATTCCTCTTCTCCTTTGTAGTACCACAGATGGCCTGATGGGAGTGAGATAAGATTCTCTGCTTTTTTCTAACTTCGCTGATACCCACAATATCCCAATTCACTTTTGAAAGTTCTTCCTCCATTTCTTCGAACCTTTCTTCGGTAGAGAGCGACCGAGCATTATATGTGGCGATGTTGAGGTTTATATTTTTGACGCACTTTGAATGGGGTTGGTTTACACTGGTCGGGTTTGTGGCATTTAAACACCGTGCTTGCCTTGCATGTTGGTGAGTATTCATATTTATTCCCACGAGTAGCTGGGGATCGTTGTCGATTCCTGTAAAGCCCCGCGTACAGGAACAACGTTTTTTTCTTGTGCAACTGTTTAAATCGCAAACAGTGATGTGTACATCTGTACCCGTTATAAGCAGACCATCCCGGTTTTATCCGCCTGTGAAACCTGCATTTGTGACTATCATCGATACTGCGAGTGAAATAACAATTTATGTACCATATGTGTAAGCCTTTTTTGTGAACTTGATTGTCTGTATAGCATTTAATTACGTCTCTAAATTCATTTGAACCACACCTATAATACAGTCCAGAAAAACTGTAATTATTTTAATAATTTCGAATATGCACGAGTACATTCCTTAATTGTCCAACTAGAATGAATAATAATATATTTGATAATACAAAACATTTATATGTTTCAGTACCACCCTAGCGGCTATTGCTTCGCGACAGGTTCTGAAGATAAATCGGCAAGAATGTTCGATATCAGAAGTGATCAGCAAATAGCACAGTATCAACCACCTTCTAATAATAGTGGATTCACGTCCTGTGGATTGTCGCTTAGTGGACGAATACTCTTGTGTGGATCTGACGACAACAACATACATATGTGGGACACGCTGAAGAATCAACACAATGGTGATCATTTTTTAATATTAAAAAATCTCTCTCTCTTTTCTCTCCAATGGTACTAATGCCTAAACTTATAAACTTAGCATTGGCCTCCTCAAAACTCTGAACCACTTCAGCAGATGTTAGAGACCCAATTCGTCGTTTTCGTTCTTTCTTTTTCTTCCTCTTCTTTTCTTCCTACGACTTGTGCAACTTTCATCATCATCATCAGTGGCGTACTGATAGATCAGCGGGCCCTGGTTCCAGTTGGTATGCGGGCCCGCCCACCCAATAAACACACACGGTATATCAAAAGTTTTTAATAAAATATTAAATATAAATCATCATAATATATCATAAAATATATCATATATTTATAAAAGCTGAAGATAATATTTTTATAGTCCATTTACTCACGGATTTTTCTGTAAATTTTAAAGAACCGCTCGGATTGAGATGGTCATACACATAGCAAACATTTCAAACAAAAAAGTGATATTGTGCCGATGTGTACTTTTGCTCTGTACTGGGGGTGAGTTTCATCCCTTCTTAGGGGTGAAAAACATACATTCAAGATAAGTTCGGAATTAGATTAACTGACTAATTCTAAGAAACTTTGGTTCTATAGATTTTTTTCACTAAGTCAATACTTTTTGAGTTATTTGTGAGTGAATATGTTCATTTTCAACAAACAAAAAACACGCTTTGAGACGGTTTTTCGCATATAACTCAAAAAGTAAGTTTATTATCGAAAAAAATACTCTTACTAAAAGTATAGCTTATAAAAAAGTGAAAAAAATGGTGTAATATTTAAAGTCTGTAGATCCAGTAGGAGCTGAATCATATTATATTGTTATTCGTCAAATTCCAAATCGAATATTTCAACGTGAAATTACCAAAAAATGAAGCACTTTTCGGGAAAAACTCATCACAACTCTTTTAAAGATCTTAAAAAAGCTTTATTTTTGTTTTTTTAGCTTCTACCATCCGTATTAAGTATTATGTAGCATACAAAATAAAGTTGGTCACTTTTTTGGTTAAAAAATCGTTAAAATCACCTCCTGATTAGTATCCCAAATGAAATTGTTACCGCTCCACAAGTTACTTGACTTATGCATTTTTTAGATGATCTGTAAGTTTTATCGGTTCAAAGTGCTCATTAAAAAAAAATGATTTAAAATTAAAAAAAATTTATTTTGAAAAAAAATTTTGTTTTTTCAAAATAACTTAAAAATTATTGGTGATACCAAAAATATCAACTAGTAAAAAAATAAATTTTGCCATTGTTCATATTTTGGACTTTTTGTTTTCCTTAAGACAAAAGTTGGTTATATGTATAAGATATGGCTACTAAAAATTTGCATACACTCGTGATTAGTGACTCGTTTAAGCTAATTTAACTAAAGCCTTTTCAAAAATATGCACTTTGAACCAACAAATCTGACATATTTATATAAACAATACATAAGTAAAGTAATTTGTAAAGCGGTAACGATTAATTTTATTTCAGATGCTAATTAGAGGGTGATTTTCACGATTTTTTTACTAACCAAAAAAAAAGATACCAACATTATTTTGATCATAACTTACCTACTTTTGATTTCAGAAACACTTAAAAAACAATGGACTATTAAAACATTAAGTTAATATTAACCCTATCGTTTTTCATATTGTCATGACTGATCACTTTACGCCAACCGTTTTTATAAACAATGAAACTCGAAACATTTTCTACATGTCTACATCTAAATCTCCAGTCATAATAAAAACTAGGAAGATCCCTACAATCTCTATCCTTACAAAAGCGTTTCTTGTGTTTTTTCATCAATTCATAAAAAAATTTTTTTATGAATAGGTATTCTTCGTTTTTATTTATAAGTACCTACACAAAAATAAAAGTTTAATAAGCAGTTACATTTCCTATGTGTGTACTTGTGTAGTTCAAAATGTCCCCATCAAATTATAAAAAAAGAAACAAAAAGCATATCAGAGAGGGTCCCTGCGGGCCGGGCCCGCGAAACCATGCTCAGTACGCCACTGATCATCATCACGTGGTGCTACAACCCTGGGTGAGTCCTGGCTGGCTGTACAATTTTTTTCCAATTTGTTCGGTCTTCCGTCAACCTAGGGTCAAATGGAATGTTCATTTACCGGACATCTGCTTGGATGCTATCTCTTTATCGCATTCTGGGACGTCCGAGTTGTCTTTTGCCTGTAGGAATATCCTCCCATACCCGTCTTACAAGTCTCTCGTTATGAAGTCTGTGCACGTGGCCTGCCCATCTTAGTCGCTGTGATTTAATTTCTTGGACAATAACGGTGTCATTGTAGAGTGCTTTTAATTCGATATTGGTTCTGATCCTATACTGGTTTGTGTTAATATCGTGCTGAAGTCCGAAAATTTTTCTAAGTATTTTTCGTTCAAAACGTCTGAGCTCTTCTTCGTTTGCTTTAGTCATGCTCCACGTTGCGCATCCATATGTTAGTGTAGGTCTGACGATATATTTATAGATTTTGATCTTGGAACTTCTTGTAAGATTTTTTGATTTTATAAGCTTATCCAGTGCGAATAGACAGCGATTTACCGATTGGATTCTGTCTTTTATTTCTTCAGTGACATCGTTGTCAGCTGTGATTACGGCCCCCAGATACTTAAAACGTTGTACTCTTTCGAAATTGAAGGTATTGACCGTACATTTTGTCCTATCCTGTCTCTTCGTGTCGTTCTATCCACTTTTTTTATTAGAGAAGCTATAACTTTGTAATAAAGAAATCCTCGAGAATTATTACATTCCGTGCTATTGCCACTCTTTAAAACTTTTGATAGTAACCGGAATATTACATATTAATGCAGTCACTGAAGGTGGATATGAGCTATTACCTCCGATTTCGTTGAACCTGGTGAAAATTGAAAATTGGTGAGAGGTTAGAGAATGTCTCAAGTAAGTATCAAAGGTGACATGGTGCCAACTTGCGCTTTTACATGGGGGTGGATGCCACCCCTTCTCGGGGGTGAAAATTATTTTATTAAAAATAAACCCATACTTCGATAGAGAGACAAATTCTAAACAACATTTTTTATATAAAGTTATTAAAATAAATTAAAACTTTTTGAGTTATTAAAGATCAAAGATTTTAATTTTTTGTGAGAAAAATGCATGTTTTTAATCGATTTTTGATAAATAACTCAAAAACTATAAGTTTTAACAAAAAAGTTATTATTATCAAAATTGAAGCTAATAAAAAATTAAATAAACTCCTTACTAGAAAAACCTTTAAGTGTTAACAACTGAAAGTGAGTTATAGGTAATTGAATGTATTTTTTTTTTCGGCGAGTACCCAAATCTTAGTATTCAAGCTTAAATAACGGGAAAATGATGCAATTTATAACATAAATTTATTAAACATATGTTAAAGTACTTAGAAATATCTATCAACTGAGCCCCCGAACAAGTTGATTCCATTAAAATTTATGCCCCAAAAATTTTTCAAAGTTTACCTATCTTTTAAAAAATTTTCCAAAAAATGTTATTGTGTTTTTTTAAATAACTCCGTTAATTTTTACGATATCAGGTTCACCTCAAAACCATTTGAAAGTTAATTCCAAGGGCTATTAAATTGCGTTGAATTTAATCTTTAAAACCCTTTATTTTTTTAAAATAAAAGGTTAAATATTTAATATGGTCCCGGTCACATGGTTCTCGTAGCAAAATCTAAGCTTTAAACGTTTCTATCTCGGTTATTTTTTACCCAACAGAAATAGTAAAACTGGTAAAATATTCAATAAATAAAAACTAAAATCTGGTTATATATCATTTTTAACGTATATTGAGTATTTTTGGAGTTATTATCAAAAGAAAATGAAAATTACGATAATTTTAAAAATTTTGATTTTTTTAAATTATACCTTTTTTTCAAAAATATGCATTCTAAACCGTTCAAAATTGTTGAAATCATTACTTATGCTAATATAAAAAAATTATAGTAAGGATTGCTATTAATTTTAATTTTTGTGGAAATGGCGTATGTTTTATTTTTCACTTTTTCCTAAAAAATTCGAAAGGGTTCTCTTATTTTCATCATAACTTGCGTAATTTTAATGCTATTAACTTCTTCTGGAGCTCATTTGATAGGTATTCCGAAGTACTTTGACGAGTGTTTAGCAGGCATATTTTATAAAATGCATAGTTTTCCCGTTATTTAAGATTGAATACTTGGATTTGAGTACTCGTCGAAAAAAATATACATTCGATTACCCATAACTCACTTTGAATTAACATTAGTTTAGTTCTTCAAGTGAGGAGTGTATTAAAGTTTTTATTATCTTCAATTTTCATAATAATAACTTTTTTGTAAAAGAATATAGTGTTTGAGTTATACGTGAAAAACAGCTTTAAAACATGCATTTTTTTACGAAAAAATAAAATCTTTGATCTTTAATAACTCAAAAAGTATTGATTTAAATTAATAACTTTATATAACAAATTTCGCTTATAATTTGTCCCTCTATCGATTAGTGGTATTATTTTTAATAAAATAATTTTCACCCTCGGGAAGGGGTGGCATCCACCCCCAGGGTAAAAGCGCAAGTTGGCATCATGTCACCTTTATTCCTTGAGGGATCCTCTAACTACACACCAATTTCATGAAAATCGATGAAGGTTCAACGAAATCGGAGAAAAAAACCTTCAGTTACTGCACTATATCTATGTTGGTCTAAATATGTAGGTACAGTAAAACAAAATCATTTGCAACCGCGAAGAAAAGACACGACAGACGTTCGTTATACTTTTGTTATCTTTTAGGTACTCTATCTGGACACGACAATCGAGTAACCTCAATTTCAGTAGCTGAAAACGGAATAGCAATCGCTTCTTGTAGTTGGGACCAAACCGTTAGAGTTTGGGGATAATTGTCTTGAAGCTAAATTAGAATAAATCATCCAGATTCTACAAACAAGGATATTATTGTGTTCTTTATTTTAAATGCTCATATTTTACATAAATACTTATTACTAATTTTTATTATATGTAATTGATTGATAATGAATGTTTATCATCGCCATTAAAAATAATTAATATATGTTAATGTGTAGTTTTTCATTTATTTTCGACTGTGATAGCTTCAATAATTACTCAAATTCAAACTAAAAAGCACACTAAATAAAATCAGACTGCGTAGAAGATTATGGTCAAAGGAACAAGATATTGAAGTTAAACTAACAAATCACAATATAGGAACAACGAGACAAATATTTGATAGAGGCCATATTAGTGTTATATTAGGGTTTACCTATACTCCAGAGAAAGGTAAAAATGGAGAAACAAAAGATCTACACAAATCACTTAAAAAAATGCTTCATTGATATACTACATAACAATTATACATAAATTTTTATAACTGAACAAGCAATTTGACTTCGTAAGTCTTAGCTTTTCATCCAAGTTGAGCGGAAGTAAGTTTACGTCGATTGATATACGATTTCACTCATTTTGAGTCATTTTTGACAAACTTCTGGTCATAACTTCTTAACCGGAAATTATTCCTGTCGCCAGGGGGGGGGCACAACGGCCTCCTTTATTCAGATGGACTTACCCAAGTTCTTTTTATGTATTTTGACGTGTAGAACACGAATTTTTTGGGTAACAGTTGATCCGGATGTCGATAAGATTGTTATAAACAAAGAACTTGAGGAATTACATAGAGATTTTTCGCAAAACAAAACATTTTTTTGTATTTTTTGGGTCATTCTAAGCAAAAAATGTTCTTACAAGTTTTTTCGCAAGATGCATAGTTTTCGAGGTAAATGCGGTTGAACTTTCAAAAAATCGAAAAATTGCAATTTTTGAACCCGAATAACTTTTGACTAAAAAATAAAATAGCAATTCTGTTTACCGCATATGAAAGTTCAAGTCAAATTATACCGGTTTTGATTATTTGCATTGCTAAAAATTAATTTTTTTATTGTCAAACAAAGCTATAAACAAATAGTATTTCCCGTGCCCGTGCCCAATGCATGCTACGTAGAAATTGCCTGTTTGTAGGCTCGCCTACTCGTTCGATTTTAAATGAGAAATGCATTGAAAACATCACTCAAGTACTATGTGTTTATATCTTTGTTTAACAATAAAAACAAAGAATTGCTATTTTGTTTTTTAATCAAAAGTTATTCGGGTTCAAAAATTGTAATTTTTCGATTCTTTGAAATTTCAACCGCGTCTCGAAAACTATGCATCCTACGAAAAAACTTAAAACAACATTTTTTGCTTAGATTGACCCAAAAAATGATTTGTTTTGCGAAAAATCGCTGTTATGTAATTCTTCAAGTTCTTTGTTTATAACAATCTTATAACAAAAATTCCTGTTCTACGGGTCAAAATACATAAAAAAACTTGGGTAAGTCCATCTGAATAAATAAGGCCGTTGTACCTCCCTGGCGACAGGACTAAATGAAATCAAAACAGGAACTAAATACCTATTCGAGCTCGACTTGATATATTATGTCCAATTAATATATCACATGTACTATTTCTGCGACTGTAATGTGGCATTTCCGAACACTACTTTTTAATCGAAAGTGAAATAAAACCGGAAGTATATATTTGTTCTCGTCTTGCTAAGATGCGTCGAATAATATATCGCTTATACTATTCCGGTACTTGTTAGAATGGGTAAACCATTACCAATGTTTAAACGTCTGTTAATATTTTGTTCCCTGTTGTCTGAGAATACATTTCGTATGTATTTTTCCATTCGTCATTTATTTCTTCTAATGTTATCAGGACCCTATTATCCATGCTTGTTAGTATGGCACAATGTCTATTATTTCTATTTCCAGTTAGTTCCTTTATTTTCTTACGAATAAGTTTTTTCTGTAATTCTCCTACTCTTCACATGTTTCTGTAAGCCACTTCTCCGTTGCCTCTTCTAACTTTCTTCTAATTTGTCTGTGAATTTCTTTGTATTTACTGTTATCTTTATTCTTGTGTTGTCTTCTCAAATTAATCATTTTCAATATTTCATCAGTTATCAGTCATAGTCTTCCTTTAATTCATCACAGTAGATACAAAACAACTAATTAAAGAAAATTATATTGAATGTATTAAGAAAAGATGAAAAATTTGATACTTATTTATTAAAAAACATTAAATAATATCACAATGATAAAAAATAGTCAAAATTGAAGCGATTCAAGTAAATTTTAGAATCGAGTCTTCCATGTTGTAAAAATGTGATCCACCTACATTGACCGCTTCCCCTGGTCTAACATCTTGAGGTAGTACGGACATAAAACTCTGAAAAAAAAGTCCAATATTACTTCCATAACAAAAGCTTCATTATACAGGGTGTCCCGAAAAGAATGGTCATAAATTATACCACACAGTCTGCGACCAAAAATAGTTTGATTGAACCTAACTTCCCTTAGTACAAAAATGTGCTCATAAAAAAAGTTACAGCCCTTTGAAGTTACAAAATGAAAATCGATTTTTTTCAATATATCGAAAACTATTAGAGATTTTTTATTGAAAATGGACATGTATCATTCTTATGGCAGGAACATCTTAAAACAAAATTATAGTGATTATTTGTCCACCCCATAACAATTTTATAGGGGTTTTGTTCCCTTAAACCCCCCAAACTTTTGTGTACGTTCCAATTAATTCATTATTGTGGTACCATTAGTTAATCACAACGTTTTTAAAACTTTTTGCCTCTTAGTATTTTTTCGATAAGCCAGTTTTTATCGAGATGCGGCTTATTTTTTAATATATTTATATACCAATTTTATGAGGGTTTTGTTCCTTTAAACCCCCCAAATGTTTGTGTATGTTCCAATTAAACTATTATTTTGGTACCATTAGTTAAACACAGTGTTTTTAAAACTTTTTTGCCTCTTAGTCTTTTTTTGATAAGTCACCTTATATCGAGATGTGGCTTCTTTTTCAAAATATACCTAAAAATGAAAAATTATAAATAAATTTTCAGATTATTAACAGGTCTATATAATCGTAGGTACTTAACCATATACAAATATGTGGTGGATTTGACAAATATTCAAAATATCTCGATAAACAGTGGCTTATCGAAAAAGTACTAGGAGGCAAAAAAGTTTTAAAAACATTGTGTTTCACTAATGGTGCCACAATAATAATTTATTTGGAACGTACACAAAAGTTTGGGGGGTTTAAAGGAACAAGACCCCCATAAAATTTTTATGGGGTGCACAAATGTCACTTTAATTTTTATTTAGGATGTTGCTGCCATACGAATGCCACATGTCCATTTTCAATAAAAAATCTAAGAGTTCTCGATATATGAAAAAAAAAATCGATTTTCATTTTGTAACTTCAAAGGTCTGTAACTTTTTTTTGTGTGCACTATTGTATATAGGTAAGTGAGGTTCAATCGAGCTATTTTGGTCCCCAGAATCTGTGGTATAATTTATGACCAATCTTTTCGGGACACCCTGTATATGAGGGGGCTAAAATTAAAACTAAAATACTACAAAAACTATTATTATTCGTTAACAATTTTTTTTATGAGAGTTTCTGAGCGTCTCCCATTAATATCGTCCCATACTAAGAAAAAAACAACTTAAAAAATGGAGAAATGGGAGAAAAACAACTTAAATTAATTTGCTATGCAGGCGATGGAATACTAATCTTACAAAGTGAAGATGATTTACAACATATGCTGCACCAATTTAACATAACCGCCAGCAAATTTAACATGTTAATTTCCCCAAAAAAAAAAGACAAAATACATGGTTACAACAGCATATCCAATAAGATGTAAATTGGAGCTGGAGGTCAGATAATAGAACAAGTGATGGTGTTTATATATGTAAGCATCGCACTATCTAGCTAAAGAAGGCTCGAAACAGAAGTGGAAGATCAAGTGAATAGAGCAAACAGCCGCAGGTTGCCTGAATGACACAATATGGAGAAATAAAAATATCGGAAAAGAAATGAAAGGCAGAATTTACAAAACAGTCATCAGACCAATAATGACATACGCGGCAGAAACACGACCCGACACAGAGAGGACAAAAATATTGCTCGAAACAGCCGAGATGAAAACCCTTCTAAAAATCGATGGTAAGACTCTATGGGACAGAGCTAGAAGTACAGATATACGACGGAGATGCAAGGTGGATAACATTAATAACTGGGTAAGAAACAGAAGAATAGAATGGAATGACGACGACGAAAGGACGACGCATGTGGAGGGACCACGTAGATCGGATGGACCCTGAACGTATGGCGCATTGGGCGAAAACACAGAAGCCCAACACCAAGCGACCCATAGGAAGACCCAAAAAACGATGGTACGAGAGTTGGAGCTCCGGATCGCAGCAAAGACTGTAACAGAAGAAACAGGACATAGTCCTATTACAAGAAGAAGAAGAAGAAGAATGGAATGACCACATAAGCCGAATGACAACAAATAGAGTAGTAAGGACAGCGAGATACGGTTCCACAATAGGAAGACCACGAAAACAATAGAACGACAACTTATTAGAGGCACATTGAAAAAACAGACAGTCATGTCTATACAAAAAAAAAAGATATAATAGTACTCCAACTTTAATTGGGTGATTTTTAGAGGTACAGAACTTTAAAATGGAATAAAACAGGTGATTTTTTAAATTGATATGAAATTTACTTTATTCGAAGGATAATCTTTTGGCATTAAATATAATTTCAGACATATGACCGTCACGTGTGGCTCTGACTTAGTCTAATCTGGAGGTCTAATTCTGGTGACTTTTTCCAACATTTGTGGCCGTATATAGGCAATAACGCGTCTAATGTTGTCCTCCAAGTGGTCAATCGTTTCAGGCTTATCGGCTTAGGTTAGAGAATTCACCTATCCCTAAAGAAAATAGTCTAGCGGTGTTAAATCGCATGATCTTGGAGGCCAATTCTCGGGTTCGAAACGTGAAAGTACGCGGTTACCAAACTTTTCTTTCAATAAATCAATTGTGGAACGAGTTGTGTGATATGTTACGCAGTCTTGTTGAAACCACAGCCCCTGCACATCATGGTTGTTCAATTCAGGAATGAAAAAGTTAGTAATCACTAGTGATGTAAGAAGAGAATATAAAACATATAGAAAACATAAATCACTTGACAGCTGTCAAAATCGCCGCCAGTTAAAAAAGTGTTGCTAACTTACATTTCTATACTTCTAAAAAACACCTTTTATAAAAGATATCGTACAGCCGGCGTAGCTAAGTGCTTGGCTCGCGTGCCGGTGGTCCGGAGTTCAAATCTTACCGCCGGCAAGAACAACTAGACATTTTTAAAATGTTTATAGGCCCCAGGTCGACTCAGCCTGAATAAAATGAGTACCTTGGGTACCACCAGGGGTAATAATAGGCGGTTGAAGCGTAGCACTGGCCCTGTTACCTTCCTTGTATACCGTAGGCGCTATATATAGCAGACTACTATTATTAGATACAGCAGAGACTATTATTATATTAAAAAAGATCGTTGTTCATTTAAAAACTTTTCACTTTGTTCTTGTATATCATAAAATTTAGAAAAACAATCTCACCTTTGGCTTTTTATCATCTGTTCCCATATACCCCACAACCATGCTCTCAGTGCTATGTCCCCACAATATCACCACGTCCCCCGTCACATTATCCCTGTGCAAAACCAACGCACCACCCATTTTATTCTTAACTTTCTTTAAAAACTTGGAGTTCATAAACTTGTCAGTCATGGTTTTGTGAAGATCTATGGTTGGACAGGTACTCGTTTTCAAATCTAAAGCTATTTCTCTGGCTAGAAGGGTTTGGACTAAATGCTCCCCACAGCCTGACGTACAAACTGCTAAAGCTGGTTCTTTACTGTGGTCTGAACTGTCTGCCCAGGTTCCGCACCCGAAGAGAGCTCCTTGGCCGACTCTGCCTGGCTTTTTCAAAAGAAGTCCACCTAAAAAAGACGGACATCAATAAAACCATTAAAGTAAAAGCTAAAGCTTCAATAAGTTATATGAAAAACAGTCTATTGGGGAAATCAATTGGTAACAATCAACAAAATGATTGTAAAGTGAGATAACTATGAAAATAACTTAGTTTTTTTATTTTCAACGAAAATTTTTTCGTTTATAAATTCGTAAAGTCTGTCTGTTATTGCGTTGCCGCTCCTGTAATATTTAGAGCAGATTTATCGATGGATTCTTATGTAGTTTTGTCTTCTGAATTCAAATCTGAAAACGGCATTTCGATATCTCTAACCGTCTTCGAGATAATCGACCTCAAAGTCTAAAATGTGACGTCACAATCCTGTTATTTTCTTCCGACACACTAAACGTCAGCTGAAATCGTTGCTAGTAAGTAGGCTAGTTTTTTAATCTGAATTTGTTAAGCAAAGCATAGGTTATTTACATTATTTGAGTTTGACACTTCGTGAATGTCAAACTAAATTTTAAATAAAGTATTAATAAAATATCAATGACATTTGATAGTGAATTTAATTATTATGTATATAAAATAAATACGATGTTCAAAAATACAATTTGAGTATATTTTGAAAGCAATAATTTATTAACAATTTTAAAAAGGTTTTTACGAGTATACGGCCTCCCCTTTAATGGAAATTTGTTATGAAATGAAAATTGTTATTATTATGAAATGTTGTTTGGAATAAAAAATTATGGTCTGATTGCGCAATTACATCCTTCTAATGGAAAAAAAAATATTTGAAGATTTTTCTCAAATTATGGATACCAACAACATTTTCATTTATAACTCTTTTATTTTTAATTTGACGAAGAAAAGTTATTCTTCATGGTCTAAGATTTATGATGCAACCATCATATATCAAATTTTATTAATTTTATACGAGGTATATAAAAAATATGAATTTCGTTCAAAAGTAAAGTACCTTTATAGTTCACAACATTTAAATTAGAATGATATAATTGCACATTAAAACACAATTTTTAATTCTAAACAACTTTTCATAATAGCAATTTTCCATTTATTATGAATTAAAATACGTAAATAAGATAAGTTTTCGTTATGATAATGCTCGCATTTTCAGCTTGTTTCCTTTATTTTTCAAAACATTTGTCTTTCCGCCCAATACACTTGATAACATGCTTTTCGCACTCTCTTATCTCTTTCCTGTGGGCCTTTCGTACTTTTCAGTCACTTCTTTGATGGTTCCATCATCTCCAGTCTGTTAAGATGAACATAGACTTTCATGAACAAGTCACCGATTGGCAAAAAAATGTATGCAAGCACAGAATCAATTAGGGGCTTAAGTTTTGCCTAAACAAAGATTTCTGTATGATTTTATGTACCTACAAGCTCAGTTTGTAAAATTTATAATAAGACAATCATATCCGATTTTGACAGTGTCGAACATTGGGCAGTGAAAAGTTCTTTGATTAACAGCAGAATTGACCACAGATATACAGACCTAATAGCCAATATATATAAAGATGCCACAACAACAATTAAAGTATACGAAGGAACACAATCAATTCAAATAAATAGAGGCGTAAGACAGGGTGACACAATATCACCGAAACTTTTCAATCAGGTTCTGGAAGATATCTTTAAAAGATTAGAATGGGAAGAAAAAGGTATAAAAATTTGTGGACAACGCTTCAACCATCTAAGGTACGCCGATGACATCGTATTGATAACCGATAAAAAAGAAAAATTGTTTGAAATGATGAAAGAACTGGACATAGAAGCCGGAAAGATAGGCCTTAATATGAATTACAGCAAGACCAAAATCATAACAAATACAGATGAGGACATCACAATGAGGATCGGACAAGATGAAATAGAACAAGTTCACGATTATATATATCTGGGTCAAATTATAAAACTTAACAAGGAAAACCAAACAGCAGAGATCAAAAGACGAGTTAGACTGGCATGGGCGGCATTTGGAAAACTAAGCTACATCCTTAAAAACAAAAGATATCCACAACATCTTAAGACCAAGGTATACAATCAATGCGTACTCCCTGTTCTCACTTACGGTTCCCAAACTTGGACGTTTACAAAAGCAAACATGGACAAGATCATAAAGACGCAAAGAGCAATGGAAAGGCAAATGTTGCACATAAAACTATTGGATAAAAAGAGAAACGAGTGGATAAGAGAGAAAACCAAAGTTAGGGATGTTAGACAAGAATTTGGAGATTTGCCGGACACACTATAAGACAAAAGGAAGACCGATGGAACAAAATTCTCATAAATTGGAGACCGTGGCAATATAAACGAAGCAGAGGAAGACCACAAATGAGATGGGCAGATGATGTCAAGAAGCACGTGGGCTCTAGGTGGATAACTGTAGCGACAGACAGAGAAGAATGGAAAAGGATTGGGGAGGCCTATGTCCAAAGATGGACCGAAGAAGGCTAATTAGATAGATAGATCCGCTAAGATAGAATTGTCTCGCTAAAAGATCCTGGAGAGAATTCTGTGAAAAATTCGAAGTGTAACTGAAAGTGTCAAGGTTAACAGAATTCTCAAAAGACATAACATTAATAAACCCAAGTCAGCTGAAGAGCATTTTTAAGTGTTTACTTCCCAGAATCGACGCAATTAACTATTGGTAATGTAAAGGATTATCAACATCCAAAAATGAGAGCAAGACATATTCATTTAATTTTTAAATGTCACGTTTGTTTTCAATTAAGTAGGTGACACAGATTTCTCAACACAAGTACACTAATCGGCAATAACGCTGTATCAGCATTCAAAACAACAACACCTTACACTTTATTTATACATCCAGCAAAAAGAAGCGTGATTCATTCTAATTCCATTCTAATTGGTTCTGTTATGTATCAATTATCATTCGTAAAGCAAATACATCATCAGATGGTTATACCTTAGCACACCAACTCGTTACTAATATATTTAGTATTGTTCAATAAATAAGTATGAACAAGTAGTGTTTTATCAAACCAACCCTCACCTCCAGTTAATCAACACCCCGTATTTAACGAGTTCTATTATAGTAATACTCATCAAGCAAACTTTAGCCCAACCAGAAATGACTGGCTGACCTCTGAAGTGATCTTTGGTTATCACAAGGAAATGGGATATTGAAACTTTTGAACCATACAAAACTACGGGAACGGATGGCATATTTCCTGCCTACTCCACGAAGGACTGTAATAATTATGGGTCCCCTAGTCACAATATTTAGAGATACATGCTCTGGGATACATTCCCAATGCTTGAAGAAAAACGTGGGTGGCGTTTATTTCCAAATAAGGAAAAACAGATTGCACAAAATCATACAGGCCTATAAATCTGACTTAAGATAACCAACTTAGGCTAACCTGAAGACGAGTTGTAGGTAAAACCTGGGATTTGAAACCAAAGGTAACCTGTTATACACATCAGTGATATGACAGACAGTTACATATGGTTCACTACTTTGGTGGAAAAAAGGCAGCTTTACAAACTTGTCTCTCACCATTCTACAAAGACAAGCGCTTCTAAATATAACAGGAGGCTTGAAAGAAGGAACAGCTGGAATTTCGGCAGATGCCTTTACAGCAGTAGGTATAACATACTTTATGGCCAACCTGAAATTTAAAGCAAACAGTATGTGAAGCCCAAATTATGTATTGAATAGCCATACAAATATTAATGGGGCTATATTTGAGGAAGTCATCTTTATGATGAACTCAGATATGATGACACCAGAACTAATCTTCACTGAGAAGATTAACACAATTATTATACCATCTAGAGAACACAATGTCCCAAAAAAAGAATGTGTGTGTACTTTGTACGCACGTAAGAAGTTATACTTCTATTATTATGATTTCAACGAAATTAATATACAGGGGAACCTCGATAACTCGGATTAATCAAGACCGCGGCCGATCCGGGTTATCGAAAATCCGGGTTAGCCGGAGAGCATGGTAAAAATTAATAAAATACGGTATACTTATAGATAAGGTCCGTTATAATTAAAATAACATGAAATATATATGCACAGTACACATCTAACTTACCTATAGTTGTATAGAGTATAGTATAGACAGTATAGAGTATTGTTCATTTCTAGGTAAAAAAACTCAGTCAGTTTCGGTTGTGTCAATTTCGTCTGCCACCGGAACAATGTTATGTTATTTAAGAACAGTGGCTTTTTAATTGTTTAAAAGACCATTGTTTAAAAAATTATTTTTTAAAACACAGTTACAAGTAAATAAAGGAATAACAGGTGCCTGTTGTTTGCGATAGCCCCAGATAATTAATATCGCTCTGCCGCCGCCGCCGTGTGCCATGAGTCATTTTTACTATCGTATAGTTCAAATTACACAAATGCCCATTATCTCTCAAATATTATACAGGGTGTCCCGGAAAATAGTGCGTTCCTTTAAGGTATGGAGAGAATACACAATTTGGAACAAAAAAGTCCTATACCATTTTTTTCTAAAGTTAACCGTTTCCAAAAAAAAAAGTTAACATTGTTTTCCATATACCTGTATTTTAATGTTTGGAAATTTTAATAAACTGGCAACATCGTACGCACTACGGAATAATAACAGATAATAAGAACTCGTTTGTGATTGTGATTAACAGTATTTAAAATAATCCAACCTAATAGTAAGTAATACTTATGTATTTACTATTTGTTTACTAAAATTATTTTCTTTTGAAACGTATTGAAATACCTATTGCATAATTTTAAACGAATTACACATCTCTTAACATAAAAACACATCTTTTAACTGAACTAGTATTATGTATTTAGTAAGGTTTAAATGGGTTGAATGCTGAGTATTGATGAGGGCTTTAACTGAATTACATAGTTTTAATAGTTTACAGTGGAACTTAAATACACCAGATAATGTCTCAGTAATTTGTTTACTTGTGAACTGAAATAACTAAGTTGTACTTACTTGAAAATAATTATTATACCGAATAGATGTTTCAAGTAACCTTTCACAAACACCATTCATAGGCAATAACATAATAGGTAATACACTCACTATTCGAAAACATTTTCGGCATTGACACTAAACAGGATTATTTAAAACTATCTGTTTATTATCTATCTTCTATCTGTTTACTATCTATCTTCTATCTATTTACATGGGACTGTCTATGCTTAAATTTGCGTACCGCACATAGTTGTCAGATTTAAATTTGCATACCAAAATACATTTTAATTTTTTGGGTCAAACGGTTGCATTTAGAAAAAAATGTTATAAGAGTTTTTTGTTCTACATGGTGCCTTCTACCTATACCTTTAAGGAACGCACTATTTTCCGGGACACCCTGTATTATGGTCGAATCGAAATTTTAATAATGAAACTCGATATTTTTAAGACATTCCAGAAGAGACTACAGATGAAATGTTTTAATATAATACATACATTTTTATTGTTGAAATGTTTGTCTGATGAAAATCGGTCCGGGTTAGCCGGACTTCCGGGTTATCGGGGGCCGACTTATCGAGGTTCCACTGTACTTACCAGGTTATTTGTATTTTATTTAAATATTAAACTAACTTTCTTTACCTACCACTTTAAAAAAATTATTAAAACGATACCAAAAATATATATAAAAAAAAAGAATATGAATCGTCCGGGATTTGAACCCGGACCTCTTGATCTCCTGTCACACGCTCTACCACTGAGCTATATCCCTTTTGCTTTGACAGGTTACAAGATTTCTCATACATACTGACAAATTTAATAGACCAGGTGGTATACAAAAATACTTTAAATATACTTACTATTATAATAAAATATCTTATTCCCGAGGAAGACAAATCCAAAGACACAAAAATTATAAAAAATAATACATTTACTAAGAACACTAATATATCCTTTTATATGATATAATATGACTTATTTGCGCTGACAGCGCTGATACATACATATCTTGAAAGATTAGCAACAAAATACATACTATCTGTGTGCGCATGCGCCCGGCATTATAAAATTTCACTCTCGATCGTAAAGAAGTATAACTTCAAAAAGTTCACTGATGAATCTAAAACTGCCCGTGATACTGGATCAGGAGTCTTTGGGCAGACATGTAGTTAAAATAAATCTTACAGCCTAAGCAGTAAAGGGTCTACTCACCAAATCAAGGCTGGTGAGGAACTACAAAGATCTCCTCAACAACCTGGCAAAAGATAATAAAGTGTTTTTAATATTAATGTAAAGTGTAATGAATGTGTATATTTGTTAGCAACACAAGGCTCGAAAGAAACTTTTATAGGCACAAAACCGTTCTGTGCCATCACTCAAGATGCTGTAAAAAACGAAGTTCAGAAGTGGCTGATAGGGAATCGCCAAAAGAAATAGAGACGCCCTCAAGGGCAAATCCAGACTAAGAAAGTAATCAAGAATAGAATATTGATAAAAAAAAACAACGTAGAATGAAGTAAACACTTCTGTTGTATATAGGTATATTATAAATTTATTAAAATTTTTTTTTAAAATTCATCCACAAGGGAGTGGTTGTACAAAACGTTTTCGGTCAAACTGACCATCCTCAGTGTAAACCTGGAAATAAGTGAACCACTTAGATAGAAATGCAAAAGGGTGAAATTTTGACAGTTAAAAAAAGAAAATGTGGTTACTTACGTCCAGTGTACAAGTAATTGAAACTAGCCACTTGAATAGGTGTAAAACCTCAAAATAACATTATTGCTACATTATGAGCTGTATAGTAATCGACAATAAGTCGATGTATTAAGATTAAAAATGTATCACATGTGGATGTATGTCATCCTTGCTCGGAATTAGCACAAGGTTGTGATCAGGTGAGAGGTTAACAACCAACTGATTAGACAGATTGGTGCCTGAAAATTCATGACAAGATGTCAAAGAAGATAGGTGGATTTCTCAAATGTCAACCGAAAAATTTTTGACAATGTGCATTAATATTTAACTTAATTATTCAATTGTGAATATGCAACTATTAAATTTGTTTGATATGAATTCTAAATTGTAAATAAAGGTTAATAAGCTATAATAATATATTCATTAGTGCACCGTAAACAAAAGCAAAATTCTACTCATATGCTGTGACGTCATAGACTGTTTGTCTACTGTATAGGACTGATAATAATTATATTAATTTGAGCAAAGTTATAATGAATGAATATTATTGAAAATTATATAGAAAATTTTTAAAATTTTTTTATCAAAATATGATATTTTAATAGAGTAGCAGCTGTAGAATTGGAAGAAATGCCAATAGGGAATGGTCGGTTGCATATGTTTCAGGGAACCAACGAATATAATGAGAAAATACCAATCTATAGATCTGTAATGTGAATTATTGGAGGTATTAAAGGAAATGTTATTAAAAGAGGGAAGTGGAATTGAAAAAATGTATGTACATATCTTAATCAAGAAATCTTCTCTAAAAATATTTTGTTATGACTGAATGTAAAAAGTTTGTCCCATATAGAACTATTGAAAATCTAAATTTAGAAAAATTATTAAAAAAGGTGATAAGGTAAGTTGCCTATGTTCAGTGGACAAATAAATGAAATATAATTACTGTTTTGAAATTAAATTGTGTGAATTGTTAAATGGATAAAGACTGATATTAAATTAGGAAAACTGCGCTGAAAGAAATGTACATGTTTTGATCAAAGAAGAAAATTAATTTTGATTGTAAGCTCTAAATGTAAAAAGAATATGTCACATATTAAACTATTGAAATTCTAGATTGAATATTGTATTGACCAAAGTTGGTATAAAGTAAATTTATTAAATGTTGATAGCTGAGATTTATTTTTTAATTTGAATCTAAATGAAAAATAGAGTGAATCAATTAAAATGTTGGAAATTCAACAAAATTTTTGGTTATTGTCTATATTAGAATGTCATATCCGAAAAGATCAAGGGTTCCATGGTGTGATTTTGATATAATGAGAAAATGATTTTGTTAAGTGAAAATAATTAAAGAATGAGATGGAAGAGATAGAGTCTTGACAGGAGCACAGAGTGAAAAAAACTGGAAGATACTAAAAGAATATTTGATTAGGTATAATGTTTGGGTTTTTTGTTTATTTTGGGTTTGTAGTGGTATGTATAGGAAAGAAGGCCAATGTGAAGGTGAATAAAAATATAGAATTATGGAAATAATTGTCTATGAATGGGGGTGAAATCACGGTTAAGAGAAAGTTGACGGTTAACACAGTTTGGACTTGTCCTTGCGTCCCTGACAATCTCTAAATCCTCATATAGGTCTAAACGAAGGGTATTCTTATCTTGGATGTTATGAATCAAAGTCACACCATCTGGGATGTTAAGGTGGTGTTTGTTGACTTTGAGATGGTGAGAGAAAGCTGATGTATTGTCACGTTTAGTGTGCTCTGCTGCTCTAGTAGATAGTGATCTATAGGTTCTTCCTACATAAGAGGCATCACAATCGGAACAAGATAATCTGTAAACACCACTACGATTCATAAAGTTGATTGGATCTTTAGTGTTAGATAATGTTTTGTTGAGAGTGTTATTGACTTTAAATGATATGTGGACATTGTCCGAAGAACAGAGAATGTGTTTGATCTTCTCAGATATGACAGAATTATGAAAAGGTAGGGACCTATAGATTGGTGTGATGACTGGGTTTGAATTGTAAGCTAGTTGCTGAAGACGATTGGATTCTCTTTTCCGGATGAGCTTGTCGATTATATTAGGGTTGTAATCATTGTTGACTGCTATTTGTTTGATTATATTAAGTTCCTTGTTAAATTCAGCTGTAGATAGAGGTAGTGTATGTAGTCTATGGATGAAACTCCTAAAAGCAGAATATTTATGAGACAGTGGGTGGTTGGATGAAGAATGGATAACATGATCAGTTTGAGTAGGCTTGCGGTAAATACCAAAGTTGAACTGGTTGTTGAGTCTGGTAATGGAAAGGTCTAAAAAATTAATGGCATTAGATGATTCTAGTTCCATAGTAAATTTGATATTGGGATGGATTTGATTGATTTTGAATAAAAGGTGATTAGCTGAGTCTTGCTGACCATCCACAAAAACGAGACAATCATCTACGTAACGGAACCAATGTAGAACTTCAGGATTTTTCATGATATAATTGGATTCTAAATGATCCATAAAAACATCAGCTAGAAAGGGGGATAAGCAACTACCCATTGCTAAACCATCTGGTTGTTTATAGAAATTATTGTTAAAAATAAAGAAATCTTGTGATAGACAAATTTGTAGAATATCTATTATCGAAGAAATGATATGGGGTTGAATAACCTTATTGATTAGGAGAGTTTTTACCAGACTAATTGTTTCATTTTTGGGTACTGAAGTAAATAGGTTGCTAACATCAAAAGAAAGCATAGTAATGTTTGGATTCCAGGTTTTTGGATTCCAGGATTTCCAGGTTTACACTGAGGATGGTCAGTTTGACCGAAAACGTTTTGTACAACCACTCCCTTGTGGATGAATTTTAAAAAAAATTTTTAATAAATTTATAATATACCTATATACAACAGAAGTGTTTACTTCATTCTACGTTGTCTTAACAAAGGTATACAGCCAACTACAGGGTTTACCCTTTTAAAGTTTTATAAAAAAAAACCTCTTTGACCATTTGATGAACCTCAATAAACGAGAAGTATTTTCAGCCCCTCCAATATACTTCAGATACTTTTTGGTGAAATACCGAGTATACAGTAGAACCCCGATTATCCGTGTGCGGATTATCCGTGCTGCGGATTATCCGTGCTGCGGATTATCCGTGCTATGATTTTCTATAACTCAACTTGCATTCTTGAGGTTTTATCAGAATAGCGCCACCGGAAATCACTCGACGAAAACTCTATCTGAAAGATTTATTTTTTCTGTTATCTTTTTATGGTAGGTACATATGTATGTATTGTTGTATAATTTTATGGGAAAATTTTAGAAAATAAATTTATATCAGAGACCACGAGATCATAGATTTTCATCGCCCTGTATATGACCAAAAATTGTAAATATTATAATTTAGTTGGTAAACAGTTTTTTCGCGGAAAGTGAAATCGTTAAGGTGGTTTGTTAATGGGTCTCGGAACGGACTCAAACAATGGTGCAGGAAGATTAGAAAATACATTTTATTTCGCTGTGGAATCGACAATAGGACATTTGTAAATGTTTCTTAGAAGGATATGCAGTAAACAAATTTATTGAGTTTACATACATATAAGGGCACAGTCCAGTTTTTAAAAAGTGAGAAGTCGGTGTGAAGTGGTGAAATTGACCTTTGCGAGCAGAATTTTGGTGAAACGAAATCGTTGACTGAGTTGAGAAGTTAATTTTCCTTGTGTCCGAAGAGATTCCTGTTTTCTAGCCGGTGGGTATCAATTTGCACAAGATACCGAGCAGAAAGAAAACTGAATAGAGATTTCGAGCAAGTCCCGTTGTTTGTTTGTTGGTGAAGCAGTTTGGACGAGAAGGACCTTTAGCTACATCCTAGGAGCATGTGCGGGAGAATAGAGGACTACGCAATCCAGGAAGAAGAAGTAAAAAAGAAACAAAAGGTTAGTCAGAATTTTTGTGAAACGGAAAGAGTTTGTTTTATATCCACACCATATTTGTTTATTTTTGTATTGAGCAGTTCTATAGCTTAATTTAGTCATTCCAAAATTTAAAGAAGAATTAAGTAATCAATTCCAAAGGAGAAGAGTAAATTTCAGTATTTTTTGTAAGAATAGTCTAACGAATTATTTAAATAAAAATATTGTTAAAACAAAGGAGATATCAGAATTAAAGCTTAATTTATTAGATGAGAAATAGTTGCAACAGAAGTAAATTTTGGATAGAAGTATATTGGATAAATAAAAAATATTTATAACATTTATATGACATCGAGTGTGTTTAATTTCCCTGTTTTGTCCCTGGATGATGTAAGCAACTATTAGAGATACCTAGAAGCCACAAACCGAAGGTAAGGCATTAAAATTAAAATAGCCCTGAGAATTAAATTTAATTTAATTTTGGTTTTGTTTTACATAAGTAATAATTAAAATAATTAAGTAATTAATCAAAATAAGAATTTGCTGATCAATCTCATAACAAGAGAGAAATACAGAGCATAACAGTATATACGTCCATATGTATTATATATGAGAAATAAATGTTCGGATTATCCGTCTTTTCAATTATCCATGCCACGTCCAGTCCCGAAGAGCACGGGTAATCGGGGTTCTACTGTACTGATAAAGGAACAAAATAGAGCAAAACCAAAACATTGGTTTATTTTCTGTTACTTCCAACATATATTAAAAAAATAAATGTGCACACATTTTCAAAAATTCTTACCTGAACTACAAGCAGAGGCCACATTCCCACCACCATCAATACAAATAGCCCCCACTGTATCCAAAAGTTGTTCATGCGCTTCAAAGCCATCCAAAATTTTCTTATATTTGTTGAACTGCTTCAAAGCCTTTTTACTAATGAGGTCACTTTGTTTCACGATTTTTAAACCAGCTTGCCTAGCATGGTCTAAACCGCCTTGACCTACTAGCAAAGATGGCGGGATCAGACCCATGGGTCTGGGTTCAGATTGTTTGATGCATATGTCATAGGCAAGGGTGATAGGGTTTTTGACTTTTTTTATGCAGCCACAGCCTCCGAAGGACAGGGTTTTGCCATCCATTATGGATGCATCGTTTTCGACTATGCCAGAAGTGTTGAGGTTAGAACCAAAACCGCAGTTTGTTAGTGGATCATCCTCTAAAACTAATTAAAAGAATATATAAATATATTTATTTTTATTTGCAAATTACATAAATCCAGAATTAGTGGAATGGCTGAATAGTAATAAATGACTGCGGCTTGTGTATTTCCAAGTGTCTCCCTGTCTAAGTCCTCTTTCTGTTCTTATTTTGACTGTTGTTAGATCTTTTGCTATGTTTACTGGCATAGCTGCATTGTTCTTATATGTATTTTAGGAGTATTCTATTGGGACCGTGCAAGTTCGGCAAAGCGACACCTATTTTTACGCTCTGCAACTTTATTCGCACTTTTAATTATATTGGCCAATTATATTAGTCCTGGTTACTGGATAATTGTCAAGGCCATAGTCCAAAAAAATAATAAGAAGAAAAAATAAGATTCAGGTTATGTTATTAAAATGTAAACAATTGTATGTGGTAAATAAAATTAGTTATTAAAATGCAGTACTGCAAGCAAAATACAATTAATTAAATTTACCTTTATATAATAATTGCATATCATATCAATATTGTGGAGCAACATATAATTTTTCTTCTTGAATGACAGTAGATATGAAATGTACGTCAATTTGACAATTTCAATTGACAATATGAATTATTTAAGAAAGTTGCAATATTTCTCCGCTATTCGTGCACAATCGTTTCTCAATTCCCTTCCAAGTACTTGCACACCGCGAATATCTGGAATAAACCATCCTTTAGTTATTCATTCCTTCTAATAGGGCTCCAGAGTTCTATGGAATCAAATGCCTTATTGTAATTCACAAATATCAAATGTACAGGTTCAATGTATTTGTTACACTTTTCAATAAGTGCCCTTATTGAGTGTACCTTCTATGGTACTCTAATCTTTACTAAATACCACTTGTTCAACAGGCTAGTAACTAACTTATTCGATAGTCTGTTGGTATTTATTTTGGTAAACAGTTTGTATGGATGTGCTAACAAGTTTATTGGTCTCTAATTTTTTAGTTTATGTTTGTCTCCTTTCTTGTGTAGTAAAAGTACTTGCATACTTTGCCAAGAGGTTGGAATAGCATCCCCAAAGCAGCACCTGTTCATTAAGATTTTAATTGCCACACTAGCTTGACATCCAGTTGTAATCAGCTCTTTTGTTACCTCGACTTTTCTAGAAGCTTTTTCATTTTTTATCTGTTTTAGGCATTTTAACTTCCTTGTTGATAATTTCTAGTAGTGTTTCAGATCCTACATTTGCTGTTCTTCATTCCATATTGTGGTTTTTAATTTTGCTACGCTGGGCGAGGATAATTCTCGATTTTTAATCATATAGTATATTAATCGTATAGTAATCTTCAAAAAATATTTATTATCTGGCTTTTGTCGATTATAGTGATTCCATTTTTTGTCTTTTATCTGGTGTCTTTGTTGTCAGTGTTCACTATTCAGAGTTTTTAACACTTGCATTGTCTTGTTTTTCTCAATAATATTAACACCAATAAAGGTTTAATTCTTGTGATATCTAAAAACTACTTAGGACATTCTTAGCCTGTGTGGACAATCCTCGTTTTTCTCCTGGATACAAATTCTTAGAAAATTTATATAGACTGACCTTTCTGGTTATTGTCCTGAATCGATAGGCTAGTCGATAGTCCTCAGTTTTTGCTACCACATGGCGAGCAAAGCCAAAATTCATGAAAAAGTGACATTCTTTGTTTTTCCCCAGTACTCTTCATATTATGGCCACTTCCCAGACTGAATCTATTAAGTACTGATCCATCTGTTACTATATGTCTCTGGTTGGCTAATATGTAATCAATTTCGTTGTTCGTTTTCCCATCTGGGCTTGTCAAGGTCCACCTTCTATTATTTGGTTTACTAAAAAATGTGTTCATGCACAATAGGTCGAGCTCCTGTGTGTAAATTAGTAACCATTCTCCTCTTTCGTTTGTAATTCCTGGACCATAATTCCTCTATTTGGTATGTTCCCGGTGTTATGCTTCCCTACTTTGCTGTTAAGATCTCCCATGATTATTTTGAAATGAACTCCTGTCTTCTGTCATTGCCTTACAATTTCTCTATTTCTTCATCTGTTGATTGGCTTGTGGAAGCATATACTTGAATTATTTGGATGATGTACCTTTCTCATATTTTAAGAACTATGTATAAGACCCTCTGTCCGATTGGAGCAGTTTTGTGACCAGATGGTTGATTCCTTTATAGACAAATAATGCTACACCTCCGACATGTGTATTGAACTCTTTATCGAACTGGTAGATGTCCAGACTGGAGTACTGTACATTGTTCTCTTGGTAGTCTTATTTCACTTAGACCAAGGACATCCCATTTGATATTTGTTAGTTCTTCTTTCAGTTCATCCATTCTATCAGGGACAATTAACATTCTACACAAATTTATAGTAATTTAAGGAATACTTACCCATCACTGCTACTTTTGCAGCTTCTAATGCAGTTCCATCAGCAGCTAAAACTTCAATGGCCTTATTGCATGCTCTATTGCATAGTTTCTTATAATCAACACACAAAGATTTACTATGTGAACCAGCTCCTAAAATGTAGCAAGAAATAAAGGAAATTAATCACTTCATTTTGTTAATAATGAATTATGAACATAATTAAACACTGATCATTGAATCTATTTATTTATATTTAAAATATTACCACAATGTACTGCTACGACTCCCACCATTTTAAACTAGTTTAATTAATATTTAGGCATTTAGAGTTTTTATGAGATCTATTATTATTTACTCAAGTAAAATCAAAATATATTTTCTTGACGTTTGACACAAGGGATTTAAATGTGCATTTGAACTACTGCAGCCAAGCCTCGAGTTCGAGTAGTCTTTTATGAAAAGGCTATACAAATGTGTATTGTTAGTTGCCTACATAAAGGAATGATAATAAAAAATTGTTATTTAAATTTCTGATATGAACTATGAAATAAAAAAAATTCTGATTCGGTTTCTTTGTGGATTCCTATTCTAAAATGTACCATTTAAACAAATCTCAAGGGTGCCGGACGGAATATTTGGGCAGAAATTATTTAAACAATTTTTTTAAACAAATAAAAAGATCACTTTTTTGCACTGGAACGTATATTTTTAGGTTTTTTGGGTCATTCTAAATAAGAAAGGTATCTTGTAATTTTTTTAAAAAATTGATAGTTTTCGAGTTATAGGCGATTTGAAATCTGAAAAATGCGTAAATACGCATTTTCGAGGCTTAAAACTCATATTTAAATTAGTATTTTTGAGGTTGCCAGATAGTTAAATTGAATATTAAACATTCAGCTTCAGGATTCTAAAGAGTGATAGCGTCTAACCTTAGTTATACCATTGTTTTTAATTGTTAAATATGCGTGTTTATCCGATTTTTTGCCGGTGCGGCGCGCTCTATTTAAAAAATCTCCTATTTTCCTCCGAAAAATATTTTTTCTAGATTCTTTGGGATATTCTAAAAATAAGTTTCTTGACATTTTTCTTAAAAGTTTATAGTTTTAAAGTTATAAGCGATTTAAAATCAAAAAAATGCCAAAAAACGCACTCGTGTCTTGTCTTGACCCACGGTTGACTTGACCGATCTATCAATTAATATAATGAAACGATACACGAACACGATACCACACGATACATATGCAAACGATATACTGGTTGCCGACTTCTGCAAAAACTGGGACAATGAAAATTTTATGAATGTTTAATAATAATTATTTAATAGAGCTCTATTGTCAAGACTAAAACATTTCTGTTGATTAGAAAGAGTTATTAATTTTATTTACCTTTGTTACAGTTTTAATTAGGTACCAAAATATAAAAACAAAATTAATTTTTTATTATTTTGTATTTTGTACCTACGAATTCTAGCGCCATCTATCTTGCGTGTGTGCAAATAATTTTTGAATGTACTATTTTACCCGTTCGCTTAAATCGGCCTAAACAACGTAAAAATGCATCTGCAAAAAATTATAAAAACACAAGTAATCACTGGAAAAACAATTGAGCATCTATACCGTTCGGAATTCACTTCGGGAACCGAACAAGGAGCAAGAAGGCATTCCATCGCCATGATTGATACAGATTTCTTTTCGTGGTTTTGATCGGGATGTCGATAAGTTTTTTGAAATTTGAAAGTGCATCGGATTCTTAAAACACAAAGAATACATAGTAAAAAGACAATAAATAATGTGTGATTGTTCTAATTAAGAGCTAAGGCGTAAATGACTAAAGGGTAAGTGATTAATATTATATTTCTTATAAATATCTTCATATTAATGAATATAGACAGACGCTATTAACGTCTACCCATCTATACCTATACCACTTGTTGAATACGTTGATAAATACATGATTTAGTTTCTTAAAATAATCATATTTTAGATCTTAGTGAATTTTATTGAAATATATTCGAATTTTTATTAAATTTCATTGCACATGTTAGTTTTTATAACATGTAAGTACGTAAAGCAGTCTAGCAAACATATTCCTGGAACTGACACTTGCTTGACATACCTAAATCTAAATGCATATGTATAAGGACTCTCGCTTTTTTAGTGATTTTTCCCATAGTACAGTATGGGAGAATAAAATAGATTTTCAGTAGTAATTGCACAAGAGCTCTAAAATTATTGAATTTTTCCCGAGTGTCACTTTGGCAGTTTTAATTTCACAAGCCGAAGGCGAGTGAAATTATGTCAAAGTGTCACGAGGGCAAAAATTCTATATTAATTTTAGAGTTCGAGTTCGAGTGCAATTTGTTGCGATTATTTCATGAATAAAACTGTTCAAAACCAAAATTTTATTGTAATTTATATATGTAAGTACCAATTAGTGAAATTAAACACACAGTTGTTATAAATATGTATTTGACGGTTGAAAGTCATCACTTTTATAATTTTTAAAACATTTGTCATTAATGTCACTGAATGTATTTTTTCGTAGCAACGAAGGGCATCTGACGTAATATGCTTAACGACGGGAGATTATCAAAAATTATCACCTTAATTTGCATGTCTGTAGCTTTCTATTGGTCAGAATCTCCTATGAATGAAATAATCATTTGAATTAAATTTTTGAGGTTTTTTTTGAATGAAACACCGTTTAGTAAGATGTTTGAAAGGTAAGTTGTGCAAAATTGAGAGTTTTATAAGAAAAATTGTATTAGTTACACATTTTTAAATCATTTTAACCAAAATTCATGTAAGTCTCATTTTCAGCCCACACCATACTTATGCCCATATATTTTATTTCTTTTTATTGTAACTATAAGATAGCTTAATTATTCTTCTTTCATTCCAATTTCTAAAATTTCATTTGATCGATCAGTTAAAGAATTACATTAAAATAACTCAAACGTGCACTTCGCTGTACGCTAATTTACAGTGCTCCAATGTTTGTGGGGAGGGTGACTTTAGCGTTATAAATAAAAAATTATACAAGCTACAGATTTAATTTTAGAAAAATCTTTATATAAGGTTTTTTTGTAAAATTTTCTGAATTTTTCAATGGTCAAGTCAGTTGTTTTTTCTAAAATTTATATTTTCGGAGTTATTTAAAACGCATCTAATTTCGCAGTTCATTTGTTTAATAAAAAATGAAGCACCCACTTCTCGAGTAGAATTTTTTGATATGTTGTTTATTAAACATTTCTTAATGAAATTACAAAAAGTTCTATCTTGTTTGATTTTTTCCGAAGTGAAAATCTATATGTACTCCCCTACTAGTCATATTACAAATCTATGGTACACATTACTCTTTAATATCTCTTGAAGATTCGGTTTGGGTGGTCTTCTAGCTCAGCAAATTTTGTTCTGGCTTTTTCCCCCATCATATCCAGTACTCTTATTTGCTTTAGGTCTCTGAAGAGGGATCTAGGTACGTTTGCAGCTTCTCTGAGGCCTTTGTTATGTGCTGCTTGCTGCTTGGATCTTCTTTTTGTTGCTTTGACTTGTGTCCCCATGCAAGAGATGCATATGTAATTACTGGTAGTATGATGCTGTTTATGAGTCTTAATTTTGTTTTCGTGGCTAATTTGCTTCTTCTTCCTGTGAGTCCTCTGATTGCTGCCTTGGCCTTTGCTGTTTTGTGGACTGTTGCGTTAACATGTCGTGTGGATGTTAGACCTTGGTCCATTGTGACTCCTAGCTATTTAGCTTCGTTTTGCCATTAGATGGGTCTGTCTTACTGTTTATTTTACTGCCATTAGCTGTTCTTCTGGGTTATCTTTTCTCTTTTTGAAGATATCCGCTTGGCCCTTTTCTGGATTTATTGCTATTTTCTATTGGATACTCCATTCTTCTATCGTATCCAGTACCATCTGTAGATTTCTTACAGATATTTCCAGGTTCCTGTGTTTTGCCGCAATTACAGTGTCGTCTGCATAAAGGGTGATTAGTGTGCTATATAGAAGGTGACACGGTGTTGCCAGGTCCGATTTGTTTTTAATCGGTACATAAGCAAAAACAAATCGGGATTTAGGGTTGTCGATCGGGACAAATAAACAACAATAGCCCAGTAAATGATCGTTTTGGAGTGTAATTTTCAAAGTCAACTCCGAATTGCATGAAAATCTGGTTTTAGATTCTACTTACTGTCTACTTCAAAATTGAACTTGTACCGTTGGTTGCCTTTACTTGGGGGTGACAGTTACAGTTACCCCTTCTCGGGGGTAAAAAACGCGCGTCAGAAACTGACTAATTCTAAAAAACTTTTGTTCTATATAATTTTTAAGCTAAGTAAATACTTTTCGAGTAATTTTATCGAAAAAAATATTCTTAGAAAAATTTAGCTTTTAAAAAAGCAAAAAAATTGTATGTTCAGAAAGTCTGTAAAACCAGTAAAAGCAAAGTTGTAGCCCATCAAAAATACATTCTTATTCGTCAAATTCCAAATCAATTTTTCAATTTGAAATAATCAAAAAGCAATTTTCGGGCAAAACCTATTAAAATTTTGTGTTTAAAAAAATCTTTAATTCATTTTGTTTTTCTGTAAGACAAAAATTGGTTAAAATATAGCTGTTCATGTTCATATTTTGCATACACTCGTGATTAGTGACTCGTTCAGGCCCTTTCAGTCATGTAAAAAAATACATAAGTAAAGTAAATTGTTTGTAAAGCGGTAACGATTAATTTAATTTGGGGTGCTAAGTAGGGGGAGATTTTCATGATTTTTTTACCAAAAAAAAGGAGTCAACTTGATTTTGAGCAAACTCGCTTAGTTTTTATGCTAAAAACTTTATTAAAAAGGTTTTAATTGGTTTTTCCCGAAAAGTGCTTCATTTTTTGGTTATTTCACGTTGAAATATTTGATTTGGAATTTGACGAATAAGAACGTATTTTTCATAAGCTACTACTTTTGCTGGGTCTATAGACACAATTTTTTTCATTTTTTTATATTATGCTACATTTTTACTAAGAATATTTTTTTCGATCAAATACTTACTTTTTGAGTTATTTGTGAAAATCTTCTGAAAACGTGATTTTTTTGTCGGAAAATAAACATTTTTAATCGTAAATGACTCGAAAAGTATTAACTACATAAGTTAAGATTTTATTGAACTAAAATTGCTTAGAATTAGTCAATTTATCCATCTCTGGACTTATTTTAAACGCGCGGTTAAAAGCAACCAACGGCACAAGCCGTCCAAATTTTCATGCAATTCGGAGTTGATCCTGAAAATTACACGGTATCGCCGTATTTACCGTTCATTTACTGGACTACAAGGTGTTTCTATAACCTGTATTTAATCCTACATAATAATAAGAATCAGACGAAATTACAAAAAAAAACTCTTAAATTAAGTAAATTATTTATCTTTTATTAAAATTATATTTTTTATTCGATTTTGCCGCTTTTAGGAATGCCTTGTTTTTATAACATTTAGTGTCCCGATCAGGTACAAATCGGTAAGCGTCCCAAGACCCCTGAAAATCGGAACGTCCCGCGCAAACCGGGACACCTGGTAACGCTCGTGACACCCCGCAGGGGTGATAAGACTGCCCCTGTGGTACTGACCTATTCTAATCCTATTCGGACCCTGAATCTCTGGTTGCTTAAGTACGAGATGAGTTTCGTCGTGGCCCCACTGTATCCATAATCTCTCCTTTTGTATGGCAATCCTTCATATCACACTCTGTCGAAGGCTTTGATTTAATCCAGAAAGACTACTGCTATGTATTGTTGGTCATTAAATTCAGATGCTATGTATTCTGCAAGTCTAAATAAGTATTTGAAGTTCGCTGGAATCTTGAGCTCTGAATGCAAATTGTGCCTCTGGGATTAATCCTATAGTCTGGTTCTGAAGGTATGTCTATGATTGGAGTATGGTTTGGATGACTCCCTCTGCTATCTTACTGACTGCTGGAAGTATGTAAGCTAATCGGGTTCTTTCCTGGCTTGGGTATCATTATTACATGGGCTTCCTTCCATCGGTTTGGGAAGAGCCTGTATCTTCGTATGCGTTTGTTATGTTTGTCAAATATACAATTGCTTTCGAAGGGAGATACTTCAGAGCTCTGTTAGTGATTTCGTCTGGACCAACTGCTTTCTTTGGTGAACTTTTTCGGATCCCTTCACTTATTTCTCTTGGGGATTTGAGATATATTATTTCTTCTTGTTTTCCGGGCATTTCTAGTTCTGTGTCGTCGACTTCTTCGATAAAGTCTATGTCTTCGTCTTGGTGATAATTCAGTGTGCACTCTCTTTCATCAAAGTTCCTTCTCATCACCTCGGCTTTCTCTTCGTCTGTGTAGACGATTCCGTTTTCTCTGCGTAGTGGGGGAATGGGTTTTCTATCGTTTCTTAAGTTCTTTGTAGCCTCCATATTTCTTGCATACAGTGCCGGATTAAGAATCCTGGGGCTCCTAGGCAACCGAAGCTATGAGGCCCCTTAAGAGACCTAGGTTTCTCCGTTTTTAATAATTTTTATTTTTGAAAATGTCCGTTCGCCTGTTGCGAGATAACCCAAAATGACTGTGAAGCAGGAATAAATTGTTTTCCCTGCAAGTTTGAAGCTGGGCTATAAAATATATTTGAACTGTTTTAGTTCATTTTCAAGTTCAGATTCAATATCATCAGGATAGTTTTCATGTAGTTTTGAAGCACACTCCTTTATTTGAGTATCACTCAATTTTGGAAAAACACTGTCAACCGACGACTCAGCTCAGTAATTAGAGTATAGTAGTCTGCTCGTAATAAGCAAAATTATCTTTTTGGAATTTTAAGAACTCCAAAAGTGAATTTAGAAGCTGAACTGCAGTTTGAAGTTCAATCACTTCTCTCTGCAATGGTTTATTGACAGTGTTGATGCGTTCTAAAATTGTTACCCAAAACTCATTCATTGTGAATGTTTCTTTTTTTGACATTTCTTTAACCCGCCGTTACACGCGTCTTCTATTGTGACGTGGTTGCACGCGTATGAGCGTCGCCCTCACCTACATAAATTCGACTTATTTCGAGGAAGAATGAATGTCAACATGTATAAATATAAAATGGGTTGTACTCACATATTATAGAAAGTCTCGTAAACCAATTTTTTTTATTAATTTAACAAAACAAAAGTAAAAATAATATACATAGATCAGAAGCAAGTTTTCTTAATTTTTAATTTCAGCAAGCTGAAAGGCACAGCACACTGAAGGAATTAACGTTCTTTACGCGAATTCATTTTACTAAAAATACAAATTAAAATTAACAACTGTTCTGAAGCTATTTCTTTGTGGCATTTATGTTATTAACTATAAATATTTTGTATTTTGATAACGACGTCCGAGGTGGAATTCGAAACGTCAATAAAATTAATTTTTCAAGTTAAATTGTGGCTTATTTCCCAATTAGAATAGGTAAATTTAAAAATGGGTTCTTAACCAGTGGCGCACCTAGAATTTTCCTCTGGGGGGGGGGGGGGTTTGCTTGGGCACCGAAAGCTTTTTGTATTATTTGTGAAAGACAAGTTACATTTTCCTACTTTCTTTTATATATATTTCTATATGCTCTGGGTGGGATTTTAACCCCCAAACCCCCCCGCTCGGTGTGCCACTGTTCCTAACCTAATCCAAACAATAATATTTTAATTAAACCTACCTAAATATTAAATAAAAACCTAAAAGTTTCTTTGAGATAACAGAAACGTGATTTCACCGTGATTGCACGCGCAGTGAGGAATTCCCTCACTTGAAGAGGGATGTCTCTTCTTTCAACTATCATACAGCACACTGACCGCATGAAATATTCTATAACTTTTTCATACCCTTTCATGAACCATGCTAAAGGCATTACTGGGTGCTTAAGGTTATCGTATTAAAAAAAATTGGAAAGAAATCCTTTGTAAAAGGTATAAAATTTTTTTATTAAAAATCCCTTAAAAGGGCTACATCACAACAAAACGTTTTCGATTTTTATAAAAAATCATCATCAGTGTTCGATAAACTGGATGCTAGCTGAGCCACAAAAGAAAAATATTTGGGTAAAAACCCTTTACATAAAATATAGATGCCTTAAAAGTGCATACTTCAATAAAAAAGCCTGTGATGGTCACATGGCAAACAGGATAATGCCCTAAGGTAAGGTATACAGGTTTCCCAGAACATTAAGTCATTGAAATGTGATCAACTCAATTTGGATCCCACGTGTTGGGAAACCTGTATACCTTACCTTAGGGCATTATCCTGTTTGCCATGTGACCATCACAGGCTTTTTATTGAAGTATGCATTTTTAAGGCATCTATATTTTATGTAAAGGGTTTTTACCCAAATATTTTTCTTTTGTGGCTCAGCTAGCATCCAGTTTATCGAACACTGATGATGATTTTTTATAAAAATCGAAAACGTTTTGTTGTGATGTAGCCCTTTTAAGGGATTTTTAATAAAAAAATTTTATACCTTTTACAAAGGATTTCTTTCCAATTTTGTGATTGATGGTATACAGCCAACTACAGGAAAACGTTTTCTTTTCCTTGTGGATTTTGTTATCGTATTAGTTTACACAATTTCATTGGTTATAAACAAATATGGTGAGGGATTCCCTCATAGCGCGTGTAATGGCGGGTTAAACAAATACTTAGCCTCTTGAACAAAAACTAAGAACTAGTTCGTGGCGAATGAGATCGCTTAGTGGAGTTTCATTTAAGTATTTGATCATAACTTCCCAACGGTGGGTACAGGATGAAAAAAAGTTGTACACAGACTGAACAAACCCAAAATACGATATTCTATTTGAGGGAAAATACGTCAGCCAATCTCTTTTAATTTTTGTTCCACTAATTTGTTTTCGAAAAACCGTAGATTGTATAAAAAGCTTGTAATGCCTTCAAAATTTTTTTGATGCTGAAACACTTCCATCAAGGTTTTTACATTCTGAAGAGCTTTCTCAATCCAAAATGTCCTTACTTCTTTAGTTACTGTATTCCGTAATCCTATGCGGTTTTCCGAATTTAGGACCCAATTTATCTTTGACTTCAATTTTTAACTTAGTTTCGGTTTTTGGTTCTTTAACCTCTTGAACTGGAATAGAGCTGTCGTTACATGTTTTTTCATCTTCTTCAGTTAGGGAAGCTATGTTTTCCTCAGTTATTTCTATTCCATCACGTGCATTTTCATTGGTTGCTGCTTCATTAGCTATGGATTTCCGTGTGAAACTGAGTTTAAATAAGTTTTGCTTCTGTTTTGGATTTTAATTAAGGATCTTTTCTTTCTCCTGATTTTTCTTGTGTTTTTTGCTTACTTTTGATTCTTGTTTCCATCTGTAGTACTGGTCCTTCTACCAAAGGGCATTCACTAGCGATGTATTCCCACAGCATATACTTTATATGTGAACAAAAGTATGCATTGTAATGTAGCTTTATACGTCCACCACAACTTTTATGGTATTGCGCGATATTTGAATCCTTCAACATTTTTTCGTTTTGGTCCCCGCGAGGCCCCTAGGCAACTGCCCACTTTGCCTAATGGTTAATCCGGCAATGCTTGCATATTTTGTCTGCCTCCTTCTTTTTCTTTTACGTAATTGTCCAACTCTAGGCTTCTATGCTATGTTCCATTGGTGCCTGTTTGACTTGTCGATTCAGTCGGTTTTCCTCATTTGTAACTATCTGGTTTCAGGATTTATATAGTCCAGGGTAATAAGGTTTTTTCCATGACACTCGAGCAGCCAGGGTACTGAAGCGTTTTTTCGACAGGTAATACATATGAGAACAAATTGTAACTATTTCCTGCGTAGGATCTTGCGGCCATTTTTATTTATAAACAATTTAATGTCGAAAAACGGCATTTTTTCCGTTTTTTTTTTCAAATCAGTGGAAAACAGTGTACCTTGTGGTTACATTAGTACAAAAATCTTCGAGAGCATGGAAAAACCTTTAAAATGACGCATTACAAAGGTTGATACACTTATTTATTGTTAATATAATTGAGAAAAAAGGTCTAAATTTCAAAAAAATTTATTTTGCAATAACTATTGTAAAAATTAGTGTACAACTTTGAAATTTTTGATAAATGAGGGTTCATTAGTGCTTAACACGTGACAAAAATTTCGAAGCGATTCATTTAATTGTTTATATTTTATTCAAATTGTTTATCTCAAAAAGCTTTTTTTGCAATAACATAAGTCAGAAAAACAGAACGTTAGAACCACTCTGCAGGTGTCAAATGTAAGAGCATAAGCTAAACTTTCAAACCTGTTTAAAAAATGTTAATAAAGAGTGCATTTATTAGTAATAAATAATTATGCAAAAGTCTCGTCAATTTTTCCTTATAAACAATTGGAATAACTTTCTTGTTATGGCCGGTACAAACATTTTTTTTACACATTTTAAAAGATGGCATTTTTATACGAACTTAGGAAAAAATAAGTTTACAAATCTGGAGTCTGTTGATTTATAAACTATTTAATAAACAATTTAATTTGTTTACAAAAGATTTTTTTCAAAAAAAACATTTTTACCGTATTTTAGGTGAACAACTACAATGTTATGTATGTAATAATTGATAAGAAATTGTAATAAATATACAGGGTGTAACAAAAATACAGGTCATAAATTTAATGGCATATTCTGGGACCAAAAATAGTTCGATTGAACCTAACTTACCTTAGTACAAATGTGCACGGAAAAAAAGTTACAGCCCTTTGAAGTTACAAAATGAAAATCGATTTTTTCCAATATATCGAAAACTATTAGAGATTTTTTATTGAAAATGGACATGTAGTATTCTTATGGCAGTAGTATTAAAAAAAAATGATAATCAAATTTGGACACCCCATAAAAATTTTATGGGGGTTTGGTTCCTTTAAACCCCCCCAAGCTTTTGTGTACGTTCCAATTTAATTATTATTGTAGCGCCATTAGTTAAACACAAGTTTTTAAAAACTTTTTTGTCTCTTAGTACTTTTTCCAAAAGTCAGTTTTTATCGAGATATTTGAATATTTGTCAAATCCACCACATATTTGTATATGGTAAAGTACGATTATGGAGACTTGGTAATAATATGAAAATTTATTTATGAGTTACATTTTTAAGTATATTTTGAACCATATTAAAAAGAAGCCACATCTCGATAAAAGATGCTTTATCAAAAAAATACAAAGAGGCAAAAAAGTTTTAAAAACACTGTGTTTAACTAATGGTACCGCAGTAATAGTTTAATTGGAACGTACACAAACATTTGGGGGGTTTAAAGGAACAAAACCCTCATAAAATTTTTATGTAAACATATTAAAAAAGAAGCCGCAACTCGATAAAAACTGCCTTATCGAAAAAATACTAAGAGGCAAAAAAGATTTAAAAATATTTAATTTAACTAATGGCACCACAATAATAATTTATTTGGAACGGATACAAAAGTTTGGGGAGGTTTAAGGGAACAAAACCCCCATAAAATTTTTATGGGGTGCACAAATTTCACTATAATTTTTCTTTAACATGTTCCTTCTATAAGAATGCCACATGTCCATTTTCAACAAAAAATCTCTAATGGTTTTCGATATATTCAAAAAAATCGATTTTCATTTTGTAAATTCAAAGGGCTGTAACTTCTTTTGTGTGCATATTTGTACTAAGGTAAGTTAGGTTCATTCGAACTATTTGTGGTCCCAGAATATGTGGTTTAATTTATGACCTGTATTTTTGTTACACCCTGTATTATTACTACACTCACCGGCACCAAATTCGGCCACCCAAAATTTTTGATTAAGTTTAATAGTTTATAACTTTATTATTTGTGCTCCGATTTTTAAGATTCTTGCACCAATTTGTAGATACAAATATTGGTATCGTTTCGTATTTTTCCGGTAACAAACAAAATTTGCTTGCATGGCATTATACGGGGGTGAATGGAAGCGTTGTATTTTCTACTAACTTTAAAAAGTTCTGTTTAAAAACGGAAGGGCTCCTTTTGTGTCATAGTCCTCTCATATTATCCCAAAGACATCACTAAAATTTTGTTTTTTGAATTATCCGAATATCTCTTTTCTTGTAAGAGCTGTATCATTTTTTGTAAGTAAAACACTGATTGACTCATAAAATAGAGGTTGGATTGATAAGATTAGAATGGCCCGCATGCAGCCCAGATCTCAATCCTGTTAAGCATTTATGGGATGAATTAAAAAGAGCTATTCGCCGTTATGCCAGGCCTCCAGAAAATTTGGTACAGTTATGGACTTGGTAGAGGAATATCGGACTATTCCCCAGGCAATATTAACACACCTTTATTCGATGCCAAACAGATTGCGAGAAGTCGTTGCTGCAAGAGGTGGTCAATGGACATACTCACTATTGAATTGTTTCGTTTTGTTGTTAATTTTGTTTTGTTTTTTTTTTAATTTTAGTGCGCTTGATATTTTTAATTAAATAAAAAGTGTTTTTATTTACAGCTCTTACAAAAAAAAAAAGAAATATTCGGATAGGTACATACTTCAAAAATTAGCTTACAAATATATGTTTACATGTACTTTTTACAAAAAAGTAAAAAATGTCTCCACTTAATAGTAGCTGTTGTACATACTTTCCACTTTCCAAATGAGTTCTTCTCACATGGAATGTTTTTTAATAGAAAATTCGTATAAATAGTTACACTATAGGTCCATTTTAAAAAATCTTCTTAAATTTGTAATTGAAAAAACTTTATATTTTTTATTCATATAAATATAAAATCTAACACATAAAAATGATTTGATAAACAATGAATCACAAAATTCAAATTACTGCACCTGTAAGCAAACTTATAGAGTAAAAGTCGCACTTTTATAGAAATTTTTCTTTTATTATATGTATAATATATACAGAGAGCGGCTAAATTATGGAATAAATTCATTTTCTCTAAAATCGATGACTTTGAAGAAAAATCCCGGAACAGGTCGATTTTTATTTTTAAATTACAATTTTTTTGGCATATATTTTATACCAGTGTCGTCATCCATCTGAGTGTGATGACGTAATCGATGATTTTTTTAAATGGGAATAGGGGTCATGTGGTCATTGAAAGGGTGTTCAATTGTCTATTCAGTAATATAAACAATAATATATTTATTTATACAGGGTGACCAAAATAATAATTTTTGAATTAAACTAATTGACGCAAAAAGAAGAATGTATGTAATTTATTTAACTCAAAATACATTGTACTGTTGTCAGTAAATAAAAAAAAATATTTCACAAAAAAAACATTTCTTTTCGCTTAAATTAAATCACAAACAACCTCTTTGCAGTTTTAACATTTAATTTGAGCGAAAATCAATGTTTATTTGTCAAATAAACATTTTTTTAAATCTTCTGACAGCGATAGAAAGTATTTTGAGATAAATAAACTGTATACATTCTTCTTTTTTCGTCAATTAATTTAATTCAAAAATTATTTTTTTGGCCACCCTGTATAAATAATGATATTAATGTTTATATTACTGAATAGGGAATTGAACACCCTTTCAAATAGGGTGTCACACGACCCCTATTCCTATTTAAAAAAATCATCGATTACGTCATCACGCTCTGGTGGATGACGTCACTAATATGAAATATATGCCAAAACATTATAATTTAAAAATAAAAATCGACCTGTTTCGAGATTTCTCCACAATCCTCCATTTTAGAGAAAATTAATTTTTTCCATAATTTAGCCCCTCCCTGTATATATTATATATATTCATAAAAATTTTTTATCAATTATTATATACATAACATTACTTGGTAGTTGTGCACCTAAAACACGGTAAAAAATTAAATAAATTGTTTTTTTTTTGTTTAAATAAATTAAATTGGTTATTATAATTTATGAATCAACTGACTCCATACTTGTAAAGTACGCTAAAAGTACATACAAATTAAAAAAAACATTAAAATCCATTGGTTGGTTCCCAAGATACAAAAAACTGTAGGATTTTGAAGTTAATATTTCAATTTTAGGAGCATGGATTTCCATACCTCATTTCTGAAGCTTTATTGACGACTCTCTTGAAAAGCAAATAGAGCCAAAATTTTTTATGAATACTTCGTGTGAATACTTATTTATTATAAACAAATTAGCTGTAAATTTTTTAAAAAATGTTGCTAACTTTGGCCCTGATTGACCTAGGCTAAATTATTTTTTTTAAGTTCGTGTAAAAATACCATATTGTAGAATATGTAAAGAAATGTTTGTACCGGCCATAACAAAAAAGCTATTCAAATTGTTTATATGGAAAAATTGACGAGACTTTTGCATAATTATTTATTACTAATAAATGCACTTTTTAATAACTTTTTTTAAACAAGTTTAAAAGTTTGGCTAATGCTCTTTTATTTGACACCTGCAGAATGGTTCTAACATTCTGTTTTTCTGACTTATTTTATTGCAAAAAAGCTCTCTGGGATAAACAATTTGAATAAAATATAAACAATTGAATAAATCGCTTCGAATTTTTGTCACATATTACGCACTACAGAACCCTCATTTGACAAAAATTTCAAAGCTGTACGTACACTAATTTTTACAATAGTTATTGCAAAATTAAATTTTTTGCAATTTAGACCTTTTTTCTCAATTATATTAGCAATAAATAAGTATATCAATCTGTGTAATACGTCATTTTAAAGCTTTTTCCATGCTCACGAAGATGTTTGTACTAGTGATGTAACGAATGTCATTTTTTGAACATTCGCGAATACGAATGCGAATGCGAATATCTGCTACCGACATTCGCGAATGCGGATGCAAATGCGAATATTCAGTTTTTTTTTTAAATTTATTTATATTTTTGTAATGTTTCCTAAATTTTAAATGAAAAGTTAATTGATATTCAGTGTAAATGAATCTGAAACTTAAGCTTTATTACATAATACCAAATAATAAAAAAAATTTAGGCTGATATTGTGATTATACAAGGTTAAGTTCTATCTATCTATTGCCCTTCATTTGTCCAAAGTTGAACGTAGACCTCCCCCTAATTTTTCCACGCTTCTCGGTTCAGTGCTAATGCTGTCGATCTGATCCCTGCGTATCTTTTTAGATCATCCGACCATCTCCTCTGTGGTCTGCCCCTTGCTCTTTTGTAGTCTCAAGGTCTCCAGTGAGTTATCGCTTCATTCTATCTTCCGTCTCTTTGTCTAATGTTGTGTCCTGCATATTTCCATTTGAGAGTAGCTGCATGCTTGAGGTTAAGTTACCTTTTCTTAATAAAAAAAAAAGAAGTGAATAGATTTTGATTTTATTAACCTAATATTATCTTCAAATTATTTTTTTTTCTGATATATTCGCAAAACATTCGCACAAATTTCGCGAATGCGGATGCGAATGCGAATATGCAAAAACATGCGAATATTCGCGAATGCGAATGCGAATACGAATGTTCGTTACATCACTAGTTTGTACTAATTTAACCACAAGGTACACTGTTTTCCATTGATTTGAGAAAAAACGGAAAAATGCCGTTTTTCGACATTAAATTGTTTATAAATAAAAATGGCCGCCAGATCCTACGCAGGAAATAGTTACAATTTGTTCTCATAGGTATTACCTGTCGAAAAAATGCTTCAGTACCCTGGCTGCTCGAGTGTCACGAACAGGGTATATTTTTGCCTTGTAACCCTGGCCTAATAAGGCAGCTGCCTAAATTTTAAGTGGCCTTGCATAAAATGGTAACAAATCAATTTTTGACCGGGACAACAAGCCGATTACTAAATCGCTTTACAAAAAAAATACAATGCCACATTTCTTCATTACCGATTAAACTTAATGGAAAAATCCAATTATTTAACAGTAACAAAGTATTTTACTACTAATTGAATATATATTTTACAATTTACTTAAATAACAATCCTGAAATAATTAAGCAATTAACTTTGACGTTTCTCATTAATTTTGTGGCTGGTGTACCTCGTATTTTAGTGGCATCAGTCATGTATCGTATTAATTTCAATGTTAATTATTTCAGGATAAAACACTATTAGTGGTTGGTTATCTAAAAATAAAAATGATACTACAAAAGGAATTAAATTGTACATTTGTTTATAGTCTAGTCGCAACATAGGGGGTCCCGTGGGAAATTCTAGCTCACCGTGATTTGATGGTGGTATTATAGGTTTTTTGGGTTGCTGAATCCAATGGAAGTGATCTGGAAGCCCAAATGTGGTGCGTTTAACTGTTATTGACAAACTATGGTAAAATTAGGTATTTTTCAGATCAGATCAGTTAAAGTGCTTGACACACTTTCAAACGAATTTCATCCATAACGGGGTGTCAGACAGGGATGTATACTATCTCCACAATTATTCAATATATATGGAAAGCATATTATGAGAAGAGCACTTGAAGGATGGGAAAAAGGCATCTCAATAAATGGTCATAATATAAACAACCTACGTTTCGCAGATGACACAGCCCTTCTTGCAAATAGTCAAGCAGAGCTGATTGATCTTATACGACTGGTTGAAAACGAAAGTCAAATATTTGGTCTGCAATTAAACATATCAAAGACAAAGATCATGATAGTGGATAGACTACATAACAATCATCCACATATAACCACAATTGATCAGTTTGAGGTTGTGAGCTCATACTTATATCTGGGATCATTAATCACAAACACAGGGTCACTACAGGAAGAAATAAAACGTGATCTAGCAAAAGTCGCCACAGCAAAAATGAAAACAATAAGTCCAATTTCAAGAGCGTTAAAGATGAGGTTGATCAACTGCTTAATATTCCCAATACTGACTTACGGATGTGAATCTTGGACCCTGAGAAATTCGGAAAGAAGAAAGATAGACGCCACTGAAATGTTCTGTTGGAGACGAATGCTACGAATTCCTTGGACCGACCATAGAACAAATAATTCGATTTTAAGAGAGCTAACAGTTAGCCAACGGCTCTCCAGTAAAGTCAATCTCCAACAATTAAAATACTTTGGACATGTTATGAGAGCCAACACAGAAAACATGGAAAGACTCATTATACAAGGAAAGGTGGAAGGCCGAAGATCACGAGGAAGATCCCCAACAAGATGGATCGAACAGATTACAGGAATATGCAAAAGACCTATGCATGAATTAAAAGAAATGACCAGAGACAGAGATCTTTGGAGACGGACAATACACGACATCACGTCGACCACTACACTCCCCCGGGGAGTCAGGATTGAAGAGAGAGAGAGAGGTATTTTTCAGGAATTATTTAAAGCCCTGTAAATACATTGATAGTGTTAAGGTCTTTTCTGGTGTATTTTTGGTCACTGGATCGAATGCAACTAGTCGCGATTACTCAAAATATGTTCTTATTTTGTTAATAACAAAATAATTGTTTATTCGCCGAAAAGATCGAAATAATGCGCTATCTACAGCAAGTTTGTAGTCTTTTTCATAGTATTTTTATTCACTAAATCGATTGCCACTAGTCGTGATAGCTTAAACCACGTTTCGACTTTGTTATTAATAAATTATTGCAAATATAACGGTTTATAGTACGTTTACTCACGGTTTTTGCTCTAAATTTTAAAAAACCACTTGAATTGACATGAAATTTGGCATACACGTAGCTAACATGTCAAACAAAACAAGTGATATTGTGCCGATGTGTGATTTTACCCTGGAGGTGACTTTAACCCCTTTTCAGGGGTGAAAAAAGATACCTTTAAAATAAGTCTGGAAGTGGATGATAAACTGATTAATTCTAAGCAACTTTTGTTCTATAGAGTTTTTTCACTAAGTCAATACTTTTCGAGTTATTTGCGAGTGAATATGTTCATTTTTCAACAAAAAACCACGTTTTTAGTGGTTTTATAAGCAGTTTCTAACCAATGAAACTTACAGATCATATACCTAAATACAGCATAAGTAAAGCAACTTGTGAAGCGGTAACGATTAATTTCATTTGAGATGCTAATTAGGGGGTGATTTTATCGATTTTTTTTTACCAAAAAAAGGGACCAACTTTATTTTGAGCGTAAATTGCTTATTTTTGATACTAGATACTTTTTTTAAAAAACAAGAATAAAGTTTTTTTTTTAGTTTTAAAAAAGTTGTAATGAGTTTTCCTCAAAAAGTGCTTAATTTTTTGGTTATTTTATGTTGAGAAATATTCGATTTGGAATTTGACGAACATGAACCTGTTGTTCATTAGTTACAACTCCACTTCTACTGGGTCTACGGACCTCACACATTTTTTCACTTTTTTATAGTTTATATTTTTGCTAAGACATTTATTCTTACTTTTTGAGTTATTTGCGAAAATCCGTCTAAAACGTGGGTTTTTTCTTGAAAAATGAGCATATTCAGCAGTACATAGCGTATAAAAATACTATGAAAAAACTACAAACTTGCTGTAAATAGCGCATTATTTCGAGCTTTTCGGCGAAAAAAGAATTATTCTGTTATTAACAAAATAAAAACACATTTTGAGTAATCACGACTAGTCGTATTCTATTCAGCGACCAAAAATACACCAGAGAAGACGTTACTATCAATTTATTTACAGGGCTTCTAATAATTCCTGAAAAATACCTAATTTTAGCATAATTTGTTAATAACAATTAAACGCACCATATTTGGAATCAATCGACCACTTCTATTGGAATCAGCGACCCAAAAAACTTATAATACCACCATCAAATCAAGGCGAGCTAGAATTTCCCACGGGACCCCCTATGTTGCGACTATTAGGGTTTATACCGGGCCGGTGAGAAAAATTGTACAGTAGGCTGTTTTTTTTTTAGAAGAAGTAGCACTTCGGTTGCAATGGGTGGGAAGAGCTCTCGATGCGAATCAGTTAAAATATGGAGAACAGTGCCTACGTTCTTTCCGATGAGGCTCCAATAAGAGCCGAAAATCGCGATTCAAGGGACTGGACTGCGCTCCGTATTCTAATTGAAAAGTAAGATTGTTTTGCCTTCGCATTGCAACTGAATAAAAATGGTATACATTTTTATTTTGTTTTTTTTTTAATTTACTTTCACCTCTAATCCAGTGTAAGAATCACCCAAACATTTTTTAATGGCCATGGGGGTCAAATAATGGTAATGGTAATAACAGTAATCGTAACAATTACCGGTATTGGTCTGATTAAAACAGCATCGAATGGCCTGTTCGGTCACCAAATTTGTTTCTGGCGGAATTTTTTGTGGGACACCTAAAAAATAAAATCTATAGACCTTTCGATTCTTTAGAAATATACCCAAGTACCCAATACCAACCCCCCAGTGCCGGATTAACCATTAGGCAAAGTAGGCAGTTGCCCAGGGGCCTCGCAGGATCCAAAACGAAAAAATAATAATTAAAATTAAATAAAAACTATAAATCATATTTTGTTGACAATACAATGTAACATCTGTTACATACAAGATATAGTACGGTGGGGAAGACAGAGACGACGAGAGTGGAATCAGCATGTGACGAGAATGGACAGCGAGAGAATAGCCCGTATAGCCAGGGATTCTAAGCCAATAGGCAAGAGACCAATAGGAAGGCCCTTTAAAAGGTGGCGAGATAGCTGGCAGTCAACATCACAGCTACGAATACAAGCACAAAATCGGTTAAGAACAGGCCAAGAGGCCTAATATAAGAAGAAGAAGAAGAAGAAGAAGAAGAAGAAGAAGAAGAAGAAGAAGAAGAAGAAGAAGAAGTGTGGACGTATAAAACTAAATTACAATGTATGCTTTTGTTCACATAGGAAGTCTATGTTATGAGAATAAATCGCTAATGAATGCCCTTTGGTAGAAGGAACAGTACCTACTACAGATGGAAATAAGAAAATAAGATTCGAGCGTGGTGCAGAAAAACGCAAGAAAAATCAGGGGAAAGAAAAGATCCTTTACTCAAGCAAGATCCAAAACAGAACGGAAACTTATTTAAACTCAGTTTCACACGGAAATAATAGCTATGTAGTGACGCTGCAAACAATGAAAATGCACTGATAAAATATAAATAACTGAGGGAAATATAGCTTCCGCAACTGAAGAAGATGAAAAAATATAAAACGATAGTTATATTTCAGTTCAAGAAGTTAAATAATCAGAAAACGGAAATAAGTTAGAAATTGAAGTTAAAAGATAAATCGGGTCCTAAATTCGGAAAACGACATCGGATTACGTAATACAATAACCGAAGAAGTACGGAAGTTTTGGATTGGGAAAGGTCTTGAGAATGTAAAAACCTTAATGGAAGTTTTTCAGCATAAAAAAGAAATTTTGAAGTCATTACAAGATTTTTACACAATCTATGGTTTTTCGAAAACATATCAGTGGAACTCAGGGGCGGCTCTGGCAGGGAGACGCTAGGGGCACTGCCCTCCCGCTAGCTCACCTAATGTAGTGGATATCTCATACAATTTATTTTGAATGAATCTTTCTTTATTTAAAAAGCTAATAAATATTCAGTCAATGCGACGAGATGCTGCAAAAAGTATACAAATACATAATTTAACAGTGTTTACCCGCACCATTGATTAAAAACTACTACACAGTGTAGTTTTTAATAAATGCCCGCACCCGATGATGGGCTCTTTTTCGAGCGACCGCGGGCACTGTTGTCAAGTTAGAAAAATATCGGGCGGTAGGTGATGACTTGCCGTGTGCTAAAAAAGGAATATCCTCAGATTCAGGTAGTAAGTGGCAACGTTACGGTATTTGCCTTAGCAATCGGTATCGCATCTCGCATCAGTATTCTTCACTCCGGATACAGCCCGACCTTAGTTTTCGATCTGTTAAGTGTACAATTCTTAATAATTCTGAACTCATTATTGTTAATATCCGATAATTCGATATGGCAACAAATATTAATAGTGTAGGTACGCTTTATTAAGACAAAAGTACTTTGGACTTTTTTTAAATACAAAACAATTAGGACCTTCTAGACCAAAATTGGACATAATTCAGGCGGGACAAAGTGATAATAGAACTTTTAATCAAAAATGCAATAAGAAACATTATTTGTTAGCAGGTTGATTATATCGCTTCTATTGTTTTAAGTGTTTATTGTTTTCACCACAAGTGGACGAAGCTTGGACTATCCGGGATGTAAATGATAAAACATATCTCAGAGAAAATTAAAAAACAGCGTTAGCTCCAAGGCTCCAAACATATTCCACTATTGTGTTGAATACCTACCAATTATTAGTGTCAATAAATATTCAATCACAGTTAGACTCGGCTTTTAGAAGATCTATAAAGGAACATAACGAGATAGTGGCCAAAAATAGATACGTATTAAATAGAATAATCGACTGCATTAAATTTTGCGGAGCGTTTGAATTAGCTCTAAGAGGTCACGATGAAAGTTTGACATCTACGAATCCTGGAGTATTTCGGGGACTTATCAACTTAATGGGAGAAGTTAACACTATATTGCAAAAACATGGAACCAAAAATAATACAACCCTTTTGGAAACTTCAAAAATTATTTAAAACGAACTGCTGGTCAATATTATTTATAGCTCGTGGATTAATAAGCAAAGAGGTAGAAATGGCTCCTTATGTGCCAATTGAGGCTGATGAGACTACTGACGCTTCCGTTTGAGATCAAATGATTTTATTTTTAATTTTGAGATATACCCTTGGCAATCACATCTTTGAACGATTATGGGGATATTTTATATACCTGATTCGCATAATGCAGAGGGAATTAGTAAGTGTATTTGAGAGCAACTTAATATTTTAAACTTGAACAATACTCCTAATACCCAATAAGTCAATTGGCGAAAGTTATGATGGCGCCGCAGTCATGTCAGGCAAAATTAGTGGAGTTCAAATTATTTTCCGTATGCTCATTGTATCCATTGTTATGCCCACCAGTTTAATTTGATTGTATCCAAGGCAGCTTTTGAGCATCTTCTTCTTTACGTGCCATCTCCGCGACGGAGGTTGGCAATCATCATGGCTATTCTGATCTTACATGCTGCTGCTCTGAATAGTTCGGTTGATGTGCATCCGTACCAATCCCTCAAGTTACGAAACCATGAGATTCTTCTTCTTCCTACATTTCTCTTGCCCTGGATTTTCCCTTGTGTAATTAATTGAAGTATGTTGTATCTCTCATTACGCATAAGATGCCCCAGTAATTGTAGCTTTCGTGTCTTGATGGTTTCCAATATTTCCAGTTTTGTTGATTCTTCTCATGTTGACTCTTTTGAGCATAAAATGGTAAAACTCTTTTTTACAAATTGAAGAGTCGCTGGATCGCGTCCCTATGGGAATTTGAATGATCTTTCAAATTCCCCTTAAATTGATGGTTGGGCTGTGTTTCGATTCAGAGGAGTGCACGCTAGCGCTGTTGAAAAAGCCTGAAACGGTGGAAGCAGCTGTCCGGCGATTGTGCATCCCTCTGAATCAAAAACAAGCAAAACCATCATTTACTTTTCTTTTTTATTAACTTAATTGTTAATAATTTCGTATTGTATTTGCCGCTCAAAATAAAAGTGCCCCACCGATATTTTTACCCACGAGCCGCCACTGAATGTGGAACAACAATTAAAAGAGATTGAGTAACGTATTCTCGTATTCTCCCTCAAATGGAATGTCGTATTTTTGTTTATTCAGTCCGTGTAAAAGCACAAGATCGTATGTAAGGACACATGCAACAAGACCTTTGTCTAAAGGTTACAATGCTTTCAAATCTGCTCTTCATACTCTTGCTGAGGATACTAATCAGAAAGCTGAAACAGTTCATGAGGCTAAGTGTTTGTTGGAAGAAATGTAAAAAAAAGAAACATTCATAATTAATGAGTTTTGGGCAAAAACTTAAGAACTGTCAGTAAATCATTACAGGTAGAAGAGGTTGAACTTCAAGCTGCAGTTCAACTTCTAAATTCACTTTTGGAGTTCTTAAAATCCCAAAGAAATAATTTTGCTTACTACGAGTAGAAGAACTGCGATCTACAATACTCTGAGTCGTCGGTTGACAGTGTACGGGTCGCGAATTTACAAAACCTATACCATTTCAGTCACGGCAGCGACTGAATTCGAGTAGGGTTTGTATGCAGAATATTAGTTACATATCCTATGCTATTTCGGTCCAGAAATTAACTGTATTGGTGTAGGATTTGCAAACGAAATTTTTGGTTATTATTTAGCAAATGTCTATACTGTTTCAGTCGTGTAAGTAGAACTAATCAAATATTTACTTAGTGGATTTATTATTATATCATAAAATTTAGATATGTTTTGAAAATTAAAATGAATAATACATATTTGGATAATATTAAAAATAAAAACAAATGAATAATTACTAATGTACGAATATATACAGTATGTCCCTGTAAGTTGGAACCATATGGAAAACTTTTTTATTATCGACTTAACGAAAAAAAATATGTTCTTCATAAAAAGGTCTGCATGGTCTAAAACCGAAGATGCAATCATCTGATATTAAGTTTTATTAATAGTATATGAGAGATGTCAAAAAATATGAATTTCTTTCAAGAGTAACGTATCTTCATACAGAAAGGGGCTAAATTATGGAATAAATTCATTTTCTCTAAAATTGACGACTTGGGAGAAAAATACCGAAACAGGTCGATTTTTATTTTTAAATTATAAATTTTTGGCATATATTTCATAATAGTGACGTCGTCCATCTGAGCGTGATGACGTAATCGATGATTATTTTTAAATGGGAATATGGGTCGTATGGCACCTCAGTTGAAAGGGTGTTCAATTCTCTATTCAGTAATATAAACACAAATATCATTATTTATACAGGGTGGCAAAAAAAATAATTTTTGAATTATATTAATTGACGAAAAAAGAAGAATGTATGCAATTTATTTAAATCAAAATACTTTCTATCGCTGTCAGAAAATAGAAAAAACTGTTTATTTGGCAAATAAACATTGGTTTTTGGCTTAAATTAAATGTTCAAACTGCCAAGAGGTATGTACGTGGGAGGCTGTTTGTGATTAAATTTAAGCAAGAAGAAATATTTATTTGTGAAATAAACATTTTTTCTATTTATTGATAGCAATAAAATGTATTTTGAGTTAAATAAATTACATACATTCTTCTGTTTGCGTCAATTAATTTAATTAAAAAATTATGTTTTTGGTCACCCTGTATAAATAATAATATTGTTTATATTACTGAATATAGAATTGAACACCCTTTCAAATGAGGTGCCACATGACCCCTGTTCCCTTTAACAAAATCATCGATTACGTCATCACGCTTAGATGGATGACGTCACTAGTATGAAATATATACCAAAAAATTGTAATTTAAAAATAAAAATCGACCTATTTCGGGATTTTTCTCCCAAATCTTCCATTTTAGAGAAAATGAATTTATTCCTAAATTTAGCCCCTCTCTGTGTAAAGATACCTACTTTACTCATATTTTTTGACATCTCTCATATAGGTACTATTAATAAAACTTAATATCAGATGATTGCATCTTCGGTTTTAGACCATTCAGAACTTTTTATGAAGAATATCTTTTTTGCGTAAAATCAATAATAAAAAAAATTTCCATATGATTCCAACTTACAGGGACATACTGTATATATTCTTACATTAGTAATTATTCATTTGTTTTTAATTTTTAATATTATCCAAATGTGCTTTATTCATTATAATTTTCAAAACATATCTAAATTTTATGATATACATAATAATAAACCCACTTAGTAAATATTTGATTAGTTTTACTTACATGACTGAATCAGTATAGACATTTGCTAAATAATAACCAAAAATTTCGTTTGCAAATCCTACACCAATATAGTTAATTTCTGGACCGAAATAGCATAGGATATGTAACTAATATTCTGCATACAAACCCTACTCGAATTCAGTCGCTGCCGTGACTGAAATGGTATAGGTTTTGTAAATTCGCGTACGGGTCAGTGTACTCAGTATTTGGTCTTTTGTGTGTTTTCCCAAAATTGAATGATATTCAAATAAAGGAGTGTGCTTCAAAAGTACATGAAAACTATCCTGATGATATTCTGAACTTGAAGATGAACTAGAGCCGTTCAAATATTTTATAACCCAGCTTCAATACTTTCAGGGAAAACAATTTATTTCTGCTTCACAGTCATTTTGGGTTATTTCGCAACAGGCGAACGGACATTTTCAAAAATGAAAATTATTAGAAACGAAGAAAGCCTAGGTTTTTTAAGGGGTCTCATAGCTTGGGTTGCCTAGAGGCCTCAAGATTCTTAATCCGAGACTGCCAACCCCCCAAGTATTTATGTTGACTAGTTTGTTCTATTAAGTTGTTATTTAGCTTTAAGTCTTCTGTGGTGTCTCCAATGATCATGCATTGCTTTTTATCAAAATTATCTTCCAAATCCCAGCGTCCAAATTCTTCTTCCAGCTTTTTGATCATGTAGATGATGTCGTCATTGTCTTTGCCAAAATTATTTGAGCATCGGCAAACAAAAGACTATGGATATGGTTGTCTTCAATTTTTACTCCCATTAGATCCCGTTTACATTTCTTGTTCCAGTTTTTTACTGTTTCATCTATATAAATTTTAGATAAGGTTGGTGACAGGCAGCATCCTTGTCGAAGTCCTTCATTGACTTTAAACGGTTTTGAGTAGTTTTGTCCCACTGTCATTCTACATTCATTGTCTTCAAAAAGTGATTGATTTGACGGCATTGGTTATTTACTCGGTGATTTTTAATTGTTTCCACAGGTTGTTGACATGGACACTATCATAGGCCTTTCGAAGGTCCACGAATACAATGAGCGATTCAGTATTGAATTCTATTGAATATCTATAAGCTCTTTTATAGAAAATATATTACCACTGTATTCTTTTGAAGATCGCAACTGTTTCTGTTTAAAAGGTAACAAAGGCTTATTTTTAAACAAAAAATATACAGTTAAATTACTCACTTCGACAAATAAAACCCCCGTACAAAATCTACGGTTTATGTCCCCTAAAATATTTTGTGAATCATTGTGTCACTGATATTTCCTGTACTGTAATTTCCATTTCTAAGATTATAAGTCATATCATAATAAAATTTACATCTTTACATCATCTATTTAAAAGCAGATCATACTTGCTGCCAACAAATCGAAAGTTGCAATAAAAATAAAGGAAATAACTTTATACAGGGTGTCCCGGAAAGATTGGTCATAAATTATACCACAGATTCTGGGGTTAAAAATAGGTTGATTAAACCTAACTTACCTTAGTACGAATTTGCACATAAAAAAGTTACAGCTCTTTGAAGTTACAAAATGAAAATTAATTTTTTCGAATATATCGAAAACTATTAGAGATTTTTTATTGAAAATGGACATGTTGCATTCTTATGGCAGGATCATATTAAAAAAAATTATAGTGAAATTTGTGCACTTCATAAAAATTTTATGGGGGCTTTGTTACCTTAAACCCCCACAAACTTTTGTGTACGATCCAATTAAATTATTATTCTGGTACCATTAATACAATTAAACACAGTATTTTTAAAACTTTTTTGTCTCTTTGTATTTTTTCGATAAGCCAGTTTTTATCGAAATATTTTGAATATTCGTCAAATCCACCACATATTTGTATATGGTTAAATACGATCATAGAGACCTGGACCTCGCTTTTTGACCCTTCGCTTCGTTATCGATCATTCGCTATCTATACACTAAACGAAGCGAATACGTTCGATAACGAAGCGAAGCGTCAAAAATCGAGGTCCTGGTAATAATATAAAAATTTATTTATAATTTACATTTTTAGGTGTATTTTGAACCATATTATACAAGAAGCCACATCTCGATAAAAGGTGCCTTATCGAAAAAATACTAAGAGGCAAAAAAGTTTTAAAAACACTGTGTTTAACTAATGGTACCGCAATAATAGTTTAATTGGAACGTACACAAACATTTGGGGGGTTTAAAGGAAGGAAACCCCCATAAAATTTTTATGTAAACATATTAAAAAAGAAGATACAGCTTTTTGATTGAAAACGTGGCATTTTATGGCAGGGCCATCTTAAAAAAATATACTCAAATTTGTGCAATCCATAAAAAATTTATGGGGGTTTTGTTTCCTTAAACCCCCCTCCCAAACTTTTGTGTACGTTCCAATTAAATTATTATTGTGGTCGTGAGCTCGTCAATAAAATTGACTTTGAAGATAATATAAAAGAATTTGCTGCAGTCAAATCTAGAAAAACATCCATTTAATTCAATTTAGATTTAGCTATCGCTTTCTAGATTTAAAAGCGTAGGCCCAAAATTTCGGGCCAATGTTTTTTAAATGTACTCATTTTTTTCGAATGCTGAGAAAACTAATAAATATTTTTTTAAAATTTAAACGCAGAATGAAAGATTACATTATTACCAATGGCAGAAAGTCCATTAAAATGAACAAAAAGTTTTTTTTTAATGAGATGAAGTTTTCAGGGAATTTCGGCTCTCGGTAATAACGTAATCTTTCATTCTGCGTTTAAATTTTTGAAAAATACTTAAGTACATATTAGTTTTCTTAGGATTCGAAAAAAATGAATACAATAAAATATATACTGCACGCGGGCACCGCTCAGCCTTGCGGGGGCCCTGGTTCTACTCTACGGATGTCAAACCTGGAAAGTGACGAAAACCCTTGCAGACAACTGCAGGTTTTTGATAATAAATGCCTACCAATAAGTTGTTCCTATTTTCTGGTTTAACATCATCAGAAATTTAAAAACGACCACCAATGCATAACATTTGCAGATGATCTGACGCTATTAGCAACAAGCAAAAAAGAACTACAAAAGTTAATGAAAAACATAATAACAGAAGCCAAATATTCGGACTTAAAATAAATGAAGAAATGTCAAAGAATATGATAATGGGAGAGATCCAAAAAGAAAAAGAAAATAACATCATAGTACAAATAGATGGAGAAAAAACATACTCGTTTAAAAGAGCCAAATAAATTATTTACCTGGGAGCCAAAATAGATGAAAATGGTCATAAAGAAGGGGAAATAAAGGCAAGAATAGCTAAAGGAAATAAAAAGTATGGAGCATTACGCACATTATTGAAATCCAAATACGTATCAAGAAAAACAAAAATAAGAATTTATAAGACTGTTATCAGACCTACAGTAACATACGCTCATACGCAAACGAAACATGGTTGCTCAAAAAGTCAGAAACAGACCTGTAACCAATAAAGAATTGGAAGAATTATATCAAGAGCCAACGATCACGACGACGATCAAAGCACAGAGAATACGGTATTTGGGACACATCGAGAGAATGGGGAAGTAAACGAATGCCCAAAATGGTACTCTCACGGATTCCAATAAAAAAGAGAAGGAAAGGCAGACCAAGAAAAAAAAATGGAAGGACAGTGTGTATGAAGACTTGAAGAAAAGTAACATTGAGAGATGGAAGGAACTAGCATTGGACAGAAGGAGATGGAGGGAGGTGGTGAGGGAGTGTATAAATAGACTGAAGTGTAATTAAATAAAGTTTATAAGCTATGTATATTATATAAAGTTACTTATTATTTATGTAATAAGAATTGTAAACATTTTAGCAATAGGCTTACAAGGCCTGTTGCGCTTAATAAATAAAATAACATCATCAGAAATGAAGATCTGCTATATCTGATCAAACAAAAGAGGGTAGAAAGTGAAACAAAGTCCAGAAAGTGGGGTTGAATCGGTCACACACTACGAAAAAATAGCTCGAGTACTGCAAAAACTGCACTAGAGTGAAATCCCCAAGGAAAAAGAAAAAGAGGTCGCCCAGCACAAATTTGGAGAAGATCCATCATGGACGAGAGAAGAGGTCAAGGAAAGTCTTAGAATGAGGTGAAGGCCTTCATCATCATCAGTAGCCCGACAACCCTTTTTGGGTCCTGGCTTGTTCTAGGATTTTCCGCCATGCTGTTCTGTTCCTTGCTTTGTTCTTTCAGTGGATATAATCTCAAGTGTTTTCAGATCTTGTTCCACTTGTTCCATGTATCTAAGTTTGGGTCTTCCCTTTGACCTTCTCCCTACTGGTGCTTGCCTCATTATATGTTTTGGTGTTTCGGTCTCCAACATCCGTTCAACATGGCTCATCCAGCGCAGACGTCTGATTTTTATGGATGTTATGACGTCGGGCTCGTTGTAAGCTGCGTATAGTTCAAAATTATATCTTCTGCGCCATATGTCATTTACTTTCACCCCTTATATATGTGTCTGAGCATTTTTCGTTCAAACGTACCTAATAAGTTCTCATCGCTTTTCGACAGTGTGAATGTCTCTGATCCGTAATATAAGGACCGGTTTTATCAGGGTTTTGTATATTCTGCATTTGGTTTTTCTCGTGATGTTGTTAGATCTTAGATGTTTAATTAGTCCATTATAGGTTTTATTACCAATATGTATTCTTCTCTTAACTTCTTCACTGACATTGTTATCTGAGGTGAAGGCCTTAGCCCAAAATAAAACTCGATGGCACGTTTTCAATGAAGCTCTATGCTCTATGCTCCACTTAGGAGTTCAAAAAACTTATAAATTAATCTCCGCGACAAATAAAAAGAATGTGTGTGTGTACTTTGTACGCACGTAGGTAAGAAGTTATACTTCTATTATATGATTATATGATTATAAACGAAATTAATATACTTTTTATTTATATTTTATTTAAATATTAAACTAATTTATACTTACTACTTCTCAAACATTTTTATTAAAACAGTGCCAAAAATTAAAATAATAAAAGAATAAAACACACACAAACACATTAAAAATGCCACAAATGATTTCTGAACATTAATTGTCGGAAAATTTTTTAACTAAATACGTATTTTCTGAAAATAAAATTATATAATAAATATACTTACAATCATAAAATGTATAAAGAAAATAAAAAAATAAAAGTTTTTATTGGGATTCGAACCAACTTATCAGCGCGGTTGGTATTGGCGTTGTATTGGGGTTCATTCGCATTAAACGCTTCGCCACGGAGACAATGTGTCATTATGTGCTAAGATCGATTAACTAAACGGATTAAACTTTTGACATTTTTGAATTAAATCAAATTATTTTGATTTTGAATTGAAATTATTTAGAATTGAAAAAATACAACAAAACATCCCTAATAACACCAAACATTCCATGTATGTTCCTAGAATGTATACACAGGATATTGAAAACATTCCTGGAATGTCCTCAAAAGCACAAGAATATCCCCTAAATGTCCCAGGAAAGTCCTCTGTCAGCATTTTAAACATTCCTTGAATGTCTTGTTGGAACATTCCATGAATGTCTACGAATGTTCTTTGGACATTCACAGTATATTTTTTATACATTCCCTGGATATTTATATATCATTCGCTGATGTGACAGAATACCTCCGATTTGTGTTTTCATGAGTTTTTTAAGAGAATAAAAACTGTTTTTACAGTCACCACCTGTTTTCTTATATTTTTTGACATGTTTTGTAGTAAATTCAGCTATCTATTTACTACAAAACATGTCAAAATTTACATGTGAAAACAGGAGATGACCCTAAAAATGGTTTTTCGTCTCCTACAAAATTCATGAAAAAGCAGATAGGAGGTATTGTCACAACAACGATGATATACCAGAAGTATAATATGTGGCCATACCAAATAATACATCCTTCATAAATATAAACATCTTTATTGCACAATATCTTGTCATATATTTTTTTCCATAATCATCACTACGATAATGATTCATTGTATTGAATTGTACGTTGCAATTACAATCTGGTCATAACTGACCAATGAGCAATTTTAATTTAACCTAAATTACTACTGTTCCTTAAAATGAAGAGCTTACCCCATAGCGTCTCTTATCTAATCTAACAAGATCTTGCACTATTCAAACATACACAGACACACAAGCACTATGATGCTCTGCTTTTCACTATCACCTATCACTCAAACTAGTTCAAAAGGCTTTGTCCTCTTCAATCTTCTAGTTTGCCCAGTAGTATCGAGGAGCTGGATTTCCTCAATATTCTTGTAGGTACTTATGAAGTTGTTGCTCGTGACTTCTAACTTTACTCTAACTTTAAAAACAAATCCAGCTGTAAAATATTTATGTGCCTGAAGGCTTTTGTATGCTTTCGTCTGCTGCGTAGAGTAGTAACTGTGAGACTCCACCAGATATGTATAAATATCTATAATAGTAATTTGGTGGAATGCACTTTACTGTAATTGACTGAGTTGTATGGATCTGAATCCCCAATTATTTTCAGCTCCAATAAATATCTAAAACAATAAAAGAAATAATGTTATTGCTTGCAAAATTTATCAATATTGATAAATATCAAGGAAAAATGAACAGTAAATAAAAATTGTTTTCCCTACCTTTATCCGACATCTGGAGTTTCCCATAATAATTTCCTTAAATAATCACTTTCCATTGTGGTAAAATTTATAAAGTTCACAAAATACAGCAAACGAAATCCAAATGAATCCAAAATAGACAAAATACGACGATAAACAATGAAAAATAGATATTAAAAACATAACCTCTGTAACTTTTTGTAAGCCAAGAAGCCAAATGCCAACCAGAAGTCACGTGGTTATAGTTTGGATTGCCTAATACATATTTACACGCGCGGTAAATTTGAAAATAAACGCAAATTGAATAGTAAAATGGCCTCTCTTAAAATATAGGACATTGGTAGTATGTTCCTAGAATGTCTTGTGGTAACATTCCACCAATAATATAATCAGATGTTCACCGAATGTTCCTTGAATGCCCAGGACATTCAAACATTAATAGAACTTTGATAGTACATTCCTGGAATGTTTTGTGTTGTTAGGGATAGAGTAAGAAAACAATATATTAGGTGAATATTGATAGAAATTTTGATGGTAATCAAATTATGTAAATAAAAGTATTACATACTATGTATTTTGGTAGGTTCAAATAGGTAGGTACCTATGATACATTTACAATTATTGTGTACCTGTTGCTTTAAAAACTATTTAAAAGTCACTACAATTATAAACTTTTTTGTTTCTGTCCTCACAACAATAAAACTAATATATTATACATTTTTTGTTTACCTTCATATTGAGCAATTATTTATTATTGACAGATCATTTCAACACCCAATCAGAGCCCGTATAACGACTAATACCATACTGTCGGTGTGCGCATGTGCGCAGATTAATATAAATTCACCCTCAATCTCAATCGCGCCTAAAGAAGTATAACTTCAAAAAACCTTGTGCAATATCTTCGGTTTACATATGTCCCCTAAAATGTTTTGTGAATCATTGTGCCATTGATATTTCCTGTAATTTTCATTTCTAAAATTCTAATTTCTAAAGTCATATCATAATAAAATTTACATCTTTACATCATCCTGTTTAAAAGCAGATCATACTTTTGTTGCCAACAAATCGAAAGTTGCAATAAAAATAAAGGTAGTTAATACTAATAATAACATTTTATTGGTACGGAATTCTACATAACTAAAACAAAAGCTTAATTTTCGAATAGCTAGTTTTATTCGACTATAAAAATGGCCAGGAAATATTCAATTGGCAATCGGTCGTGCTTCATGATTTGATATATTATACAGTGTTCCGTGAATATTTATGAAACGGGTATCTAGAACAATTTGCAATACATGTCTGTTGAATTTGCCCCTAGACAATTTAATTTTTTCAATAAATTTCAGACAAATTTTTTTCGTTAAAGACTATTTTGAATTTGGTAAAAACTATACCAATATACACACACCGGTACAAAAACGGGCACCCCTTGAACTTTTGATAAAAGTGTCGAAACATAGTTTATTTTTTATTGTAGATTTTATTTATGATTGACATGGTCTGATAGGGTGTTTTAAGGTATGTTTTAGAAAGGAAATGCGTACTAAAAACTTTTATTAAGAGAAAGCTGTGCAAATTTACAAATTAATACAAAAAAATAAATAACAATTTGGTACTTATTCGATTGTCTTCAAAAACAAAATAAAAATATCAATAAAACCTGTACAAATTACTTCCCGATTTAATTATTACCTCGTATTATCTCAATGTGCCTATAAAACGGAATTAATTCGGTTGGGTATTCTGTCAACTAAGTTTAAAACTTCATTCTGTGGAATTGGTTTTCATTCCCCTCAGAGAGCCACTTTGAGCTGACATAATATAAGAGGATCAGCTATCTGACTTCGAGTACTTCTACCAAGCCTGTCCCAAACATGCTCAATGGGATGTAAATCAGGACTGTGCGCTGGTCATGCTATATGGGTAATATCAATTTCATGTAAGCATTCACTGACAATGCGGGAGGCATAAGAGCGTGCATTGTCATGATGTCATGCATCAGTGTAAAGTTTTCTCCAATAAATGGTGTATATGGAGCTAAATACCAGAAATAACATCATCCAGAAGCTCTGCGGCAAAACATGGGAGATATCGGCATCCACATTTAGGTCTTCAGGCTTAACCCTTGTTTATTCTGTAGCTGAATATTTCGCACCAATATGGATCAACAGTGTTCACGTTTAAAAGATTGATGTCTAGCTAACTAACACCACGAGAACATACCAACCCATAACCCATTGGCTACCAGTTCTGAGCGACATTTTACCACCACACCTTCAACGACTCAATCTGCTAACCAAAGAATATAAAAAGATCCTTAGCAACACATCGCTGCCGATTCATAAGCATAGATGTAACCAAAAGTCGACTGCGCTCCAGAAAATCTCCCATAATCCAATTTCCCATAATCAATCTCCCAAATTTAATCATACCTTGCATCACAGAGATACCTCCTGGATTTGATGTACCACGTAAGACCTGGTGCACACTTAACCGTACCAGAACTCAACATGATCCATGTGCGTAAAAACAGTTTCCTATTTTCAATAAAAGCATTCATGGATTGATGTCAGCGGAAAAGCTATTGAGGAAACCGTGCTAACAATTACAAAACAGCGGGTTTCCCTGGTTTATTTATAAAATAATTTTTCATCAAATTTCCGCCGATTCCAGCGAACAAATGAGCTATTTACTTTTTGTTATTGTAATTAAACAAATGAAAAATTTCTATTTTAAACCAAATATATTTATTTAGTAACGATCACTTGAAATATATGTTTTCCTGGCCATTGGACTTTTTTGTGTTAAGTCTCTCTCATCAACAGGATTAGTTTTTATGTTTTTAATCCAGATTCCGCCGATATAAAATATATTTAGTTTTATTTAAAAGTTGAACGATACCTATTCCAAACAAAATGCGTAAATTACTTGGAGTGTGCGATTTTGGTTGCAGATATATGTATACGAAAATAGAGACGTTAGTGATTTCTAAACAAATCTCTAATGTCACGGCAGAAATAAAATATTTCTGCTTTTATTTTATAAATCGCTAGTTTGGCACAGTATGTATGTAAGTTATGTATTTTATTATTTGGTTCTAAACAGTGGCGTAGCTACGGTTTTATATTAGAAAATCTTGAATACCCATTCATACAGATCAAGAACGATACTAAATAAAGGCAAAATATAGGGAAATAAGGCAAAAATATACCATGTTCGGGACACTTGAGCAGCCAGGTTGCAAATGGGTTTTTTGGGTACTATATACCTAATACATTATACATACAAAAATGCCCGTCACAGTTCGGACGAGAATTTCAGTTATTAACAAATAAGTGTCAAAAATGGCAGTTTTTTCCTTTAAATCGCTACGGGTAAAAATAGGGTAATTAAATATCTTATTTATACTGTTATTCTCGTAGTAGATGAGCTAAGGTTTAAAATGGCAGTTTTTGAATTTCGGTTCGATCATTTGTTGCTTCAGAAATTGCAAAATAAGATTAAAATTTCTAAAATAAAAAAATTGCTATAACTCTTGTGAAAATAACCTTAAGACTTTCATATTGCACGAAAAGTTAAGACAAACCACATGAAAGAAGAAAAGTCATGATTTCAAAGTGTTTAAAAAAAATCATTAAAAAGTCATTTTTATCATTCCGAAAACATTTTACTAAAGTAGGGTCATTTTTAGTTCATAAACAATTTGAATAACTTTGTTAATATTGGCTGTAGATTAAAACTACTTTGTGATTTGAAAAGCTGGTATTTTTATACGAATTTTCAAAAAAACACTTTATGCCTAGGTTAATTACAGTCAAAGTTAGCCACTTTTTTATTTAATTGACAGCTACTTTGTTTATATCAATTAAGCAACCCAACTAGCGCCATTTCGAAGTTAAAGGTATATAGTTTATGTGTAAAAGTTTGAGTTAACTTTAAACTTCAACAGAGTTGTTAATAAAGCTTTAAAAATAACGTTCTAACGAAATCGATTTGTGGTCGGTGGAAATGAATTATTAAAATCCGTGCACTCAAAAAATGAAACTGATTCTTCAAACGTATGCTGCGATTAATATCTCCAGAGCTTGTTGATGGATTTTGATCATAATTTTTTTAAATTGTATGTACTCGTAGTCTTGTAGAGTACGTTATGTACGTAAATCCCCACCTAACATTTTAAAATGTTAGGGGGAGTTCCCCTTATCACTCAGGGATATGAAAAATAGATTACGACCGATTCTAAGACCTACCGAATATACATATATAATTTCATAAAAATCGGTCAAGCGGTCTCGGAGAAGTATGACAACTAACACTGCGACAGGAGAATTTTATAGATGTAAATATATAGATGGGTATTAACAAATAGGGGTTGGTGATGGAAAAGTGTAAATTAAGGGTTGTATGTATTTTTTAATCCTACATCATATAAAATTAAGAGAGACAATTTTGTCCAAAAAAATAAAAAAATATGTCAGGGGGTCAACCCCCCTTATAACTTATGGATATGAAAAATAGATTAAAACCTATTCTCACTCCCATAGGATACACTTGTAAAATTTCATAAAAATCGGCCAAGCCGTTTCGGAGTAGTATGGTAACTAACACGGTTACACGAGAATTTTATGTATATTGAAGTAACTGTCATTTAAATAATAAAAGTGGCTAACTTTGACCGTAATTAACATAGGCGAAAAGTTTTTTTTGAAAATGTGTGTAAAAATACCAGCTTTTGAAATTCCAAGGTAAATTTACTCTACAGTCAATATTAACAAAGCTATTCAAATTGTTTTCAAGCCAAAAATGACTCTACTTTAGTAAAATGTTTTCGTAGTGACAAAAATTACTTTTTAATGATTTTCGTCAATAATTTAAAAACAAGACTATTGTTCTTTTATGTGGTTTTCACAGAATTTCTATATAATTATTGTTTTCTGAACAATAACATTACAAAAAAAAGCTCTTTGGGATAAACAAATTGATTACTACATTACTATTTCATTACTACATTTAAATTGAATAAAATTTAAACTAATTGACGAATCGTCTTATAATTTTTTGTGCAGTATATGGACTCTGACTCAACTTTTTGTGAAATATAAAAGTCGTAAGGTCACTTTCGCGAAAGTTATAGCAATTTTTTTATTTTCGAAATTTTAGTTTTATTTTGCAATTTTCGAAGCAACAAATGATCGGACTAAAATTAAAAAACTGCCGTTTTAAACATTGGCACATCTACTAAAAGAAGAATACTATAAATAAGATATTTAATTATCCTATTTTTACCTGTGGCGATTTAAACGAAAAAACTGCAATTTTTGACCTTAATTTGTTAATAACTAAATTTCTCGTCCGAACTGTGACGGGCATTTTTGTATGTATATTGTATTAGGTATATAGTACCCAAAAAACCCATTTGCAACCTAGCTGCTCAAGTGTCCCGACAAAAACCTTATTTCCCTGGAGTAATAGCTAGTAATAGCTAATAGCTAATAGCTGAGAATCTAAGAAAGGCAAGATAGACAACACATGAACTCGTTGTAGCTACAGAGAATGTAGGTTTAAATATAAACATCTCGACCATAACAAAAATAATGACAAATTTTGTACCCAACCAGAACATCAGTAAGAATCCTGGAGAAAGTAGTAAGAACAGCACAAGTTAGAACAGAATTACTGACAGTAAATGGACCAAAAATACTACTAGCATACGCGGGTGACATTGACAATGTGGGAAACACAGTCACCAATGTGAAGGAGACTTTCAATAAATTGGAGGTAGAGGCAAAGAAAACTGATTTAAGGGTAAATGAAAAGAAAACCAAATACATGTGCACCAGCAGACAAAAGGGACTAGATAGAATAGGGCAAAATGTTACGATAAACCCATATAACTTTGAAAGAGAGTTTTAAATACCTCGGAGCAACAATCACTACAGATAACGATATTTTCAATGATGTTTATTCGACTGGTGATATCCCTGAAGATTGGTTAAAGTCCGAATTCATAACCCTACCAAAAAAACAACGTCCGAAAAACTGTAGCGACTATAGAATGATAAGCCTTATGAGCCACACCTTGAAAATCTTTCTACGTATCATCCACAGTAGAATCAGAGATAAATGTGAAGAAGACCAGGATGAAACACAATTTGGCTTCAGAAATGGACTGGGAACCCGGGACGCACTCTTTGCACTAAATGTATTATTGTAGAAATGCCGAGATCAAAGAAAAGACGTATTTGCTGTATTTATTGACTATGAGAATGCCTTTGATCGAGTACATCACAAATTAATTAAAATATTAAAGGATAAAGTAGTTGATAGTCAAGATGTACGACATAGAAAAATTATACAGGCGTCAAACAGCGACAGCTTGCATAAATTGAAAATCAACAAAAATATGCAAAATACAAAGAGGTGTCAGACAGTGTTGTATACTGTCCCCACTGTTATTCAATTTATATTCAGATAGAATATTTAAGGAAGCGCTGCACAATTTGAAATGGGGTGTGAAAGTTAATTTAATTCTGATAAATACAATCAGATATGCAGATAATACAGTTATTTTAAGTAATGATATGAATGGATTAAAACACCTTTTAAATGCCATTGACACAGTGGGAAGAGAGTTTGGCCTAAACATAAACTGTTCAAAAACAAAATACATGGTATTTAGCCGTTTCCCATCAAGATTCACGGTTATATGTTGATGGTCATATAATTCAAAGAGTACCCAATTTTAACCCTCCGTTAGTCGCTAGGATAAACGGAGCATCAAGAGTCGCTACGGTGTCAGAGACCGATAATTTAAAAAAAAATAGTTATTGCTATAAAATTCGTACAAATATTTTATATTGTGTATAGGAATGACTGAAAAATATTTTTAAAAATGTTTTATTGAAAAACAACAGATATAAAATGAAAAACCGCTTTGATTTTCACTTTCCTCATCGTCAAAATAATTTTCATCGTCGCTAGGAACCATTTCCCATAGGTAAGAATGTACACTAACCCGAGGTTAGTTGATAGGAAGAGGTACAGAAAGTGGCGATAGAAAAAAATAGTTATTTTGTAAATCCCGAATGAATAATTCTGTCGTCTGTGTGTGACACCGATAGCGACTAACGGAGGGTTAAATATCTTGGTTGCCATATTACTGAACAACTATATCCAGATAAAGAGACAAAATTAAGAATCGAGATAGCCCGCACATTTTTAAAAATGAGGTCATTCTTCTGTAATGATAACTTGCAACTTCAACTTCGAAAGCGCATGATTAAATGTTACATTTGGTCAGTCCTCTTGTATGGTGTCGAAGTATGGACTTTAAAAATATCCACCATTAATGGTTCGGAGGCCTTTGAAATGTGGCTGCACAGACGTACACTTAAATACCATGGACGGCTATGCTGACAAATGTGGCAGTCCTTAAGAGAGCAAATGCTGCCCGCGAGCTGCTTGATAACATCAAATATAGAAAGATGACCTATTTTGGACACGTAGTAAAGGGAGACCGGTATAATATTCTTCAACTTATTATGATGGGTAAAATCGAAGGACGCAGAGGAATTGGTAGAAAGCAGGCCTCTTGGTTGAAGAATATCCGGGAGTGGACAGGAATAAAGAAAGCAGAACACCTATGTAGAATAGCTCGAGACATAGACAGTTTCGCCATGTTAATCGCCAACGTCCAGGGGACTTGATGGGGCACGTTAAGAAGAAGACATAAGAACTGGATGAGAGCGGCTGAAGATAGACGGCGTTCTAAGGAGGATAGATCCTGATAATTTACTTGCTCTTTGTTATCTTTCTTGGTCTCTTACTTATTTTTCAACGTTTCCGTAGCTGGACAGTGTAATCTTTAGGTACTATGTTTTACATTACTTGTTCAATGTTAATTCCATCGATTTCCTGTTTAAATATTGTGCCATCCGACTATTATAGCTCTATATATTAGCTCCCGGTCTAACAGACGCCGAAGATATTTACCAAGTAACCTTTTTTTATACAATGATTTACGAGGGACCCTAATTTAAAGAAAGATCTCGATCGAGTTGTTTACATGCCTTTTTCTAATAATTGTTCTTTTCTTATTGTACTAGTAAATTCGATTTAACGTACTTTAAGTTATTATGTAAATACTCGTTTATTCTGGATAATTCTTTCGTATTCCAGATGATTAAACATTGTATAAATAAGAGGGATTTTGAAATAAGCAGTTAGTTGTGAATTTGAAACCGGCGGTGTACTTTGATATGTAACGGGCGCGGTATAATTTTTGAATTTGTAATTAGATAAATTAGTAGATTTGGTGTAATAAATAAATTAGATATCGTAGTTTGTAAAATAAAGGATATAAATTCAGTGTTTTTTATTTGTTTAGAAGTAAGTTATTAAAAATAAATAAAGTCAACTAAAACTAAACATTATTGCCTAAAAGATCATAGAAAAGTCAGTTTTGTAACAATATGTTCTTTCCTTATTTTCTAGTTTGTAGTTCTTTGAGTTGAAATTGTCATGTTGTTATTTTGCTCTTCAATACTGCATCGTTTGCGTAACAGAATTTTAATTTCATTATTCATTATTAATTTTATCAAAAATGGATAACCATTTTCAATTTCATTTTTTATTTACGTGTTTACTCTGATTGGAGTATGAAGCATTCTCGTTGGAACTTTACAGCGCTTTTTGGTATTATTTTATAAATATACTATATAGCTGAGTGGATAAAATACGTCCCTGTCTTACTCCTCGTTCCATTGTGATTTTTTCAGTGCTGGTCTTTTATTTTGTTTTGACATAATTGTGAGATGTAGGATGTATCATTTGTAATACTGATTTATATCATAGAGATTAAATATCTCATATCTCCTCATAATTTAAGTTTTGTATGATTTTATAGAGCAACACTACATGGATGTTGATCATACATATACAATAAAGGATGTCAATGTCGGTATCCATTAAAATTATTTATACTTTATCAATTAGAAATTAACGCACAAACTTGATTTATTTATGAAAATGTACTATTATTGATTTCCATCCCTCTGATGATGAAAGAGGATGTCTGTATCACAACACTAACACATTTTTAGGATATATGTAAACAAATCCTTGAAATTTACTAAAAAAAGTCAGTTATCAGCACTGGTATTCATAGTTTATGCTTGTTTTCTAGTTTTGTTATTATTATTAATTGTATATTTGTAGATATGGTGAACTTTTATAATGTAAATGTGTTAGATATAATTATCTAGTTCACAGCCTTTAGAAAATAGTCAATAAAATTTGCAATGTGATGTTGCCTGCATGCCTTTCGGTCAGTAGCTATTCTCTTTGCCTCTCTCCACCCAATATTTCTTTTTGCGCAAGCCTTTCCAATATCCGCGTTACATGTTCTTGCTGGCTTGCATCTTCGTCGTTTGTTGTTAGATGCAGCTTTCCATATCCTCTTTACACTTCTACCTGCACTCATTCTCGCCATATATCTGAACCACGATAACTATATGTTTCCTTGCCCATTCATTGTTAATCCTAGATACTTGAAGTCCTCTACTTGTATTAGATATAATATAGATTTACATTATTTATATTTTTTTGAGTTTTCGATATTACTAAAGCTTCTGTTTTCTTAATTTCTTAAAAGTTTCATTCCAAACATTCACATTCACTTGCAAGTCTTTTTCTGATTTTGCCACAATTACCAGGTCATCGGCATATTATATCAACTCGACACGTATACTTGTTGAAGTTCATGCACCCCAACCCTAGTTCTGTTTACATTACCCATGCATTATATTTAAACAAACTGAAATATTTAAAAATGTATAAACATTTTCAATTTTTTTACATTTCGAAAATGCAGCAGCATTATAGTCTAGTTAAATCGGAGAGTTCAGGAAGAGTCTATACCGGTTTCGAGGATTTTTTTCCTCTCATCAGTAGTCCCATATCCTTTTCTGCAAAGAAATTGAAAATGTTTATACATTTTTAATTCATTTACTCTTTTATGGAGTACTCAGGAAGCTTTCTCATTGGCACTTTACCACGCTGAGCAGATGGGACGTGAATTATTTAAAATTTCCTCATCTTAATGTTCGTCTCGGCACCCGTATGGCTTATAATTTTTGAAAGTCACGGGGGTAGTAACCAGAGAATTTCCACCTGTTGTCAATCTAGTGGTATGAGAGCGATATTTATTGTCGTTTTCTGTGCTACTAAATTGAGAACTTATTTTTTGAAATATTTAACTTGAAAATGTTGTTCAATTTACCATTGGCAGCCCATGTGAGCCTTATCCTTTAGGTATATTTCAGTTGTCTGATTATCCCGGCCTAAGCAAATCTCATGCCCTAGATATTTGTAAGCTATTACTTGGTCGATGTTATGGCTTTCAATTTGAATTTAATGCTGACTACAAGTTTGGTCAAAAAATTTGTCTTTAAGCTGTTAATCTTAAGAAAAATTGTTTTTGAATCTTCAGTGTTCCCAACATTTTTGCATCTTTGTCAACTCTATCAGTCATTAAAATTATGTCATCGTCAAATCTTCAGGTGGTTCAGATCCTGTCCATTTATATTAATTTCTATATTATCCTCTCGTTCCATTCGCTTGAACATAATATATTCGAATACAGCTGTAAACAATTTCCGAGAGATAGTATCACCCTGTCCAATTCCACGTTTCATTCGGAATTTTTTGGCATCTTCTTGAAGCCGGACACAAGCTGTACCAGATTCGTAGATACTCTTAATCAAGACAGTATATATCTGTAGTCAATGCAGCAGTCAGCCAATGCTGGAAGCATTTTACGATGATCTATAGTACCAAACGCCTTTTCATAGTCTACAAATATAAGAAAGATAGGCTTGTTGTATTTTGTGCACTTTTCTATTAGCGTTTAAATAACATGTAACCGATCATTTCTTCCGTATCTGGAGCGGAACCTAGCCTGTTCGCAAGATTGGTAACTATCCAGTTTGTTCACAAACCGTTTCGTTATTATCTTCATGAATACTGGTCTAAGAGCTAGCAACGTTTTCGAGAAACTATTTTAAGACAGCTGATTCTTTCATATATTGTTCCCTATGCTTCCTCGAACACCGTACCGGTCATCTGGCTGCTGATACAGGTTGCGTTCATTACTGCGCAGCACACTTGTACAGGTAAATACAAAATCAGGGTGATTGATTAGTGTGATAAAGCTTAGTAGATCCGCTATAGTAATAGATATCAATAAAAGTTAATAACAAAACCAAACGCCACCAACAGCCAACTTTGAGCTTCACATTACAAAATTAGTTAGAATGTTACAGGGTGTTCGATATCATAGTGGCAGACCAAACTTATGTTTTTTTAAATAGAACACCCTATATTTTATTTTATATTCGAAATCCTGTTAACTTCTCCATCACAAAAATATAAAGGTTTGCTATGTTATACAGGGTATTTACAAAGTTATAACCAATGTTCTACGAAAATCGTAATAAGTTCAGTTCCCTGTATAAATAAAAATAAGCACCACAGCATTGGTTTATTGGTGCCATATTTTTTTGTTAGTTGTCAAAATTTATAAAAATGGTTGATATTGCTAATTTTCTTTATATCGAATACAGGATGAGTCAAAACGCAAGTACATTATTTTCTCAGTAATTTTAAATAATTTATAGCTATGTGTTCAGTATTGTAATTTCTTACATATTTTCGAATTGAATTGAAAACTCTTCAAGGTGCTAATTGATTTGTGTTTTCAGGGCTTGAACAGAAGTTAATTTATGTCAAGAAAAAACAATGACATGAGTTTTTTTTAAATAAGTATAAGAAAGTATTAATAAGACATATACAAATTAATGATTGATTAGAGATAATAATAAGAATATTGAAGTCATCTATTTTTCTAAATCGTTGTCTACAATTCCAAAAATTCGTTGTTTTTCACCCCTTCCACAATGTTTGTTTTTAAACCACCTTATACCAACGTCCTCCTTATAACATCTGACCCTAATTGTACAATAAAGCACATTTTGCACCCTTAAAAAGGGGCGGCGTTTCCTCAAGCCCCTCCCCGCCACTTATCGGCCACAACAATCAGCGTTCGATTACAAATTACCATCGTCTTGCTAAATTAAGCATTTCGACTCATTTTTAAAACAAATAAGTAGATTTATTAATAGGAAATCGGGAATTGGGTTTATTGAAACTCTGGGCTAGTAAAAATAAAAGTGATATCACGTTGTGCTCTGAACTTTACTGACCGGTCTACAAGTGCCTTGTTGCCAATTCTGAGGAGAAATATGTGCGTGGATAAGTGTGTGTGTGTGTGTGTGTGTGTGTGTGTGTGTGTGTGTGTGTGTGTGTGTGTGTGTGTGTGTGTGTGTGTGTATATAGGGTTATGCAAAACTACTGACATGACTTAGATCATTGTTAACCCCGGATAACTTCGTCCTCTTAGTGCTTCCAATTTGCTCCGGTTTTTGAAGTTATACTTCTTTACGGGCGTAATGACGGTGAAATTTTATATGGGAAAACCTAGCGACCGGGCGCATGCGCATTATAACTTTGTTCTGATTGGATGTTCAAATGACATGACAAAAATTATCCGATATGGCAGCTGTGACACAGCTGTGGGACTGTGCATGGTTTGGTTATAATGTATGCTTGTTGCGTTTTAAAATTTGTAGGAAGAGAAACAACAAACAAAAAGTTAGTTAATGGTTATACTGCCTTTTTAAATAGTTTCCATATTATATTTTTGGACTTATTTACATAGAAGAGATGATTGTTGCATGGCAATGTGAAAGCTCATCAAACTGTGCCTAGTATGAGTGCCGCAGATCTCGCTTATTCAAAGCTAAATAATCTTTCACTGGTAAGTGTTTTATAAATAGTTGATCAAATTTTGTTATGATATTTGAACATAGCCACTTCGCACGACGCAATTGATTGCGAAATTTATTAGTCGTTATACGGGCTCCGATACCTACCTTGAACCTACCAAAATACATAAGTAGTATGTAATACTTTTATTTTACACCTTAATATTCACCTAATATATTGTCTTCTTACCCTATGTTTTGTTGTATTTTTTCAATTCTAAATCATTTCAATTCAAAATCAAAATAATTTGATTTACATAAGTTAAAAATGTCAAAAGGTTAATCTGTTTAGTTAGACGATCTTCGCACATAATGACAAGCTGTGTCTGTAGCGCAGTTTTAATGCGGGTGAATCCCAATACAACGCAAATACCAGCCGCGTGGTAAGTTGGTTCGAATCCCAATAGAAACTTTTATTTTTTTATTTTTTTTTATACATTTTATGATTGTAAGTATATTTATTACATAATTTTATTTTCAGAAAATACGTATTTAGTTAAAAAAATTTCCGACAATTAATGTTCAGAAATCATTTGTGGCATTTTTAATGTGTTTGTGTGTGTTTTATTTTTTTATTATTTTAATTTTTGGCACTGTTTTAATAAAAATGTTTGAGAAGTATTAAGTATAAATTAATTTAATATTTAAATAAAATATAAATAAAAAGTATATTAATTTCGTTTATAATCATATAATCATATAATCATATAATAGAAGTATAACTTCTTACGTGCGTACAAAGTACACACACATTCTTTTTTTCTTTTTATATCATCTGTGGTCTTTCTCTTGGTCTTTTACTTTTACAAGGTCTCCAAAGCTATATTGCAATTTTTGAAGTGAAATCCTAGACTAGACTTTTGTTTTTGATCTTACCCAGTCGTTTCTGTTTTTATCTGACGGTCGGAGATCTAACATTGTTCTTTCCATTGCTCCTTTTGTTGTGGCTAGTTTGGTCATATTTGCATGGTGTAGGGTCCAGGTTTGACATCCATATGTCATCATAGGAAGGATGCACTGGTTGAACACTTTGCTCCACAAGTATTGGGGTATTTTGCGGCTCTTCAGTATCCAACTAAGTTTTCAAAATCCTACTCATGCCAGTCTTGCTCTTCCAGTGACCTAGATAGATAATATTCGTGCCTAGGTAGATATATTCATGGACTTCTATCTCAGAGCCATTTACAATTTATACAATTAGTCTAGCGCAACATAGGGGGTCCCGTGGACACTTTTAGTTCGCCGCGATTTGATGGTGGTATAGGTTTTTTGGGTCGCTGAATCCAATGGAAGTGGTCTGGAAGCCCAAATGTGGTGCGTTTAATTGTTATTAACAAATTATGGTAAATTTAGGGGGTTTTCAGGAATTATTAGAAGCCCTGTAAATAAATTGATAGTGTTAAGGTCTTCTCTGGTGTATTTTTGGTTGCTAAATCGAATGCGACTAGTCGCGATTACTCAAAATATGTTCTTATTTTGTTAATAACAAAATAATTGTTTAATCGCCGAAAAGCTCGAAATGCGTTATCTACAGCAAGTTTGTATTTTTATACTACTTTTTCATAGTATTTTTATACGCTAAATCGATTGTCACTAGTCGCTCCGACTTTGTTATTAATAAATTATCGCAAAAATAACGGATTATAGTACGTTTACTCACGGTTTTTGCTCTAAATTTTAAAAAACCACTTGGAATGACATGAAATTTGGCATGCACGTAGCTAACATGTGGAACAAAACAACTGATATTGTGCCGATGTGTGCTTTTACCCTGGGTGTGAGTTTCGCCCCGTTTCGGGGGTGAAAGAAGAAACCTTTAAAATAAGTCCGGAATTGGCTAAACTGATTTATTCTAAGCAACGTTTGCTTGGCAACCATAGGCGTAACCAGGATTATCCTAAGGGGGGGGGGTTACAACTACTGGAAGGTCTCTGAGGGGTATGGTGTTAAGCGTATAAAGCTCAAAGTACATCCCAATGGGGGGGTTATAACCCCCAAAACTCCCTCTGGTTACGCCTATGACGGCAACTACAATCCATGGTAAAAGCAGACATCGGCACAATAGCACTTGTTTTGTTTGATATGTTAGCTACATGTATGCCAAATTTCATGTCAATCCAAGTGGTTTTTTTAAATTTAGAGCAAAAACCGTGAGTCAACGTACTATAAACCGTTATTTTTGCAATAATTTATTAATAACAAAGTCGGAACGTGGTTTAAGCTATCACGGCTAGTGACAATCGAGTTAGGGTATAAAAATACTATGAAAGAGACTACAAACTTGCTATAGATAACGCATTTCGAGCTTTTCGGCGAATAAACAATTATTTGGTTATTAACAAAATAAGAACATATTTTGAATAATCGCGACTAGTTGCATTCGATTCAGCGACCAAAAATACACTAGAGAAGACCTTAACACTATCAATTTATTTACAGTACAGGGCTTCTAATAATTCCTGAAAAATACCTAATTTTAGCATAATTCGTTAATAACAATTAAACGCACCACATTTGGGCTTCCAGACCACTTCTATTGGATTCAGCGACCCAAAAAACCTATACCACCATCAAATCGCGGCGAACTAAAAGTGTCCACGGGACCCCCTATGTTGCGACTAGACTAAATTATATTTTTGTTTTTGTCATACCCGGGAGATAATTATTGTAATTCTGATCTCTCAGTTAATGGAAATTCTATATGCAAAAGGAATAGTAAGCAGTCTCTATTTTATCTATGGAGGTACCAAGTGGCATTAGTAAGTAAAGCTGAAAAGCAGCCAAATAACAGGAACACATAACACATATTAACTGTGAAGTAAGACCTATCGCTCATTCTGTTCAGGGCCTATTCAGAATAGTATCAGTATTGAACAAGTAATGGAAATAAAATACCTTGGATTGGAATTACGCTGTCCAGCTATGGAGACGAGTTTTAGTCCCGTGAATGTGTTAATGGATTTACTCCCGTGAATGTGTGTAAATGGGTTTGATCCCGCGATACCATAAAATAGTAGGAAAGAAAAATTAGAGTGAGACACGATAAAATAGTTAAGGATCAGGAAAAATTTTAGGAAAACGAGATAAAATAGGAGAGAATTCATTGAATATTAAATGGAAGACTCGAAAAAATACAAGGCAATCAGGAAACATTTGAGGAAGACAAGATAAAATAGCCAAGAGTCACATAGGCGCCCATACCCATGGCAGGGGGGGCGTGCCCCCTAGCTTTTCGGGTTCTGTTAACTATATATATGGTTATCCAAAGTATACAAAATATAATGTGCAACATCTTCACGTTTGGCCCCCTTGAAAATTTTTATATGGACGCCCATGGAGAGTCAGGAAAAATTAAAGGGGACAAGTTCAAATAGTAGGGAGTCGAAATCGAATAGGGGACACACTAAAATAATAGGTAGTCGGGAAAAATTACAGTGAGACAGGAAAAATTAGAGAGAGTTAAGAAAAATTAGAGGTAGTCAAAAAAAATAGATGGAGACACGATAAAATAAAAAAAAGTCAGAAAAAATTAGGGGTAGACAGGATAAAATAGGAGCTAGTCAGGAAAAATTAGACGGAGACATGATAAAATAGGAGGGGGACACCATAAAGCAGGAGTCAGGGAGTGAGTCAGGAAAAGTTAGAGGAAGACGATATAAAATAGGAAACAGTAATTAAAAATTAGAGGAAGACACGAGAAATACAAGAGAGAAAGGAAAAATTAGAGGAAGACGAGATAAAATAGGAGAGGCGCATGAAAAATTAGAGTGAGAAACGTTAAATAGGAGGAAGTCGAAAAAAATTACAGGTAATCAGCAAAGATTATATGGAGACACGATGAAATAGGACGGAGTCGGGGAAAATTAGTGAGAGTCAGTAAAAATTAGAGGGAGAAACGTTAAAATAGGGGGGAGTTAAAAGAATTACAGGAAATCAGGAAAAATTATAGGGAACACGATAAACTAGGAGTGAGTCGGAAAAAAATAGAAGAATACACGATAAAATAGGAAGGAGTCAGGAATAATTAGAAGAAGACATAATAAAATTGGAGAGCTACAGAAAAAATTGGAGAGTCACAAAAAATTAAAGGAAGTCAGAAAAAATTAGAGGATGTCTGAAAAAATTGGAGGAAGATACGATAAAATTGGAGAATGTCAGGAGAAATTGAGTAGAGTACATTTTAAATTAGGCCTTATGACAAGTGATATATCGTTTGAAAGGTATTGAAAATACCTATTCAATTCTACCAATTTTGTGTGGTTTGAATCTGAATTTGAGGAATAAATTAAAATATGTACCTACTAAAACTGTAGCTTCGCATTTTCTTCCTGAGAGTAAATTACCCTATTGATATACTCTTGTAGTACTCGTTCAAATGTGTCGAGTAAAATTGCCCTACATTCTTCAACAATTTGTTGTTTCAAAATGTCAATACTGTCGGGTGATGTCGCGTAAACATTAAAATTCAAGTACCCCCACAGAAAAAAAAATCTAATGGTGTGTGGTCCTTTGACTGAGCTGGACAATCTATCGAGCCTTGTCGTCCAATCCATCTACCACGATATTCCTCATCTACGAAACGTCCTAATGCACCATAATAGTGTTCAGGAGCATCATCTTGTTGAAACCTTATTTCAAAGTTGCCGAATTCGTCTGGATTGTCTTCCAGAATTTCAAGAATTAACGGCCCAATTACGTTTTGATTTGAAACGTCTCCAGATACACTTCACCGGTTAAGTTAGCATTGAGAAAAACAGAACCAACTATGTAGATTCTCAAAATGCTTGCTCAAACATTTAAATTTTCTGGAAACTGAGTATGTTTTTCAGGAAAGACCGTTTATTTCCTCCCTCCAAATTTCACTATTAAGTATAAGTATAACCTTTCAAAAGATACAAGGGGAAAAGAAGACTTTTGGCTAGCGTTGTAGAGTATAAATTCAGGGCTGGCCAAACTGCGGCTCGCGAGCCACATGCGGCTCTTTGAAGGATTACTTGTGGCTCTCGATGGTACCCGAGTTATTTTTCAATTTTGTATTAGATATGATTTTAAAAAATTATTATCATAATATGTGTTTCAAAATGTCTTTTAATTTACTGACAACAAACATGAAAGACTTTGTAACAAATTCCATTTCCATCCAAGATAAGAATGATATGACACATCGAAAACTGCGCTAACGAACATTACATGAGAGTGACGCAATGTAAAAGTCAGTAATCAACCGAATCCAGACCGATTTTTGTATAACTCTTGCTACAGATGTAATTTGTAATTTGTATTAGGTACACATTTTGCATTTAAGTAATTTTACTCGACTTAGAAAAAATGTTTTACCATATTATACTAGAAAAACTTAACGAGTAGGTATATAAAAAAGCCGGAAGGAATATTGACCGAACTCCAAAATATATTTGAAGACTTAAAATATGTTAAATCGTCTCTTCATTTTTTTCCGAATTCATTTGAAATGAACATAGTTCATAAGGTGAATTTTTTATTATTACCAATATATGAGCCAAACAACATCTGGAGAATTAAAATTAATAGAGACGCAAGAAGATCAAGCTCGAAAATAAAATAGCCTAATAAAATAAAAAAAAGTCAAAATGTAAATTCGAACAGGTTAAAATAAATTTTATATCAAAGCTTAGGTGGGTACAAAAGATATTTTCAAGAAAGTATCCAAATCATACAAGGGGATCATTGTTTAAATAATTAAAAAGGGGTCATTTTTGCCAAAAAAAAAACTTTTTTAACTGCTGAGGTAATTCACTTATCAATGAAGGTCTATGGGATTTTTTCTACAAATCTGAAGGGTAAATATTTCACATAAGACTTACTAAATTAAATTTGACCCCCTATTTATTTAAATAATTGTATATAAAACTTAAAAAACAAATTCGCAAATAATTATTTTTTGCGTTTTAAATAAGCACTATAAAATATTTTATTTTACAGACTAAGTTGCACTATGTTACCAGTATTAAGCAAAAAAAAATTGGTCAAAAAATATTTAATATTTTTTGAGATATTGAAGTTGTTTATTAAATGTTACTATATTTTCAATTGAAAAAACGCGGTTGTTGCCAAATAAATATTCACCTGCTTAAGATCTCATTATTTTCATTTTTATGTATATTGTCGATAGTTGTATGGATACATTCAAATTTCAATTAAACTCCCCCCTAAAATGGCATTTGAAAATCATACCAATTTGTTTATAATTTGTTTTTTTTTTAATAACGTTGCGGAGATTAAGTATTTTAAAATGCCGTTTCGATAATTGGGTTCCTGGGAATTTTTTACTAATTAACACAATTTTTTTGTCGTTTTTTCTTCTTCTTTTTTCCTTGGAGTTATATTACTACGGGCCATTTTAGGGTTAAATTTTATTAAGAATGTCGAGTCTATGAGATCTAGATTGTAGACCTAAAAATATTAAGATTTAACTAAAATCTCTTAAATAAAATATGGCTACTTACTGAGTTACGGGGTGTTTTATTTAAAAATTTAAAAATTATTGTTACCAAGTACTTTAAAACTATTTAACGTATCCTTATCATACTTAACAGAAAGTGTGGCCATTATACACCCTACTAAATTGTGATTAATAAACGTTTCTAGCTAGTGCCAGAGGCGTACGACAGGGGATAGTGAATGATTGACCCTTCCCAAATTCTACGCCACTGAGTGAATTACTATTTTAACGAAATTTTTCGATTCTCCAATACTTTGTATGTAAATAACTTTATTGGTATCGATAAAGTCATCAGTTTGAGAGATATTGGAAGTTTAAAATTAATGAATGAATGAATCAAAATAACTATGCCGTTTCATTTTTAACGTCCAATATCTCGAAAACTAATGACTTAATCGTTACCAGTAAAGAGTATATTATTTACATATAAAGTATTGGAGAATCGAAAAATTTCGCTAAAATAGTAATTCCCTCAGTGGCGTAGAATTTGGAAAGGGTCAACCATTAACTATCCCCTGTCGTACGCCTCTGGTAGTAGCTAGAAACTTTTATTTGTCACAATTTAGTAGACTGTATACCCACACTTTCTGACAAGTATGATAAGGATGCGTCAAATAGTTTGAAAGTACTTGGTAAAAATAATTTTTAATTTTTAAATTAAACACCCTGTAACTCAGTAACCAGCCACATTTTATTTAAGTGATTTTATACCAATCTTTATATTTTTAGGTCTAGAATCTATAACTTAGAGATTCGACATTCTTAATGAAACTTAACCCTACAAGGGCCCGTAGTAATATAACTCCAAGAAAAAAAAAGAAGAGGAAAAAAAGACAAAAAAATTTGTTAATTAGTGAAAAATTCCCAGAAACCCAATTATTGAAACGGCATTTCAAAATATTTAATCCCCGCGACGTTATTAAAAAAACAAATTATAAACAAATTTGAATAATTTTCAAATGTCATTTTAGGGGGAAGTTTAATTGAAATTTGAATTTATCAATACATTTATCGAAAATATACATAAAAATAAAACTAATAAGATTTAATACAGGTGAATATTTCTTTGGCAACAACCGCGTTTTTGCAATTGAAAATAGGGTAACATTTAATAAACAAATTCAATATCTCAAAAAATATTAAATATTTTTGGACTAATTTTTTTTATTAATACTGATAACATAGTGCAACTTCTCCTGTAAAATAAGATATTCTATAGTGCTTATTTAAAACGCTAAAAATAATTTTTTGCAAATTTGTTTTTAAAGTTTCATGTATAATTATTTAAATAAATAGGGGGTCAAATTTAATTTAGTAAGTTATATGTGAAAGATTAATCCTTCAACTTTGCAGAATATAATCCTATAGACCTTCATTAGTAATTGAATGACCTCAGCAGTTAAAAAAGTAATTTTTTTGCAAAAATGACCCCTTTTTAATTATTTAAAGAATGATCCCCTTGTGTGATTTGGATACTTTCTTGAAAATATCTTTTGTACCCACCTAAACTTTGATATAAAATTTGTTTCAACCTGTACGAATTTACATTTTATTTTACATGTAGTGAAATTTTATTTTACTAGACTAAAACTATAAGTCGATGCCGAATACCGAATTTTGGAAATTTGTACCAGAATCCAAGAAGGTACCCTAAAAAAGAATGCTTGTTAAATTATTTCCATATTAGGAACAACGTACTTGTGTGGACCATTTTATTCCATTTTAAAATTGGTGAAATCCTAACACCGATCAATATTACCTAACCAGCATCTAAAAGAATTACTGAGAAGTCACATATTAATCACCAAATTCTAAAGAATTATCAAAAGAAGGAAAACAAAAATGTAATTAAGTTTAAATATTTCGTAATTATTGTATTTCGGTTTTCAGTAAGTAAAAGTTCTGTTAAAAAAATTGTAAATACCTTCTATACATAGATACTTTTTGAATAAGTATTTTATTGCGGCTCGCGAAAAACTTCAACTTGTGAAAAGTGGCTCGGACTATTAAGAACCCCTGGTTTGCTAGTGGTCAAAATATCTAACGTAATATCAAGGTATTTATCGAAGTATCTAATCGTATATATAGAATATAGATATATAAAAATATATAATCGGATATTATATCGTACAGAGGAAAGGAAATGATATTTAAATTACAACCATATTACTATTAAAACACAAAACCGAGACTAATAATACTGCTAATATGTGCTATTTTTGTCCAAGACTGTAGATTGTAGAATATAGAATCGTCTATATCGTTTTTTCGACCTTGAACATTGTGAACTATTGTGTCAAATTGTTGAATAATACCATTAATTAAAATTCTGTCGCCAACAACTGCAGAACTCGGTTCCCATATCAATTACCGTAATGTAAGCAAGTTAGGAGAGTACCATTTCTTGCAATAAAAACCCCATAAAAACCATTTTATTGTTTTATAACAGAATTATTTCATTAACTAAACGTGTTACTAAAGTAAAATTACTTATCTACTAAATTTTTACTGAAGTACTAAAGTACTAACCATATATACAGACATATATTTGGTTGAAAGCTTCTTTCAATAAATTCATCTCTTTCTCTCCACTTTTCATTGCATTCTAAGTCGAAATATATGGTATTTAGGTCCTCTAATTATATAGTTCAGATATATTTTGAGCGGAAGTCAACAAGGTCCGCATTGCCATGATGATTTCCAACCTTCGATAGAAGATGGAACTTAAAGAAGAAGAATTATATAGCCGAAGTATTCTGTTATTTAACGATATTTTTAGGATCCATCCATAGCACCACAATTCGAATATATACTTCTAATTTGTTAAGCATTGTGGATTTTAACGTCCATGTCTTACAGCCATATTAGGCCAGGGTAATAAGACAAAAATATACCCTGTTTGTGACACTTCAGCAGCCAGGGTACTGAAGCGTTTTTTCGACAAGTAATACCTATAGGAACAAATTGAAACTATTTCCTGCGTAGGATCTGGCGGCCATTTTTATTTATAAACAATTAACTATCAAAAAATGGCATTTTCCCCTTTTTTTTTCAAATCAATGGAAAAAAGTGAAACTTATGATTTTTTTAGTACAAATATCTTTGAGGTTATGGAAAAAGCTTTAAAATTACATATTACAAAGTTTGATATACTCATTTATGGTTAATATAATTGCGAAAAAAGTCGGAATGGCAAAAAAAAATATTTTCGCAATAACTGTTGTAAAAATTAGTGTACATGTTTGAAATTTTTGTCAAATGAGGGATTTTTGGTGCTTAATATGTGATAAAAATTTCAAAGCGATTCATTTAATTGTTTAAATTTTATTCGAATTGTTTATCTCAGAGAGCATTTTTTTTTGCAATAACATAAGTCAGAAAAAATGCCGTTAGAACCATTTCACAGAGGGCAAATGGAAGAGCATGAGCTATATTTTCAACTTGGTTTAAAAAAAGCGAATAAAACATGCATTTATTAGTAATAAATAATTATGCAAAAGTGTCGTAAATCGTTCCTTATAAATTTTTGGATAACTTTTTCCAAAAAAATTAACTTTTTTACCCTGTTTTAAGTGCACAACTACCAAGTAATGTTATTTATATCATAATTGATAAAAAATTGTAATAAATATATATAATTTCTTATATAACAAAATAAAAAGTTTATAAGGAAAGATTTACGATACTTTTGCATAATTATTTATTACTAATAAATGCATTTTTTATCCGCTTTTTTAAACCTAGTTGAAAATATAGCTCATGCTCTTTCATTTGACCTCTATGGAATGGTTCTAACTTCATTTTTTTCGGACTTATGTTATTGCAAAAAAAAATGCTCTCTGGGATAAACAATTTGAATAAAATTTAAACAATTGAATGAATGGCTTTGAAATTTTTATCACATATTAAGCACCAAAGAACCCTTACATGACAAAAATTTCAAAGTTGTACACTAATTTTTACAATAGATATTGCGAAATTAATTTTTTTTGCAATTCCGACCTTTTTTCGCAATTATATTAACAATTAATGAGTATATCAAACTTTGTGATACGTCATTTTAAAGCTTTTTCCATAATCTCAAAGATATTTATACTAAAAAAACCATAAGTTTCACTGTTTTCCATTGATTTGCAAAAAAATGGAAAATGCCATTTTTTGACACTTAATTGTTTATAAATAAAAATGGCCGCCAGATCCTACGCAGGAAATAGTTATAATTTGCTCTTATAGGTATTACCTGTCGAAAAAACGTTTCACTTCCCTGGCTCCTCGAGTGTCATGGGAAAAACCTTATTACCCTGGACTATATTACAGGATAAACCACACATAACATTAATATTTCATAGTAGGGGAAGCAAGTATGCTAAATCTTCAGTTACTCGAGCGTTATGGGCACCTATTGGGTTGTGAAGATTAAGTCCTAAAACCAAAAAAAGCTAAGTTAGGTTTTCCATTTTAGTGGGAATTGTCTATTGTTATAATTTAATTTTCCATTTCCAACAATCGTTTTTTCCGATTATAGCGCTATCTATCTATAATTCGAAAAAATCTCTGGAATAAAAGTTACTTATTAAACGCTTTTCTTTACTTCAATAGTTTGCATCAAATCTTTAGACGTTAATTTGACTGACTTTTCTCCAATGCAAATGAATGAAAATTTGCAGACATATGCATTCCATTCGCGGGAACAATACACGAATAGTCAATAAAAAATTTTTATGTTTATTAATTGTTTAAATAAAAAAAAACAATTTTAATGGAAAATGTTTAAATTCTCCTGTTTTTTACAATGTAGAAACTTGAAACTTTTACGGATTGTAGCTAATGATATGAACTATACATAATTTCACTTTTTACGTTAATTGTGTACGTTATGCTTCATAAATAAACAATAAAGTTTCAAATTTTGAACGCTGATATATTTGTTTATATATAAATCGGCGTTTATTCGTGTCAAATTTTAATACGATACAAACAAAACTTCAACCAGAACTCGAATTAAAAAATTCGTGTTTTTATCGTAGTCTTAGAAAAACCACCGCGGTAGAAACGTTTTGTGCTACAATTAACATTAGAATTCGTTTTGTCGTATTAATTAATTAAACTCTTTTCTTTAGTTCAATAGTTTGGGTCAAATCTTTGGACGTTAATTTGACTGCCTTTTCTTCAATGCAAATGACTAAAAATTTGCAGACATATACAGTCGCGGGAACAATACACAAATAGTCAATAAAAAATTTTTGTTTATTAATTATTTAAATAAAAAAAAACGATTTTAACGGAATATGCTTAAATTCTCTTGTTTTTTACAATGCAGAAAATTGAAACTTTTACAGATTGTAGTTAATTATATAAATTATACATAATTTCACTTTTTACGTTAATTGTTTACGTTATGCTTCATAAATAAACAATAAAGTTTCAAATTTTTTGCCGATTCCGACTACTTCTCATTATACATCATATGTTTTATACATATTTTAATAAATATGACGATATATTTTAATGTTTGAAAAGTGTAAGACTAAAAAGTAAAAAATAAAAAAATATGAAAAAAAAGAATGTGTGTGTACTTTGTACGCACGTAAGAAGATATTCTTCTATTATATAATAGGTAATTTAAACGAAGTAAATATACTTAAAAGGTTATTTGTACTTATTTTATTTAAAAATCAAACTAACTTTCTTATCTACCACTTTCAAAAAAGAAGAATATCTTCAAAAATTATATAATAATATACTTACAATCATAAAATCTATAAAAAAAAAATAATAACTTGCTTGGGGCTTGAACCCACTTCACGTCTACCGCGCCGTACGAAAGTTGACGCCATTTCAAACTGCATTAAACTGTCGTATACGTCATGTGGGAATATACACAAACTAAACGTTTACACCATAAATTTATATGAATTTAATAAAATTATTAGTTTGATTTTTGTCGAAATAAAATACAACAAAATATAGAGTAAGAAAACGATGTATGAGATGAAGATTTGTAGAAAGTTTGTTCGTAATCAGATTATGTAAATTAAAACATTGCCTACTAATAGGTAACTACATTATTTTGTTTACATTTTCCAAATAGATAGGTATTGAAACTATTAGGTATTTCCAACTGAAACATTTAGAATTACGTACCTGCGGCTTTTCAAAACTATTTAAAAAGTCACTATAATTATAAATTTGATTTTATTTCTGTCCACACATCAATAAAAACTAATATTATATATTTTTGTTTACCGATAACCTCCATATTGAACAATTATTGACAGATCATTTCTAAATTTCAACACCCAATCAGAGCCCGTATAACAACTAATACCATACTGTCGGTATGCGCATGCGCGCGGATCAATCAAATTTTACCCTCAATCGATTCGCCGCTAAAGGAGAATATCTTCAAAAATATTTTTAAGAAACGCTTTTCTTTAGTTAAAATTAAACGTATTATAAAAAAATCAACCAAAAAGCAAAAAATAAAAAAATTGAAAAAATCTAACACATTCGTTAAAGAAAAGCGTGGTGCGAAAACCGTTTATTCGATGAAGACGCGCCACGCTTTTCTTTGACGAATGTGTTAGATTTTTTCAATTTTTTTTTCTTTTTGCTTTTTGGTTGATTTTTTTATAATATGTTTAATTTTAGTCACTCGTAACTAAAGAAAAGCGTTTCTTAAAAATATTTTTTTCATATTTTTTTATTTTTACGTAAGGAATCCAGAATAAAAAATGGGGGCTCCTATTTAATATTTTAAAGTGACCTTCCGCCCCACCTCCGTGGGGAGTCGTGTTTGGTGTCTTTCGATAAATTTTTCAAAAATATTGATTAGGTACGTGTAATTTTCAGTTTTTCGATCTGATGTTCATTTCGTGAAATATCGCGGGGTTCCTACTTAAAATTTAAAACTCATCCCCCACCCCCCTCCGTGGGAAGGCGTGTTTGGTATCATTCGATAGATTTTTGAAAAATATTGAACACTTTCGCTATTTTTGTGAAACTTCGTGACTCGTCCATTTCCTTATGGCCCGCTCAAATCGTCAGATTTTTTAAATATACAGTGTTTTGCATGTAAATACCTACTTAACTTATCTTAATCTAGATAGTTGCATCTGACGTTTTAAGAACTAAAGATCAGTTCAGAGATCAGCCAGTAGGCTAAGACGTTTTCAATATATTCTTATACCCTGCTCGTCAGAGAAAACGGGCTTCCCAAAAAGTGGGTCATTTTTGATGTCTCGTATCTCCTAAACCTGTTGTCCGATTTAAGTAATTTTTATAATATGTTATAGCCTTATTCTTTAACAATATCGCTGTAATAATGTTGTTGCTAAACAGGTAAATTTTCATTGTATATCGGGTGTACGAATCAAACTGTTTTTTTCTCAAGGTTCGCAACACCCTGTGGAATATTCTAGCATTTATAAAATACTGAAATTAAAACATAACTGCAGCCTCAGGTTTTCTTAACATTCTGTTTTTTTATTCATTCGCTTATGTTGGATAATACAAAAGTTAGGTAGTTTAACAACTAGCCATGTTCTTCATCAATACAGGGTGTTTTTAAATAAGTGCAACAAACTTTAAGGGCTAATTCTGCATTAAAAAATAATTAAAGTTTGCTTTATAATCGTATATAAAATTCTTAATTTTATGTCAAAAAATGTGTAATTACTACGTCGTAAAACCCACCAAATTTTATTTGCATATCTCGACCGGTTTTAACGCAATTGATGTAACGAATGTCATTTTTTGAACATTCGCGAATACGAATGCGAATGCGAATATCTGCTACCGACATTCGCGAATGCGGATGCGAATGCGAATATTCTGTTTTTCTAATTTGTGTCTATTTTTGACATGTTTTCTAAATTTATAATGAAAAGTTAATTGATATTTGGTGTAAATCAATCTGAATCTTAAGCTTTACCTACTACATAATACCAAATAATAAAATAAAGTGAAGGCTGATAATGTGATGATACAAGGTAAAGTTACCATTTCTTAATATAAAGAAGATAAGAAATTAACAGATTTTGATTTTGTCAACCTAATATTATCTTCAAATTAATTTTTTTTCTGATATTTATATTCGCAAAACATTCGCACAAATTTCTCGAACGCGAATACGAATGCGAATATGCAAAAATATGCGAATTTTCGCGAGTGCGAATGCGAATACGAATATTCGTTACATCACTAAAAATAGATCGTCAGTTTGTAAGAAAAAATTCAACATCACGTATCTCGGAAACGAAGCATTTGCGGAAATATGTTTATAAAGCAAACGGTCATTATTTTTTCATTCAGAATTATCCCTTAAAGTTTGTCGAACTTATTTCGAAACACCCTGTTCTGATGAAGAACAAGGCTAGTTGTTAAAGTACCTAACTTTGTATTATCCAACATAAGCGAATTTATCAAAAAACAGTATGTTAAGAGAACCTGAGGCTGTAGTTGGGTTTTATTTCCAGTATTTTATAAATGCCAGAATATCCCACAGGGTGTTGCGAACTTAAAAAAAAACACAGTTTGATTTGTACACCCGGTATACAATGAAATTTTACTTGTTTAGCAACAATATTATTACAGCGATATGGTTAAATAATAAGGCTATAACATATTAAAAAAGTTACTTAAATCGGACAACAGGTTTAGAAGATACGAGATATCAAAAATGACCCATTTGTAGGGGTGCCCGTTTTCTCTGACGCGCCGTGTATAATCATTAAAATGAAATATACTTTGTCTGTATGCAGGGCCTATTTTACCACTAGGCCGTGAGGTACTTGCCTCGGGCCCGCATTTTAATGGGACCCGGAAAGATCACAAAAAAAAATTTATTACAATAACAAAATAAATTTTCAAAATTCTTTCATTTTACGAACAGGAAATGATAAATGATGACTCCACTGTTGATTTTCAAGCGACTTACAACTGTCACAAATACATCTCCGTCATCTCCTATAGAAAACGACAACGTCAATACCTCCTTTGCCAGCGATATAGGGAATTGGCCAAAACATTCAAAAATGGAATTTCAACAATATTTTATAAATAATCGACCGAACCAATACATATGCATATTAATAAAATTAGTGAATGTGTTACACAACTGGATAAAAATGCATTTATTAGTAATAAATAATTATGCAAAAGTATCGTAAATCTTTCCTTATAAACTTTTTATTTTGTTATATAAGAAATTATATATATTTATTACAATTTTTTATCAATTATGATATAAATACCATTACTTGGTAGTTGTACACTTAAAACAGGGTAAAAAAGTTAGTTTTTTTGGAAAAATTTTATAAAGAAAAATTGACGATATTTTGCATAATTATTTATTACTAATAAATGCATTTTTATTCACTTGTTTACACCATGTTGAAAATGTAGCTCATGCTCCTTCATTTGACACCTGTGGAATGGTTCTAACGTCATTTTTTCTGATTTATGTTATTGCAAAAAAATGCTCTCTGGGATAAAAAATTTAAATAAAATTTAAACAATTGAATGAATCGCTTTGAAATTTTTATCACATATTAAGCACCAAAGAACCCTCATTTGACAAAAATTTAAAAGCTGTACACTAATTTTTACAACAGTTACTGCGAAAATTTTTTTTTTGCAATTCCGACCTTTTCTCTCAATTATATTAACAATAAATGAGTATATCAAACTTTGTAATACGTCATTTTAAAGCTTTTTCCATAATCTCGAAGATATTTGTACTAAAACAATCATAAGTTTCACTGTTTTCACTGTTGAAAATGCCATTTTTTGACAGTTAATTGTTCATAAATAAAAATGGCCGCCAGATCCTACGCAGGAAATAGTTACAATTTGTTCCTATAGGTATTACCTGTCGAAAAAACGCTTCAGTACCCTGGCTGCTGAAGTGTCACGAACAGGGTATATTTTTGTCTTATTACCCTGGCTTAGTAGGCCGTGATTAAAATTCAAATTTCAGTTGAGTATCGTAAAAAATTCGAACCTTCAACCTGTAACACTGTAACCTGTATGACTGTGCAAAACTTCAAATCTGTATTCATTTTGATAGCAGAAAATACAGGGACTCACCCTGTATAGAGCTGTTTCATCTCAAATGCGACATATTGTATTTAAAAATGTTTAATTGTTTAAATAAATATAAATTTTATTTATTGTTAATAAAAATTTAAATTTTTGGTGCAATTAAATTTCTATTAAATAATTAATTCATTTAAACAAGTTATTATTATTATTATTAAATCATATTTAGGGGTCCGAAAATTGTGTAGTGCCTCGGGCCTGATTTGATGTAAAATAGGCTCTGTCTGTATGTTATCACACCATCTGTCTTTAAAAAAATCATTTTCATTGAAAACTTTCACAAAATTCCTTAAATTATTTAATAAATCAAAAGTTTGGCAACGTCGCCACCACTGCGCATCAGTTTACAATACCGGCTTTGTTGTGGCTCTTTTCCGGATCGCTCTGCTTATCCGACCAGCGTGAGACTCAACCGATCATTTCCACAAAAAGCCCAACTACTGAACTGTTTAACTATAAACAGCCAAGTTTCCTCCGAATCAAAACACAACTAAAGAACCTCGCGCGGCAACTTTACCCATGTGTTTCACTTTTGAAAAGTTGGCTGTGGCGCTCGAGACACAACCGACCAGACCTCGTCGCGGTTATTTCATCTTTTAGTGCAGCATCCGCTGGACCTCTGTGATCGGTAAATATTAAAGTGCGATGACATTTTAGACTTCGCGACAAAAGAAAGACATTATAGTTTTTGACCATGGGTGGGCCGAGCACCCCTAAACTTTTCAGTTTATTCACCCTTTTTGTGTTTAGTTTTTTGCTGGTGGGAAGTTTGCATCAAATTTCTGCTGATTCAAAGGTAAGGCACTTCTTTGACTTGTGGTAACCTTTCGTTTTGCTGGTTAAGGAATGTAGAATATGTATGCAATTGCCGCATACTTTACATTTCCTTCAATTTTTTTTTCGATTAATGGTAACTGTTTTGTGTGCAATAAAACGATTTATATTATAGTTTTGAAATTGCGTAAAACAGTTATCTATGTTTATTTTTATGTCCAGTTTTTAGAAGGTCTAATAAAACATGATAATGAAGATAATTATTCAGACAATGTTTTAGATATAATGGGGAAACAGTACAAAAATTAAATTATAACTTATGCTGTATGCTGTTTTTTCTTCTTTACGTAAAACTTAAAATTTTGCATTTCAATAAATAATAAATAGATACATATTTCAATACTTATTGTTTTTTATTCGCACAACAGTCAACAGGCCGCTAAGGACCTACGGGATCTACTCCGAAGAACCTGATGAACAGTATTTCTCCATTCACTTCTGTTTTGTGATTTTCTTTTCCAGTCCATCACCTTCTCGTGTTCAGAATTTTGCATTTCATAAAACGTAATCATAAGATTAACTAATTTCCATTATTTTAAACAAAACTTGAACTAAGTATATTACAAAATTATAACAAGGTACTCTGACTGAAGAACCTGATAAACAATATTTCTTTATTCACTTCTGTTTTCTGCTTTTCTTTTTCAGTCCCTCACCTTTTACATGTTTAAAGTCTTCCTCTACGTTATTAATCCACCTCGCTCTAGTTCTATCTTTTCTTTTGGGACCGATTAGTTTTCTGGTCCCTTCTTTCCCAACTGTCCAGAGTATCATCTTCCTTCTTATTTAATGTCCATGCCTCGCAGGTATATGGTATATGTTAGTACAGGTCTAAGTACTGTGTTACATATATATTCGGAGTTTGTTTTGTCTAGAAACGTATTTTGAATTCATTAGTCCTCTTAAACTGCCAATTTTTTATTCCTTTTTGCTATTCTAGCATCTGTTGAACCTCTGTGATCACTTCTTTGACTTGTGGTAACCTTTCGTTTTGCTGGTTAAGGAATGTAGAATATGTATGCAATTGCCGCATACTTTACATTTCCTTCAATTTTTTTCGATTAATGGTAACTGTATTAATACATTATATTAATGTTTTGTGTGCAATAAAACGTTTTATAGTTTTGAAATTGCGTAAAACAGATATCTATGTTTATTTTTATGTCCAGTTTTTAGAAGGTCTAATAAAACATGATAATAAAGATAATTATTCAGACTATGTTTTAGATATAATGGGGAAACAGTACAAAAATTAAATTATAACTAAGCTGTATGCTGTTTTTTCTTCTTTACGTAAAACTTAAAATTTTGCATTTCAATAAATAATAAATACATATTTCAATACTTATTATTTTTTATTCGCACAACAGTCAACAGGCCGCTAAGGTAAGGACCTACGGGATCTACTTCGAAGAACCTGATGAACAGTATTTGTCGATTCACTTCTGTTTTGTGATTTTCTTTTCCAGTCCATCACCTTCTCGTGTTCAGAATTTTGCATTTCATAAAACGTAATCATAAGATTAACTAATTTCCATTATTTTAAACAAAACTTGAACTAGTATATTACAAAATTATAACAAGGTACTCTGACTGAAGAACCTGATAAACAATATTTCTTTATTCACTTCTGTTTTCTGCTTTTCTTTTTCAGTCCCTCACCTTTTACATGTTTAAAGTCTTCCTCTACGTTATTAATCCACCTCGCTCTAGTTCTATCTTTTCTTTTGGGACCGATTAGTTTTCTGGTCATAACTAGTTTAGGCATTCTGTTCGCTGCCATTCTTTCTACATGTCACAACCATCTGATTCTTTGCGCCTTGAGGAACCTGGTGATGGTAGATTTTTTTTACAAAGCCATTAATTATTGTTGGTTCTTTCCTTGCACCCTCTTCTGTCTTCCTCACTCCGACTCCGAATACGCGTCTCAATATTTTCCTTTCCCATCTTTCCAGAGTATCCTCTTCCTTCTTATTTAATGCCCATGCCTCGTAGGTATATGTTAGTACAGGTCTAAGTACTGTGTTATATATTCGGAGTTTGTTTTGTCTAGAAACGTATTTTGAATTCATTAGTCCTCTTAAACTGCCAATTTTTTTATTCCTTTTTGCTATTCTAGCATCTGTTGAACCTCTGTGATCACTTCTTTGACTTGTGGTAACCTTTCGTTTTGCTGGTTAAGGAATGTAGAATTGTAGAATATGTATGCAATTGCCGCATACTTTACATTTACATACTTCAATTTTTTTCGATTAATGGTAACTGTATTAATACATTAATGCTTTGTGTGCAATAATAGTTATTTTATTTATGAAACGAGCGACAGCGGAGCGAGTGCTATACATCGCGTAAGTTCGCAAAAAGTACTTCACGCACAGCTTCATACAATATTTTAACTGCTCTACCATAAAAAAATAAAAAACTGAACTCTTCGTCACTGGAATTCATTTCTATTCAACAATTTTTAGAACTTTGACATTTAAAAATTCCAACTTCTTTCAAACCACAAAACTGTCAAAATTTTTAGAACTTTGACATTTAAAAATTCCAACTTCTTTCAAACCACAAAACTGTCAAAACTTTTGTCGTAATTTATTGCTCATTATGTCATCACCATGACAACGCGAAATTTAAGGATATTTGATTATATGAAAGTGTGTTAAAAACAGTGCGAAAAAGTAAGTCCCATTTAAACTACATTGTTACTTCACGCACACTTTAAACACTTCACCCACTGCTATCTATAATGACAGTTTTCACAAACTAAAAACTTACACATAATATGACATAGAGTAGATAAAACGTTTTATAGGCTTGAAATTGCGTAAAACAGTTACATATCTATGTTTATTTTAATTAATATGTAATTAAAAAATGACATTTTTTTTATGAATTAAAAAATTTTTTTCGATCCGGACAGATATTATTTCAAATTTAATGGATCATTCTAAACAAAAAAGATCTTCTGTAATTTTTCTCTAAAGTTTATCGTTTTCGAGTTATAAACAATTTTAAACTGAAAAAAAAAACGAAAGATGACAATTTTCAAGGCTCAAAAACATAAGTAAAAAATACCATTTTTGTAATCATCAAGTACATAAATTTAAATTTAAACCTTTTTCTATCAGGTCTCGATACGAAATTTAGCCATGTTTTATTCTAAAACATATTTTTTTTTAATTATTAATGAGGAAGGTTTCTTATGGGGAGACGGGCATTAACAACTAAAAAACAAGATTTCAGAATGAAATAAGTTCAAAAGACTTATTAATAACTGATAAAATAAGGTTTGAACTTGAATTTAGGTACTTTGTAATTTCAAAATACTTATGTTTTTGAGCCTTGAAAATCGTCATATTTCGTTCTTTTTTCAGTTTTAAATTGTTTATAACTAGAAAACGATCAACTTTAGAGAAAAATTACAAAAGACCTTTTTTGTTTGGAATTACCTAAAAAATTTGAAATAAAATCTGCCCGAGTCGAAAACTTTTTTTAAATTTATAAAAGAAATGTCATTTTTTAATTATTAATTAATTATAGTTAGAACAAGATTAGATCGGGCGCCCTTGTTTTTTGTAATTGTTAACATGTTAAATTACATATCCAATATTTTTTATCCATTAAACAGATCGGTGCAAATCGACCTTATATACTATCTTAGACTATAACTAGGTAATTATAATTATTTTAAACACAACTCGATCTACTCTGAAGAATCTGATGAACAATATTTCTCCATTTACTTTAAATTGTTTATAACTAGAAAACGATCAACTTTAGAGAAAAATTACAAAAGACCTTTTTTGTTTGGAATTACCTAAAAAATCTGAAATAATATCTGCCCGGGTCGAAAACTTTTTTTTAAATTTATAAAAAAATGTCATTTTTTAATCATTAATTAATTATAGTTAGAACAAGATTAGATCGGGCGCCCTTGTTTTTTGTAATTGTTAACATGCTAAATTATATATCCAATAATTTTTATCCATTAAACAGATCGGTGCAAATCGACCTTATGCAGGGTGTTTCATTAATAATTGTCCATATAGTAACTAGAGAAACCTTAGCACAAAATACGAAGATTTAACTTAAAACACGTAAATAAAATGTGGTTCCTTACTAAGTTTTATCTAAAAATTTCAAAACTATTTTTGCTCAGCATTTTAAAACTATTTGACGTATCCTTTTCATACTTGGCAGAAAGTGCGACTACTAGACACCCTACTAAATTGTGATAAACAATCGTTTCTAGCTACTACCAGAGGCGTACGACAGGGGATGGTGAATAGTTGACCCTTCTCAAATTTTACGCCACTGGACGAATTACTATTTTATTATTATTTTTAAATTCTCCAATACTTTCTACGTAAATAATATACTCTTTATTGGTAACGATAAAGTCATTAGTTTTCGAGATATTTGAAGTTAAATATGAAACGGGACAGTTATTTTGATTAATTTATGATAATATGATTCATAGAATTAAAATTTAAAAATTATTTGTACCCAGTACTTTAAAACTATTTGGCGTATCCTTATTATACTTGGCAGAAAGTGTAGGTACTGTACACCCTACTAAATTAAAATAAATAAACGTTTCTAACTACTATCAGAGGCGTACGACAGGGGATAGTGGCTGGTTGAGCCTTCCCAAATTCTACGCCACTGACAAAATTGCTATTTTAGTGTAATTTTTTGATTTTGCAGTACTTTTTATGTAAATAATATACTCTTTATTTGTAACGATAAAGTGATTAGTTTTCGAGATATTTGAAATTGAAAATGAAGCGACACGATACATTAATCAAAATAACCCTGTCGTTTCATTTTTTAACTTCAAATATCGCGAAAACTAATGACTTTATCGTTACGAATGAAGAGTATATTATTTTTATAGAAAGTTTTGCAGAATCCAAAAATTTAACCAAAATAGCAATTTCGCCAGTGGCGTAGAATTTGGAAAGGGTCAACCAATCACTTAATCATGAAGTTATCAATAACATTCGATATGCTGACGATACTGTGATAATGGCAAGAACAGCGGGAGATCTACAACATCTAGTTGAAAGTATGAATGAGATATGTAATAACTACGGCATAAGGATGAACGTCAAAAAACCAAATATACACTCAAAAAAATTTAGTTCGTAATATTGATTAACAGTGATTATTGAATAGTATTTCGTTGTCACAACAATTTAATTTGTTGTTTCAACGAACTTTTAGACATTGACGAATGTACTTGGTTATTGCCACAATGATTGAATAATAATTGTGAGAATAACTAGAGTACATTAACCAATAACACTCAATTTATTCAGCCAATAACTTAGTTTCGTATATTTAATAAATACTGTTAATTGTGGCAGCAACTCACGTTCTTGATTTCGTAGATGACAAGCAATTACCTTGGTTTATCGTGACAACGTACAGATTTCATTAAAACAATGTACAAATGTTGTTAATATAGAGTAATATATGATTATTGAATAGATGTACACTGATTGTTGTGCCAACGAATGCATTAATCAATCTACTACTGCCTTTAATTCCCACAATCAATGCGTTAATTGTGACAATAATCGTGGTTGTTGAGACAATAAATGTTTTGCTTGACCATTTGAAATGTAACGGCTTTTCCTTATCGTGATACCCCTAGCTTCTCTGTGTTACCATTGTTTAAAAAAGAGTTCTTTGTTAAACAATGCTGTTACCTCTACCGAAGTGCCGAAAAATAATTGCATTTTGTTTCCAAGTGTAGTCCGTATTAGAAGGAAGATAAGGATAAGATATTACTTATTTTTTATATTTGAATAAAAGTAAGTTTTTTCTGATAAGGTAAATACGGGAGAACAGTCTAATTAAAAATAAACTTGTCAGTGTCTTATGTTTGTAAGTGTTTACTCTTAATATTGTCTTGTGATGTTATTTATAAGATGAACTAAAAATTAATTTTCGAATCCTGAATGAAAAAAATAATTAGTATTTTTGAAAATTTAAACGCAGAATAAAATATCGAGGGTCTGACGTCCCTGAGAACTTCTATAATGATTATTTTAATAAGTCACAGGGGTGAAAAAGAGAAAATTTAGTATGATTCTTTTATTTCAAATATACTATTCAAAAGAAACTTTTTGTTTATTCTAGGGGACTTTCAGCTTTCAGTAATAATGTAGTCTTTTATTCTGCGGTTAAATTTTTCAAAAATACTTATTAGTTTTCTCAGGATTCCAAAAAAATGAATGCGTTTAAAAATAATTCGATCGAAATTTTGCCCCTGGGCTCTCAAAAATGATTAAAGTGTTATACATTTTTGAAATCACCATTTCAAACACTTTTAAATGAGCTGTCACATGATGTACTTTCCCATTAAAAAAATCAAAGTTACGCTTGTCACCTGAAGAGGGATCGTGTAAAGTTCGAAACATTGATGTTATAATATACTTTGATAATTTTTAAATCGACCTGTCTGAGCGTTTTGCTTATAAAGGTTAAGGACAAAAAAGGGGATTTAAAAAATTATTATTAACCAATTAATATGATAAATTGGGCTAATGCATTCAGTAATTATTAATATAAAATACGTTCATAGTAGGAATGAACGAAACTGATTGTAACAATGAATAGAATTGCTTGTAAGAATAACCGTATTTATTGTGCCAATGAACGGAATTAATTGTAACAATAAACGGAAATAATTGTAGAAATAAACGAAATACGTTAGGAGAAATAACACTGTTATTGGCACAACGAATGGTCTTCGTCGGTCAATTAACGACGTTGTTGTTTCAATAAATAGTGTTCGTTGGCTGAATGAACAGAGTTCGTAATATCAATAAAGTGAGATTATGGTATACATAATGAATGTTCGTCCATTCAATAAACGTAATACATTGGCTCAACTAACGAAAATAATGAATTGATGAACATCGCTTTGTTGTTCCAATAAAACCAAGAATTGGACAAATTTTAAGAATTGCGTTTGTTGTCTGAATTAACATTTTTATTGATATTACGTACCTTTTTCGTTGAGTGTATGACCTTCAGTAAGAATCCAATAAATGACACTAGTATCACAATAAACGGTACCCAACTTGAAAAAGTAAACGAATACAAATACTTGGGAACCCTTATCAATGAAACAGGTGACCAAAATCACGAGATAAAAAGACGTATTGAAATTGCCAGGTCTACTTTTATAAAAATGAAAAAATTATTTTGTAATCGTGATATTAGTATTCATCTACGAACTAGAATGTTAAAATGCTATGTATTCAGTACTTTGCTCTACGGTGTTGAGTCATGGACTCTTAAACAGAGGAATATTAAAAATCTTGAAAGCTTTGAGATGTGGTGCTACCGCCGTATACTAAGAATAAGTTGGGTGGATAAAATTACAAATGAAGAAGTAATACGCAGAATAAATAACAAGCCAGAAGTTCTACTGAATATAAAAAAGAGAAAACTTGAATACTTAGGCCACCTGATGAGGGGACAAAAGTAAACATTCCTACAAAACATAATGCAAGGAAAAATCCAAGGACGAAGAAATCCAGGCCGTAGAAGAATGTCCTGGATGAGAAATTTGAGAGAGTGGTTTGGCTGTACCACTAACGAATTGTTCAAAACAGCAGTAAATAAAATTAGAATCGCCCTAATGATATCCAATCTCCGATAGGAGAGGCACTCAAAGAAGAAGAAGAACCATTCACTTTACCCCGTCGTACGCCTCTGGTAATAGCGAGAAACGTTTATTTAACAAAATTTGGTAGTTTGTACAGTACCTATACTTCCTGCCAAGTATGAAGAAGATACGTCGAATATTTTTAAAATGCTGAGCAGAAATAGTTTTTAGATTTTTAGATAAAACACCCTGTAACTCAGTAAGGAACCACATTTTATGTAAGTGTTTTAGGTTAAATCTTCGTATTTTGTGCTAAGGTTTCTCCAGTTACTATATGGACAATTATTAATGAAACACCCTGTATACTATCTTAGACTATAACTAGGTCATTACAATTATTTTAAACACAACTCGATCTACTCTGAAGAACCTGATGAACAATATTTCTCCATTCACTTCTGTTTTGTGATTTTCTTTTCCAGTCCATCACCTTCACGTGGTTAATGTCTACCTCCACTTCATTAATTCTCTCGTTCTGGCTCTCGTTCTTGGCCTGCCTCTTCTTTTGGGACCGATTAGTTTTCTGGTCATAACCAGTTTAGGCTTCTGTTCGCTGACATTCTGTCTACACATTCCAACCATCTGATTCTTTGCGACTTGAACCTGGTGATGGTAGGTTCTTTGTAAAAAGCCATTAATTCCTTGTTGGTTCTTTTCTCCCACCCGTCTTCTGTCTTCCTTCGTCCAAATAAGCGTCACAATATTTTTCTTTCCTATATATCCAGAGTTAAATACAGACTAATGAAAATAATCCTTCAAGGCAAAGTATTCGGAAAGCGAGGTGTAGGGAGAAGAAGAATAGCATGGTCAAAGAACCTGAGGAAATGGTTCTCCACAACAACAACTAATCTATTTAAAGAAAGCATCAGTTCGAAACGCAACGTTCGAAGCATCAATATTCGAAACGAGTAGGCACCAAAAGAAGAAGAAGATCTATCCAGAGTGTTTTCTTCCTTCTTATTTAATGTTCATGCCTCGCACACACTTATATTTTAGTACGAGTACGGGTCTAAGTATGTACTGTTTTATATATTCGGGGCTCTTAAACTGCAAAAATTTTTATTCACACACCCTGTATTTTACTTTACATTCGAAATCTTCTTTTTAGACCGCGCAGTATCGTCGCCCCCGCGAGCGAAATTATTCCTATTCGATTTTTTTGCACAAACTTACTCAGAAAGAGGTCCTTATAACATATCCACAGGGTGCCGTGGTCGAAAAATTCTTTAAACAATTTTTTTTAAACAAATTCACAAAAATATTTTTTTATTGCGAACGATTTCTTTTAGATAATTTGGATTATTCTGAGCAAAAAAGGTCTCTTGTGATTTTTCTCTAAAATTGATTGTTGTCAAGTTATATGGCCATTTTCGCATTTTTCAAATTATAAATCGCGTATAATTCGACAACAATTTTAGAAAAAAATCACAAGACATTTTTTGCTCAGAATGTCCCAAATTATCTAAAAAAATTGTTCGAAGTGAAAAAATTATTTTTGTGAATTTGTTTAAAAAAATTGTTTAAACAATTTTCCGACCACGTAACCGCCCGGCAGCCTGTGGATATGTTATAAGGACCTCTGCTAGTGGAGCAAAGTATGCTAAATGTGCAGTCACTCGAGCGCTTTGGGGACCTATTGGGTTGTGAAGAGTAGGTCCTAAAACCAAAAAAAGTTAAGTAAAGTTTTCCATTTTAGTGGGCGCTTGCCATTTTTTAATTTAATTTTCCATTTCCAACAATCGTTTTTTCCGATTATAACGCCATCTATCCATAATTAGAAAAAATATTTCGAATAAAAGTTACTTATTTTTACGTAAGGAATCCAAATCTGCAATAAAAAAATGAGGGCTCCTATTTAAGATTTTAAAGTAACCCCCCACCCCACATCTATGGGGGGTCGTGTTTGGTGCCATTCGATAGATTTTTCAAAAATATTGAATAAGTGTATTTTACAGTTTTTCGATCTGATTTTAACTATTTAGAATGGGAAATAAGCCACAATATTATTAAAAAATGATTTTTTATTAACGTTTCGACGCCCAAATCGGGTGCCGTTGTCAAAATACAAAATACTATTAATATAAACAAAAATGTTGTTGCTTAGTAAAAAAATTCTTCTAATAATTTATTTAATTTGTTATTTTTAATAATTTGTTATAATTCAGTGGAGAGATTCAAGTATAGTCCTGAAAGAAACAGATAGTAAAAAGAGAAAAATCAAAGAAGCGGCTCTAATTATGCTAAACGAAACCAATTGTGTCGCAAATTCCTCGGTGGAATTCAGTAGGATGTGGATACCCATACTGAAAGAGGAAGTCAATAGAAAGAAAATACCACAATTAGTAAGTCAATAGTCGAGTTAGTACATATTTTATATTTTAGTATTACTTATATACCCATGTATTATTGATATTATTTATAATTTAAACAAAATTATAGTAAAGTCAGAATTTGGTATTAATTTTGAGAGTAAATTAAATGTAAGACCAAATACTTACGATGTCGGGATAGTATCACGAGGTTTTTCCTGGTTTTCCCTCGTGATTTACTATGAGATCTCTAACGCGAGAATTTTAATGTCACCGTTGCATGTGGTTTTCTTTTTAAAGACAGATCACATGCTATGATTTTTTTTGTGACGGATATTCTTGAGTTGGGGTTGATTTCATGTAATCGAATGAACTATCTTTCAGTAAAGTCGTCCCAGGAACGCAACTCATAAATATTGGCAATATCATTTTAAAGTCTTCTACTTTAAAATGTATCATATGTATCTGAATTGCCGATATAAATGAGTCAAATTAAATAAATTATTAGAAGAATTTTTTTACTAAGCAACAACATTTTTGTTTATATTAATAGTATTTTGTATTTTGACAACGGCACCCGATTTGGGCGTCGAAACGTTAATAAAAAATCATTTTTTAATAATATTGTGGCTTATTTCCCATTCTAAATAGTTAAAATTGTAAAAATGCCACAAGAAAATAGCTTCAGAACAACATTTCGATCTGATGTTCATTTCGCGAAATATCGCGGGATTCGTATTTAAAATATTAACTTTACCCCCCACCCCTCTCCGTGGGAAGTCGTGTTTGGTATCATTAGATAGATTTTTAAAAAATATTGAGCACCTATTTTTTAGTTTTTCGATCTGTCATTCATTTCGCGAAATATTCGCTTTTTTCTTGTGAATCTTTGGGACTCACCCATTTCCTTACGCCCGGCTCAAATCGTCAGATTTTTGAAATATACACTCTTTTGCATATACTTAACTTACCTTATCTTAATCTGACAATTTCGAGTTTTTTTAAGAATAGATTTTTTTTTCGGGCCCCCCTTAACGAACTCCCTGTAAGAGACAATCTATGGTAGAGGTACATCTGCAGGGTACCAGGTTTCTCCCTATATGCTAATCTAACGCGCTCGAGTAACTGCAAAAATCCCCGCTTGGGCTCCCCTACCACTCGTTTTGAGTAAGTTTATGCACAAAAATGGAATCGGAATAATTTCACTAACGGGGGCGACGATGAATCCTGGACTATAGCGCTAATTGTTAATAATTAAAAATAACAGCTTTCTAATAAAATAATGACAAAAATCTCTTCAGGACCTTGAAGAAGGGATTTGAAACTTGATTTGGTGACTTTTTGAATTTCATAATAATAATGTTTAATCGAGTTATTAAGCCTTGAAAATGGCCATTTTCGCATTTTTCAAATTTTTAATCGCATATAACTCGACAACAATCAATTTTAGAAAAAAATGATAAGAGATATTTTTTGCTCAGAATAAGCCAATTTACCTAAAAAATTTTGTTCGAAATGAAAAAAATTATTTTTGTGAATTTAAAAAAAAAAATTGTTTAAACAATTTTTCGACCACGGCACCGCCCGGCACCCTATGGATATGTTATAAGGACCTCTTTTTGAGTAAGTTTGTGCAAAAAAATCGAATAGGAATAATTTCGCTAGCGGGGGCGACGATACTGCCCGGTCTATTTGTCCATTACAAAAATATAAAGGTTCGGTAAGTTATACAGGGTATTTACTATTTACAAAGTTATAAAAAATTTTATATGAAAATCGTAACAACTTCAACTCCCTGTATAAATAAAAATAAGCAAAACGGCAATGGTTTATTGATGCCATATTTTTTCATTTATTGTCAAAATTTTCATAAATGATTGATATTGCTAATTTTCTTTATATTGAATACAGGGTGAGTCAAAACGGAAGTACATTATTTTCTCAGTAATTTTAAATGGAACAACCTGTATTTTATATCATTATCGAAAAGTACTATTACCGTAATTAATTTTTGTAAAACATTCCCTATGTCTATTCCAGTTTTCGAGATAGTTTCATTTTTCAAAGCAAATCATGAATAACGAGTCTAAATTTTAAATCTTTCCAAATTTTAAGTAAGCCATGACTGAATTGTCTAACTAAAACTGCAATTTACGCAAAGTTAGCTACAATTTTTGTTATTAGCTTTTATTGATATCTATATAAGGGATCTACGGAGCTTTACCCCACCAATCAATCACCCTGTTTGGATAAATCAATTTTTTTAAAATTTCAAACTATTTTAAAAATGTGACTAATGCAATGATATTTTAAAGTAAGTTAATAAATCGATATCTACAAATTGATGGTGGCTCAGTGGCCTTAGACTGCAGATCGAGAAGTTCCGAGTTCGAACCCTGCTGTGGCTGCTGCGTTCTTTTTTTAATTTTTTTAATAAATAAATAAAATTGATGTAATTAAAATTCATATTTTATAAGTTAATTATTCTTTCGAAACATGTTGTGTCCTATAACAAAACCGTGGTATTATAAAAAGTACTTTTATATTATTGTTTTAGTGTAATTTTTGGAATTTTAAGCATTATTTTATATCGTCAAATTATTTTATATTCTCTCCTATAAACAATAAAAACGTTTTATTATAAAAAGTTCTTTTTTATAAAAGTGCAATTTACTGATCACTTTTTTTGGTATATCCAAATGTTCCATTGCTCTATACATTTTGACTCTATCGACACTATAATATGTTTGTGTAAAATCCTCAAACAAAACATAAAGAGGAACTTTACTCTCCTAACAAGTTGTCTGTATCTCCTTTAAAAGAAGATTTGATCTATAGTAGATCTGTCTTTTTTACAGTCGGCCTGGTACTCATGTAGGATTTTTTCCATCAATTTTTACAACAATCAATATTCTTGCCAATAGTGAGGCTATACTATACTATAATAATAATAATTTATTGGTGGATTGAGTTTTTAAACGCCCCCGAAATAAAATTGTGGCTACGTTACTGGTTGGAACTGGCAATTTTATACTGTTTTCTCATTACTAGATGAAAATTCCATAAAACTCTTATCATAGGTTTATAGTTTTGCGACCATTTGCAAATTTCTTGTTTATTTTTGCATTTTTATCCAGGAAAACAATATTTCATAATTTGCTATCATATTCTAATATTCTCTAAAGTCCTCGCATTACAGCAAAAGAACATCTTTAATAACAAACATGTCAGAAAGCAAGAAAACTGACTTTTTCCTTTTTTACTTCGTTTTTGCGTAGATAATGTGCGTTTATAAGTTCAGTTATTTGTTTCGAATATGCAAGGAAAGCTGTCAGTGCAGGAGATCAATATTAATACACTGGTGTACAAAATTAACAAATAATGTTGACATAATGAAAAGTGTCTCTCCAATGTGATTTGTGAAACCACAAACTGTAAAACAATTATTGTTTCTGTCCCACACCGTTATAACACTATTTGTTATTCCTTCATACGGGTCTACCTCAAAATCCCGACAGCCAAAATCCCGACAGCCACAATCCCTACGGCCACAATCCCGACGGCCAAAATCCCGACAGTTTTGATACGTTTATTTTTATCATATAATTACATTTATTTCTTGTTTTTTGTTTATGGCCATCTGTTTTTTATTTTTTGTTACTAAACAAAAGTATTTACCATTTAATATGAACTAATTTTCTAAATAAAATTTCTACATGGGTATATGAATTAAATTATTTTTTTCCAATATATGTATAGGTAATCCAATAATATATTATGTATAATCAAATCCTGAATTAAAGTTTACTTTCATATAATAGATATTATTATGTCACTTACAACCTTCCATTTCAGTAAGTATAGCTTTTATATTATAAAATGAAGTCTTTATTAATTTTTTCTTTTAAAATACATAATAATTAGTACCCGTACTTATTAGTAAGTAATTCATTTTTCAATTTCAATACTCTATAATACTATACCTAATATGATTTTGGTATTGCATTTGAAAAGGAAGCAATAAATAATATTCAAAACGTAGTGGTCGGAATTTTTTACTTATGCGAGAATTGTTCCATGTCGGGATTTTGGCCTGTCGGGATTCTGGCGTGTCGGGATTCTTACGTGTCGGTGTTTTGGCCGTCGGGATTTTGGCTGTAGGGATTTTGGCTGTCGGGATTTTGGGCGGCACTGCCTTCATACACGTCTCCCACAATCTTTATACATATATTCACTGGAGACTCCTTTTCTATCGAATGCACACTACAAAATATCACGAGGAACTCTATCATATGCTTTCTCAAATTCAATGAATACCATATGAGCGTTTGTTTCTTTATTCCTGTGTTTTTCCAACAACTGCCCTATAATGAAAATTACATCTGTTGTTGATCTATCTTGCATAAAGCCAAACTTATTATCGGATATTTCGGTTTCTTCACATATCCGTCTATCAATTTCTCTTCCTCTCACATTTCAATTTTTCTCTACTATATATTTTGTTGGTGTGCCTCAGTAGTTTTAAGTAACTAGTTAGTAGTTAGTAGCTATCCTAAGTAGTTTGTATATTATTGTACATCTCCCTTGTTTTTGTAAACAGGTATTACTAATATAATATTTCTCCATTATCAAGCTTTGCTTCATTTCCATAATATTATAAAATAAACATGCTAGTCAACTTTTTACTGTCTCTTTTAATGCCATATTCACTTCCCCAGGAATATCATTTGGTTTAACTGCTTTACCTTTCTTTGTTCTCTTCTTTCTTTCTTCCTTTTTTGAACTGCTTGGACCCCTTCTCCGTTTGTTATTTTGATGATCATTGCTGTTACTCTCTCCGTTAACTTAACTAGTTTTACAACATAGACCGGTCTAGTTAGACTCAAAAATAGGAGTGAGGTTACAATAATTACCATCAAGCTGAAAATTGGCAGGATTGTTCAAAATACCATCATAAATGAAATCTAAAAAGTCCTCATAAATCCGAGCTAAAAAATTTACGCGGGGTCAAAGGTCACCAAATATGGTTTTTAGCGATTTTCAGTGAAACGGTAAGTTTCCTCATAAAATTGTTTCTAACAAAAAATGTAGATTAGATAATTATCTATGAAACATATCTTAATACTTTTTTTCCTAAGAGCCACCGTTTTTGAGATACAACGATTCAAAGAATTGAAAGAGTTCTAATCATCATAATAATGTATTAGTACACTACGTATACATCACTGAAGCTGCAACACAAGTAAACATAATATTCTATCGGTCAACTTAACTTATATTACACATAATAATATAAGGTATTATAAATATATAATAATGTTTCTACTATAAAGCTTGCGGTCTAGCGAGGGATGCAATGTATAAGCTGTATTATATTACAGTGCCAACAAAAAATCTTTACAAAGTGAATTTAATGCGAAAATAATAAGAATTATTTCAATTTTACGGCTTATTCCCAACAAAACAAAAATAGTAATTTGATATGACAAAGTATTCGTCTTATTCAATTTGTAAAGATGGGTTTTGTCGGAATAAACACGTTCCATCGGTATGTCGGCTAATCTAATCACCCTACCTATTCTTTTCTCAGAAGGGTTTGAACATAATAATGAAGCCAACTTTCTAGGCAAATGTTTATTGCTAAGTAAAATGATAAATGTAAAATGAAAGTTACTAATGAACATTTCAATATACAATAAACTTTATGCAAATTTAGTTTGTTTACTATAATGCAAATTACACCGTAATCTTCCTGGGTGGCGAAATCCTTCAGATAGATGACGTAATGATAATTGAAACAGCCATAGAGCAATTCAATTTAACAAATACAACTATTGTTGTAGATGAAGATGTAGACTTGCTCGTATTGCTCACTGCTCGAACTCCAATCAAAAAAACTAACTTTTTTTTAAACCTGGAAAAGCTCAACACCAATCGAAAATATACATCGAAAAGTTTATCTAATTTTGCAAAGTGTCAAAATCATATACTATTTTTACACGCAATAACTGGCGGTGATACGACATCGGCATTTTTCAGGAGGAGTAAAACGACTGTTTTTAAAATATTTGAAAACCAAGCTTATTTGAATGTGCTGAAGTTAAAAAAAAAACTAATTCAACTCCAAAAGAAGTTATTTCCAAACGGAATTAGCTTTCTTCTCTCTATGCAAGGAGCTCCTAAAAAAAACTATGGGCTTAGATAAGTTTCGATATGCATGTTTCTTTAAAAATACTCGAAATAAAAAACAAGTGCAGTTGTCTTGTCTTCCTCCAACCCCAGCGGCTGCTCATCAACATCTTTTTCGGGTATATTACCAAGTTCAAGTGTGGTTTGATTATCAGCTAGATCCAAAAGATTGGGGATGGAAATTAGTCGACAGTTCATGAGAACCAATTCAAACTTTACTCCCACCTGCGCCAGAAAAACTCCTGAACACAATTTTTTGCAACTTTAAAAGGGGATGTAGCGCTAAATGTGGTTGCAAAAAAAGTTGGACTGTTTTGTTCGGTAGCATGCACTAATTGTCAAAACTGGTTGTGCTTCAATGTTGAATCACCAACAATTGAGGATTCATTTGATTCTATCAAGGAGCCATGCGATGTGTCATTATTGGGGCAATTTACTTGCACCCAGGGTGAACAAGAAGAAGAAGAAAAACTAGAAGGTGAAGAAGAAGAAGAACAAGGAGAGGAAGAAGCAGAAGTATTAGAAAATTATGAACCAGTTGGATAAATTTTCCTTTTTTTTAATTTATACCGCTTTTTATAACTTTTATCATTTTTAACCCTTTTCAATATCAATTATTCAATAGCTTCAAATTAAACAGAATCATAACAGATCCGTGGAATAGGCCTACTGGGGAAACCACGTTAAAAAACGCGCTAAGTACACTACCTCAAAGGTGGTGTGGAAACGTGTGCGCATATTATGACGATTACAACTTTTTGAATTGTTGTGTCTCAAAAACGGTGGCTCTTAGGAAAAAAAGTAATAAGACATTTTTTATAGATAATTACCCATTCTACATTTTTTGTTAGAACTAATTTTATGATAAAACTAACCGTTTTGCTGAAAATCGCTAAAAACTATATTCGGTGACCTTTGACCCCGCGTAAATTTTTTAGCGCGGGTCGGATTTATGAGGATTTTTTAGATTTCATTTATGATGGTATTTTGAACAATCCTGCCAATTTTCAGCTTGATGGTAATTTTTGTAACCTCGGATGTGTAAGTTGACGGGAATAAATATTAATATATCTATCAGCGGATAATATCAGCTCTGATAATATTCTATCAGCGGAATAGAAACGTTTCACCACTACTGAACATTCCTGCCCCTGACCCTTCTGTAGTTTTAAACCCGTCTGAGTACCAAGTATAACACTTCAGTCTGAGTCAAGTGATTCCTCTTCCCCATGCCTCTCGTAGGAAAATGTTCACTTGGAAAGGTACTTTAGGCATAGGCTACTAAACATACCTTGGTATCAACAAAAAGATCCTGTGGGACCACTCCATAGAAATAAAACAACAGATAAAGTAGGAAGTACAAATTTGAATACTTTCTGAAGTTTCTTTAAGAATGCTCTCAGTTTTCATGAACGCACCTAAGTGACTAATGTTAACGTTTTTTTCTATAATGAGTAAAGAATGGGAAATCATTCATAGTCCAAGTGAGAATATTAGAATATCTGTGTCATCTTATGAGACATGAGTAGAGATATATATTGTTGCAAGTCGTTCTTCAAGACAAGGTGTATAGAAAAAGGGGACCAGGAACTAGAGAAACTTAACCTTAGAAAATGGGAAAAGGAGAAGAACAAAATTCAAATGTATGTCAAAATTTGTCAAAAATCACCCATTTTAAATTTGAATATTCATTTCAAAAAATATATAGCGATAAAATTACACAATTACAAAATTATCCTAGTATTTTCGTCGACTAGTGTATGTTTTTTATCTCTTTAATGATATCTATGCGTTAAAAACATCTCTACCAAATATAAATCCTCACGAGTACCTCATTTTAATAATTGCTGAGTAAAATTAGAGATGAAAAAACACACATCGGGTAAAAAAAGTCTAAAGTATATATTTTAACGTCGTTAGACTCAAAAATACGTAAATTGCACAGTTTTTTTTTTGTAAACTCGACTTTATGGGAATATATTATTATTATGTACAAATACGTAAGCAGTAATAGCACTTACCGTATATGGGTATTATATGCTGCGATTTTACGATTTTATAGATCTTTCAATAATGAAGAGACGAAAACACACCTATCTAGGACATCATATATGGAAATACTATACATTCATTAGACTAATAGGAGGAAAAAAGATGCTAAAAGGCGATTAGAGGGTCCAGGATTACATAGTGTTGGAGAGTATCTAGATTTGCTAAATTATTAAATAAAATACTCGAAGCTCGGTTTCCCATTTTGTAACAAATGTTGGTTTCTAACAAAAAAACACTGAAAAGGTTTGTTTTCTATACTTCCACAAAATTTATTATAACTATGTAACTACAGCTGTTTCGGCAAAGTGCCTTTCTCAAGTGATTTAGTTTACTATGCATTTGCCTTTTTAAAGTCTTTAACTGAAGATGTTGAGGAGTGGGGAGCTGTTTGTTTCGAGTTGGTCATTCAGAATTATATCTGTATTTTTCAGTTTATTAATTTCCATAGATTCTAATAAAGATAGCTTAAGGCCTTTATTTTGAATATGCAGAATTTGAAACTGTTCATTACAAGAATGATTATGATCTAGAAGGTGAAGTGCGTATGTAGAAGTGTCTGTTTTTCTATTGTTGAAAGCCCTTTTGTGTTCTGCTATCCGTTTGTCAAAGGTTCTGCCAGTTTGACCGATGTAAGTTTTCGGACAGTCACCACAAGTTAGTTTGTAAACACCACTCTGTAGTTGTTTTCTCTTTCGGCTCTTATTGTTCTTAATATATTTGATTAAGTTGTTATTAGTTCTGAAAGCTGGTGTTTGTTATTCCTTTCTTTTTTAAGTATCTGGCTATTTTTGTTGCTCTCTTGCCAGTATATGTGAGAGCAGAAGGTACTGGGTTCTTTCTGTGGTGGTGGATAGACTAATTTTAGGGCTTTCTTATGGAGTTTTTGGTTTAAAATTTTGTTAATTGTTTGTTCGTTATAGTCGTTGTTTACTGCTATTTGCTTAATGATGTTCAGTTCTATCTCGAAGTTATTTTTTGACAAGGGAATTTCTGTCAGTCTATGTATCATGCTATGGTATGCTGCTAATTTGTGTTGTGTAGGATGGGATGATGAATTCTGTATAGTTGTGTCAGTATGTGTAGGTTTATGATATACGGAGAACTCATGTTTGTTGTGTAGTCTGGTAATTGTTACGTCTAGAAAGTTTTATTCTGTTCTGTTTTTATTGTAAACTCAATATTACTATGAAGTGAATTAATGTATGATAGAAATTGGTCAAATTTTACATTTTTTACATTCTCGGCCAAATTTTTTTCATTATTCATTTTACTTTCTCTAAATAATGGGTTATTATTAAAGTGTCATTCATCCATCCTATATCCTATGGCTCTACAGCCCAATTTGAGCTCTGGCCTCCCTCGATAAACCTCTGTAGCCATTTTCCACGATCGACTGCTAAGGAGATTTCTTGCGTCTTCATCCACATCATCTTCTTATTGCTTTCTCGGCCTTCCCAGACTTCTTTTCCCATGCATTCTGGCATTCAACAGTTTTTCCACATTCTAAATTCTAAATACATATACACTGTCCATTGAAGTCGTCATATAATAGGCAAAGATATTGAGATACAGGTGGTTCTTAATACCTATACATATTTCATAATAATTGTATCTGCTTCACCACCTGTTATTCGCATTTATAGAACCTAGTATTCATCTCAGCACCTTTCTTTCAAAGATATTCATGCGGTTTACAGATTTTTGAGTTAATATCCAAGTTTTATAATCTATAGCTCCGTGATGGGAATAAAACTGCAAGACAGAAAATCAAACAATGAGAGAAAACAAAAGTAAAAAATGTAACAGAACATATAACAAGGTTAAAGTGGAGATTTGCGGGCCAAAATGCGAGACAGGAACATAAAAGATGGAATGCTGAAATTCAAAACTGGAGACCGTGGGCAGGAAGAAGATGCGATGGAAGGACGATATTGTAAAAGCTGCAGAAACGCACTGGAAAAGCGAAGCCAAGGACTGACAGATATGGAAAGATTTGGGGAATGTCGTATGTCCAAAGTTGGATAGAAATGGGCCAAAGAAGAAGAAAAAGAAGATAGATAGCTGCTCATCGGTCCAGACCGAGTTCTGTCAAACTTGGTTAAAAAGCGCCAAATCTTAAAACAAATATAAAAATGTAATTTTTATTGCAATCAATTGTGGATTAAACCCGTATACCGACTGCTTTGCTTCTATCGTTTTCCTCTATTTTGGGTCTCATTTTATCGCTTGATTGAAACTGACATCTATAAATAATATTTTTCTACAATCACTTGATAAAGAAGACTTTTTCGCTTGTCAATGACAACGAAAAGTTGATGTTTACTGAGTACCGTCACTTTTAGACGGAGAGGCAGCGCTGAAAAATCTATTTCAATTTACTAAAGCTAGATTTTTCACAGTTGATTACTGTGAGTGTGTAGAGAAACATACTGCGGTCGGTCAAGCGAAACGTAGAACAGGGGTTACTGAGAGGGTATCAAAGTTGCTTTCCTACGAAGGTAATTATTTCCATTTACTAAGGCTAAAAATCAGTACACACATTCTAAATCAAATATAAATAAAAGTTATTATAGTCGGTCAGCTGTATGACGGGACATAGCCGGTCGGTCGGCCCCAATAGTCGATTGAAGAAATCAAGCATTTTGGGTCGCAATTTTTTCGTCCAGCATGGATTTACTTGAAATTTTCACAGAAGGTAGGGAATAGTCCAAGGATCATTTTCTATATCATGCCGCTATCATACGCTAAAACTTTGGGGGTGGTTACCACCCCACCTCGGGGGTGGGAATTTTTTATTACATTTTAACCATGCATTTCGATGGAAAAAGTGATTCTAAGAAAAAAATGTTTTTTACATTTTCTTCGTAAAACCAATATTTTTCGAGTTATTCGCGCTTGAAAATAACAGTTTTCCGACGAAAAAATCGACTTTTTTAGAGGGTTTTTTGAGAATACCTCGAAAAATATGCATTTATTAAAAAAACTGTAGATATCAAAATTGTACCTTTTAGTAACACAAACCATATTATTTTCCAGTAATATATTTAAGACGAATACAAACCGAGATACGGCATGTTAAAGATTAGCTTTTTCGTCAAATGAAAAATTTGAAATATTTAAAGCCAAATAATGGGAAAAATTTGCATTTTTCGAGGAAATCTTAAATAATTTTTTTTCAAGTAAACAATTAGACCTTTCAAAAAATAATAATGAAAAGTTTCTAGCATGACAATTAAGCGACTTATAATCAAAAAAATGTCGGTACCTGCTTTTCTCTACGAAAAAATCAGTGAGAACAACCACCTAACTACCTTCCTAATTCAAAATTGGTCTTTACCTTTCTGTAGTTACTTTTATATTTATATTATCAATAGACTCAAGGAGTTTGATCTATTTAAATGGCCTAATTTTGGAAAAATTGGGGTTTTAAAGAAAAATTGATTTTTTGCAATTTGGTATTTTTCACCTTTTACGTCATAATATCTCCGAAAATACTGAAAATACGAAAAAAATTATAAACTACTAAATTATAGCTTTTTTAACGGAATGGGACGTTTCGATGCCGCCGGTTCATCGCCGGCCGTTTCGATGCCGCCGGTTCATCGCCAGTCCATTTCATCGCCGTCATATCTCGCATTTCCTAGAATTCCTAATTAATACTAAAAATAACTAATAATTGTAACTGTCGAAAATTCGGAAATATATCAGATAGCGATTAATTGACTGGCGATGAATCGGCCGGCATCGGCATCGAACTGCCGGCATCGAAACGGCGGCGATGAAACGTCCTAGACCCCTTTTTTAATGACTAAAATTATCCTGTACATAGATTTTCATTACAGTGAACAGTTAGCCAGATAAAGCTGTTTAAAACCTCTATTTACCAGCAAACACCCCCTTATTTGAGCCCTTTAAACCCGCCCCAATTAAAAACTAAGCGAACTTACGGAATTTAATTTACACAATCTTATAGCTCAATTATTTATATGGGAAATAAATTCATCTTCAGAACAACATCTTATAGCTCTTTAAAAATCCTACAAAATCATTTTTGAAGAAACTTTTTATCGCCAAAAATATATAGAATATTTTTCGAGGTATTCTCAAAAAACCCTCTAAAAAAGTCGATTTTTTCGTCGAAAAACTGTTATTTTCAAGCGCGAATAACTCGAAAAATATCAGTTTTACGAAGAAAATGTAAACTACATTTTTTTCTTAGAATCACTTTTTCCATCGAATTACATGGTTAAAATGTAATAAAAAATTCCCACCCCCGAGATGGGGTGGCAACCACCCCCAAGGTTTTAGCGTATGATAGCGGCATGATATATAAAATGATCCTTGGACTATTCGCTACCTTCTGTGAAAATTTCAAGTAAATCCATGCTGGTCGAAAAAATTGCGAGCCAAAATGCTTCATTTCCTCAATCGACTATTGGGGCCTACCGACCGGCTCTGTCCCGTCATACAGCTGATCGACTATAATAACTTTTATTTATATTTAATTTAGAATGTGTGTACTAATTTTTAGCCTTAGTAAATGGAAATAATTACCTTCGTAGGAATGCAACTTTGATACCCTCTCAGTAACCCCTGTTCTACGTTTCGCTTGACCGACCGCAGTATGTTTCTCTACACACTCACAGTAATCAACTGTGAAAAATCTAGCTTTAGTAAATTGAAATAGATTTTTCCACCTACCTCTACCGAAAGTATACTTTTCCGGACCTGATTGTAGGGAGCAAAGTTGTACTTTTCCTCCCTAGGGAAGAAAAGTAAAAGTGACGTCATGATATTTCATTCATGAAATACAACATATTCACACCCTGTACAATATCTATTTTTATTACGTAAGTATACATTTTAATGTTTATTTATAAAACACCCTGTATTTTGCACAATGGTAAAAAACAGTAATTGTTATTTTGATTTAACAATGTTTACATTATTAATTTGACTTATATTTGACAGTTGACAGTTATATTCCACCTACTTGTTAGTTTTAGTTCTAATAAATTTTGTTGGTTAGTTACATAAATAAATTAAGTAAAAATGAAAAAATGACTTGTTATTTGAGGAAGGTGGAAAAACCATATGGATAACATGGGAGTAAAGTGCCTTTTCCTCCCTTGAATGATTACTACCCTCCGCTACGCGTCGGGCAGTAAACTTCATTCTCGGGAGGAAAAGTAGCACTTTCCTCCCTTGTTATACAAATAGCTATTTCAGCGCTGCCTCTTGGTCTATTTATCGCTCTAGCGCTAGCTCATAAGTTTGATTTTACGCTCGTCGTCCGTAGCAACCGTACAACCATACAATACAAACACATTGAACATTCAAACTGAAAGATATAAAAGTTAATATTATGACATTATAATGACAGATATACAATAGTTACAATAGAGTTAATGATTTAAAAATAGTTTCATTTTATTAAGTGATTGTAGAAAAAATGTTGTATGTATTACAAGCGCAAAGTGACATTATTGCTTTCGAGCAGTGGCGTGCGGTGACATTTTCGGAAGAGGAAGCGATTCAATAAGGGTTTAACAAATATTTTCTTACGAGGGTCGAGATCAAAACATATACCTACTTAATAGGTGTATACCTAATGTATTACCTGTTAACTTATATCGACTAAAAACAAGAACTACAAAAAATTAGGTATAGTGTTTAACCCAGTCTGAGAGACATGCACACGCCTTGAGAATGAGATTCGGGTGATACAAATTCATTGAGCAAGGAGGATTTACTCTTATAAGCGGGCGTCACTCCATCCCACCCCAATGCTTCATACTATCCACTTCCCCTCCGATAGCACTCTGATGCGCTATATGGGCTCTCTATCAGCAAAGTGCTTATTATGTGGGAGTCCTGGATACAAGGACTCACAAACGAACTCCTACCCCGATCAATGCAGGTTAGTGACTCTAGTGACTTAGTATATCGTATATCTAGTGACTTATCATCGATCTGTACTGCTTGCTCAGGGTCGAGTCCCTGCTCCAGGCTTGTTTTCTTTAAACTTAAAAAGAAGAGTTCTATTCAAAATTGTTTTTATATTCCGATTTCGAATCACCTTCCATAACACACAACTTTCAACAATATGACACTTATTTACTTATACTTGAGTCCTATTCTCTTATCAACCAATGCAAATTTTTTGTCGATAACATCGTCGTAAAATTTTGGATTTTCTGATAATTGTTTAATAAATGCACTCTTTTTCAATGGATAATAGGGCTAACTTGGAAAGTCTGTCTTCACTTGTAAAATTTATTGTAAAACTTTTGATGCGTTTTAATACTGAAAAACTTCGTTCAACTGATGCACTTGTAGCTGGGATAGTTAGTACTTACTACATAGTTAATTCACACAACTTGCCCACTTTACACAGAGACTGATTTAAACCAGTAGTATTCAAAAAATTCAACCGATTCCTAAGTATTTCTTTATCACTAATTTCAGGTGTTTTATAAATGACATTTAACTGAGAATGCAAAGCTAGATTATCAAAAAAAAATCATTTAATCGTACTGAATTAAATAGGTACATACCTCTGTGGGAGATTTTAATGAATTATAATTAGACATATTAAAATTACATAATTCTACATACATATGTATTTTATTTCTTTAAAATTTTCAAAGTGATAATTCATTTGTTGTAGAATATTATCAAAAATTTCGATGTATAATCGTCGATAGGTCTCTCTTTCGCCGACAATATCAATCATCATTATTTTTCTTTTAGGTTCGAAGCCCATATTTTCAGCTTTATCCCAAATATTTTTAAACAGCTCATTTTTTTAATCATCATAAGCCATCAAATTGTCTTATACAAAATGCAATGTCACTTGACTTCGTCTGTAAAATGTCGTAGGTACTATAAAATATCAGTAAAAGGAAAAATTTCAAAATGTCAAATAAAATATTAGTAAAAATATTAAGCAAAAAATTGAAATCGAGCCATTTGAACCTAAATACCTACCCCTTATAGCAGCAGTAACAGACTCCGCATCTCGTTTTCGAATCGGAAGCGGTCGGACGAGCGCTTCCAGGCGTATCAAAATTCGCGTGAAAGGAACATGACTAGCGAGTGAGGTTATTAAACCCTGACCAATTTTTGAACGGGACAAATGCATGACAAGCAGCGATTTTGAGATGCGCTTCCGTCAGGACCGGACTGAATCGTTGAATTGTGTGCTTATTTGAGACCGTTCGTATGCGATCAAATTTTAATAATGTTTCAATGCCTATTAGTTACATAATAGATTACTTAGATTAGGGGAACATTGTTGATAATTAAATACTAATTAATAATATATGTATTTTATTATATGGAAGTATAGGGAAGCGGTGCTTCCCCCGCTTCCATGGACCGCACGCCTCTGACTTTCGAGTAATTACCGCGTGAAGCGAAGCGGAACTCAAGCAATACTCTCAAGCAATAATGTATACTTGATTCTAAATCCTGACCCACTACTTTGTGCCGTGTAATTTGGGTTGTCTATATGAACTTGAATCGGCGAAATGGGCACATAAATAATAAAGTTTTGCTGTATTTAACCACTTTAAAAATTCACATTGTAAGGCATGAATGAATAAAATATGTAGTAGGTACCTTTTTGTAGATGTATTTAAAAATGAAACTGAAAAGTTATTACTATAAAGAGTGATCTGTAGGTACCTATAACTGTGGCTATGCTTGACTTAAATAAAACAATTATTAGATATAAAAAATCACAAATTTTAGTAAATTTGGGAAAGTATCATAAATACAAATACCGATGTTAAAACGTATTTAAATGAATATTAAAAATGTACCCAAGTTTTTTGGTAAATTTTTATCTTAATCATTCACGCTTTTTGTACATATTTCATATTTTTAACTTGGTATCGGAGCTAATAGGCCGTATTTCGCCGATTCAAGTTCATATAGGCAACCTAAATTGCACGGCACAAAGTAGTGGGTCAGGACAGAATTATAATATATCACTTTTCGCTCTTAATACATCATAAATAACTATTTTAGCAACTATGTACGAAATAAAACTAAATAAATCGTGCCATTCCGTAGGTAGTACCTACACGTGATAAAATCCTCGTCAGCAAAGATTGTAATAATAATACTTGTAATATTTAAACAATATATGATTTGGATTGTTAACTTCATTTGTTATCGATGTTGTTCTGAAGCTATTTTCTTGTGGCATTTTTACAATTTTAACTATTTATAATGGGAAATAAGCCACAATATTATTAAAAAATGATTTTTATTAACGTTTCGACGCCCAAATCGGGTGCCGTTGTCAAAATACAAAATACTATTGTATTTTATATATTGTCAAAATACAATACAATATTGTCAAAATACAATATTGTTAATAAAAATCATTTTTTAATAATATTGTGGCTTATTTCCCATTATAAATAGTTAAATTTGTTATCGAGCAACATAATTTGTATCATTTTATAATGACTAAGTACACGATATGCTGATTTATCACCATAAAAATTAAATACATTACAAAAATGATACACATTGATAAGACACGAATTCTTTCCTGGTATTTCCAACATAATTGCTCACCTTTTGACACCTGATATTTGATTGTCATCAAAGGTGCTACCAATAGCATTTTTGTAGTACAGGAAGGTAAAAATATAAATACCTTCACTCGTTATTTCGCAAACAATGTAAATACTTCATATTAATCGTCTAAGTTGCTAATTAAAAAAAAAACAGTTTGTCCTAAATATTTGGTCAAGCATTGATATGTAAAGAGGAGGCAGGAAGAAAATTTGAAAACGAATAATATAACGAAGGGAAAGTACAATCTTGAAAAACGAAAGAAAGAAGAAGTAAAAAATAAATAATATGAAGAAGAAATAAATAAAATTCTCCCATAATGTGACCAAAATTTACAAATAAAGCAAGCCTGCGATTTATGACAAACCGGCTGTTTCGAAAATACAAAAAATGGAGCCTATACGTTATAATATAGAGAAAACGAAATATATGTGTATAGGAGGACAGAAAAATGAGATACAACTAGAGGATGATATGGTTATCGATTATGTATACCTTGGAACGAGAATCCAACAAAGTGAAAAGACAGGTACTAGGTTTTTAAGCATTACATTTATAGTTATTTTCCTAACTCGTGCGGAAAGTCATACTTTTCCGCACGTGATTGTCGAGTGCGGAAAAGAGACTTTCCGCAAGAGTTAGAAACAATATTTTTTCTACGAGCGTTTAAAAAGTCTTAATCAATTAATTGAATTAAAAAATTAATAAGTTACAATAATCCCGAATTAAAGTCATTGCGGTGCCTAAATACCTGTTATGCAGTTATGAATGGTGTATATGAATACAGTTTTTAATATTTTAAAGTCATAGCAACGATGTCAAACAAAGCAATAAAATTGTTGTCAAAAAGCTCGTCACACAATTTCCACGCATCTTTACTTACGAATTTTAATTAGTGATTTAGATGATAATTGAGTGATAATTCAGTGATTTAGATGGCATCAAGTGACGGAGAACTACCCCCATCTATTCTCGACGTTGTCAATAATCTTGATCTGTTACCGGAAAAATCAGCAAACAGGTACAAGAAAGAATACAACATTTTTATGAGTTGGTGTAAAGAAAAAAGTGTAAATAGCTTAAAAGAAGTAAGTGTTTTTAGCTTATTTTATTAGTCTATCCAAAATCTGCAAACCAAATACTTTGTGGTCACGGTATTCCATGTCCAAGGCAGTATTAAAAATTCAAAAAAATGTCAATATAGGCGATTATTTTAAGTTATACGTTATCTTCAAACTAAGACATGCGAAGGAATTGGGCATTAAAAGCACAATATGTATGTAAATTCAGTGCGGAAAAGTAAACCTTTCCAAACTAAAACGCGTACGGAAAAGTAGACCTTTTGCACGCTCGTAAAAAACGTATTTTTCACTATTTTATCTATGTAACAAATTAACGTACGAGCATTAGTCGACTCTATTTCTAAAATTACACAAAATAATTAGATAAACCGTGTCATTCATTATCTTTGTAGTCACAATCACACATAATGATTTATTTGCATATCGTAAAAATGTAAATAAGATTTACATCCTTATTGTGTAAGCTAAGGTTCAACAAAAATATATTCATAGATGCAGCAAACAAAAAAAGTGGCTATGGTATAATCAACTGAGTAAATTAGTTGGTGTATAATACGTATAATCTGTTGGAACATGAAAGGAAGCCCTAATACAATTTGGAGAAAAATGGCCAGTAGTATTAGAGGAACTGCTATTGAAATACTTGGGAAAACGTCAGGAAAAAAGTTTCGAGGATAAAGAGACTTGGTGGTGGTCAAACGAAGTACAAGGGAAAATAAAAGAGAAGGGAAAATTATATAAAAAGTGGCAAGAAACCAGATCCGACACAGATCTTCAAAACTATATGGTGGCGAAAAAGGAAGCGAAAGTAGCAGTAGCAAAAGCCAAAGCAGAAGCGTATTCAAACCTATACGATCAACTTGATACCAGGGAAGGCGAAACGAAGGTATATAAAATATCAAAACAGAGAGCAAAGAAAGCAAGAGATTTTAATCAGATTAGATGTATCCGAGATGAAAATAATTCACGAAAAGGATGTCAAGAAGAGATGGAGAAAGTACTTTGACTGCTTATTAAATAAGGAATTTGACAGACAGCCTGTAGAGTCAACGGAGACAGTAGCAGCAGTGGTCACCAAAATAACAAATGAGGAAGTGGCTCAAGCGCTTCAAAAAATAAAGAAAGGAAAAGCGGTAGGACCAGATGATATTCCTGGGGAAGTATGGAGAGCATTGGGAGGGACAGGAACAAGGTGGCTAGCAGGTTTATTTAATAGAATTATAGAAGTTGGACAAATGCCAGACGAATGGAGAAGCAGTATACTAGTACCTGTCTACAAAACAAGGGAGATATACAACAATGTACAAACTACAGGGCTATAAAACTGCTTAGCCACACTATGAAAATATGGGAAAGAGTAATTGATAGACCGATACGTGAAGAGACCGAAATATCCGAGAATCAATTTGGCTTTATACAGGGCAGATCAACAACAGATGCAATTTTCTTTATAAGGAAGTTGATGGAAAAATACAGGAGTAAAGAAACAAACGCTCATATGGTATTCATTGATCTTGAGAAACCATATGATAGAGTTCCTCGAGAGATTCTGTGGTGGGCACTCAATAAGAAAGGAGTCCCTGGTGAATATGTAAAAATTGTGAGGGATATGTATGAAGGAGTAACGACTAGTGTTAGGACAGGTGTGGGAGAGACTGATAAATTTCATGTGAAAGTAGGATTGCACCAAGGCTCGGTGCTTAGTCCGTATTTATTCTCATTAGTTTTGGACCAGATAACAGCGAAACTACAGGGTAACATTCCATGGTGCTTAATGTATGCTGATGATGTCGTGTTAGTAGGAAATAGTGAAACAGAATTAGAACAAAAACTGGAACAGTGGAGACAAGCTCTGGAGGAAAAAGGTTTAAAATTTAGTAGGACAAAGACAGAGTATTTGCAATGTTAATTTAAAGATGGAGTTACTACAAATAAAATGGTATCTTTGGATGGTGAACTGATTGTAAAAAGCAATAGTTTTAAGTACCTGGGATCGGTATTACAGAGTAATGGAGAAATAGATGGAGATGCATGCAGTAGAATTAGGGCTGGATGTATGAAGTGGAAGGAAGCGAGTGGTGTGCTGTGTGACAGGAAAATTCCAATGAAGTTGAAGGGAAATTCTATAAAACAGCCATAAGACCGGCTATTATGTACGGAACTGAATGTTGGGCAGTGAAAAAGAAAGAGGAACAACGAATGCATGTGGCGGAAATGAGAATGCTTAGATGGATGAGTGGAGTGACAAAAAAGGATAAAATTAAAAATGAGTATATTAGGAGAAGTCTAGGTGTGGCACCAATTGATGCCAAAATGAGAGAGCATAGGTTGAGATCGTTTGGTCATGTTCAACGTCGAGACGCTAATCACCCAATACGAAGAATTGCTGAAGTGCAGATTCCTGGAAGGAGTAGGAGAGGAAGACCAAAGATAACGTGGGGGGAGACGATTAGGCATGACATGTTGGTAAAGGGGATTAATATTGATATGACTCAAGATAGAATTGTATGGAGAAATGCAATTAGGGAAGCCGACTCCGCATAGGGATAAGGCAAAGAGAATGATGATGACGTATAATCTGTTATCATATAGGAAAAAATCGACATAAGAAATTAATATCTTGACAGAGAAAGGTAACGACAGAGGCAACTAAAGCAGATAGGAGAAGAACAAAGGAACAGGAATATAGAGAATTTAAAAAAGATACTCAACTCTACGTCAATCAAGCCCCTGTAAAAGATTAACGCATTACAACTACCTCGGCACCATAATAAATGAAGAATGGACCAACAACTAAGAGATAAGACCGCGCATCGGAAAAGATAGATCCACCTTCAACCGTATATGGCCCTTCTTCAAGAGCCACAATCCTATATATTTTCTGCTGTTTTTTATGGTGTTGAATCGTGGTCATTAAACTAAGATATGTGCAGAAAATTGGAAGCATTTGAGATGTGGCTATATCGGAGAATCCGTAGAATGCCGTGAAGTTACCCAGTCACAAGTTGAGGTCCTCAGAAGAATGAAGAATGAAGAAGAACCGAGAGTTACTGATCATCATCAAATCTCGAAAGTTACAATACTTTGGACACATTATGCGAAATGAACCCAGAAAGCGAGGTCCAGGAAAAGAACATCAGAATCCTGGTTAAGGAACCTCAGAATCTGGTTCAAAACAGCAAATGTTCAGCTTTTCCGTACCGCTGTAGATAAAATAAAGATTGTCATGATGATCGTCAACATTCATCACGGATAGGCACATCAAGAAGAAGAAGAAGGAAGATACTGAATTGTCTTATTAGACTATGACCAGTCTGAATTCTCCAAATTTTTGCATTTCTTTTCTGTTTGTGGCTCTTATTTTATTGCAATAAAATTTATATTTAAGAAATATTACTGTTAACCTTATTTAATGCTGTTAATAGAACCTCAGTTTTGTTGTGATGTAGCCCTTTAAAGGGATTTTAATAAAATTTTATACCTTTTACAAAGGATTTTTTCCAATTTTTTTTTAATAAAAAAACACTAATACCCTAGTATAGATGATCTAGAACTCCCTTTTTCTTCCTGTATGTTTTTTATTACTTTCCAGCCTTCAATCCTTCTTCTACTACTTGTATGTATTTATCTTGTTGCAATTATTTTCCCAACTCTCGTTCTTTTTCTTAGCTGTTTTTTTTCTGACTCTTTTCTGACTTGTTTTTCTTAAAAAATTGTACACATTGTATATTCTTTTATTAGCGTTGATTATAGGGAAACATTCTAACAAATAAGGCATATATTATCGTTATCTTGATTATCGTAAGTATCAATAAAAAACAGACACACAATAATTCAAAACAATTCCACACAAAAAAAGGCATTACTTAAACACCCCCCAATAAGTACTTGTCGTACATAACCTCACCTAACCTAAGAACATTAAAGCAAAATTAAGTAAAAAATGCCATTAATCATGGCCGGAATTATACAACTTTATGGATAATTATCTGGTGTTTTTGAATATTAGATGACGCTACTTCTGACATTAATCTGTAAAAGTTTTTTATGTCTGTGATGGAAAGATAGCATGGTAATGTTACTACTTACTTACATATTTAACGAGGAAACTTTTTTATGGTGCCGGCTTCCCTATTATTTTTTTGGCTTTGAATGCCACTAAAACTATTTCACGGATTTTTTTCGAAGAATCGATCCTGGTATTTTTAACATTATTATTAGAACTTTCGGTGTTATATTCGTTCTTGTGTTCAATTATAATCAAATCGAGATACACTATTTTGTTTTGATAACAGAATTATTTATGTACCGGGTGTCCCAATAAGAATGGCTCTCGGCCATATCTCAAGAACCGTTTATAGTACAACTTTGGGGAAAAAAAATTTTATAACAAAAGTTGCTTCGGGAAAAGCCTGGAAATTATTTTCATAATTGTAACTCCACCGCTAGAGGGCGTAACTGAATATCAAAAATTTAAAAATAAATTTTTTACAAAATTTGCCTAATGAGAGGGCACTGGAAATGCGGTCATCGTATTCTTCATAAAATTCTGCACATATTTAATTTCACAAGTTTAAGTCTACCTTTGCAAATAAGAGGTGGGGGTGAGTGGGAACCTTGCTATGAAAAAATGGCTGTAAGTCCGGTTCTGCTAAATCGATTTTTGCAAATTTGGTCTCGTTGAAAACAGATATTTTTCATCAATGTAAAAGTTATAATTTCGAAACAGCCTAGTAAATAATATGCCAGCTAGGAGACGCGATTTTATTTTTTTCAGAAATCTAGTTTTCTTTGGAAAATATTAAATACAAGTATGCATTTTTAATCCCGGATAACTGTGCTACATAGTGTGCTATGGAGCATAGCACTTGCGAAGTGCCGAGAGAAGTAAATATTTCCTATAGATTCGATTATATTCTGTTCGATTCAATTCGATTCCATTCGATTAGATTTAATTTTATTTAAGAATACACCAATTATACCTATAATTTAATTAAAATTAACATGAAGTAAAACTCCCTAGCGTAGTTGGTATATTTAATAAAAATTCTAAAAAATTTAAAAAATCCAAACGGATTACGTTCAAAACGTTTTCGGACTTATCAGTCCATCATCAGTGAACCTAAAAGTAAGTAATCTCACTTAGTAAAATTGAAAAAGGGTGAAATTTTGAATGTTAAAAATTGACATCTTGACCAGTGTTTGGCATTTTGGCTATTTAGCAAGGACAGAGAGTAAGTAATCGTAACCACACTTTCAATTTTTAACATTCAAAATTTCACCCTTTTTCAATTTTACTAAGTGAGATTACTTACTTTTAGGTTCACTGATGATGGACTGATAAGTCCGAAAACGTTTTGAACGTAATCCGTTTGGATTTTTAAAAAATTTTTAGAATTTTTATTAAATATACCAACTACACTAGGGAGTTTTACTTCATGTTAATTTTATTTAACTAGATGGTATACAGCCAACCTTCGGGTATTATCCCGTTTTATTTTTTTTTTTATAATTTAATGTATAATATAATAATATACCCAATTTAATACATAATACATATATATAATTTGTCAAACGTAGCAAAATCTTACAATCAACATGAGGCGTTATGGCGATTGTGAGATTTTTAAACTCTTAGCTACGTTTGACAAACTGTACTAGTGATTTTTTCCCGTTAATTTTAGGATTAACAAACTTTCAAAAAAAAATTTTATTTCAAATTTGATAGTGAATTTAATTATTATTATATAAAATAAATAAGATGTTTAAAAATGCAATTTGAGGATATATGTTAAAAGGAATAATGTATTAACAACTTTAAAAAGGTCACTTTTGTATAAGGGCCTCCCCTTTAACGGGAGTACCTATCTAATAATAAATGAACTCTTCCATGCATTATTTACGATTCAAATTTACACGAACTATTTACTATACTTCATCAGTAATTACATTTTTCACCAAATTAAAAAAAATATTGGTATCTATATTAAGACAGATAATTTAAAGCTTTTATGTAACTTTATATTAATATATTAATAATTATATTAAAAGTAAATGGTAAAATCACTAGTATATATTATGTATTAAATTGGGTATATGCTATATCTATATATTAAATTATAGGCATAGGTAACATATAAATATTAAATAAAATTAAATCTAATCGAATGGATTCGAATTGAGTCGAACCGAATATAATCGAATATATAAGAAGCATTCACTTATGTCGGCACTACGCAAGTGCTACGCTCTAATGTTTTTCCATAGCACACTACTTGCTTCCACTTTGATTTCCTGAACTTCGTTTACCGGTGACAGCATCAGTTATGTTTAAAATTTACACGTTTCTTAAGATATCTCGAGATAGAAAAAATATATCGACATGCGGTTTTCACTATTCTATTGCTAATTTGGTCTAATTTTGTAATACAGGATTAAAAATGCATACTTGTATTTAATATTTTCCAAAGAAAACTAGATTTCTAAAAAAATAAAATAGCGCCTCCTAGCTGGCATATTACTTATTAGGCTGTTTCAAAATTATAACTCTTACATTGACAAAAAAGAGCTGTTTTCAACGAGACCAAGTTTTCAAAAATCTATTTAGTAGAACCGGACTTACAGCCATTTTTTCATAACAAGGTCCCCACTCACCCCCACCTCTTATTTGCAAAGGTAGACTTAAACTTGTGAAATCAAATATGCGCAGAATTTTATGAAGAATACGATGATCGGATTTCCAGTGCCCTTTCATTAGGCAAATTTTGTAAAATTTTGATTTTTAAGTTTTTTATATTCAGTTACGCCCTCTAGCGGTGGACTTACAATTATGAAAATAATTTCCAGGATTTTCCCGAGGCAACCTTTGTCATGAATTTTTTTTCCCGAAGTTGTACTATAAACCGTTACTGAGATATGGCCGAGAGCCATTCTTATTGGGACACCCGGTACAGTGTTTTCATAGTAAGACAAGGCGAAAAGCTCGAGTTTATTCGGAAAAATATTTCCTTAAAGCCATCGGTACATAATTCGCAAATATTTTACGGTTATCCTTACTTTTTCTGTCTTTACACGGCAAATTACGTGTAGTAAAATTCACACTGGTATGGATATGTAAACATTACTAGAATGTCATTCTACTTGACAATATCATCATTAACTTTAAAGACATGGCTTTTGAATGTTCTTGGATAACTGTTATTTGTATAATTGCAAATTATTAATTCAGTTAATAAATGTGATAATTTTTTCAGTAACTACATAATATGTATTCAGTGATTGTAATGATTTATATGTACAACAAAAACTAATACTCAATCAAGAAAAGAGGAAAAGTGATAAAGTGATTTTTTAATAATATATTGTTACAATGGAACGGTCACAATTTTGAACATCTTTAACAAAAAATACTTGGATCACAGAATATATCCTGATGTATTCTCTTTGGATCTTCCATAAATTATAAACAATAAATAACTTTTTATTAAGTTCACGTCTTAAATCAACTATTTATCAAATATACTATCAATATTACTTAATCAATAACTCAAAATATTCCCGATGCCATGTCAAATATTTACAACTGTCACTGTCTTGTCATCATATTCTATTTGACTGAGTGCATTGTATGACAAAGATAGCGAATGTTCGATTTTGAAAATATCACCACGGACTCATTCATTTTTTCATTCATGGGGATTCATTTTTTTCGAATCCTGAAAAAACTAATAAATATTTTTAAAAAATTTAAACGCAGAATGAAAGACTAAATTATTATCGAGGGCTGAAAGTCCCTTAGAATTTAGAATAAATAAAAAGTTTCTTTTGAATGAGATATTTGAAATTAAAAATTACACTACATTTTCTCTTAGTTTTTCACCCCTGTAATTTATTAAAATAAACATTATAGAAGTTTTCAGGGACTTTCGACCCTCGCCCTCGGTAAGAACGTAATCTTTCATTCCGCGTTTAAATTTTTCAAAAATACTTATTAGTTTTCTCAGGATTCGAAAAAAAAAATGAATCCCCATTTGAATAGCATTGCAGCCGAAAATACGTACACATCCCCTTAAGGAGGTAGACGCAAAATTTTGGTCCAGTGCTATTTAATTGCATTAATTTTTTCGAATCCTGAGAAAACTAATAAGTATTTTTGAAAAATTTAAACGCAGCATGAAAGATTACATTATTACCGATGGCCAGAAGTCCCTGAAAACTTCTATAATATTTATTTTAATAAGTTACAGGGGTGGAAAAAAAAGGGAAAACTTAGTGTGTTTTTTAATTTCAAATATTTCATTCAAAAGAAAATTTTTGTTTATTCTAAGGCCTTCTACTTTCAGCCCCCGGCAATAATGCAATCTTTCATTCTGCGTTTAAATTTTTGATAAATATTTATTAGTTTTCACAGGATTCGTAAAAAAGAATGCATTTAAATAGCATGGGACCAAGATTTTGCGCCTACCCCCTTAAGGTTTTTGTGTAATATCACTTTACGTTGGGGATTGTTAGTTGTGTCATCTGTTCTGTCAATCATTTTCAAATTAAGTATAGTAAGAATGTAAATTTGCGGTACAAAACATCTTTTTCCATGGTTTCCCCCCAATTTTCATCGACGAAATGCACCAAAAGATCCTCCTTTATATCCCGTTCATTCGTACCTTTTCCGTCATTCATACAAAACATTGTTGATTCTACTTTTTATCACTTATTATGGAGTCGAGTGGAATGTGTACACACACTTTACGCTTCTGAATAAATCTCTCATCTTTATATTATTAATTCAAGTACATTTGTAATCTGGTAACATATTATAGCAGCAGTAAATTTGGATCTGATAATGTTAATATAATGGACGTGTTTTTTGGCCGGCCACCATTTTACATACGCAAGGTTAATGGTTCATATTTTGGCTAAAATATTTATTCATCGCTGATTTGCATAACATATGAGCAAAGTATACATTAGACAACTATATGTGGACATTATGTATACTATCAAATGTGTTTGCTTTTACGGGGTGGTTTATCGTGTTTCCCCGTGTTTTAACGACGGATAATTTTTAAACAGATCAAGCGGAGTTATGTGTTTTATCGATTACGAGAAGGCAATTGACAGCGTTTTTAATAGCGTTTTTTGTAACGTTTCTGATAGCGTTTTATAGTCATTTGATAGCGTTTTTGATAGCGTTTGATAGGCATTTGATGGCGTTTTTGATAGCATATTTTGAATAAAATATTCCGCGTGAGAAGTCATAGGTAAGAGTATGGAGTTGAACATAATGGCTAATAAGAAATGAGTCCCCGGTGAATATGTAAAGATTGTAAGAGATATATGAGGGAATAATAACTAGTGTTAAGACAGGAGTGGGATAGACTGATAAATTTCATGTGAAAGTAGGATTGCACCAAGACTCAGTGCTTAGTCCGTATTTATTCTCATTAGTTTTGGATCAGATAACAGCAAAACTACAGGGTAGCATTATTATAAATAGAACAAAATATGATATATTTGAATCTATAAATATACAGTGTGTCCACGGTTGGGGTGCCCAAGAGGAAAAACTTTTTTATTTTCAATTTTAGCAAAAAATGTCATTCTTGATAAAAAGTTTTGCTTGTTCTAAAACCCCATAAAACAAAATAAAATTTAAGTTTTTTCAAATCATGGTTAATTTTGTAGCCAATTTTATGTAAATCCCTATAAATTTTTGCACTATGTTCGAAATTGTAACAATAATAACTTGGGAGAACAACCCTTTCGCTTCTTTGGATTATGAAACCAAACTTTGTCGTTCTCCTTGAAACATCCAATTATTTAATAATTAAATAATTATTAATCCAATAATTTTAACAATAAAATTGATCACAAGATAAATCCTTTTTTGAACGTTTAACATTGTCGAAAAAAAAATGACAATTCGCAAATTATTTATCGGAGTTGACAGTTACTAAGCTACATTGTGGCTTGTCAACACTAGATTATTGTTACGAGTTCGAACTTAGTGCAAAAATGTATAGGCCTTTACATAGAATTGACTACAAAATTAAGCAGGATTTGTAAAACTTGAATTTTATTTCGTTTTATGGGTTTTTAGTACAAGCAAAACTTTTTATCAAGAATGACATTTTTCGCTAAAATTGAGAATAAAAAGTTTCTCCTCTTGGGCACCCCAATCGTGGACACACTGTAAATGAATATCTATGCATATATACATAATATTATGAGGCTAGCGTGATGTCAGACCTTAAAAAATCTGGTATATTTATGATATTATATATAATATGTGTAAGTTTAAATTTTAAATAACCGGCAAAATGAGATAAACTTAGTACACATTTAGTGATATCTATAAAAAATTCGATATTGAACGAATTATATCAGCATTTAATGCAACAACGAAGACCTTTCACAGTTTACTATCAATTAATTCATATAAATTAGATTTAATGTGGCGTTGCGTAAGATTTTTTATACCATAATTTGTTGTAGTTGTTATGCCTATATTACACTTGGGTAGATAACATAGTTTGTTGAGATTTTAGGCGCCAACAAAAAGGAAAATTTTAATAATTTAATAGGTGATAATAGATACTTTTGCGAAATATTAAGTTTGCACAATTTAGAACTCTTATAACTGATAAAATTACAAGAGAATGAGGAGTACGACAGGGCTGTATTTTATCTCTACTACTATTCAATATTTATTCTGAATAGGTATTTAAGGAAGCTTTAGATGGTTGTACGAAAGGAATATTAATAAACGGTGAGTGGTCGAATAACACCAGAGTTTTTGCCGATAATCTGAATGATTTACAGATATTAACAGATCGTATAACAGAAGTCAGCAATAGATACGGATTAGCTCTTAACATAAACAAGACCAAATTTATGACAATTAGTAAAAAAACAATACTAAACGCTTAACTTACAATCAACCAACAGAATATCGAAAGAGTCAAGCAATATACTGTTATGCTCTACTTTATCTCTTTATTTAGATTGATTAGCAAATTCTTAATTTAATTAATTAATCAATTACTTTAAGCACTGCCTATGTAAAACAAAACTAAATTCAAATTAAATATTCCAATAAATTTTATACTCAGGGCCAATTTTGTATTTGATACAATACCTATGATATGTGGCTTCTAGTATTTCTAGTTGCCTACTTCTTCCAGGATGGAACAGGCAAATTAAAAACATTCAATATCATATAAATGTAATATATTATTCATTTACCAAATAAGCCGTGTACATATGATTTAAAAAAATACTAAATTTTACTTTGTTGTAACTATTTCTTACTTAATAAATCAAACTTTAATTCTGATATCTCTTTGTTTTAACAAAAAAAATTATTTAAATAAATTATTATTTTCTCATACTAAATTTAATAAAATTTACTTTTATTCATTTGAATTGAATTCTTAAATTTTAAATGACTAACTGCGTTATAGTAATGTTCAATAAACAAATAAGCAAATATGGTTCTGATATAAACAAATTCTCTCCATTCCGACAAATGATTTGACTAACCTTTTTGTTTCTTCACTTCCTCTTTTTCCGGATTGCGTGGTCCTCGATTCTCCCAACGTACTCTCTGGATGTTGCGAAAAAGTTCCTCTCGTCAAAACTGCTTCCAAAACAACACACAGGACTTGCTCGAATTCTCTTACTCAATTTTCTCCTTGTTCAATATCTTGTGCAAATAGATATCAATCAGCTACTCGTTCTAGACAAAACAAAGGAATCTCCCTCGGACCAGGAAAATTAACTTTTCAACCAGTCAATAATTTGGTTTCAACTTGATTCTGCTCGCAAAGGCCGATCACACCGATTTACACTGATTTCTCACTTTTGAAAACTCGACTGTTCTCAGATATCCATTATACAGTGCCCTCTCTTCTCTCGCAAATTCAGACTCCAACTTTCTTATCCCTTCTACCGATCTTTTCGACCCAATCAAAAACACGCCTCTCTCAAACCCTTCATACCCATTTCTTAAGAACCAAATATTTTTCTATATAACTTTCCAATTTGTCAAATTTTAAGAAATATCCTAATTAGTTTTTTCCTACATACTACTTTTACTTCTAAAAACTAAAACAAAGTGTTTACCATCATTAAACCTTCCCGGAAACATTTTAAAAACATTATTGTTCTCGCCAAACGATATGTCCACTTTCTAATCCCGAATTGTTTGTTAGTGTACCAATTCACTTCGTCGAATCATTCTCACTAATCGTTTTCACTTTCCAGAAACACTGTTTAATAGCTAAATTCGATTGGGATGAGAATCTATGATCTCATGGTCTTTGATATACATTTAATTTTCTTTTTAAATGATGAACTATAATTTTCTTGAATTAAAAAAAAACAATTCTACAACAATACATATCTGGGCATATCTGGACACACGCGATAATTTACGGCGCCGTAAGAGCAGTAAACCTGACGAGGCATTGTTGTAGATGAAATAGGAGTTAGTAAAACAATGCCTCGTCAGGTTTACTGCTCTGACGGCGCCGTAAATTATCGCCCTTGTGGCCTTTCGCTATAAGCAAAAGCAGCATATACGTTAGAATGAGACCCATTTTCAACAGTCGAGACATATCATTAATAAAAAAATACCGTCTGTTGAAATGCTATATATTCGCAGTTCTGCTCTACGGAATGGAAGCGTGGACACTAACTTTTGCCTCTGTGAATCGGCTGGAAGCTTTCGAAATGTGGTATATTATAGTCGCATCTTACGTATATCCTGGGTTGACCGAATTACTAATGTGGAAGTCGTGCGTAGAATGGGGAAAGAGTGTGAAATTCTCATGACCATCAAAACTAAAAAATCAGAATATCTAGGACATGTAATGAGAAATCAAGAACGTTACGGCCTTCTCCAACTGATTCTCCAAGGGAAGGTAATGTAAAAGGGGATCGGGATGAAGACGCATTTCCAAATTTACGAAAGTGGTATAACACGACTACCACTGAGCTGTTCCGCACTGCGGTAAACAAAGTCAAGATAGCCATGATGATCGCCAACATCCGGAACGGATAGACACTTTAAGAAGAAGAACAAAAGAATTGGATAAAAAGTTACGGAAAACTATTGTTTTGTCATTTAGGAGACGTATTTATGTTGAAGGCACCCAACATTTGTGTATTCAGAAAATTCGAGCGTTTTTTGATCTCTAGATCTCTAGATCCCTAGAATTCTCCTCGAATGTTCATAGATTTTGGTTTGGATTCTTCGATTGTTTTGGCCTATGTAAGATCAAGAACAGTCTTCGCAAGGAATTTCATTAACTCCGTGTTGTGTGCTTGGGATGTTGTCTCTGAAGTATCGGTCAACAAATGAAAGTTTTTGGTGAGGAGTAAATATAGTACATATTTATTCTCTTTCATTTGAGAATTTTATCGATTTTGTTAGTGACACCATTGATATAAGAAAGGAAAGCTTTCGTATCATGAATTTCTGATACTTTGGATTGAGGTTTAACTGGAGATTAACGAAGAAAGTTGTGCGGATATATTTGAATGGTCACAAAGACGTATTGAGCTAGAAACACGAGTCTTACTGACTGAACGAATCTGTGAAGATGGATGATGAGAAATGGCATGAGTTTTGGACATTGGAAATTGGATGACGGGAAATCTTATAATTAGTGGGAGAAAGATAAGCAGTGTTACTGTACAACATACACGGAGCTATTATGCAGAAAAATAAAATATATGTACATCAGAGATAAAAACTATCATATAAATAAGGTGTACCGGGTGTCCCAATAAGAATGGGTCTCGGCCATATCTCAGGAACCGTTTATAGTCCAGCTTTGAGAAAAAAATATTTATAACAAAAGTTGCCTCAAGAAAAGCCTGGAAATTATTTTCATAATTGTAAGTCCACCGCTAGAGGGCGTAATTGAATATCAAAAATTAAAATATCAAAATTTTACAAAATTTACTTAATGAAAGGGCACTGGAAATCCAATAATCGCATTCTTCATAAAATTCTGCGCATATTTTATTTTACAAGTTTAAGTCTACCTTTTCAAATAAGAGGTGGGGGTGAGAGGGAACCTTCTTATGAAAAAATGGCTGTAAGTCCGGTTCTGCTAAATCGAATTTTGCATACTTGGTCTTGTTGAAAACAGCTCTTTTTCGTCAATGTAATAGTCTTATTTTTGAAATAGCCTAATAAGTAATATGCAAGCTAGGAGGCGTTATTTAATTATTTTCATAAATCTAGTTTTCTTTGGAAAATATTAAATACAAGTATGCCTTTTTAATCATGTATTACAAAATTAGACCAAATTAGCAACATAATACCGAAAACCGCATGCCGATACCTTTTTTCTATCTCGAGATATCTTAAGAAACGTGTAAACTTTAAACAAGTGTTAATGTCACCGGTAAACGAAGTTAAGGAAAAGTAGTGTGCTATGGAAAAAACAAAGAAACATTTTCCAGATGTAAACGTATATAATTAATTAAAACAACAATAAGACAAAAAACACTATAAAATATAACAAAGAAATAAAAGCAACTACTTACTTAGTGACGACCTAAATGTTCAAATTGTTGCCCATCATTTTCGATGCAACATTTTTACTCTTTCAAGAGTAGATTTAACAGCAGTCTTAATTTCTGCTTTCGCAATGCTTTGAATGGCGTTTCGTATTCTCTAGCTAGATTCTAGATAATGTTTTCTCGAGTAGTGGGCCTAGCGGCAAAAACAAGGTCTTTAATCCGTCCCCATAAATAAAATTCTAAAACAGTTAAATCTGTTGCTATTGAATTTACTCTTGAAAGAGTAAATGCTTGCATCGAAAATGATGGGCAACAATTTGAACATTTAGGCAGTCACTAAGACTAAGTAAGTAGTTGCTATTATTTTTCTTTGTTATATTTTATAGTGTTGTTTGTCTTACTGTTGTTTTAATTAATTATAAACGTTTACATCTGGAAAATGTTTATTTGGTTTTTCCATAGCACACTACTTTGCCTTAACCTCGTTTACCGGCGACAGTAACAGTTATGTTTAAAATTTACACATTTCTTTAGATATCTCGAGATATAAAAAAGGTATCGACATGCGGTTTTCGGTATTATGTTGCTAATTTGGTCTAATTTTGTAATACAGGATTAAAAGTCATACTTGTATTTAATATTTTCCAAAGAAAACTAGATTTATGAAAATAATTAAATAACGCCTCCTAGCTTGCATATTACTTATTAGGCTATTTCAAAAATAAGACTATTACATTGACGAAAAAGAGCTGTTTTCAACAAGACCAAGTATGCAAAATTCGATTTAGCAGAACCGGACTTACAGCCATTTTTTCATAAGAAGGTTCCCTCTCACCCCCACCTCTTATTTGAAAAGGTAGACTTAAACTTGTAAAATAAAATATGCGCAGAATTTTATGAAGAATGCGATTATTGGATTTCCAGTGCCCTTTCATTAAGTAAATTTTGTAAAATTTTGATATTTTAATTTTTGATATTCAATTACGCCCTCTAGCGGTGGACCTACAATTCTGAAAATAATTTATAGGCTTTTCCCGAGGCAACTTTTGTTATAAATATTTTTTTCTCAAAGCTGTACTATAAACGGTTCCTGAGATATGGCCGAGAGCCATTCTTATTGGGACACCCGGTACATATTAAGAAATGGTGCAACATGCAAACCGCCATGAAAGTCACGAACTATTTAAAAAATTTGCTTCAATTATTTTTTTTGTGCATCCTTATTATGGGATAATAATTTTTTTTTGAAGAAAATGATTTCCGGACTTGAAGTCGAAAGTTCAAGAATATTTATTTTTTAATTAATGATTGTGATTAACTTTCTCAAAAAAAAAAACAAACACTCATTGTATGTTTTAGCAATTTATCGCAATATTTTTTAGAAATACAAGCAATAACATAAAAAAATTGATGTAATTTACATCTGATTAAGTTACAATCCCCAATAAAATTTAGGAATTTTTTGAAATCAGATTAAAACCCAATATTTCAAACCAATTTAACATATTTTGGGGAACTGTTATCGCCTACAACACGATCAATTTCTGTTGAATTGATCGAGATACTTGAACAAACTTCACATTAACGAATAATCAGATTTTGTCAGTTTTTTTCACGGAAATAAAAAAATTATAAAATTTCATGCATTCCGATGAAAAAAAAAAGGTCAGCAAAAGCTAATTTTGTTCATTGTTTTATTTCAAAATCCGATTATTATAAAAACCGACATTAATTCACGTGATTTCAAAAAGTATCAATCAAAAGGCCAAACGGTGCATTTGTCGAATATTTCGATTTTATTTTGCAATGTTATTGTTTGACGTACTTATTGGATATAGACTGGTTGTTTGTGGAATATTGTTTCAATATTTTTTAAAAACGATATGTCCGGAAGAGCACTTTTGTTTATTTTAACGAAACAATTACGGATTATGGTGAAAATAAAGTAGAAGAGAAACCTACATAAAGAGGGGCAAGAAATCTATATTCTTCTTGAGCCTGTTTGCATCCACTCCTGGACAAAGGCCTCTCCATGAGTTCTCCATTCTTCTCTGTCTTATGCTATTTGGTGTCAGTTTCTCCCCATTTTTGCTTTGAGTAGTCTAGCCATCGTTTTTGTGGTCTTCCTCTACTACGACTGTGCTCTCGTGGTCTCCAATGTTCTCGTCCACCTTTCGATGTTTTGTCATGCCACGTGTCTTACCCAGACCTTAATCCTATTGAGCTTATCTGAAGACTGCTCAACAGGCGCGTAAGCCGTGTAAACCTGCTTTAAGCCCGGCGCAAATTGAACCTAAGCCAGACACAACCTGCGCCGGTTTTCTAGCTTGCCGCATATTGAACACAACCCAACCCAACCGTTGGCTATCGACGCGACGTGGCGAATAGAGACGGGCAAAATCAGTGCGGACATGTAACGGTTACTTTTGATACCTGTTCTCAGTGGTACTGAGTACAATTACTGATTACAAAATACTGATGTATCTGATCCTTGTACTGAATTGAGTAATAGGCAACTTAAAATCGGTATTTCCGTACTTGTAACTAGTAACGTTTAAAAATATCTTACACGCCCATAAGTCGTAGCGGTATTTTCAACAACATCGAATTTGATCATAAGGGGGTGCATAAACAGGTATCTTACACTGAGTATTTTATTTCTGCACATAATACTTACATATTTAAAATAATCTCTCCCCTACTGCTCGGCCATAGTCATAAGTCATATTCCTCAATTTACTGCTCGGATCACAATCATTTACAATTACTGCAGGATCGCAATCATTTACAATTACTGCAGGTCATAATAATTCATAATCCCTCCGCTACTGATCGGGCATAAAAATTACACTATCTGCATATTTCGTTTATAATTTTTAAGCATAAAAAATATAATATGTAATAAACAAAAATGTAATATGCCGACAAGCTGAATTTGAGGGTAATACGATATTTTTATCGATCACGGATTTAAGTAACACATGAATAATTTTTCACCTTATTTTTCTAATAATTTGTTTTTGTAAAGGCATAACTTTGATTATTAATTTCGTATCGCCGCTTATTTAGTCTACCAAAAGTTATCAGAATTTGATGACAAAGACAACGCAGTTTTCACTCGGGGTGTTGACTGTGCTAATATTTTTATTTATCATAATAAATTGTACTTAGGTACCATCCGTATTCATTTCAGGTAAGTCCATCTCGTAAACAAAAACAAGTAAAAATAAACATCTGGCGGTGAGTCACGTGTCCCACGGCCCAATAAAACTGTACGCCGATGACAAACGTTCCCAAGCGAGACCTGCGAACAAATGCACTGATAGTAGGATGCGCAAAACTGTCTACGCAGTTAGTCGGTGCAGGTTGTCTCGCTTAGGTTCACTTTGATCCTAAGCCAGACACAACCTGCCTCGGCGGACTGCGTAGACCGTTCTGCGCATCCTACTATCAGTTCATGCGTTCGCAGGTCGAGCTTGGGAAGGTCTGTCGTCAACGTACCTACAGTTTTCTGGGCATTGGGACGGGTGACTCACCGCCAGATGTATATTTTTTGGTGTTTTTGTTTGCGAGTCTGAAATGAATAAGCGGCGATATATTAAGATCTGAATAACATTTTATTGCTCTGTTGTATCAATCAGCACTACTCTACAAGTTTTCGTTTATTCGTCTTAATATTGTATTTCAATAGTAGGGAATATATCTGATTAAAACAGTGAATTTTTTACATGTTAATTATTTTTAATTTCTTGTGAAGTATCTAGTTAGTGTGGCTTTAGCCAATAAATCAAAGTTATGCGTTTACAAGAGCATATTATTTGAAAAATAAGGAGTACCATAATGTGTCATAATTATAATCTCCTTTATACAGATCAAAAAATTGTTTAGTATGTATTTCTAAATCCACACAATGATTGGAAAATTATTCATGGTAAAAAATATCTATTAATGACACTGTTATCGACAAAGTAGATCAACTTTAAACTTGTCATCATATATTTATTAGACTTTTGTTTATCGTTAAAAATTAAATGATGGTTGTGAATTGCATTTTTTGTGTTTTAATATTTTAGCAAAAACATAATCAGCAAAAATCTTATTTAAAACATGCGAACCGTTTTTGCAATCACAATCAATGCAGTGTTTAACTTATGCTTGTTATTATAAAGGTATGCAGAAATAGAATACTCAGCGTAATATATCTTTTTATGCAACCGCTTATGATCAAATTCGATGTTTTCGAAAGTCATACCGCTACGACTACTAGGGACGTGTAAGATATTTTTAAAAAGTTACTAGTTACATGTACGGAACTACCGTTTTTTAGTTGTCTACTCAATTCAGTACAAGGATCAGATACATCAGTATTTTGTAATCAGTATTTGTACTCAGTACCACTGAGAACCGGTATCAATAGTAACCGTTACACGTTTGCACTTATTTTGCCCGTCTCTATTCGTTACGGCGATAGCCGACGGTCGGGTTAGCTTGTGTTCAATATGCGGCACGCTAGAAAAATAACTGCACATGTCACCCGTCCCACCGCCGCAGGTTGTGACTCGCTTAGGTTCAATATGCGCCGGGGTTTAACAACATGTCAAATGCTTCGAAGGGTTCCCATTGAGGGCTCACGTTTTCACTGACGCGCACTGTATTTGCTTATTACTCTATTATTGTGGAGTAGATTATAAATTTGCATTGTAAATAATAAATCTATCTGGCTAAACATTTTTATTCATTTAAATATCACTATTTTGGTTTTGGTTGTGTAATTATCGGAAGTGATATAGACATAACCAAATATTGCTGATTTAACTATCAACTATAATACATGTATACCTGTTTACAAACAAGACTCGATTGTTATCTAACTTAATAAAACCATGAAATTAGCCATGTACGTGTCTAATTACTAGAATTAGCCTTCGTAGTGACTCCGATCCCTGTTATTTCAATTATCTTAATAACTAGTTATGTTTAACTATCTTAGGAAACAGAAACATTATAATGCCTCACTTATACAATATAGCGATTATGGTGTATGAAGTACCGTGGTTTATGATATTTGCCAGTTTAAGCATCCATTGTTTTACCACGTCTACATCTATTACAGAAAAAGAAATTGATGAATGTATTACAGAAATATATGAAAAGGTTATTACGTTCATTTAGTTTGGGCGTAAGGCAAAATTTATCGTGAGTGTATTCGGTCATTTGTGAAAGTTTTTAAGATTTTACTGTTGCTCTTGAAAGGTGGTTATGCTCGATAATCCTCTTCTTCTTCTTACGGTACCGTGATATTCTGCGTAGGCATCCACCGTACATTGTCTTGTCCGGAGAGATGTTAGTCATAATTAAATTATTCTATTTCTAGCAACATTGCGAAACGTTTCATAACTGTGGATTCCTGTCCATTGGCGAATATTACGCGGCCATGGCTTCTTTTTACGTCCTAGACCTCTCTTGCCCTTTATCTTTCCTTCTATTCTACGTTCATTTCCAGAATAAGCTCGAGGTTACAGTGATTGGTGGGCTTGTCGTGTCGTCGCAGCTTGTCATTGGTTAGAAATTAGTTTCTAACCAATTGCAATGTGTCATATATGCAGTTTTCTTGCTTTTCATATAATTTTACATAAAAGTTACCTATCCTGGAGGCCCGCTCTTCTTAATGCTACCCCATTTCCGACTCTGTCCTTCCATGATATTCTAAGCATTCGGTGCAGGCCCCACATTTCAAAAACTTGTTTTTTAATCAAGTTGTCTTTTAACGTACATGCTTTCATTCCCTGCAAGGGAACAGACCAAACGTAACACCTTAGCAACATGTATCTCAGGTTGAAATTCAACTTGTCAGAAATTTACGAGGATTCAAAAAAACATTTCTGACTTGTATTACGTCTCTTCTCTTTATTTCAGTCTCAGCTCAGGGCTCCCGCCATTAGTAGACAACTTAAGTCTGTAGGTTTGCCTGTGTATGCTCTGGGTGGACAGACTTGTATTATGTGCTTTATTATTTGTCTTGCAGCGTCGCAATTACAAGAAGGCGAGGGAAGTTTACCCCATCTGTAGAGGGAGCCGGCGCACCTTCCGCAGTTTGTTTTGATTCGAGGGCTGCCCAAATCGTACAGGGACGTTCAAACCGTCAAGTTTGGCTGTCATACCAGTAGACTATGGTAATGCGGATCTATCTTACTTTGCCATTCTTCTTTCCATCGGGAATTTACGTCGAAATTGGAATGATGTAACGCTTGAGCAAATTTCAGGGGAGGTAACCTGGATCGAAGACGGTTTCCAAGAATATCAGGAATGTCGTGGACTAGAAGATGACGATTATCCGTTATTTTGTTGTATTCTTTGATGAATGAATATATTCGCGACGCGCGTCGTAGGTTGCGTGAGGCTATGTTGGTGGAGCTATGTTGAGTTATGGTGGGTGCCACATTGTGGGGGTGGGCGTAATTGTACCTGTTATCTTATGCATAGCACGTTTGTACCTGAGTGTCGACCAGATGGTATGCTTGCTATTGAACGGATATATCAGGCCAAGAGCGGATGATCTAAAGGTTCATGCTGTGGACCCGCATGTAGTGCCGCAGAGTTTCTGTATTAATTGTTTCGTGTTTTTAGTTTTGCTGCTGTTTTCGTCTGGTGTTCTGTCTAGAGTAACGCCAAGATATTTCGGGTATTTAGTGGGTTTCAATAGTTTGTTATTAAAAAACACTCGTCACTTTCTATTTGCTAGCCTGTTGTTGAGATGAAAAGTTGATAGTTCAGTTTTTGTAGTACTGGGTTGTAATCTCCATTTCTTAAAGTATTCGCTGAGGATGGATATATAACTCGTGAGAGTGTTTTTGTAGTTTCTAATGATTGGTGGCTTGTTGCAACGGTCCAGTCGTCAGCATATCCAAACCTGCGAGATTAAGTTTCAGATATGTCAGCAGTATAGAGCCTGAAAAGTAAAGGGGCGAGCACAGAACCCTGTGGAAGGTCATTATTACGTTTTAAGACCATTATTTTTGGATTAATCACGTCCTAATTTCCTACATAAAAGGCGGGAAACTTTCCCAAAACCTCACGTCCAAAAATTCTTCATTTCTTAACAGCTGATTAAGTGCAAGTTGCCATGTCGTAACAAGGTGACTAACAGTTGACCCCTGTCTGCGAGCTTAAATAAAAAACCATAACGCAAATTAATTTAAACAAATCATTCTATTTACATTTGAATAAAAAATAAATCGAGTTATTTCTGGAATTTATTAGTATGAATTGGTGTGGTGAATTGAGACAAATTTCGGTATCAATGAACCCATTCAGATTCAGCCGATTGAGATTATATCATATTGATTTAACCACAATAATAATTATAGGTCACTTCGAATAAAAATTTTGATTTGGAATTTGTTGGTAATATTTGTTGATTGATTTGAATGGACGATGAAGTCATACATTTTATTAAATCTTTTGCATTTTTATTAGCCCAAGTTCGAATTTATTGTTTCCTGTCTGGTTATTCTTGATCATCGATTAAAATAGGTTTTCGCACTTTGACTGATAATTTGATAAATTTTACTAAACAACTCAAGTAGAAGCGTACTGCTTACCACATAAAATTGTCACTTTAGATCATCGTTATTAGCTACTATACATTGTTAGGTGTTACATACTTACTATGTATGTAGCAAATTTTTTATTGGAAACCTTTATCTATATTAAAACACAATTTTTTTGGGGTTTTCAAATAAAAAATACCATATTATATAATATATTCCATTCTGTTTGTTTGAGATCTGAAAACTTACAGGGTGTTTGGTAAAGAATGGGCCATAGCTTAACCCTAGATTCCTGAGCTTAAAATAAGTTGATTTAAGTTAACTTACCTTAGTACGAAAGTTGATAATAACTGAAACACTTATTCTTGAATATTTCCTGACAGGCATGGGATCACAATACGAAATTTGGTAAGCTGGGGTTTTTTAAGACGAGAAATCTAAATGTGCCACCAAAAATTATGTATTACCCAGAGGGCGCCACATACGTCTTTCAGCGCTCATTTAATACGTTCAATTTTTTTATCCCCCACTCTACATACTTTTTGAATCGAAACTTTTATTCTCTTAATATTTTTACTTAAAAAAAGTTTATTTTTCGGGTGTAACTACAATGATATTATGCAAAAAATTATGTTGCATCGCAGATTTAAAATGCGTTTATTTCGAAAACGGCTGAGTTTAGCGAGATGAATATAGACTAATATAGAGCTTCTATGAAAACAGAGTAAACTTGTACATGAAAAAAATTAATGTGAACTTTAAAAAAACTACGGTGTCCTAATTGCATTTCATTTTTATAGAACGCTGAAAGTATTTTAATTAATCTTTTAATGTTATTTTACCATATAATTGATTTATTTATTTTTTTCAGGTAAGCCACTGATTTTGGTCTCGTAGTATACGCTTTGTTTGGATCTACCTTGTAAGTACTATTGTATACATTATTTTTTCTTTCTAACGATTCTTGGAAAATAGCATAACTTTTGTTGAAAAGCTACGACCTCTTTAACAAAGACTGATGTCCAGAGTCTCAGGCTAACAACCAAACAACTGTCAGAGACAAAATTCGAACTGTTTATGGTAGACGAAATAGACGCCAAAATTATCTCCATGAGTCCAGAATCTACCACGTACTTTAAAAAACCACCTGACCTGGCTTTAAACTATCAAGAAAAATATGAAGACTCTCTAGAATTCGCGCAAATCATTCCAAGTGTTGCAAGACATGTAATATTGTAGTAAAGGAGTTCGAGTTTGAACTCAAGGAAAAATCCCGATGATTTCTTCAAAAATATAAACTTCATATATGAAGTGATTTTCACTTTCCACTGATATAAATTCAAAATATCAGTGTGTTCCATTAAAAATAAAGGTTACGAACTATGCTGTGCTTGTGTGAATCACCCTGTACATCGAAATTTTTGTTTAAAAAATACTCATTTATTTATTAATGAATAATCAACTTTAAAAATGAATCAATTCTCCGTACTCAAAGAAATTCTCTATTCTTAGAACTTTTCCAGTGTACATTCTTTCACGGTTTTTGCTCTAAATTTTAAAGAACCGCTTCGATTGACATGAAATTTGGCATACGCATAGCTAACATGTCAAATAAAAAAGTGATATTGAGCCGATGTGTGCTTTTGCCCTGGGGGTATGTCCAAAATAAGTACTGAAGTGGATAAAGCGACTAATTCTAAGCAACTTTTGTTCTATATAGTTTTTTCGCCAAGTCAACACTTTATGTTCATTTTTCAACAAAATAACCACATTTTTAGACGGTTTTTCGCAAATAATTCAAAAAGTATTTTATCGAAAACAATATTTTTAACAAAAATGTAGCCTGTAAAAAAGTAAAAAAAATGGTGTATGCATGAGGTCTCTAGACCTAGTAGAACCAGAGTTGTAGGTAATGAAAAATAGGTACATATTCGCCAAATTCCAAAGAGAATATTTCAACGTGAAATATCCAAAAAAATGAAGCACTTTTTGGGGAAAACTCAACAACTTTTTTAAAGTATATAAAAAAAGCTTTATTTCTGTTTTTATAAAAAAAAGTTTCTAGCATCAAATGTAAGCAAGTTATGCTCAAAATAAAGTTGGTCCCTTTTGTTTTGGCAAAAAAAAACGGGAAGATCACACCCTAATTAGCAACTTAAATGAAATTAATCGTTACCGCTTCACCAGTTATTTTACTTATGTTGTGTTTATATGATCTGTAAGTTTCATCGATTCAAGTTGCTTATTTTTGAAAAAATTTGGTTTTAAAATAAAATTATTAAAATTTTTAATTTTGAAAAAACGCTTTTTTTCAAAATAACTTAAAAATTGTTAAAGATACCAAAAATCTCAAAAAATATAAAAAGTTGGCTCTGCTTTTGTGAATATTTTGCATTTTTTTGTTTTTCTGTAAGACAAAATTGGTTAAGATTTGGTGTTTTTAAATTTGCATACACTCGTGATAAGTGTCTCGTCCAAGCCCTTTTAACTAGGGCCCTTTCAAAAATAATTACTTTGAACCGATGAAACTTACAGATCATATAATCAATATATATGTTATAGTCAAAGCTCGAATTTCAGGCACTCCTAGGTTTGACTAGGCAATCCTCAGGTCTGACTGACGGTCTTAGCCAAAGCCCGAAATAAATTACAGTTTCAGCCTTTGACTAGTCAAACCTAGGAGAGACAAAGTTGATCAGGCCAAAGGTCGAAATTTAATTTTATGAAATCGGGGTTTGACTAGTCAAACCCCGATCAGCTATTAAAATGTCGTAATTTGTTAGATTAGGTTTAATAAAACGTCATTTTTTAATTTAAATGTTTATTATTTTTATATTGTCGTAATTAAAATAAAACAATTAGCGTTTATTCTCACACGTTGAGGCACTATGACATTTAGAGTTGCACAATACGTTAGACCTTTTACATTTACCGACATAATTTTGAAAAACATTTCTTATTGCAGTATTGCAGCCTTGTCCTCCAAATTTAGAATCTTTTGTACTAATTTCTCTTAAAGATAGCTTAACGCCTGGAACATCTTCGAAATTAAAAAAAAATCGAGTTGCATTCTCTCATTCGATTTCTTGAAAAAAGTGTTTATTGTTCCGTATTTCGTACCAACTCCATATAAACCGTCAATTGTTTTATCTTGTATGATACCCAAAATTTCGAGCATCTCCTTTAGCTATATTAAAGCTGGGGATAGGTTAAGTTTTTCCGATCGAAATTGGAGGTTTTTTTCACTTACCTAATTGTTTTATAGCATTAGCCTGAGCATGAAGACCTTTAGTCACCTTTCCTTTATTTCTTTTAATCATTTCTGTCTGTGCACAACGCATGCATGTAACTTTTCTTTCAAAATGTTCATAGTATGCACCAAGTGTGATAGCAGCACACACAACATATACCAACTGATTACAAATTATGCACGTATGAGCTCTCTTTGTGGCAAGTACAACAAACCACAAACCTGCAATTTCGATCGGAAAAACTGTAACAATACCTATCCCCAGCTTTGATAGAGCCAAAGGAGATGCTCGAAATATTTTGGGTATTATACAAGATAAAACAATTGACGGTTTATATAGAGTTGGCATAAAATACGCAACAATAAACATACTTTTTTCAAGAAATCAATCAGAGAATGCAAAAAAAAAAAAATTTCTTAACTTCGAAGATGCTCCAGGCGTTAAGCTGTCTCTAAGAGAAATTAGTACAAAATATTCTAAATTTGAAATGCAAGGTTTTATAAAATGCTACTTCAATAAGAAACGTTCTTCAAAATTATGAAAGTGTAAAAGGTCTAACGTATTGGGCAACTCTAAATGCCATAATGCGTCATCATGTGAGAGTAAACACTAATTGTTTTATTTTAATTACGACAATATAAAAATAATAAACAATTAAATTAAAAAATGACGTTTTATTAAACCTAATCTAACAAATTATGACATTTTATTAGCTGATCGGGGTTTCACTAGTCAAACCCCGATTTTATAAAATTAAATTTCGACCTTTGCCTGACCATCTTAGTCTCTCCTAGGTTTGACTAGTCAAAGGCCGAAATTGTAATTTATTTCGGGCTTTGACTAAGGCCGTCAGTCAGACCTGAGGATTGCCTAGTCAAACCTAGGAGTGCCTGAAATTCGGGCTTTGACTATAACATATACACGAGTAAAGAAACTTGTGAAGTGGTAACGATTAAGTTCATTTGAGATGCTAATTAGGAGGTGATTTTCCCGATTTTTTTACCAAAAAAAAAAGGGACTAACTTTATTTTGAGCGTAACTTGTTTACTTTTGTTGCTAGAAATTTTTTTATAAAACAAAAATAAAGCTTTTTCCAAACACCTTAAAAAAGTTAATATTTATGAGTTATCCCCAAAAAGTGCTTCATATTTTGGTTATTTCAGGTTAAAATATTCGATTTGGAACTTGACGAATATGAAAATATTTTTCATTAGCTATAACTCTGCTTCTGCTAGATATAGAGATCTAATATACACAGTTTTTTTTTTACTTTTTTACGGGCTATATTTTTGCTAAGAATTTTTTTTTCGACAAAATACTTACATTATAAGTTATTTGAGAAAAACCGTCTAAAAACGTCGTTATTTTGTTGAAAAATAAACATATTCACTCGCAAATAACTCGAAAAGTATTAACTTGACGCAAAAACTCTATAGAACAAAAGTTGCTTAGAATTAGTCATTGTATTTATTTCCGAACTTATTTTGGACATATATTTTTTCATCCCCGATAGGGGGTGAAATCCACCCCCAGATCAAAAGCACACGTCGGCACAATCCACAATATCATTCTTTTTATTTGACTTGTTAGCTACGTGCATGCCAAACTTCATGTCAATCCAAGCAGTTCTTTTAAATTTAGAGGTTTTGCAATATTTTACCGTTAAAGAACGTACTATACATAGGTAATAATAAGGAACCACGAGATCTTCCTCAATTTAAATATAGACAGCATTATTATGTATCTTCAAATATTATCTAGATTGAACAACAATATAATCTATGGACCAGAGGAAGAACCACGTGGTATTCCTATAGAAAAGATCCACATAATATAGTTGGAATACTTTTTTTCGGATATAATTTCTATTTAAAACAAGTTTAACACATTGGCTGCCACCATAAGAGTGTTAGGTACGTTCACCAGGTGCCAAAGTGAAAAATGCTTACAAAACAATATTTATTCATACAAATGGTTAATAATACAATGTAAGTTTACATTCTTACACATTTTTTTTTAAATTGCAAGATCACGGGTGATCCTAATGGCACTGCACTAACATATTACACACGTATGTGCCACTAGTATCACCGGTGATCGTGAACAACTTAATGCTTTATAGTGAAACATGTCACACAGTAAAATTTTTCACAAACATTACAAAATGTAGAAACAAGTTTGGGTTTTTTTTGAGCTTCTTTGCTGCCTTTTGTTGCAACTGTTTCAGTGTAACATTGGTTACAACGTTTTTTCTTCTTCCTATTGTTTGTAGTTTTGGCGTCAACTGTAACAAGCATATGCTTTACAGTAGTAATAGGCTCAGGCATCGGACTGTAATTGACTAAACTTAGGATTAGCATTTCCCGAAATGAGATAACTTGTTGTTTTGGTGTGTTGAAGGAATTATATATTATCAAACTATTGATGACAGCCGTATTCAATAAAACTTCAATTGCAGTTTTATGGTACCAGCGAACACTTTTTCTCAGAGGTGAGAAATAGCTTGCGAGTTGATCTGAGACATCAACACCATCTTTTCCTTTGTTGTAGTCTATAATTGCTTCAGGTTTAATTATAGCTACACCATCTTTCTTATGTTTACCTGTCTCTTTCATGTCGATTCCATGTCTGGTCGTCAAGAAGAGGACATCACGTTTATCGTGCCATTTGCCTATTACAATGCCATCACGATGTTCCTTTCCAATTATCTCTCCTTTTTTTAATTTTGCGGAAAGTATATCTTCTGGAATATATTTTCTATTTTTACGAAGTGTCCCTAATAAGTGACTATTAGCATCTAATAATTGTTTTGCTAAAGGCACAGACGTATAGTAATTATCTGTTATTAAAACTCTTCCTTTTTGTAGATAGTCGTTTGCTAAATCTAGTACAATTTTTCCCGATAAATCCTGCCCTTTATTAGCCATTTTTCCGGTATACATAATCATTTTTAGAGTATAACCTGCAGGATTACATAATTTAAACAGTTTCAAGCCATAGCGGTGACGCTTTGAAGGTATGTATTGTTTGAAAAGTAGTCTTCCTCGAAAGGGAATCATACTTTCATCAACAACTAGTATTGAGCCAGGATTACATTGTTGGGCAAAACGTAATTGTGTCATTTCAAATAATTTTCTAATTTTATGGCAACGATCGTTTGGTAAAGCAGCCGTGTTATCAGCAAAATGCAAGAATCTCAAAAGAAGCTGAAATCTGTTTCCAGTCATTACAGAAGAAATAAAAGTAAAATTATACAATGGTGACTTACTCCAATAATCAGCAATTTTGGGAAGCTTGACAACTCCCATATACATAACACAACCCAAAAATTTTAAAATTTCTTCTTTATTGGTAGGTTTCCATGCATGAATTCTGGATGATCTGCTATAACGTTGTGCATTTTTTACTTGCGCAGCATTTCTGTTAGTCTCCTCTACAATAAGTTGTAAAATTTCATCATCGATCAGTTTCCTGTATACATGAAAAGGAGTTAGTTCGGTTCTATTTTGAGGATACCTATCATCATAGACATATGATTCATTACCAGGAAACTGTATATGGAGACGTAAATGAGTACAGTCAACTTCGTACCATTCGTCGTCATTATTTTGCTGGTCGTTAGATTTTACCGATTGTCGTGCATTTTCATCTAATAAGCTTGAATCACTGTTAGATTCATCTTCTATATCAGATTCTTCTTCGTCACTCGGGTTGTACTCTGAACCGGATAACACACATTCATCAGAATCCTCCTCTAACAATTTGAGCAACTCCGCCTCTGTCAACTTTTTATTTTTATTTGGCAGACGCTGCATTTTACTTGTACTTGGTAAATTATCCATGATCTGAAAGACAAATTCCAATTAAAAAAAGTAACTTTACTATCACCATTTTTCATTAATTAAATGTAAGCAAAAACATTTGAGGTTATGTAAAATAAATACTGTAATATTTTGTTTATCCTTACAAATATTCAAGCAACAAGATTTTAAAACGAATAAACTACATATACTTACTTCATATAATTTCAAATTCACCAAAAAAACTGCTAATTCCGTAGAAAAACTTGATAATGAATGCCACTAATCGTTTCTACAACGCCTTATTATCAACTGTCGTTACAAGCTATTTACGACATTATCGCGCCTAACAAAATAACATAAGCTAGCTATGGGTTCCTAGTGTGCCACAGTAAAACTAGTTGAGCGTCCTCACAGTGCCGACCGTTATAATAATTCTGAAAGTTAAATACGCACAAGTAACACCGGTGATCCTAATGGCACAATTGTAATCTGTTAGTTAGGATCGCCGGTGATCCTTGTGGCAGCCAATGTGTTAAATATGTTATGCATCCAGAAGCTACAAACCTCCGTTGAATATTTATGAAAAATATTGAAATTAATGTCAATAATTCATGACGAGATATCCACGGACGGCAAATACCAGTTGTCACCTAACACATTTCAAGGCAAACGTAATATTTTATTCAAAATGTATACTTGGTCGGTTACAGATCACCAAATTTAATAAATACCTTATTTAAATAAACATTATGTCAATGTTGTTTCATAACTTCAATCGTGTTGCGAGGTGTGTTATTATAATGATTAAAGATTCTTCAATCACTCGATGACTTATTGTGGTCTTTCCTTTTGACATTGATTAGCAAACACAAGTTTTCAAAATAAGAAATACATTCTTGAATGTCTTTGAGACATTTATTTTTGAGGAACGAATTATCTTCTCGGGGGGTCATACATAGTGTGACCAACTCCAATTCAGTGCAATTCGGGACAAGGCTGAAAAAAACATCTAAAATCCGGGGCTTTTCAATAAAAATCGGGCCATTTTTTAAATGAAGAATTTTAATATCATTTTATTGATTATTTAACATTTTTATGTTGACAATGATATTTTTGTTAGTTTTTGACGTTTCGACTTCCAATCAGGAAATTGTTCTCAAAAAAGGAAAAATTAGAAAATCAACTAATGTTGGATTTTCAGTAGTAATTGCACAAGAGCTCTAAAATTATCGAAATTTTCCCGAGTGACACTTTGACAGTTTTAATTTCACGACCCGAAGGGGAGTGAAATTATGTCAAAGTGTCACGAGGGCAAAAATTCGATAATAATTTTAGGCAGGCCGCACATCAAATAAACATGAAACGTAAATCACGTTTCATGGAAATAAAACACTGCTAAACAAATAGACGTCCGGCCATTTATGAAACTCTCCGAAAATAAAAATGTTATATGAGCATGAATCACACTGGTTTCATTGGTAGGCGGACTTCAAGATTGGTTTACCTGTGTTTTATTTTCATGAAACGTGTTTTACGTTTCATGTTTCTTTGGTGTGCAGTGCCTTAGAGATCGAGTGCAATTTGTTGCGATTATTTCATGAATAAAGCTGTTCAAAACCAAAATTTTATTGTAATTTATTTATGTAAGTACAAATTAGTACAATTAAACACACAGTTGTTATAAATATTTGACGGTTGAAAGTCATCACTTTTATAATTTTTAAAACATTAATTGTCATTAATGTCACTGAATGTATTTTTTCGTAGCAACGAAGGGCATCTGACGTAATATACTTGACGAAAGGATATTATCAAAAATTATCAGTTTATTTTTTATTTCTGTAGCTTTCTATTGGTCAGAATCTCCTATGAATGGAATAATCATGTAAATACATGTCACCTTAAGTTAATATAAAATTGTAATTATGATTACAACCAATTGTGGCTTAATCTTATCAAAAATACAATGTATGTCTTTTCATAAGACGATAATTAAAATACAGAAACGAAAAACGTCCACTAATAATTTTATTAGTATTACACTCTAGAAATTGTCGACTTTTTCCGCCCAAAAATTCAATTTGATGCGAATCCTTAGAAGAATAACGTATTCAAAAGTTCAAAATAGAATTTTACCAAATAGTTGAAAATTTGGATGGCCCGAAAGCCTTGTCCGGGACGCCGGGACACGACTTTGTAATTCGGGCCATGTCCCGGATTTTTCGGGATAGTTGGTCACACTAGTCATACAATATACGCGACGTTCCATGACATCTCATAACGCGACAGTTCGTAACCCCACAAATTGTAACGGACAATCCATAACGTCGTCAATTCGGAACGACGACATTTCGTAACATAGACAGTTCGTAACTATAACTATTCGTAACGGTATATGTAATTCGTAACGCTAACATTTAGATTTTTTAGCACATTTAGCATTACTGAACGTACATATCACATTCGCTGCCACCTATTTATTAGTTGCTCACTATTGGCGCCACAATAATAATATGGTCAATAACGTTAGTAGGGGAAATACGAAATTTGAAGACTGTATATTACTTTTATCCTAGGACTTAAAAACTTCAGATAAAAAACCAGAGTCAAAAATGTATGAATTGAACCTTTACCTAAGGTACCTGCAAAACAAGAAGTAACTATACGTAGAGCTGACTGGCAAAAGAACCTATTTATTTCCACAATTTGTGAACGCCAGAAGGCGACAGTGAAGCCTAGGTCCTGAAAGAAACATCCGAAAACAAACTCGACACATTCGAAAGGAAAGTACTGCGGAGAATACTGGAACCTGTGCGATACAACAACGAACTTTATCAACTTTATAAGGAAGTACCCCTGTCAGACTTCATTAGAATACAAAGATTGCAATGGGCCGAACATGTGATAAGAATGGGAAAGGATAGGCTACCAAAAAGAGCACTGAATGCTAGAATGCAGGGAAAGAGACCGGTTGGAAAGCCAAGAAAACGCTGGGAAGACACAGTAAACAGTGACGCACAAGCCCTTTTAGGAGTCACAACACTCAGCCACAGAAAAGCAAGGGTGGAGGCAAAAATAAAGGAGGCCAAGGCTCAATTTGGGCTGTAGTGCCGTAGAAGAAGAAGAAGAAGAAGGCAACAGTGACACCTGACTGAAGTGAGGCAAAACGCCTTTTGGCGACAGGTGGCAGGTGATATACATTGAATGTATTTTGCATACTTTCCTACACTAAAACTAATAGAACATTTTTAAAACCACTTCTTTTTTAAATATATTTCACACATATTTTTTGCACATTTTTTTGTAAATATGACAACTAAAGAATGTTTTTTTAATTGTTTATTCTTAATTATCATCTTAATGTAAAACTACTATTACAGGTAATTATACTTATTTTTAAAACGTTTTTATATACTTGGCTTGGTATTTGTCACTATGTCACTATGTCCGCAAATTTTGTAATCCATTTTAAACATAGTTCTAGGCTACCTAGGCACCTGAAATTTTCAGAATAGTACAGAACTAGCTAACAGTGCAATATTTAACTGCTATTATATGGATAAATCGATTTTTTTCGATAATTGAACAAATCGATAACTAAAAATTGATGGTAACTCAGTGTTGGAGCATTAGACTGCAGATCGAGAGTTCCTGAGTTCGAAACCCGGCTGTTGCGTATCTTTTTTAATTTTTTAATAAATAATTAAAAGTTAATATACTTAAAATTCATATTATTCAAAGTTAATTATTATATATAAATATTATATACAGGGTGCGCCAAACCTCTGGTTTTCTTTGATTACGGCTAAACTATAAGATATACAAAAAATGTTTATAACAAAACTAATGTGTATCAAAGAGGTCTATAATTTAAAATTATTTTCAATTATACAGGGTGAGTCAGAACGACGGTATGAACCAAAGTTGTATTTTTTTAAGTGTAACACCCTATATATTAAATCATTTTTGAATATATTATTTAAAAATATGAAAAATTTGTATAAGGTCTTATAGGCCTAAAGTTATTAATTTTTGAAATATTTACATTTTTATTGAGAAAAATGGTAATATTTATAGGGTTGTGGATTATGTTTCCAAAGAAATAAAAATTTAAGTGATTGGTCAAAATTTATAAAATATAGTGTTATTTTGAAATAATTTAATATTTTTTACTTTTAGCCATAAAATATGCAGTGTGATCACTATTTGCAAATACAAAATTTTCTCATTTTTTTTAAATGGGACACCCTGTATATTAGTTTTGCGTTTTGTAGTAAATATTACAGCCTTTCTTTTGGTATAAGGTTGTATGTACCTAGCATAGATATTTAAAAAAACTATAGATTTTACGTTTTTGCGGATTTTTTATTTAAAAATTTTTTTGCAAAAAAAATTATTATAATCTGGTTTTAGAAACATACACTAAAATATAAAACATGAAAATAAAAACGTAATTAAAGATTAAAATAAATCGTATGCTAGTACAATTCAATTGAATTTAATAACTTTAAATTATTTTACAAAAAAAAATTTTACCATATTAATGAATGCATAAATTAGTTACTAAATTAAATAAACAACTAAATTTTAAATCAACCGTAGTAATTCTTCTACCGCAGCAACTTTCCTGTACCAAATTAATTGTTAGTTATATTGTATTTACGAGTAAGATCAGTTAATAACTTTTTAATTTACCTACATCTTGAGAACGTATAAAGTATGCTTTGAAACAAATGAACGTTATGGAAGTATATTAAGAAGTAAATAGTATCTATGTACACTTGGCGTCATATAAAACTGGTACACTTTTTTTTCCCAATGTAAACCTGTGTTCAGACTGACAATTATTGTTCGTGAATCACTTCGTTGTTGCCATCACAGATAACGGAATTGCACTAAATCTAAATACAAAAAAATAATGTTTACAATGTATACTTCGAACATATACATATTTAAATTCCACACTTGTTCACTGTAAAAGTTATTAATTTTGTATTAATTTCAAATTAAATTTTTAATTTTTCCAGTGTGTTTTATTTATTCTACACAACTTAATGCAGTTTTGTCCTACAATTTACGAGAAACCAATCACACCTCTCGATTTGACATTAAACATAATAATTTAAAGTCATGTCAAGATTTATTATCTATCATTATTTTTGAATTGAAATATTTTCATAAATTATAATAAAACACGAATCAATGTATGGATACTTAATTGAGATGACGGAAAATTAAAATTGTTTTAGTTTTTAGTATATTAAAAAATGCGGTCTGTCGCACAGCCCCGTTTTTACCTAGTTTGATATAATGTTTTCGTTGAACTGGCAACGTTGCCCTAGAAATTAGAATGACACTTGTGACAAGATCAACTTACACAACTTGAAAAACACGATTTTCGGTTATAAGAGTTGTACCAGTTTTTTTTGACGCGAAGTGTACCTACTCGTGTCACAAAAGCAGGTAATAATTTCTAATGGTTTCGCCCAAAACAAAAAATGTCATATCCAAAAATTTTTCGGTTAAAAAATTAAAATTTAAAATATAAAAAATTGTTACAAAAATTTCAACTACAAAAGTATTACCAGCTTTTGTGACACCAGTAGATACTATTTATATTAATAAATAATTTGGCTGATACATTTAACATTCATCTGTTTTAAAGCATACTTTATAATAATTTTTATATTCTCAAGATGTATGATGTATGTAAGTAAAAAAAGGTAAATTAAAAGTTTAACTAAATACAATTTAACTAACAATTAATTTGGTACAGGAAAGTTGCTGTAGTAGAAAAATTACTACGGCTGATTTAAAATTTGGTTGTTTATTTAATTTAGTAACTAATTTATGCATTCATTAAAATGGTAAAATATTTTTTGTAAAATAATTTAAAGTTATTAAATTCAATTGAATTGTACTAGCATACGATTTATTTTAATCTTTAATTACGTTTTTATTTTCATATTTTATATTTTAGTGTATGTTTCTAAAACCAGATTATAATTATTTTTTTTGCAAAAAAATTTTTAAATAAAAAATCCGCAAAAACGTAAAATCTATAGTTTTTTTTAAAATATCTACAAAACGAAACATGCTAGGTACATACAACCTTATACCAAAAGAAAGGTTGTAATATTTACTACAAAATGCAAAACTAATATACAGGGTGTCCCATTTAAAAAAATGAGAAAATTTTGTATTAGCAAATAGTGATCACACTGTATGTTTTATGGCTAAAAGTAAAAAATATTAAATTATTTAAAAATAACACTATATTTTAAAAATTTTGACCAATCACTTAAGTTTTTATTTCTTTGGAAACATAATCCACAACCCTATAAATATTACCATTTTTTTCAATAAAAATGTAAATATTTCAAAAATGATTAACTTTAGGCTTATAAGACCTTATACAAATTTTTCATATTTTTAAATAATATATTCAAAAATGATTTAATATATAGGGTGTTCCATTTAAAAAAATACAACTTTAGTTCATACCGTCGTTCTGACTCACCCTGTATAATCAAAAATAATTTTAGAATATAGACCTCTTTGATACACATTAGTTTTGTTATAAACATTTTTTTGTATATCTCATAGTTTAGCCGTAATCAAAGAAAACCAGAGGTTTGGCGCACCCTGTATACCATTTTAAATATTTTCTTTGATTTATATGAGTTTAAATCCGCTAGAGAAAATATGCCTCTAAAAAAGTCGATTACAAAATTCTTTTATGACATAGAAATTGAAACAACAAAATAGTTTATAATTTTATATTGGGTCCTATAAATAATGAAAACGTTTTATTATAAAAAGTTCTTTTTTATAAAAGTGTAATTATAGGTTTGGATCCCGCGTATGAAAAAAAAGTTGATTAATAGCAAGCTGAAAATTTGTTAATAGCTTAAGGGTGTCTAGTCGGATAAACTTTGATATATGGGAACACTGGAACAGGGGCAGTTTTAATTGTGGAACAGGTTAAAAATTTGGAACGGCCAGACCACGAAAACTACACATTTATTTTGTCCGACAGAATAGACTTAAACTCTCCGAACAGAGATTAAACTCTCATGCAAAAATCAGACTGCTATTTATCACCTGTCATAATTCCTGTCATTTGACATATTCTACATGTTCCACTCATCAAAATGCCCATTTGGTGATAAATAGCAGTCTGGTTTTTGCATGAGAGGTTAATCTCTGTTCGGAGAGTTTAAGTCTGTTCTGTCGGACAAAATACATGTGCCGTTTTCGTGGTATGACCGTTCCAAATTTTTAACCTGTTCCACAATTGAAACTTCCCCTGTTCCAGTATTCCCATATATCAAAGTTTGTCCGACTAGACACCCTTAAGCTATTAACAAATTTTCAGCTTGCTATTAATCAACTTTTTTTTCATACGCGGGATCCAGACCTATTATTTTAAGACACACTTTTCAAAACATATTTCTCCACGAAATATGAAATGTATTGGAAATGTTTATCCTGATGCTAGTTCGTTACATTAATAAACGTAATTTTAATTGCAACTGTAATAAAAGTCTTTTTTTGAGGTTAACAAAAATAAACAGAATAATTCAATTTTGACGATACTAATTATACCGTTACGAATAGTTATAGTTACGAACTTATGTCGATGTTATGAGATGTCTGATGTCTTGTCACGAACGAATGCACCCAAAAAAACCGAACAAACTGGACGAAGCGAAGATGACGACCTGACAAGGAAAACGAGGTAGCACGAAGAGAACAACATGAAAGGAAACAGAAATAACTATAGAGAATAGGAAAGCAAGAATTGTTACAAGTTAGGGACCTGGAATATCAGAATTTGTATTACAGAATAAAGAAAGAAAGAACTAAAAATGGAGTTCAAAAAGGCACATTATTTAGATTTCCTAGCTTTAACCGAAACGAAATAGATCTATTAGAAGGCAAAGAAGAAATATAACTAGATATACAGTTGAGTTGATAAAAAAGAAAGAGCAACAGGAGGTATATTTTTTATAATACCCGCCAAAAAAGAAAATATTTTGCGGAAAAGAGGAAGCTTTATCACTTACGCCTTTTAATGAGGAATATGCTATCATAGGCTTTTTTTAAATCTACGAAGGTTATGAATATGTTTCTGGCTCTTCTTTTTTCTAAAAGTTGTTTTAGGCAAAACAGGTTGTCAGTACCAGCACAGACTATCTGTGGTACAAGACATACCTGCACGGAATCCACTTTGCTCCTCTTCCGTAAATTGGTTGTTGATTCCTTAGTTCTTTTATAATTTGGCCATTTAGTCTTGAAACAGTTTGTTATACTCAAAACCTCTATAATTGTTACACTCAAAACCTTTATAATTGTAGTACTTTCTTCTGTCATCTTTTTTATCGACGTTTGATACTGAGGTTTTTGTACCAAACCCACTACGCGTTCAAATAATTAAGAAATGTTCATTGCATTTTGTGATAACAACGTAAACATTTGGGTGTGACTTTTACAACTTTGTTTATAATTGGTACATGATTATTTTCCTCTCACATATGTCTCTCCAACCGTTTAAACTGCAGTTTAAAAAGTAGAACAAAGTAAAAAGTATTCATTTGGGGAACTTGTTTCCAACAAAATAATTGGAAGGTGGGTGGCATTGTTTTACACGTAGATATACATACATTCAAATACAATTTATTGCGGCTCTCGTGTTTACTGTCCTATTTAGAATGCGGTTTAAACGAATCTACATTTTTATGTGATATTTGAGATGTTTAAAATTTTAAACAAACCGTTTTGAAAAATTAGTCATATGTTTTGTAATCGTCTGACCTCTATATTGTGCTCTATTTGCATCGTCAGCTTAATGTGTCGGTTAATTTTAATCGTGATTCACTATTTTACAGTAACTTACAAAATATTTAAAACAATAACCACATCATCCTATAACCATTTCTGTATCTAACAAGTTCTTTAATAAGCTCTTTGTCTGTAAGCTTGTATGCAACTCTTATTTTCTTGAAAAGTTTTATCAAGCTATCATTACTTGTGCTCTTCAAGGTTCTGTGAATCGCTCCTCGTTATGCAGATCCTTGTTACGGAGAATTCCAATGCAAAAGTCTGCAGAACTAATTGGAGAACCTGTAATATGGGAAAAAAATTAAAGAGAAGAATAAAATACCATAGACAATCAGAAACTCTGATGCGAATGGTATTGTTGCTTGAAAGCTATTATGGAGTATGGGACTTGGGAATAGCCAACTCAAAACTATATCATGTTCTAACCCTATTGTAAATAAAGCTCATATCCTAAATCCTTATGAGCAGTTAAAAACGTGGACTAGAATGGTTCGATTACCTAAAAAGGATGAAGGATTACAGTCAGGTCAGGTATGTGGGATGCTGGGTAAAAGAAGCCAAGAAACGAGAGGTAGATCACGACAAAGTGGAGGGATGCTGTCATGGAGAATAAAGTGAAAACAGAGAGCAAGAGACAGCAAAGGATCCCGCTACAAAAATCGATGTTTAACAAGCCGACAGAAGAAAACACGGAAGACTAAAGCGCTGGTTTCCTCGTAAGCGGTGCCGACAAACTGCGACCATAACACTGCGATGAATGACGTCATAAAAACTATACCATGCAAAATAATAGCGGTGGTTTCCAAGGATGCGTTGGAAGCCACCGCTTGCTGAGTTTGCACATTCCATTGCCGTAGTGAAGAACCTTGAATTTTTCACCGTAATTTGACGTAATTCATCGCAGTGCTACGGTCGCAGTTTGTCGGTGCCGCTTTCGAGGAAACCAGCGCTTAAGAAACGCTTCATGGACTATTTGGAAGCAGATCTGTTATACAGGTAGATCTTTTGGAAGCCAAGTTTATTAAGATCTGTATTGAAGAAAATTAGACCAGGGCGCATCTGTAAAAATATTAGTATATTTGGATGTTGAGAGGTGACTCATATTTTTTGCAGAAATTGCTTGAAAATAACTTATTTAATAATAATTGAGTTATCCTCCCACTCAAAAAGCTCCGGAACATTGTTTAAATAATCAAAATGTCAAAAAATTAAGGAAAAAATCGATTTTTTCTTCGTTTTTTGATTATAACTTTAAAACTATTCACTTCCGAGAAAAGTTGCGCTGACATAAAAGTTGTGAAATTAAATTTCCTACAATATGGGGCTGGTTAATTTTTTTTTAAATTGTCACCCTTTAAATGATTGATAAATTTTAATTTTTACTACATTTCGTTATAAATAAATAAATTTGTTTATTGAAAAATAAAAACACATACTCTGTCCTTTGAAATAACACTTTTTTTAGCAAAAACTTTCTTTGTTCATATATTTTAACTTAGAGAATAAAAGTTTATTATTTTTAAACATATGCAATTGTTTAAACAATATTTCACAAGCAATAATCAAATTAGTTTGATTTTTGTGGAATTAAAATATTAAAATACAACAAAATATACAGGGTGCGGCAAAAGTCGGTTCCCGCTATGTAGTTTCGTGCATAAGCGCGATAAGTACATGCTAACAATCGGCCTCGCATAACAGGTGTTCCCTACTGTTTGTAGGGTTAACCTTGAGTTTCGTTGGCAGACGCGGAAAAATCGATTGGCAGACGCGGGAAAATCGATTGGCCGGCACGATTCTTTTTATGGGGTCTGCTGAAGAATAGTGTGTATGCTAGGCGACCGCAAACTCTCCCACAGTTGAAGACAATTATTGAGGAAGAATTGGAACACCTCCGTCAGAACAAGGCAATCCTCAACTTCAACCGAACATGCCGTAGCGTTGCGAGCCGTTGTAAACGTTGTATCGAGGAAGCTGGACACCAGTTCGAACATAAAGGTTAGATTTTTATATGCACCTTCGTAACCCAAATTTGCGACTTAATTAAACGTTTTGCATTTTTATTTTCCGATATTTTTATTATTTTTTTTTCCGTTTAATTTGCGACTTAATTAAACGTTTTTCATTTTCATTTTCCAATATTTTTCGATTGTGCAAATCGGGGAACTGACTTTTGCCGCACCCTGTAGAGTAAGAAAATAATATATTAGATAAAGATTGGAAGAAATTTTGGTGGAAATCAACTTGTGTGAATCGAACACCGCTGTCCTGCGCGTAGCACCAAAAATTAATGTTTATTTAAAAAAAATCCTGACGCCGTGGTAGTTAACCGATTTTAATTTTGCAAATTGCAAAGAAAAGGTACAGTATTCTTCTATACGTAAAAAGAAAATTCAACATGCTATCTGTTTTATTTTCAGTCCTGCAACATTTTGAAAAAATGAATTTTTTTTGCGAAAGCTGGATTTGCAAAATCTATTGAAACGATCTTAAATCTTAATGAAATTTACAGAATTGTTTTATTATATCATATAGTTTTTCTGTATAAAATATGAAGGTTCTAAGAGTAGCATAAATGGTTGAAAACAGTAAAATGCGAATACTTGTTTTTTTTGTGGTTTTTCCACAATTATTACTATTTTGCAACAAGGGTGACAATTTTTAAAAATTTTAACCAATCCTATATTGTAAGAAATTTAATTACGCAACTTTTATGTTAGTGCAACTTTTCTCGGAATTGAATACTTTTAAAGTTATCAAAAAACGAAGAAAAAAATCGAATTTTTCCTTTATTTTTTAACATTTTGATTATTTAAACAATGTTCCCGACCTTTTCTAGCGGGAGGATAACTTAATTATTATTATATGAGCTAATTTCAAGCAATTTCTGCAAAAAAATATGAGTCACCTCTCAACGTCCATCTCAAAACAGATGCGCCCTGGACTAAAATATCCTAACGTATTTGAGAACAAAATATAAGTTCGTGTATATTCTTTATTCACTTCTTCTTCTGCTTTTTCCCATTATGAGTTCGCCGTTTTCGTCCTCCACAGCATTCTGTTCTTCCGGTTACTTTCTTTGAGGTCCCTATGTATCATATCATATTCATACGTTTTCCATTTCATAGGATTATTCACTTTCCTGATTTAGGATTTAGGATTTCCTGAAGAATTACATGGAACTCGTATTAAACCACTCGCCCCTTAATTTTATAAACCAAGAAATTCTCTAATGCTGCACTTGCCCTTTATTTTCCTCTCCATTATTAGTCATAGCATTGCATATATGGTATTATCCTTTTCATTGTAACATCAAATTGTCACTGTAATGTCTAATAGATTTGTATAAATCTATAGTCGGTTCCTAAAAACCCTCAGTATTTCTGAACACCCTTCTTAAGAAATATTTCTGATCAGAGATGGATCGGTAGGAAATGAGGTGAAGTGCAAAATTATAACCAACGGAATGAACTTTTAGCACAGTCAAAGAGGTTCGAATCGGTGACTAATTCGGTCAATTTGATTGCCGCATTTTATTTAGTCATGAAAATGGAAAATAAGATATAAACATACTTAAAGTTTGACATTTTTGTTATAAACGAAAAGTGAAAAGTAGCGAAATCGTGGATTTGAGAGGTGAATATTTTCGAGCAATGCTTTTGTCTTACTTTTAATTGAAAAAACGTGAAGTGAAAAGTCGTTTGTCGATCATCTAAAAACCCTGTATTTAATGATAAGTTACTGCCCACAACTTCATTTCGGTGGTATGAGGAATTCCAATTTGTTCAAGGCAGATTTAGTGATTAGTTTTTCACTAAATCGAATATATTTGGATAGCGAATCAAACAAATATATCGAATTTTACATGATCAACTATATTTTTGTCTTCTAGACTTTGGGATAATAATTTTTGTTCCCTTTTTTGGCAGCAATTTCTTTAAATTTTTGTACAGTTGAAAGGTATGACGTTTCTTCTCGTAGTTTTTAATGTCCTTACATACTTTTCTATAAAATAGTATCTTTTCATACCTCATTTTCTGTCTACTAATTACGTGGATTCTCTTGTCTTCGTTGTTATATTCATTTCTGATTCGTTTTTTCTGATTTTTTTGGGTTATCAGCTTCAGTATTTCCTCTGTCATCCACTATTGTTCTCTTTTTATTTTTACTGCTCTCAGTTTTCCTCAGTATCTTTTTTACTTTTTGTCTACTTTTCCTTGCCCTATTTTATTTCCTATACCCCTAATCCCTATATTTATTATTTGAATTGATTTCTTTTCTCGTATGTTTGCTATTTTTTTTCTATCAATAGTAACTGTTTGCTTTTTAACTTTTGTAATCTTTTTTAATCTCACTGATTTTTCCTTTTCAATTTGTTATTGTAGGTATTGTCTCTTTTTTTTTGCTTGTTCTTCTAACAGCGGCACTCTGTTGAGTTGTGTGGGTTTTTCATTTGATGGTTTCGACAGATAATCCATTCTTATTTTGTTGGTTTCTTATAGGGCTTTTTCGCATTATTCATGGAATAATTTTTTTCTTTGTGTTTTTTTTCTTCCGATTAATTTCCCTGTGGCTTCGGTAATAGTTATTTTTATATCGCTGATCTGCATCTTCACTTTATTTTTTATTTAATTTTAAAACTTGAAATCTATTTCTTATTTATAGATGGTTTTGTTGTCCACTATTTTCTTCTTCCAGATTTGTCACATTCCACCTTTCGATTTTTGTGTGTTTAACTATTGTTTGTGTTAAAATTCTAGTTCTCAGCGTGGGCCTTCACGAGGAAATGATCTGTGTGGCTGTCTGGCCCTCTCGTACTTCTTATGCTTTAGGTTTCATTTTAGGTCTCCCTCTGTGCTTTTATTACTCTAACTATCTTCTCTTCCATCCATTCAAGCATTTCGTGATTCTTCCGTTGTCTAGCATCCTCTTGATTTTCCCTCTGTGGTCCCAGTATATTTCTTATAATATTCCTCTCAAAAGCTTTCAGTTTCTCTTCTTCTCTTGCTGTTAATATAAATGTCTCTGAAGCATATACCACTATTTGGTCTTATGATCGTTTCGTAGATTTTCATTTTTGTGTTTTTCTTCTATCTTTAAACATTTTTTTATTTCTGTAGAACGTTTTATTTCCCGTTTGTTGTTTTCACCCAATTTTGAAAAAATGAACTATCGACGTCCGTCTGTTCGTCCTTAACACAATCCCTCCGTCAGTACACCAGATATAATGGCAAATGAGGTATCGAATGAAAGCTTATAGCTCAAGGATGGTATTAAGGGTGAGAAAATTTACCTCGGACTTCCGGTTTTAGAGTTGCAACCGGAAGTACCGTTTTAAAGTCACCGAAATAGTATAACCGATATATTTTTCGACGTACGTTAGCAAGATAAGAACAGCTGTATAGTTTTGGGTTTTATAGCATTTTCGGTGAAAAAGTTCTAACCAGAATTGCCATATAATTTGAAGCGTATTGAAAAGTCGAGCTTGAATATTTAGTTTCTGTTTTGAAATTATTTCCGTTTAAACAGTTATGACCGAAAGTTTAGTAAAAATGACTCAAATTTTGTGTAATCGTATATCAATCGACACAACGTTACACGAGGAATTCAAAAATCGACTTCCGGTTCTACTTTCAGTCACTTTGGGTGAGAACCTAGGACTTACGAAGTCCAATTACTTTTTAGTTTTAATTAGAAATTCAAAAAGTACGACGAGGGACTGGCCTAAGAAATATATAGAAAAGGAAGGTGGAAAATTGTAACATAATCGAATGACTATGAAGTTCATAGGTAGGCAAAAGCTTCTTCAGGTATAATCAAAGCCCGGCGTTCTGCAAATTTATAATTTGATGAAACACTAAAATTGTGTATCGTATTACTCGCTTAGTTGATTCATTAGGTGTAAGTAATTATATCAAAAGTTATATCTAAACTAAACTAACACTACTAACTTCGTGGTTTTAGTTCTCCTCGGATTTTTGATAACAAAGCTGAACTTTTAACAAGGGTAATAGGTTATTAAAATTAGAATTTTAATGATGTAAAGTTTTCAAGATTTTGATTCCATTATTTTTCAATATATTCTCTATCACTATCTAATCAGTGTTTCCCAACATGGGGTCCACGCCCCACAGGAGGCTATTTGGCTGTTAAGGGGGAATTTGAATAAGTGCTAGATACGAATTTAACCCTTACGATATGGACCATTTAAATGAAATGCTAGATTTCTGTGAAAAGTATTACGTCTCTATTTACTGCTCATACTTCCGCTAATAATCGAATTCTTGAGGCTAGTTATCAAATATCTTTATTCATTGCTAAAGCAGGAAAAAACATATAAGTAATAGGAGAGAATTTATTAAAACCGTCAATATCAGCATTTCTTAAAACGGTTCTTGAAAAAGATGACAAAAATGTAAAAGCTATGCCACTTAACAATAAGTACCGTTAGCAGAAGAATAGACGAAATGGGTGATGATATTAAAAAACAACTTGTTAAAAAACAACAACAAAGCTGAAAACAAGAAATTTCTTAGTGCAAATGGAAGAATAAACTTTGAGAGACACTGAGGCAGTATTGATAACTTACGTAAAATACATTGAGACAGGGCATTTTGCCGATGAAATGTTGTTCCGCAAAAGATTAGAAAGCACAATAATAAAAAATATAACATCTTGTGCTGCTGATGGTGCTCCTTCATAATTTTCCAACTTGTGCTGCTGATGGAAAATTATGTATGTTACATGTGGGGGCATATATTTTTTTGGATTGGCTAAGGTGGGACATGGCACAAAAAGGTTGGGAAACACTGATCTCAATGCTTTAAAGACCAGAAAATTGTTCTTCCGAATGAAAATAGTAGGTATTAACTATGTGGACGGAATATTAACAATAATTTCAAAATAAGACTCGTCAAAAGTTACAGCTTCTCGGCATTCTTGTACAGAGTTGAAAGATGGACACTCACTAAATCGCTATTAAATTAACTTCAAGCTTTTAAAATGTGGTCGTATCTAAGGCCGCTACGCATGAGCTGGGTTGACAGAGATGTTACAGCATTTGCTACAAAATGAAGCTGTATTACAATGTTTAAAAAACAACCCGAAGTAGTGAAAACCGTAAAAATACGAAAATTGGAGTATTTTGTCTATGTCATGCGACAACCAGAACGATATGGAGTCCTCCATCTTATTATTGAAGGCAGAATATGTGGAAAAAGGATTACCTGTCGAAGAAAAACATCATGACTTACTAACCCTGCGTGAGTGGTTTGGTCAATCACCACAGGTAGTAGAAATTTATAAAAAATAAAAAAAATCAGATCCCTGATAAAGGGTAAGTTATTGTTTGATACCTTTCTTTCTACCCGTGGAAAATGGACACAAATTTGCAATTAATTCATCATAGTAACTGAAAAATCAATTTTTAACCGATGACAACTCAAGCAAACCAAGACAAATAAAGATTAAAGTAGTGAGTTAGTTGTAAAATTTGATTTATCAATTCAATAAGAATGTTTTGTTTGTGCAAAGAGATAAAAGTATATCAACTATTTAAGGCAATAAAATTTTGCAAGCTATGAGTCAGTGCTTCATGGTAGGTTACTTTCAAATCGACCCATTTGATAAAGTTAACGATGTAGTTGTCCCAATCGTTAATCGTTTTCCGCATAAACGTCCGTCTCAATTAAGTGCTCATAAACCGAGGGGTCAACGAGGAATAAAAGTCCCAATAACTTCCCCGCTGCACTAAAGACCTTACTAATACATTCGACACTGCTACAAATCTAAATTAATAAAGAAGTGAAAAACAACAACATATTTAATTGTGTCATTTGTTTGGAATTATGTGGGTCACACTTTCATTTAAATTTTATGTAGTAGCAAAGGTCTTGAAAGCGATAAAACTAATTTATCAATGATAAATGGTGTGATGATTTGTTACAATGTTTTCTAATCTAATTGCGATGGTTCTTTTAAATAAATTCAAGTGTTGAGTTGAGATAATCCGGGCAGTGTTAATTATGGAATCGTTTTATTAGCTGTTAATTTAGGTGCTGCTGTTTTGATTAATTTGGAATGTCTGGTACTAAGAGCTTTTGCAATTTATTCTTTACAAAGTCTTCCGATGTAAAAATGTAATTCCTTGTTCCAAAAATAAAAAGAAGTGGTCGAAGAGATAAAGAAAGGTCAAGGAAAACATGGAATAACTACCTGGACACTCAATAAGAAGGTATCAGAAAACAGCAGAAGCGCAAGCCTATCAAGGAAGTAAGAACAAAAAAATAAACAATTATTTTGTTTTATTCAAAAATATTTCCTTTGTCCCACTTTGTAGAGGAAAAGTGGCGTACACTGAATTGTTGTCGAAAACATTATTACAGAAAGAATAATACTCTACAGCACTCTTTTAAAACTGCAAGACTTTATATGCAGACTGTATATGCATCCTCTTTAGCGCTAGAGTACTCGTAAAACTGAAGATAAATAAACTGGCTGCAGTTGCAAAATTTACTGGAATGCAAATAAGCACTAACAAGAAAAAAATACTCGCAAACACATTACAAAAAATAATTTAACGCTGAACGGTTAACAGCTTAAAGAAGCAGAGGAATTTTGCTATTTGAAGAACATGGTGGACAGTATAGGAGGCACAGAGAAATATATGACTCAAAGAAACAGAAATGACAAGGAAAATATTCAACAATGTAAATAAAATATAGAAATCTACAGAATAACCATAGGCACAAAGCTGAAAATATTTCGTTCAAATGTCAAAACGTCCTTCTATATGGAGCAGGAACTTGGAAGGCAGACAACATTTCGTGAGTCAAATACGGACATTCATTAACAAATGCCTGAGAATTATTATATTCAACATTTTCTGGCCAATCAAGACTAGTAACATAGACCTGTGGATGCATAGATGTAAAGAACCTATTGAAACGATAGTGCAGTCATTGGAGGTGGATATGAGCTATTACCTCCGATTTCGTTGAACCTTCATAGATTTGCATGAAAATTGCTGAGTGGTTAGAGGATATCTCAAGGAACAAATTTGACATGGTGCCAACTTGCGCTTTTATCCTGGAGGTGGATGCCACCCCTTCTCGGGGGTGAAAATTATTTTATTGAAAATAACCCCATAATTCGATAGAGGGACAAATTCTAAGCAAAATTTGTTATATAAAGTTACTAAAATAAATCAAATCTTTTTGAGTTATTGAAGATCACAGATTTTAATTTTTCTTGAGAAAAATGCATGTTTTTAACCGATTTTTCATCAATAACTCAAAAACTATAAGTTTTGAATGAAAAATGAAATAAATGCTTTACTAGAAAAACCTTTTAGTGTTAACTAAAAGTGAGTTATAGGTAATTGAATATATATTTTTTTCGACGAATAAAAAAATCGTAAGTGTTCAAGCTGAAATAACGGGAAAATGGTGCATTTTATAACATAAACTTATTAACCATTTGTCAAAGTACATACTTAAAAATATCTATTAAATGAGCCCCCGAACATGTTAATAGCATTAAAATTTATGCACCAAAACTTTTTCAAAATTTATTTATTTTTTTAATTTTTCCAAAAAATGTTATTGTTTTTTTTAATAACTCCGTTTATTTTTAAGATATCAGGTTTATCTAAAAACCGTTTGGAAGCTAATTCCAAGGGCTAGTTAACCACGTTGAATTTAATCTTTTAGACCCCTGACTTTTTTAAAAATGAAAGGTTAAATTGCCCCGGTTGCATGGTTTTCACAGCAAAATTTAAGATTTAAACGTTTCTATCCCAGTTATTTAGTACCCTATGGAAATAGTAAAACAGGTAAAATATTTGGCACAGAATAAACTAAAATCTGGGTATTTATAATTTTTTACGTATATTGAGTATTTTTGGAGTTGTTATCAAAAGAATATGAAAATTACAATAATTTTAAAAATTATGATTTTTTTAAATTATATCTTTTTTTTTAAATATGCATTCCAAACCGGTCAAAATTATTGAAATCATTACTTATGCTAATATAAAGAAGTTATTGTAAGGATTATTATAAATTTTAATTTTTGTGGAAATGGCGTATGTTTTATTTTTCACTTTTTCCTAAAAAATTCAAAAGGGTTCTTTTATTTTCATCATAACTTGCTTAATTTTGACGCTATTTGTTCTCTGCTTTATTTGTTCTGAAGCTCATTTAATAGGTATTCCGAAGTACGTTGACAAATGTTTAGCAGGAATATTTTATACATTGCATCGTTTTCCCGTTATTTAAGCTTGAATACTTAGATTTGAGTACTCGTCGAAAAAAATACACATTCAATTGCCAATAATAACTCACTTTGAACTAACATTAGTTTAGTTCTTTAAGTGAGAAATGTATTCAGTTTTTTATTATCATCAACTTCAGTAATAATAGCTATTTTGTAAAAGCTTATAGTTTTTGAGTTATACGTGAAAAACCGATTTAAAACATGCATTTTTTTTTACGAAAAAATAAAATCTTTGGTCTTTAATAACTCAAAAAGTGTTGATCTATATTAATAACTTGATATAACAAATTTTGCTTATAATTTTTCCCTCTATCGATTTATGGTATTATTTTTAATAAAATAATTTTCACCCCCGAGAAGGGGTGGCATCCACCCCCAGGGTAAAAGCGCAAGTTGGCATTATGTCACCTTTGTTCCTTGAGGTATCCTCTAATTCTCACCAATTTTCATGAAAATCGATGGAGGTTCAACGAAATCGGAGGTGAAAACCTTCAGTGACTCCACTACGACCGTAATAAGAAAAAGGAAAAATATATAGGCGACACGCCCAGGAAAAAAAGAACATATCGAGACAAACTCTGAATTTGGACATGCCAGGGAAAAGAAGAATGAGGTGACGACTAAACACAAGGAGAAATGAAAACAAAACATGGAGGAAAGTGCAGGGATTAACAAAGGACGGGAAAGGCCTAGCTGAGAAATTATTAAGTATCATGCAGATCGTATTTATTACAGCGATTACGGCGATAGAAACGTCTTAACTACCCTCTACGAGGAGGGATCAGAAGAACATGATGCAACACTAAAATATTGCAATGTATCTCAAAATTTTCTTTATACTGACTTAAGTCACTTAAAAAAGTGACTGTGTTAGTTAACAGAAACACAGGGTACTTTTGCAGGAACAGAAATGAACGTGAAAATTGACTTGTACAGTTCTGCCAAAAACACGATTTTGTCACCTCCAGATGTTACTGCGATTCACCTCTAATAACAGGCTCTGAGGTAGGACATAATCCTGATGTATGTAATATCTTAGAGGCTATTACTTTAAAAGCTTATAAATTTTTCAATACAATTTATACCAACGGACACCTACTAATGGTTGGTCCAATTAATTGTTCATAGCTCTACCTAAAAAGACAACAGCTAAAACTTGTGTAGATTATAGAACCCTCATTTTGTGGGGTTGTGCTGATCATAGAACCACTACAAATGCAAGGATACAGCACTCTTTGCTACCTGGTGTATTTCCTTATCTTCCTCCATTTTAGACCTGTCATACTATAAAGCTGAATAACCAATGCAACCTTCTAATCAACGGGCAGATTTACAAGGCTGCCAGTACAAGGATACAATATTTTCATTACCTCTCTGACGATGCCAAAAGCATAGGTACTAAAAATATGTTATTCTACAAATGTGTTAAAAATGCAATTTTTAGCACTCCATAGAAGCTTTAAAATGCCACTTTAAAGCACTGGGTGCTTTAAAAGTTTTAAGGCACTTCAGTTAAAAGTGAAATGTCAAATTTTGAAAGCAAACGTCAAAATAGTTATATTTCATTTATTAACATTATAGTACAATTTGCGCAATTTGAAAAATGAATTTCTTGCACTGCAGTTTTACCGTTTGTAGAAAAGACATTGTATGATATACGTGTTAAAAGTACATTTTTAAGGCACTCATGTAAATAACCTTCACATGCGAGCCTTAAAATTGTACTTCTAACACTTATATCATAAATAACTATTATGAAGATCTCTGTTTTGAACTTCTTATATCAGAAGCAATAATTAAGAAACCAACGATTTCAAAAGACCACACAAGAAGTACCGAATTTAATTTTTCCAAATAATATTCTATGCGATCGCCCCTCGTAAACAGGTAGCACAATCTTCCGGGTAACAATGTTACAATAAAAATAGAATCCATATAAATATATACATACTTATACACCTTTAATCATATCATTAATAACACCATATAAACTACTCTTCGTTATCTTATCAGACATTGTACAACTTATCTGTTTGTGGGAGTTCAATGCCTTCTTGAACCTAGCGAAATCATGTCGACCTACGAAACCGTAGTATTTCTAGTATTTCTTTAATTTTTTATGCGCTAAAAAGGAAAGGTTAAGAGCACTCGAGAAAATTACAAAGTGAAGGACAATATGCGGATATACTTGAAGATAGATTATCTTGTATTGTACTTGAAATATTATGAAAAATATAATAATTATTATGCTCATTATAAATACTCAGCTTTTTTCAATTTTAATCAATGGGAAAAATTCTAGGTCTTTTTACGAGGGCCAAGTATAAAATTATAGGTCTGGCAACTGAAAAAATGACATTTTTGTTTGAGGATACTATATATGTACATGCCAATTATTGGCTTTTATGCTCAAAAATTAAGAAATAATAGGTCAATACATATCACTTCAAAAAATACTTGCAAATGCAGAATTAACTTTTTTTTCAATTTGGCTTTACAACCCTGTGAGAATCCTAGCCACCTCAAGAATTCTCTCTAGTCGCCCCTATCCATCTCCTTCCATTAAGCACGTATTCTCTTATTTCTCACGTATTCATCGATGTTATCAAGGAACCTTGTTTTGGGTCTTCCTTTTCTTTGCTGATCAATGGGCGTATAAAGGAGCGTTTTTCTAGCTGTCAGTTTGTTTCATCTGTACTATGCCTCCTCTACACATCGGCAGACGCGTCTGCGGACGACATCTGCCGACGGCATATCACGTCGTCAGACGCATCTGCAACACATCCGATAGTTGTCGGTTTTTCCAGCACAGGTCAAAGGATTTCAGTACAACAGACTGAACGACCTTCAGATGTGTGGACAGCTGGTTATGATACATCCGCGAATGCGTCTGCCGATGTGTAGAGGAGGCATTACATGCTCCATGCTCTACCAAGTTCGACGTTATGTCTTCTTCTGTTTTTATTCCACTTTCCATTTTATTTACTGCTCCGTAAATTCGCCTTAGTATTTTTCTTTCGAAACATTCTAACATCTTTTCGTTACCTTTTAGCTAGCACCTATTTTGAAAACAAGAGTATACACAAAGTAACTTAGATCTCCTGATAGAAGAACAAGGAGTTAGATTGTTGATCACATGTTAATAGATTCAAGACACGGAAGAACAGACCTGAAGAACTGCAGAAGTTATAGAGGCGCAAACGTCAGCAAAGAAAATAAAATGGATAAAAAGAAATGGAATGTAAAAAACTGAGAGATGCAATAGTTGTAGAACGGAGGAATAATTATTAAGCTTAGACTCACTAATATTTTTGACACAAATAACTCAATTTTAGCAGACAACTAAATGAAGATCGTGTACAAAGATTTAGGAAAGGCGACCTTGGTATCTCCTCAAAAGGGTCTAAAGCCGGGACCTAACGGAAGGTGGCGCGGCGCTCTTCATCTATAATAGAAAAAGACAAAATCTGAAGCTGAAGACGGGAACCAACGCAAGGTGGAATAACGTTCTTCTCCTCAATATTTTTGGCTTATAATCTGTTAAATACAGCAGAATTGTCGATTTATGTTTTTTTTTTCTTCAATTTTGCTATGGAGTGGCCTAAGGGGCCGTTCAAGTATTACGTAACGCAGGTTGGGGGGAGGAGGGGTCAAAAATCTTCAAAAATTGCGTTACCTAATAGTTGAACGCCCCATTACGGTGCGTTACATAGGGGGAGGGGGGTCAAAAATCGTCAAAAATCGCGTTACGTACACTCAACGAAAAAGGTACGTAATATCAATAAAAATGTTAATTCAGACAACAAACGCAATTCTTAAAATTTGTCCAATTCTTGGTTTTATTGGAACAACAAAGCGATGTTCATCAATTCATTATTTTCGTTAGTTGAGCCAATGTATTACGTTTATTGAATGGACGAACATTCATTATGTATACCATAATATCATTTTATTGATATTACGAACTCAGTTCATTGAGTCAACGAACACTATTTATTGAAACAACAACGTCGTTAATTGACCGACGAAGACCATTCGTTGTGCCAATAACAGTGTTATTTCTCCTAACGTATTTCGTTTATTTCTACAATTATTTCCGTTTATTGTTACAATTAATTCCGTTCATTGGCACAATAAATACGGTTATTCTTACAAGCAATTCTATTCATTCTTACAATCAGTTTCGTTAATTCCTACTATGAACGTATTTTATATTAATAATTACTGAATGCATTAGCCCAATGTATCATATTAATTGATTAATAATAATTTTTTAAATCCCCTTTTTTGTCCTTAACCTTTAGGACTTTACACTGTGTGATTTCTCATAATTATTTATTTTATTTATTTATAACTTATTTATTTATTTAACTTATTTATTTTTAGTACATAAGCAAAACGCTCAGACAAGTCGATTTTTAAAATTATCAAAGTATATTATAACATCAATGTTTCGAACTTTACACGATCCCTCTTCAGGTGACAGGCGTAACTTTGATTTTTTTTAATGGGAAAGTACATCATGTGACAGCTCATTTAAAAGTGTTTGAAATGATGATTTCAAAAATGTATAACACTTATCATTTTTGAGAGCGTAGGGGCAAAATTTCGATCGAATTATTTTTAAACGCATTCATTTTTTTGGAATCCTGAGAAAACTAATAAGTATTTTTGAAAAATTTAACCGCAGAATAAAAGACTACATTATTACTGAGGGCTGAAAGTCCCTTAGAATAAACAAAAAGTTTCTTTTGAATAGTATATTTGAAATAAAAAAATCATACTAAATTTTCTATTTTTCACCCCTGTGACTTATTAAAATAATCATTATAGAAGTTCTCAGGGACATCAGACCCTCGATAATACTGTAATATTTTATTCTGCGTTTAAATTTTGAAAAATACTAATTATTTTTTTTCATTCAGGATTCGAAAATTCATTTTCAGTTCATCTTATAAATAACATCACAAGACAATATTAAAAGTAAACACTTACAAACATAAAAACTTACTTTTATTCAAATATAAAAAATAAGTAATATCTTATCCTTATCTTCCTTCTACTACGGACTACACTTGGAAACAAAATGAAATTATTATTCGGCACTTTCAAGGAAAAGCCGTTACATTTCAAATGGTCAAGCAAAACATTTATTGTCTCAACAACCACGATTATTGTCACAATTAACGCATTGATTGTGGGAATTAAAGGCAGTAGTAGATTAATTAATGCATTCGTTGGCAGAACAATCAGTGTACATCTATTCAATAATCATATATTACTCTATATTAACAACATTTGTACATTGTTTTAATGAAATCTGTACGTTGTCACGATAAACCAAGGTAATTGCTTGTCATCTACGAAATCAAGAACGTGAGTTACTGCCACAATTAACAGTATTTATTAAATATACGAAACTAAGTTATTGGCAATAAATTGAGTGTTATTGATTAATGTACTCTAGTTATTCTCACAATTATTATTCAATCATTGTGACAATAACCAAGTACATTCGTCAATGTCTAAAAGTTCGTTGAAACAACAAATTAAATTGTTGTGAGAACGAAATACTATTCAATAATCACTGTTAATCAATATTACGAACTAAATTTTTTTGAGTGTAATACTTGAACGCACCCTAAGGGCGTTGTGTTGGAATTTTTATCTTATTCTTCTTACTCTTCTTCTTCTTCTTCTTCTTCTTCTTCTTCTTCTTCTTCTTCTTCTTCTTTTTCTTCTTTTTGTATAGACATGACTCTGTCTGTTTTTTCAATGTGCCTCTAGTAAGTTGTCGTTCCATCGTTTTCGTGGTCTTCCCACTGATCGTCTTCCTATTGGGGAACCGTCTCTCGCTGTCCTTACTACTCAATTTGTTGTCATTCGGCTTATGTGGTCATTCCATTCTATTCTTTTATTTCTTACCCTGTTGTTAATGTTATACACCTTGCATCTCCGTCGTATATCTGTACTTATAGCTCTGTCCCATAGAGTCTTACCATCGATTTTTCGAAGGGTTTTCATCTCCGCTGTTTAGAGCAATCTTTTTGTCCTCTCTGTGTCGGGTCGTGTTTCTGCCGCGTATGCCATTATTGGTCTGATGACTGTTTTGTAAATTCTGCCTTTCATTTCTTTTCCGATATTTTTATTTCTCCATATTGTGTCATTCAGGCAAACTGCGGCTCTGTTTGCTCTATTCACTTGATCTTCCACTTCTGTTTCGAGCCTTCCGTAGCTAGATAGTGTGGTGCCTAGGTATTTAAATTCCATCACTTTTTCTATTATCTGACCTTCCAGCTCCAATTTACATCTTATTGGATCTGCTGTTATAACCATGCATTTTGTCTTTTGTGAGGAAATTAACATGTTAAATTTTCTGGTGATTATGTTAAATTGTGATATCGAATTGGGGTCCAAAATTAAGAAATAATAGATCAGTACAGATCACTTCAAAAAATATATACTTAGCAAATGTGGAATTAACCTTAGATTCGCTAATATTTTTTGAGAGGGAAAGAAAACATAACTCAATTTTGGGAAACAGCTAAATAAAGATAGTATGCCATGCAGATGACACAGTACACAGTTTTGATAGTAAATGGAGACGATTTACAAAAATTTGCCAGATCTAGTATCTGCCCCAAATAGGTCAACTTAATAAGAGGGGCAGATTCAGGAGAACTTACTGTTGTTATAAGAAGATCCCATGAGAATCAATCAAACGCCATGGAAAAATATATTATTGGTTGCACAATTCGAGAACTTGATTAAATATTCTTTAATTGACACCTTAAGAGAATTGCTGTAATGATTGTCAATGTTCTTAGAAAATATGGCACCTAAACAAGGACAACCCCCACCAAACTGTGGGAAAATAGTCCACAGTTATACATTTTATTGGCTCCCAAAAACATTCAAGGAAAAATACAGTTATGTATTATGTAATGCACTTTATGCTCTCAATAAAACCTTTGTTTACAAATTTTCGACACATGCAAGACACAAATACAAGTCGTTTCTTCTTGAAGCCATTTAAGTCTAAAAAAATACTACAATCTGTTACATCTGACTCATATTCTCGTAATTAATTCTCTTGTAAATGAAATTCATTATTAATGGCAGCATTTGTCTAATAAATAATGTAAATATCACCGTGGTTCATTCGATCATGGTCATTTTTGGGAATTGTTTAATTTTCATAAAGTAACTATTTGAAAGGCTCCACATGTGGTGGCACTTAAGTGTTACGATGTTTTCACTTTTGTATAAATTTTATAATACGTAGGGGCAACGGGAGCAGCTTTAAGCTAACAAAAAAGTTGTAAAGAAACGACTCTATTACGTTAGACCAATATCTTTATTAAACGAAACTTCTTCATGTACCATGTCCTTTCCGAACGTTGGTTACCATCATAGTTACCTTAATTTTATTCACTGCCACCCTAAATAGCATGTTGTATCAATACCATACCAATCTCGCAAGTTTTTCAACCATGAAGTCTTTCTTCGTCGTCTATTTTCCCTTGCATAATATTTTGTAACCACCTTCTCAAATGCCTCAAAAAATATGGGCCTGGAAGTAAACGAGGAGAAATCTAAGATGATGGCATCAACACCCAACAATAGAGCCAGAAACATCGGTCACCAATTCACTGTTGATAACTCTACATTTGAAGTGGTGGACAAATTCACATACTTAGGCTTCCTGATCACCAAGGCGAACGTCATGACGGAAGAAATCAAGCAAAGGATAATCCTAACAAACAAATGCTATTTTGGACTGAGTAGACATATATGAGAAGCAGAAACTTAAGTCAAAAAATAAAAATAACCATATACAAAACTTTTATACAACCAGTGTTGACATATGGATCAGAGGCATGGACCATCTCCAAGGTAGATGAAAACCTTCTGCTTATATTTGAACGAAGGATCCTGAGAGGAATATTCGGTGGCATCTGTGAAAATGGTGTTTGGAGGATGAGGTACAACTACGAGGTATACTACAGATATAAACAAAAATTTGGTGGTAAAGACATAGTATCTCTTATAAGAATAGGAAGACTAAGATGGGCAGGACATCTAGCAAGATCACAGCAGAACAACCCTCCTAGAAGAATCCTTATGCCAAAACCTGTGGGAAGTAGAAATAGGGGTAGGGCAAAACTCAGATGGAAGGATGGTGTAGATGAGGATGGGAGAAAAATAGGCGCAGCAAACTGTCAACGGTTGGCAATGGATAGGACTGACTGGCGTAATAGACTTGGGAAGTGCGAGGCTCTTTCATAGGGCCTGTAGCACCATTGATGATGATGATGAATATTTTGTAGCAACCTAGATTTGGGACCTCTCATTATACAGGGTGATTGATTAGTGGGGTAAAGCTCAATAGATCGGCTATTGTAATAGATAGCAATAAAAATTAATAACAAAAATTATAGACAACTTTGAGATTCATTTTACAAAATGAGTATAAATGTTACAGGGTGTTCGATAACCAAGTGGCAGACTAAACTTATGTTTTTTAAATGGAACACCCTATATTTTATTTTATATTCGAAATCTCCTTAACTGCCCCATCACAAAAATATAAAGGTTTGTTATCTCATACAGGGTATGTACAAAGTTATAACTAGAGAGCGGAATATATGCAAAGTGCATGTAGATGCATATATTGCATATTTTCAGACAACAAACACAACACTGCATATTTAAGCTAAACACGATTTATTTTGCATATTTTAAAAATAAATTATATAAGTTTAAAATTTTCCTCTCTTAGTTGGAATTTTATAACTTCGATATGAACGAGCTCGTTATTTATCTATCTATCGCTCATTATTATCTATCTGGACTTTCCCATTACTACCTGAATTTAACAATTATGGGTGTTCCCAGAAAAATATTATTTTATTAGCGTAGCAAGTCGTAGGTACCTACCTGCTTTTAAGGGTCTAATATTTATTTTGTCAGTTTCCGGCCAACATTTGTTTAAAGTTTGTAAACGTTGTATCGTATTTAGTGTTTTTGAAGTGATTGGTATATATTAAATTTAAATATGTCTACCATTCAAAAAAGTGCTTGGATAAAGTGTTTTCCCGAGTTAAAGCTAAGTGGAGACAAAGTATTTTGCAAAGCCTGTTCCAAAATCGTAAGTTACATTCATTTTCACATTTCATTTTTTAAATGAGGAACTGACAAACAAAAGCATCATGTCCCACAAAAGAAATTTTTCTGGAAAGAGTGTTTTTATTCGACAAATTCGCTTTTACTTCTATAAAGACGGACATAGAGAGAAGCATCAAAATACAAAAATCCATCAAATTGTAGACAATTCCGCTTTTGTTCTTCAGCTTCTCGTATGAAAATTGATTTCTTGTTAATCTTGTTAACACTTTTTCTGCTCATTGTCAAAAAATTCCCGGAAATACAGGGATTACAATTAGAAATAAATTAAAAAATGTTTTAGAAAAAAATGAGGGCTTCGATTGTTTGAGGAAAGTTGTACGTATTTTTAAGGCAACTTTTCTGAAGATCTTACGACTTGGCAAATTAGTTTACTGCCTAAATTAAAATATTGTCCTATAATATCAGTAGATGTAGAACGAACTTTTTGTGTCCAAACACGTTTTTAGTGATAGAAGGCAAAAGTTGCTAGTTGAAAATTTTGAAAAATATTTGATTATAAATTCATACTATAATTTAGATTCTTAATTTAATTATAATATCAGTTTTTGTGTGTCATTTCATTTGTTTTTATGTGAAAAATAAATATGTATTAAACATAAATGTAGGTTGAATTTTTTAAACCTAAATGTTTATATTTAATATATTGTTTTATTTTTGAGTATTTTTAATATGCATTTGCATATTTAGACAAATTTAGAAAAAATACTTGCATATTTGTAGTAAAAGTAATGCATATATATGCGCATATTTTGGTAATGTTGTGTTGCATATATTCCGCTCTCTAGTTATAACCAATTTTCAACAAAGTTCAACATCCTGTATAAATAAAAATAAGCACAACAGAAATGGTTTATTGGCGCCATATTTTTTTGTTGATTTTCAAAATTTTCAAAACATTAATATTGCTAATTTTCTTTATACCGAATACAGGGTGAGTCAGAACGCAAGTACATTATTTTCTCAGTAATTTTAAATGGAACACCCTATAATTTATATCACTGTTGAAAAGAACCATTATCATACTTTAATTTTTATGTAACACTCGCTATGTCTAAATTTATTAGTTTTCGAGATATTTTCATTTTTCAGAGCAAATTATTAATAAGTGTCTAAATTTTTCCAAATTTTAAGTAAGCCATGACTGAGCGCTCAAAAACTGGCAGTTCATCGTGATAAAACTGCTATTGTGTTATTAAATAGTTTAGATGAATTTTACTGTTGAGGAAATGGTAAATCTGGCCGGATATTGGGGGAGTGCAATAAAAATGCATTATTATCAGTAAGAATTTATCATGAGCGGTTCCCTGGAAGACGACAACCTACAAAAGCAATTTTTGAAAGATTGAAGGATCGGTTTAACCACACTGGTTCAGTTAGGTATGAAAAACACGAACGAACAAAAAGTACTGTAACAGAGGAAAACGAAATAGATGTGTTGCTGGCAGTTACTGAAGATCCACATACAAGTATTCGAAATATTTCCAAAGAAAAAGAACAAACTTACTACTCTGTGCAAAAAATTCTTGCAAAAAACATAATGCACCATTACCGCATGCAAATGCACCAAGAATTAATTCAGGAAGATTTTGAAAAGAGAATATTATTTTGTGAATGGACCTTAGATAAAATCAATCAACAGATAGATTTCTTGGATAAGGTACTATTTGGAGATGAAGCTACGTTTTAGAAAAACGGTTCAGTCATGGCTTACTTAAAATTTGGAAAAATTTAGACACCTAATTAATAATTTGCTCTGAAAAATGAAAATATCTCTAAAACTAATTTTAGACATAGGGAATATTATATATAGTCCAGAAAGCCACTGCGCATCCGCTAGGAAAAATATTCTAATTCGGATTTTTTGCACAATCTTACTCAAAAAGGACTCCTTTTAACAAATTTGCATGTTGCCAGGACCAAAAGGTGGTCAAAAATTTTTTAAACGTTTTTTTGTTTTTTTCCTAAAATTATTTTTTTGCATGGAAAAAAGTTTTTTTAGGTTTTTTGGATCATTCCAAACAGAAAAGGTCTTTAGTGACTTTTCTCTAAAGTTGATAGTTTTTGACATATAAGCGATTAAAAATTGAAAAATTGCGAAATCGGCCATTTTTAACCCTCAAAAACTATGAAAATTTGAATGTTGCCAAGGTAGGTAGACATTCTTTAAACATCGATTGATGAAACCCCGAAGAGTTTTTTGCAATACAATATTCCAAAGTCCTTTGTTTTTGAAGTTATACTTCTTTACCGGCGATAGAGGGTAAATTTTTATATGGGAAAACCTAGCGACCGGGCGCATGCGCATTATAACTTTGTTCTGATTGGATGTTCAAATGACATGTCAAAAATTATTCAATATGGTGGCTGTGGCACAGCTGTAGTTAGATTATTTATGGTTGTTGCGTTTTAAAATTTGTGTGAAAAGAAACAACAAACAAAAGTTAGTTAATAGTTATACTGCCTTTTTAAATAGTTTTCATATACCTATATTTTTGGACTTTTGGACTATTTTGGACAAGGAAAACTCATTCTAATTTGGTAAGTACCTAGTATTTATTATAATCATATTGTAATTATACATTTGGATTAGGTTGAAATACATACATTTATTTTCTCAAGAATGCGGATTTTAGAGAGAAATCCCAAATTAGGTTCGATTTTTATTTTTAAATTATGATTTTTTGGCGTAGATTTATTTATCTAGTAGGTATGTTATAATCATATTGTAATTATACATTTGGATTAGGTTGAAATACATACATTTATTTTCTCAAGAATGCGGATTTTAGAGAGAAATCCCAAATTAGGTTCGATTTTTATTTTTAAATTATGATTTTTTGGCGTAGATTTATTTATCTAGTAGGTATGTAATGGTTTGATTTACATACTTAATTTGATTACCAACAAAAGTTCTACCAATCTTCATCTAATATATTGTTTTCTTTCTTTTTTGTTATATTTTTATATTGTCTTCCACAAAATTTAAACTACATAATTTTCAAAACAATTGTCAAACAGTAAAACGTTCAGTTACCGTATTTTTCCACATGATAAATAATGTGCGATTGGACGAGTGAGTCTACGCTTCGATTACGAGTCAAAGCGGCACGAAATTCAAGGGTTCAATTCCCGATGCAAGTTTTATTTTTTTATGCATATTATGATTGTAAGTATATTTGTTATATAATTTTTTTTTTCAGCAAATGCGTATTTAAAATTTTTGCCAACAATTATTATCGTCCAGAAATCATTTTTTCCTTGTGGCATTTTTCAATGTGTTTGTGTGCGTTTTATTCTTTTATTTTTTTAAATTTTTGGTATAGTCTTAAAAATCACATAATATGTAGTAGAAGTATAACTTCTTACGTGCGTACAAAGTACACACAAATTCTTGTTTAATTGCTAATCAAGCGTGCGCGACACTATTTTCCACCGACAGTATGGTGCAAATGAAAGGAATAAATTCGTTATTTCCTAAACTGGCGACTTTAAGGAAAAATTCCGAAACAGGTCGATTTTTATTTTTAAGTTATGATATTGTGGCATATATGGTATACTAGTGACGTCATCTGTCTGGGCGTGATGACGTAATCGATGATTTTTTTAAATGAGAATAGGGGTCGTGTGGTAGCTCATTTGAAAGGTTCTTCAATTCTCTATTCAGTAATGTAAACATTTACACAATTATTTATACAGCGTGTCCTTCTACTTCTTTTTTTGTCAAATAATTTAATTTAATAAAAATTTTTTGGACACCCTGTATAAATAATTATGTAAATGTTTAGATTACTGAATATAGAATTAAAGAACCTTTCAAATGAGCTAGCACGTGACCCCTATTCTCATTTAAAAAAATCATCGATTACGTCATCACGCCCAGACGGATGACGTCACTAGTATACCATATATGCCACAATATCATAACTTAAAAATAAAAATCGACCTCTTTCGGGATTTTTCCTTAAAGTCGCCGGTTTAGGAAATAACGAATTTATTCCTTTCATTTGCACCATACTGTCGGTGGAAAATAGTGTCGCACACGCTTGATTAGCAATTAAAAAACAAATGAGTTTGGAATATTGTATTGCAAAAAACTTTTCGGGGTTTCATCAATCGATGTTTAAAGAATGTCTACCTACCTTGGCAACATTCAAATTTTCAGTTTTTCATATAGTTTTTGAGGGTTAAAAATGGCCGATTTCGCAATTTTTCAACTTTTAATCGCTTATATGTCAAAAACTATCAACTTTAGAGAAAAGTCACTAAAGACCTTTTCTGTTTGGAATGATCCAAAAAACCTAAAAAAACTTTTTTCCATGCAAAAAAAATTATTTTAGGAAAAAAACAAAAAAAAAAAACGTTTAAAAAATTTTTGACCACCTTTTGGTCCTGGCAACATGCAAATTTGTTAAAAGGAGTCCTTTTTGAGTAAGATTGTGCAAACAATCCGAATTAGAATATTTTTCCTAGCGGATCCGTTATTTCAGGCTTTCTGGACTAATAAAAATTAATCAAGTTATTCAAATGGGAAATAAGCCACAATTTTACCTAAAAATGATTTTATTAACGTTTCGACGCCAAAGTCGGGTGTCGTTGTCAAAATAAAAAATAATACTAAATAAACAAAAATGTTGTTGCTTAGTAAAAATTTTTTTTAATAATTTATTTAATCTGACTCATTTATATCGGCAATTCAGACACGTATTATACATTTTAAAGTAGACGACTTTAAAATGATATTGCCAATATTGATGAGTTGTGTTCCTGGGACGACTTTACTAAAAGATAGTTCATTCGATTACATGAAATCAATCCCAACTCAAGAATATCCGCATAAAAAATCATAGCATGTGATCTGTCTTTAAAAAGGCAACCAGATGTAACGTTGGCACTGAAATTCTCGCGTTAGAGATTCCATAGTAAATCACGAGGGAAAACCAGGAAAAACCTCGTGATACTATCCCGACATCGTAAGTATGTAAACCCAAATACTTACGATGTCGGGATAGTATCACGAGGTTTTTCCTGGTTTTCCCTCGTGATTTACTATGGAATCTCTAACGCGGGAATTTCAGTGCCAACTTTACATTTGGTTGTCTTTTTAAAGACAGATCACATGCTATGATTTTTTATGGGATATTCTTGAGTTGGGATTGATTTCATGTAATCGAATGAACTATCTTTTAGTAAAGTCGTCCCAGGAACGCAACTCATCAATATTGGCAATATCATTTTAAAGTCGTCTACTTTAAAATGTATAATACGTGTCTGAATTGTCGATATAAATGAGTCAGATTAAATAAATTATTAAAAAAAATTTTTACTAAGCAACAACATTTTTGTTTATTTAGTATTATTTTTTATTTTGACAACGACACCCGACTTGGGCGTCGAAACGTTAATAAAATCATTTTTAGGTAAAATTGTGGCTTATTTCCCATTTGAATAACTTGATTATAAAAATGCCACAAGAAAATAGCTTCAGAACAACAATAAAAATTAAAGTACGGTAATGGTAATTTTCAATAGTGATATAAAATACAGGGTGTTCCGTTTAAGATTACCGAGAAAATGATGTACTTGCGTTTTGACTCACACTGTATTTAATATAAAGAAAATTAGCAGCATCAATCATTTTTAAAAATTTTGACAATCAAAAAATATGGCACCAATAAACCATTTCTGTTGCGGTTATTTTTATTTATACAGGATGTTGAACTTGTTACGATTTTCATATAAAATTGGTTATAACTTGGTACATACCTTGTATAACATAACAAACCTTTATATTTTTGTGATGGGGCAGTTGAGGAGATTTCGACTATAAAATAAAATATAGGGTGTTCCATTTAAATAAACATAAGTTTGGTCTGCCACTATGTTATTGAACACCCTGTAACATTCTAACTAATTTTGTAATATGAAGCTCAAAGTTGTCTACAATTTTTGTTATTAACTTTTATTGCTAACTATTACTATAGCGGATCTATTGAGCTTTACCCCACTAATAAATCACCCTGTATGTCCGAAGTACTCCATGTTTCTCTTCTTGATTCTTTTTATAATCTCAGTATTCTTGCTGAATCTTTTCTTGTATTGTGGAGTTTCGAATCTTCTCCACTCAAGAAACTCTTAAAATCCAAACATAAAACCAAATCCCCTACCAGTCTCTTGTCAAGGCAAACCTCTAAAATGGTCTCGACTTTCTTGATTTCTTCTTCTTGATATGATTATCCGTGACGAATGTTGGCGATGATTATGATAATCTTTATGTTGAACCAGGTTCTTCAACTAGGACGTTCTTCTTCTTTCTGGACCTGGCTTTCTAAATATTTTTCCTTGCAGGATGGCTTGAAGGAGGGCATATCTGAATTCATTTTGCATAAAATGTAGGGGTCGACAAGACAAGAATTCTTGTCTTGACAACAACTTCTTGTCTTGTCTTGAGAAAAATCAAGAAATCTTAAAAAATCTTGTCTTGACGTTTTCTTGACATCTTATATCTTGTCTTCACTCAAGAAATTTCAAGATCTTGAAATTTCACCGGCGACCTTTTTATTGCGTTGCGTGGTAACACGGCCTCCACTGCCACTTGGGGGAGTACCCGATCTGCATTTGTTTCCTGACGAACCCAAAATTGATGTGTAATTACATGCTTAAAATAAGCATTTTGTATGTTTCGCAAGGGAAAAAATATTGCACGCTCCCATTGATGGTAATTGCAGTAAGCTTACTTTTAGACAAACTGGAAATATTGGGCTCATGAATTTGATAATAAAATTAATAGAGGCGCAACTGATGAAACATAACAAAACTAATTGGATATACTGTATAGTTCTTATTTTGTTTCCTCGGCATAAAGTAGCGGCATTTTGCTCTTCATCTTGGGGAAAGCTTCTACAATCAGAAGCAGTACAAAAATGTGAAGAAATATTTAAAGATAACTACTTTAATAAATCCCAGAATGATCTATTGAATCTAATACCAGACCAATACAGAATCCAATACAGAAGTCCAATACCACTTAGTCTGAAAAAAGAAGATAACGAATTTGATTTAGATGTTACTTATCTTTTTAAGAAAGCTGATAGTGATAAAATGATAACTTACAATGTTGGAAGTATGAGACTGAAAATAAATAAACAGCCTAGGCCAGAAGATTCTGAGAATATACTTGATTGGTGGAGAAGACACGAAAATATCTACCCGTTATTATCGAAAATAGCCAAGGATTTTCTGGGAACGCCAGCAACATCTGTATCTGCGGAAAGCCTATTTTCAAGCGCAGTTTCAACAATAACAAAGTCAATAAATCGGCTAGGCGTTGACTCCATGAGAAGTGTTATCTACCTTAATTCATGGCTTTTCAATTCCGATTTAAAAATGTGCTAAATTTGTTATATAACATAAAATCAAGTTTGCAATTTTATTTTCAACAGGATGAGGTACTTAATAGTCCTGTCGCCAGGGGGGTACAACGGCCTCTTTAATTCAGATGGACTTACCCAAGTTTTTTTTTATGTATTTTGACCCGTAGAACACGAATTTTTTGGGTAACAGTTGATCCGGATGTCGATAAGTTTGTTATAAACAAAGAACTTGAGGAATTACATAACAGCGGTTTTTCGCAAAACAAAACATTTTTTTGTATTTTTTGGGTGATTCTTAGCAAAAAATAGTCTTATAAGTTTTTTCGTAGGATGCCTAATTTTAGAGATAAACGCGGTTGATCTTTCAAAAAATCGAAAAAGTGCAATTTTTGAATCCGAATAACTTTTGATTAAAAAATAAAATAGCAATTCTGCTTACTGCATTTGAAAGTTCAAGTCAAATTCTATCGGTTTTGATTATTTGCATTGCTAAAAATTAAGTTTTTATTTGTTAAACAAAGCCATAAACACATGGTGTTTCCGGTACCCAATGCATGCGTTTTAATGTACGTAATCTACGTAGAAATTGTGTGTATGCGCGCCTACTCGTTCGATTTCAAATGGGAAATGCATTTAAAACATCATTCAATCACTATGTGTTTATAGCTTTGTTTAACAATAAAAAAATTAATTTTTAGCAATGAAAGTAATCAAAACCGATAGAATTTGACTTGAACTTTCAAATGCGGTAAGCAGAATTGCTACTTTATTTTTCAATCAAAAGTTATTCGGGTTCAGAAATTGCTATTTTTCGATTTTTTGAAAGTTCAACCGCGTTTATCTCTAAAACTAGGCATCCTACGAAAAAACTTGTAAAAACGTTTTTTGCTTAGAATGACCCAAAAAACCAAAACAATGTTTTGTTTTGCGAAAAATCGCTGTTATGTTATTCCTCAAGTTCTTTGTTTATAACAATCTTATCGACATTCGGATCGACTGTTACCCAAAAAATTCGTGTTCTACGGGTCAAAATACATAAAAAAACTTGGGTAAGTCCATCTGAATTAAGGAGGCCGATGTACCCCCACTGGCGACAGGACTATAAGTACATATTAGTAATTATTATTTTTAATTTACATTTTTGTAAATGGTTTTAGCAAAAAAAATGTTCAACGAATTAAAATATGTTATGTTGTATTAAAATAATGTTATCTTTTTCACAAATAAATACGTTTTAAGAGTTTTCATTATTTAGTCAAGATATTTCAAGAGTTCTTGTTTTCTTGACAAGAAATCTTGGTATTGACATAAAATTTCTTGTCTTTTCTTGAAATCGAAAATTACTTCTTGTCTTGATCTTGTCTTGAAATCAGGACAAGATCAAGACAAGATCTTGAAATTTTCAAGAAGTTGGCAACCCCTAATAAAATGTGTCTGAAGTATTGGAACTTTCGAGATCTGATGATGGTCACTACCTCTCGGTTCTTCTTCATTCTTCTAGGGACCTTTTCATTTTTTGTAACTCGGATTTTTGATTTAATTGTCGCTAAGAACCATAATGATTTGGTTTTTGCAAATTTGTTATAGTTTAATAATCATTATATGGCAATTAAAATAACATCGTGGAATTAAACGATTCTAAATTGAGAGGGTTTTTTTAGTACATCACCAATGATCCTATTTATAGTTTCTACATTAGTAGTTAAACTCAGATTACGGCACTTAAGCGGCTAAGAATTCGGAAAATAAAAGAGCAGCTGTGGACGTATCTCTCGACAGACAATTTGTATACAATAGTGAGCTACAAATCAAGCGACATTCAATATTCCTATAAAAAAAATTGGTGCTGAAACAAAACAGAACCTTCTTCTAAATATTTCACAGATTGTCTGGGTCTGGAGTATGAATAATCCTCGAAAAAAAAAAACCGAATGTTAGTACTTGACCTCAGAATTTAATAATATGTATATATATTTAACTTTGGGTAAATTAGGAAAAAACAATGTTAGCAGATGTTTTATTGCTGGAATCGAATCTTAAGATTGCATATATTAGTAATATCGATTTGCAAAGTGTGCTATTTTGAAATAATGAATGTGTTGCATGTGTGAGTCCATACTAGTGTAGTAAAGAAAAGAGAGACGTTCTCACAAACAATTTATTTTACTACTGACGACCGGTTTCGCTGTTTACAATTTATACAGCATTATCAGGTCCGGTTAAAGTAAAATCAAATGCTACAAAACAAAAAACCAGAGTTAGTTAGGTGGTCTGGTTTGAATAAATTTTTAATGATACAGCCAATATCAAAGTACATCTGTCAAAGCATGCACATGAATACCCACATGTACGCGCGCATGGTGTACAATCCTCATACTCACAAACATGCACGCATCCATGTGCAGCGGCAAACTATAGTATGTCAAGTATAAGATATATACTTACTTTCCGGTATAAGGGAAAAAAGTAGTAGTATTCAATATCATACTTTTCATGCACCTTGCTAGAGGGATGGTTGGTGAAGGGAAAGATTTCAATGTAATATATTAACTAAACATCGATGGGGTCTTGAAGGGTTTAGTAGGAAAATACGACATTAAACCGATAATCCAATTTGTTAGTTATATATAGTAATGTTATTTTAATTATATCTATGGTGATGTTATCTTATTTATAAATGTAGCTTTTATTATTTGATAGTTAGATGTTGTGTTGGGTGTGCGACTTTAAGAAAAATTGTTCGTTTGTGTAATAAATATGATCTGTTTGTGAATATTTATTTTCTCTGTTTAAAAAATTGTAGTTGAATATAAAATTGAACAGTAGTAATTTGTTAAAACTTTTTTATATTTAAAAAATATTAAAATTGTCAAAATTAGTCAAAATTAGTCAATTTTTTTTTTCAAAATTTTTCAAAATTTTAAAAAAAAATTTTTTTTTCAAAAAAAAAAAATATTTTGACTAATTTTGACAATTTTAATATTTTTTAAATATAAAAAAGTTTTAACAAATTACTACTGTTCAATTTTATATTCAACTACAATTTTTTAAACAGAGAAAATAAATATTCACAAACAGATCATATTTATTACACAAACGAACAATTTTTCTTAAAGTCGCACACCCAAGACAACATCTAACTATCAAATAATAAAAGCTACATTTATAAATAAGATAACATCACCATAGATATAATTAAAATAACATTACTATATATAACTAACAAATTGGATTATCGGTTTAATGTCGTATTTTCCTACTAAACTCTTCAAGACCCCATCGATGTTTAGTTAATATATTACATTGAAATCTTTCCCTTCACCAACCATCCCTCTAGCAAGGTGCATGAAAAGTATGATATTGAATACTACTACTTTTTTCCCTTATACCGGAAAGTAAGTATATATCTTATACTTGACATACTATAGTTTGCCGCTGCACATGGATGCGTGCATGTTTGTGAGTATGAGGATTGTACACCATGCGCGCGTACATGTGGGTATTCATGTGCATGCTTTGACAGATGTACTTTGATATTGGCTGTATCATTAAAAATTTATTCAAACCAGACCACCTAACTAACTCTGGTTTTTTGTTTTGTAGCATTTGACTTTACTTTAACCGGACCTGATGATGCTGTATAAATTGTAAACAGCGAAACCGGTCGTCAGTAGTAAAATAAATTGTTTGTGAGAACGTCTCTCTTTTCTTTACTACACTGTGCTTTTTTGTTTATTAACTAATTGGCGCTCCGAAATATTTTTTTCAATTAAGGATCTGTAACTCCGAAGATTAAACAACACGCCAGGAAGCGCTCCTAGAACAAAATATTGGTGATGATCTAAAACTGAACATCAAAAAGACTAAATTTATGATCGTAACCAAGAAGCTATACACCAATGTGAATTTATCCATAAATAATAAGCTAGTTGAAAGAGTTACGAATATTTAGGGGTTTGGTTCACTGTTACTAATGACCAGACAAGAGAAATTAAGAGGTGGATAGAAATAGTAACACAATAATTTATCAAATTTTTTTTTATTACTCCAATTTATTTAACAATCTGTTCCGTTAGGAACAATCAGTTAAAGTTATGACTTTCTTAGGCTATGACATGTAGGTAAGAATTCCAATGAAAACTTTCCTTTCTAAATTATCAACAAATGTATAGATAGTACTACTAGTAAAATAAAGTAAAACTTAAAATAGTTCTAATTTATCTAAAATCTATTTGGTAAGTCAGTTGGTTTATAACGCTTAAGTCTGCGAACTTCACCCTCCGTGTTTAATAATTCACTCGCGAAATCATTTGGATGCGCACTAAGTCTTTCTTCATACTTTTCACTGTATTTGCTGATTTCTTCTTTGATGCTGGGAACTTTCAGGTCTCTCTCTATTATTGCGTTGGGGACGTACCATGGAGCGTTTACTATGGTTCTTAATGCCTTATTTTGAAAACGTTGTATAATTTCCAAGTTAGAGTTGCTGGCTGAGCCCCATAGCCGTATGCCATAGGTCCATATGGGTTTAAGTATGGCTTTGTGTATGGTTTTATCAAAATCAAAAAGTTTCTATGCTGCCGAGACATAAATGTGAAATTGAAAACGAGAATGTTAAGGTGCTATTTTTCCTCGGATATAATGTACGGCATGGAAGCTTGGACACTAAAAAAGATTAACATCAAAAACATTCAGGCATTCGAGATGTGGTGCTGCAGAAGAATGTGGGAATTACCATGGACAGAGAGAGAAATAAATCAAGATGTTTTGCTGAATGGGGAAGGAATGCGAAGTCATAAAAACTGTACAAACGAAAAAAACTGGAATATCTAGGCCACATAATGAGAGGGGAAAAGTACTCTCTGCTAAGACTCATAATTATAATCCAAGGAAAAATCTCAGGAAAGAGAAATGTGGGACGTAGGAGGATTTCCTGGTTGCGAAATTTAAGGGAATGGTATGGGTGCAGTTGAATACAATTGTTCAGAGCTGCAGCCAACCAAGGTTGCTGTGATGGGAGCCAACCTTCTATAAGAGACGGTACTGCACGAAGAAGAACTCCGAAGATTGTAACTTTATACCTAAACATGCCAACTAAAATTCACCGTAATTTAATTTTACACAGAGATATTATTTTCCGATTTCCTTCGATGAAAATTTTTTTCGAAAAATCTGGGTTTTCCCAACCAAATTTTTTATTTTCAACTAAAATTTTAGGGAAGTAATTATTTATCAGTATTTAAAATGTATGTCACTTGGTGACATAAAAGATTTTTTTGAAGTAGCTTATATTTCCAGAAGCCGCGAAAATCGAACAAATAGTTTAGCCAGAGCCGTGCGGTACATTTTTTCAATATGATGCAAGTCTTCGAAATGCCGGCCCTTAAATATAACTTAACTTTTTTTTTGATTAAATGTAACTGCACAAAATGAACACACTTTTATTTTAAAAACAAAACATAATTTAAATTAAATGAAATACATAACATTTACAAAACATTACGTTAACATTAAATAACATTTACAAAAATTACAATTTTACCCTTCTGACTTTAATTTTGGCAAATTCTTAAATCAGATTGGTGTAGTCTGAAGTAGCAGCCAGTGAGGACTTCATAGGGCTTTTCATCGATTGTCATTTGTTTCGAGCTTCTGTCATGTGTCACATAATATTAATATATCTACGTTATACGTCTTTGGTTTGTATCATTGGTTATATCAATAACGTATGATGTAGATATATTAATATTATGTGACACATGACATAAGCTCGAAGCAAATGACTGTGAATGAAAAGCCCCATTGAAATGAGTGCTAATTTTTTTTAGTTTTGTTTGTCTTATGGAGCTTCGTAAACAGTTTTTAATAATTTTTAATTTTGAAAAACTTCTTTCCCCACTCACTACCTAGACAGGGAGTGTTAATAAAATTCTTTGCGATACATTTGGATGTAAAGAAATAGTTCAAAACTTCTAAAGGTTTCATGGACTATGTTATCATTTGGGATATATCACACAATTCTTCTAGATGATCATTCTGTATATCCGATGCTTTTTCTATTGAAAGCATTGAATGAAGTTTCATGCAATATTTCTTGTAGTGTTTTATCATTTATTTCCCCCAATTTAAAAATATCAAAAATTTATTTATTTGTGAATTTCTAAGAAGCGAAAATCGAACAATCAAACAATTAATGACAATATCTAAAATATATATGCAAAAATTATTTTAAATTTATCTTCTTCTGTTAAGAGCTCATCCATAGATTTTTCGTCATCAAATTGACGCTTTTTTTCTCCTGGCTCGAATTTCATTTTTCGCTGGAAATTCGCAGCTTACATCAAGATTTTCTGCAATTTCATTAGCAGTAATTTTCGTTTGGTCATAGCCAGACTGTCTGTAACTTTTAATTTTTTTATTGTTTCTGACAACTTTTTTGCACAATCTGACAAATTTATAGTTATATGCTGCAACATCTTCGAGACTGAGACCGAATTTATATGAAATAAAATATCATGCTAAAGAACTACACCGCATATAAATTTATAATTTTTAATATTTTTTGCTAATCCTCGTGCTTTGACTTTAGTTTCTGTATCTTTGTTAACTTCTTCTATTATTTCGAATAAGGCATCATATATTTCACAAAATTGAAATCTTAAAGGTTTCAATGCATCTATTCGACTTGACCATCTACTAGTATCGCTTAACGGTTTTAAAGTTAGTTGTGAAACATGTTTTTTCAGAGATTCCCAACGCTTTGTAGAGCAAAAAAAAGTGTACAGCTCTTGTATAATACAAAAAAAGGCTATCGTTTCTGTAGAAGAAGACGATTTCTCTTTTAAAACTAAGTTTACAGAGTGGCATGCGCCACTCTTTAGCCTAAGGTCAGACAAGCGATACTTTACGGCGCCTTAAGAGCAGTAAAATAAAGCGCTAAAATGGGTCCCTCTGTGAGACTAGTGGATGGCCAGACGAGCTGTAAAATATCGCGCAGCAACATAGCAACATGGGATGGGACCCATTTTTGGCGCTTCATTTTACTGCTCTTACGGCGACGTAAATTTTCGCTTGTCTGGTATTAGCCTTAAACTCGAGTGACACACACCATCGGATATTTTTCAAATATTCGATTTTGCACACCCTTTCTTATTCCTATGATTATTTTGATGTATTTTCATTTTACTGATTATGCCGCCCCCTTGTAATGCCGCCTGATGCGACTACCTCACCGCATCATAGCACCGCACGGCCCTGAGTTTAGCAAATGGTAAATTAAAAATATACGGTCGCAATAACCAGAATAATTATGATACACCAGAATGACTGATTTTTCGTATAAAAAGCACTATCTATCTCTATCTAACGTATTTTACAGAATTGAAATTGGACTATTTGAGCGCCCTCAGAAATCCTTTAAAGTTATAAACAATTTTTTGGCTTCCAAACAAATAGAATATCTCGATAACTATTAGATTAAATTAAATTAAGAAAACGGAATTGGAAAGTAATCAGCAATAATCTTCTTTTAAAAGAAAAAAAGTGGAATTGTGAGGAGTGGTTCCTGAGATACAACCGTTCAATGTTGATCGGCATTTAGTCCAGGGCGGATCTGTTTTGAGATGGACGTTGAGAGGTGACTCAAATTTTTTTGCAGAAATTGCTTGAAAATAAATCAAATAATAATATTTGAGTTATCCTCCCTCTCAAAAAGGTCCGGAACATTGTTTAAATAATCAAAATGTCAAAAATTGAAGGAAAAATTCGATTTTTTTCTTTGTTTTTTTATTATAACTTTAAAAGTATTCATTTCCGAGAAAAGTTGTACTAACATAAAAGTTGCGTATTTAAATTTCCTACAATATAAAATTGGTTAAAAATTTAAAAAATAGTCACCCTAGTTGCAAAATAGCAATAATTGCGAAAAAACCATACAAAAACAAGTATTCGCATTTTACGTTTTTTAACTATTTATGCTACACTTAGGACCTTCATATTTCACCCAGAAAAACTTTATGATACAGTAAAACAATACTGTAAATTTCTTTAAGATCGGTTTAATAGATTTTGCAAAATAAATTTTGCAATCCAGCTTCCGCAAAAAAAATTCATTTTTTCAAAATGTTACAGGACTGAAAATAAAGCAGGTAGCAAGTTAAAAAATTTTTTGCTTATAGAAGTGTACTGTACCGTTCATATGCAATTTTCAAAATTAAAATCGATTAATTACCACGGCGTCAGAAAATTTTTGAAGGAAACAATCATTTTTGGTGCTACGCGCAGGACAGCGGTGTTCGATTCACACAAGTTGATTTCCACCAAAATTTCTTCCAATCTTTATCTAATATATTATCTTCTTACTCTATATTTTGTTGTATTTTAATATTTTAATTCCACAAAAATCAAACTAATTTTATTATTGTTTGTGAAATATTGTTTAAACAATTGCATATATTTAAAAATAATAAACTTTTATTATTTAAGTTAAAATATATGAACAAAGAAAGTTTTTGCTAATAAAAGTGTTATTTCAAAGGATAGAGTATGTGTTTTTATTTTGCAATAAACAAATTTATTTATTTATATCGAAATGTAATAAAAATTAAAATGTACCAATCATTATCAAAGGTCATTGGAATGCCCAATCAGAGCAAACTATCCGCTGTCCTGCGCGTAGCACCAATAATTAATGTTTATTTAAAAAAAATTTCTGACGCCGTGGTGTTAATCGATTTTAATTTTGCAAAATTGCGAATGAAAGGAACAGTAACACTTCTATATGCAAAAAAAATTTCAACTTGTTATCTGCTTTATTTTCAGTCCTGTAACATTTTGAAAAAATGAATATTTTTTACGAAAGCTGGATTGCAAAATTTATTTTGCAAAATCTATTTAACCGATCTTAATAAAATTTACAGTGTTATTTTATTATGTCATAAGGTTTTTCTGGGTCAAATATGAAGGTCGAAAGTGTAGCATAAATGGTTGAAAAACGTAAAATGCGAATACTTGTTTTTGTATGGTTTTTTTCGCAATTATTGCTATTTTGCAACAAGGGTGACTATTTTTTAACTTTTTAACCAATTCTATATTGTAGTAAATTTAATTACGCAACTTTTATGTCAGTACAACTTTTCTCGGAAATGAATACTTTTAAAGTTATAATCAAAAATCCAAGAAAAAAATCGAATTTTTCCTTAATTTTTTGACATTTTGATTGTTTAAACAATGTTCCGGACCTTTTTGAGAGGGAGGATAACTCAAATATTATTATTTGATTTATTTTCAAGCAATTTCTGCAAAAAAATTTGAGTCACCTCTCAACGTCCAAATGTGCTAATATTTTTACAGATGCGCCCTGGTCTAATTTGCGACAAACTTATAAACAAAAGAATGGTAATACTCGAACCATTACCTTTTCATGTCATCTTTCTCCATAATTTTCATATCTTCAAGCGACTCATAAATAACATTATAATAATAAAAACAATCGGTATTACGTGTGAAAAATACCAAAAATACCAAAAAAACCAGGTCGAAGAAAAGAAAATCTCAATGTTCAAAATCGGTTAAAAAATGTATTTTCTAGCCTTCTCATAAAGCAATTTTCTTCATTTTTTTTAATTCGAAGTAGCTCGAATAGAGCCACCAAACTAACGCATTACCAAAGATGATTTAATATTGTTATAAATTTAAATATTTATAAAAAAAATGGTGCTGAAACAAAACAGAACATTCTTCTAAATATTTCACAGATTGTGTGTGTCTGTAGTATGACTAGTATGAGATAATCTTCGAAAAAAAAACGCGGAATGTCAGTACTTGACCTCTGAATTTAATTTGGTATTAGTGTTAAAAACTGGATGAAAAATTGATTTATATTGGTTTTATTGCAAGAATGACCTAATTTTAATAACACGGACCATTTGTTTCGTTACATAATAGGCACATGTGGTCCTCTTAATCATAATAAATATATTTCATTAATGGGAACTATTGGGGGCAAGTGGGATAGTGAATGAAGTCATAGTCTCAGCGTGTTTTTGCTGATGTCGTCATTTTTTTTCGTTTCATAGTTTTGCACTGAAGTTTAAGTCCGTGAAATTCAATGCTCTTTTGTGTTCGAGGACTTGCAAAAAAGGATATAATGGAAATAGGCCAGGGTAATAAGACAAAAATATACCCTGTTCGTGACACTTCAGCAGCCAGGGTACTGAAGCGTTTTTTCGACAGGCAATACCTATAGGAACAAATTATAACTATTTCCTGCGTAGGATCTGGCGACCATTTTTATTTATAAACAATTAACTGTCAAAAAATGGCATTTTCTCCTTTTTTTTCAAATCAACGGAAAACAGTGGAACTTATGATTTTTTTAGTACAAATATCTTCGAGATTATGGAAAAAGCTTTAAAATGACGTATTACAAAGTTTGATATACTCATTTATTGTTAATATAATTGCGAAAAAAGGTCGGAATTGCAAAAAAAAATATTTTCTCAATAACTGCTGTAAAAATTAGTGTACAGCTTTGAAATTTTTGTCAAATGAGGCTTCTTTGGTGCTTAATATGTGATAAAAATTTCAAAGCGATTTATTCAATTGTTTAAATTTTATTCAAATTGTTTATCCCAGAATAACATAAGTCAGAAAAAATGACCTTAGAACCATTCCACAGGTGTCAAATGAAAGACCATGAGCTACATTTTCAACATGGTTTAAAAAAGTGAATAAAAAATGCATTTATTAGTAATAAATAATTATGCAAAAGTATCGTCAATTTTTCTTTATAAACTTTTTGAATAACTTTTTTCCAAACAAATTAACTTTTTTACCCTGTTTTAAGTGTACAACTACCAAATAATGTTACCTATATCATTATTAATAAAAAATTGTAATAAATATGTATAATTTCTTATATAACAAAATAAAAAGTTTATAAGGAAATATTTACGATACTTTTGCATAATTATTTATTACTAATAAATGCATTTTTATTCACTTATTTTAAACCATGTTGAAAATATAGCTCCTGCTCTTTCATTTAACACTTGCGGAATGGTTCTAACGTCATTTTCTTCTGACTTATGTTATTTAAAAAAAAAATGCCCTCTGGGATAAAAAATTTGAATAAAATTTAAACAATTGAATGAATTGCTTTGAAATTTTTATCGCATATTAAGCACCAAAGAACCCTTATTTGACAAAAATTTCAAAGCTGTACACTAATTTTTGCAACAGTTATTGCGAAAATATTTTTTTTTTGCAATTCCGACCTTTTTTCGCAATTATATTAACAGTAAATGAGTATATCAAACTTTGTAATACGTCATTTTAAAAGCTTTTTCCATAATCTCGAAGATATTTGTACTAAAAAAACCATAAGTTTCCCTGTTTTCCATTGATTTGAAAAAAAGTGAAAAATGCCATTTTTTGACACTTAATTGTTTATAAATAAAAATGGCCGCCAGATCCTACGCAGGAAATAGTTACAATTTGCTCTTATAGGTATTACCTGTCGAAAAAACGCTTCAGGACCCTGGCTCCATGGAAAAAACTAATTACCCTGGACTAAAAACAAGATAGAAAGTTTTGCGATTGTAGGTCTATCTGAAACCCACTAAAAGGACAAAGGACGTTTTATTTTAAAAAATGGCAATGATGTTTCCTTATCTGGTAATGATGTTCTGAAGCTATTTCTCTGGTAATGATAACGAATCTCAGAATGGCGTGGCAGTGACAGTAAATAATGCCATTAAAAGCTATGTCAAAGAATACATAGTCGTTAGAGATCGGATAATTGTTGCCAGACTGAATGCCAGTCCAGTTAGTCTTAATGTAGGGCAAATATATGCCCCAACAAGGGGATATCGACACATTTTACAGCACGTTGGAGCAGAACCTTAGGCAACTTCCAAATAGAGAAATCGTAGCAGTCGTAGGCAATTTCAACGTTAAAATTGGTGCAACTACAGGAGATCATTATTTGCAAGAGGCCTTCTGCTTACATGGACTTGGCCAAAGAAATGACAGAGGAGAATCTTTGCTACACTTTTGTATAGACAATAATTTGTTTGTTACTAATACAGGCTTTCAACATTCCCCAAAATGACGATACACTTGGATATCACTAGGAAATAGATACAGAAATTAGATAGATTTTATCCTGGTAAAAACTCATTGGAGGAGTGTTGTTAAGGTGTATGTAAGACTTATCCAGGAAAAGATTGTAATAGCGACCATTAATTTTTATCTGCTGAATTCAGCATGAAGCTAAGAAACAGTCAAACAGTAAAAACAAGATATACTTTAACCGAATGGCATCTAAGATACAACGATCCACACAAAATAGCCTCAATGCAGAAACTATGAGAAACTATGCAGAAATAGAAGGACACAAAACCAAAACTGAGATAAGAGACATGTTCAAATAATATAAAGATAGCACGCCCCTTCTGACAAGTGATAATTTACGGCACCGTAAAAGCAGTAAAATGAAGCGCGAAAAATTTGTCCTATCCTATGTTGCTATGTTGCTGCGCGATATTTTACAGCTCGTCTGGCTATCCACTACTCTCACCGTGGGACCCATTTTCGCGCTTCATTTTACTGCTCTTTATGCTCTCTAAAAAATATTTATATTTTAAAGAGGTGGAATGAATATTGAAACTACCTCTGCATAGTTTTGCAACAAAATACCGGCATTTTTGAATATAAAGCAGTGGATAACACGAACATTTAACTTCAATTATTGTTTCCTTATGTGAATTGTTATCAAATGGAGCAAAATTGCGGCTTATGAAACGAAACTAAAACATTTTGGATAATACGATAATGATTTTATTACCAATTAGTACTCATACATGTTTAGATATCACTGTACAAATAATCTTCAGTTTGTTTTTGTTTAGACTGTGCCAAGATATACATACGGTTTCGCCTTGTAATAAAAGTGCCAGTTAAATACCCATATAATCGGCGATATTACACAGAACTGCGAAAATACCGACTAAATTTATATTTAGTAATTTATTTGGATTGTCAATGATTATGTCAGAGGAATACATTATCTAGATCAGAGTTTACCAAACCTTTTTAGTCCGTAGACCACTTTTGGTTTCCATAGAGACCCTAATTTGAAATTAATCAAAATTGAATCGATGCGCTGAAGTCCATTCAAGAAGAACAAACTTGACTACATTGAAATGATATTTTTGTTAGTTAATACATTGGTTTAATTCAATTCAATTTTATCGAAAATATAAAAAAAAGATACATTATTACACAAATAATGCTTGCTAATTAATTAATTTATTTTGCTTGGTAATTAATTATTTTATTAAGAGGGATGAACCTGATGCCCTGATGCCAATTAATCAACTCGTGGCTTCAAATTGTTAATATAAGATTATAATATTTTTTTTGGTAAGCAGATTGGTAAGCAGATTGGTAACCACTCTAAAACCTTTTTCTACTAAGTAGGAAGATGCAAATGATGGAGAAGATGGGTTGGTTGTGTAAACCCACACCACCAAATACTTAAATTACCACTCAAACTATCAGAAATACCAGAAACAACAAAACACCAGAAGCAATTCAGAAACACTCGCAAGAGGGGATTTAAAGATGATAACAATACCCTATGTAAAGGATTTATGACAAAAATTAAAAAGGTCAAACCGGCAAACAGGTGTATGCTCTCAAAAAAGTTGATATTGTGTAAACATTTTTTTTATTAATTAGCTAAGTGCTTTTAGTTCATCACATGCCATCATCAGAGCTTTCTAAAGGGACATTTAAGAGTTAAGAGATTTTTTTATAAAAATACAAGATTGAAAATTTTTTTAATAAAACGTAATTGCCAAACAACACATTAAAATGTATAGATACTGGGCTAAGCCACAGATATCGGATGTAAAAACCCTTTACAATTAATAAATTCATATCTAAATTCTTTTTTATTTTCAAAAAAACAATATGGCTGCTCTAAACCATTGCAAGTTCAAGTTAACAGCTGTGGACTGTCGCTTATTATTGTCTTTTTAAAAATAAAAAAGAATTTAGATGTGAATTAATTAATTGTAAAGGGTTTTTACACCCGAGATCTGTGGCTTAACCCAGTATCTATACATTTTAATGTGTTGTTTGGCAATTACTCTTGATGATGCTGCCAAAGAACTAGATTCACTTTATATGGATACTGTCCACTATCCACTGGATATCTATATGATATAGATTATATCTATATCATATGGATAATTAGACTCTGAAGCCCCAGAAAGTTTAAGGTTTACTGCCTACAAGAACAGACAGTACCACCATGTAACTGTAAAAATTGCTCTAAGAACTTATGCAGATGTAAAAAATCTGAGATTCTCTGTATATCTCGATGCAGATGCATTAAAGATAATGTTTGTAAAAATAGTATTAATAAATAATATCAACTTACTTTTTAGTTATATTTCTGAAATATTATTTTTTAATGTTTTTTTTCTCATTTAATACAAAAAATAGAAGACAAAGTAAATAGAATGAGAGGTGATACGAGGTACAGTATGGTGATTTAATTATAAGAATTATATGCTAAAATTTGATTAGGATCTACAAAAATGAAAGATGAAGATCACGTATATATATGTACATAGAAATTATAATTTGCATCGCGAAATGAGCACGTGAACCTTTACGCGGTGAGCCGATCTTGCGCCTCAGAGCGCACTATTAAAATATCGATATCTTGGCCAAAAATAAACTTACAAACATTTTCGTAAGCTCAAAATGTTCCTTTTGAGTTCTTCTATCATTATTGTTAATTAAAGTTTAAATGTTTATAGACTAAATTTGCTTGAAACCCTTATAAACAAATTAATGTACAATTTTTTAAGAAAATTATTACTTCAAATGGGTATAACTTTAAAACAAATGCAGATCAAGTAATTTAACAAACTCTGTTTGGAAGACTATTAATGGAGCTTTAAAATGGGATCTTCTAAGGCTCATTTGCATGCGTAGAAGCCGAGTTACGATCGATAAAGCTTCGAAAAATACTTATTTTGCAATTTGCATTGTGCACTAATTTTACAATATCTTGAGTTCTAATTGTTGGATTTAAGTTTAGTAAACGTTTTTTCTTCGTTTTTTAATAACGAACAAATTTTATTTGAAATATTCTTTTTTATCTCTTTTAGTTTATGAGCCAGAGCGTTATAAACAATTTATAAACAATTAAATTGTTTATAACAATTTTTTTGACCACTCGAATCGAAATCCACCCTCGAAATTCGTAGTCAGCAGCCAAAAATCCATAAGAAACCATTGAGTTGGTCCATCAGAATTGAAAAGGACACGGTGACCTCTATTTGGCGTCTAGATTGATATAAGTTGTAGGGTTTTTCCATTTACTTTCATATTTTATTTTTTCTTGACTAAAAGCCCCGGTTTTGGGATATCTGACACATTATTTGTTAATAAGCTTTGGAACAACTGACTATACAAAAAAAACAGCTATGCTAAAATGCTCCGGTCAAACTTGACGCTACCTCTCGGACTAATATATAAGGGCAAAAATAACAGATTTTAGCGCAATACATGAAAGTTACGTCCCAACGCGTAGCGGAGGGATATTATCATGAAAGCGCGAAAGTCAGCATTTTGCCCCCGTATATGATACATTATTTTTCTGGTGCAAAAACACCAGAAGTTTCAACCATTTTGTCGTAAAAAATAAAAATAAATATAATATCAAGAAATAACCAGGAAAATAGGGGATGTCGCCGAGCTAACTACCAAACTAAAAAAAATGTCAAAGTGGGTCAAAGTTTAGCAAAATCAGAGCAAAGCGTATGCACGTCGTCAGAATTAGTAGATTCTGATATGTCATAAATTTAACTGTACATTCAATAATTGTAATTTTCTTTCAATATTAAAAAATAAGAGTGATCAACTATGATAATTTATAGATTTTTGATCTCCTTGAGCGGGATAGTAATATATTTTATCGCCAACAGTCACTAAAGTCATTCATTATTGTACTCATTTGCCCTCATTTGCGGCAGTAAAGTAACACTTTATTGTACTGAAAGAAGAATTTTACTTTACCTGCCGCGATTAATCAAATTAACAGAGATTGAATATAAGTGGTCGATGACAGTAATCCATTATTTATTTGAGTTAACTTACATTATTTCTAACAATAAAACACTGAAAACGTTTGTTTTCTATACTTCCACAAAATTTATTACAACTAACTATGTGACTACAGCTGTTTCGGCAGAGTGCCTTTCTCAAGTGATTTAGATTACTATGGGTTTGCCTTTTTAAAGGCTTTAACTGAAGAGGTTGAGGAGTGGGGAGCTGTTTGTCTCCCCAGCTGTTTGTTGACCCCTATTCCCATTTAAAAAAATAGTCGATTAGGTCATCACGCCCAAATGGATGACGTCACTAGTACGATATATATGTCAAAAAATCATAATTTAAAAATCAAATAACTTTTGTATTTTACATTTTTTTTTAATTCTGTAAATAAAGCAGTTTACAAGGGGGTCAAAATATAGTGAATAACCCTGTACATTCACTGGGGCCGACCGACCGGCTCTGTCCCTTCATACAGCTTACCGACTATAATGACTTTTATTTATATTCAATTTAGAATGTGTGTACTGATTTTCAGCCTTAGTAAATGGATTAATTACCTTCGTAATTTCCTACATTTCGTAGGAAATCAACTTTGATACCCTCTCAGTAACCCCTGTTCTACGTTTCGCTTGACCGACCGCAGTATGTTTCTCTACACACTCACAGTAATCAACTGTGAAAAATCTAGCTTTAGTAAATTCAAAGAGATTTTTCAGCGCTGCCTCTTGGATTATGATAGGTATTTCAGCAAGTGACAAGAGGTAGGCAAGGGTAGTTATGACGTTCCATGTCAGTTATAGAAAAAAAAGCATTGTTTTTTATTCTCAAAAAGTGCCATATCTAGTTTTTTTTCTACCAAGCCGATAATTAATCTTGTTTTCCTCGTACTCGAATAATTCACTGTATATCTTATTAACTTTCTCGTACTCCTCTAATTGCACTTGTCAAAATTGAGCAATGTCGTTATCTCTTTAAAATTTTTCATCTTTGGGCAAACTTCATTATCCTATTATCTTAAAAATGCATTATATAAATACTGTTCAAAACGCCAAGATTAAGTAACAAGAGGATATTTTATTTGTTTATTTGTCATATGGGAAATGGTCTTGAGATTGTCGTTTTTGTATAGTTAGTGCCACACCTGATTCCTCTCAGTATATTATTTGCAATAAAAATTTACGGCTGCCATGTATGGCACGGGTGCGTCACTCAGTGGGTAAGCTTTCATTAGTATATTATAACTTATTTCTTCAATATTTGCTGAATGTACGACATATTCATACATCTCAATTATTTTAATCACTTCACAGTTATACTTCGTTTGGAAATGTATTATAGCACCGTTTTTATTCTTGTGGCAGCAAGTTATAGCTTCATTAAACCACCGAAGAGTTCAAGAAATCCTGCACAGAACCTCCTGGAACTAATTTAAAAAGAAGACCTTCGCCTCCTTCAGAATCTCTGCCGTCTCAGTATTTACAAATCGGTTCTACAAATCCAATCCAATTTAGAATTTCATTCCGAAAAAAGGCTTTCTTCTTCTTTCGGCGCTATGTGCTATGCAGCGTGTGTCCATGCTGGTTGAATTATGCGTAAAGCAGAGGGTACATAAAGACGAAGAAGAACGACTGTTGAGCTCTGTTGATGTCGACATCGAGTTTTCTAGATTCATAAAGCTATTTTTTCCTTTCCTCTTAACCTGGTCAACTAGAGGTCTACGTATATCTGCAAAGAACATGCGCTCATTATCGTACCTAAAAAAATTCTCGGACAACACATCCTTCCATGATTATGTTAGGCTTTACAGGAAAATTTACCATAAAGCCATAAAGGCCGCCAAGGAAATTTATTATAATGCGAGGCTGGCTAAATCAGGTAATGTTGTTAAGGAAACGTGGTCTATCGTAAATGAACTGAGAGGTAAGACTTCTTCTCCCACCACAATCCCGACTTCTCCTGAGACCCTGAACAATTACTTTGTAAATGTGGCAAACAATTTAACAAATACTATACCTCCTTCTCAGGATCCGATTTCTTTAGTAAGTAGTATAACTCACGCCATTTACTTGGTGTATGTTTCTGTTTTTGTTTTGTTTGTAGTTTTTTATTATTTTTTGTTTTTTATTGTATTTTTTTATTTTGTATAAGCTTTGTCCACAAATTGGTAAAATTTTATGACAATAAAGCATAGGTACCTTACTTACTGCTATTAGTTATTGTCGAAGAAAAGTCTTCCATTGAATATTTTGTAGGTACCCTTTGTTTGTTAAGACTGCCTTGGCTTGGCTGAGTCTGCTCATCAATAATTGTTGAAATGGGAAGTGGTTCTTTAGTAAGAAGAATTTCCTTTCTAGATTCGGTAAAGGTGCCATTAGATATTTTAACCTAATAGCAGACGTTCAGAAAACACCCGATTAAGGATGAAGGAGACTTTCGTGAGGTTCGAGAAGGAAGCAGAGAAAATGGGGCTCCTAATCAACGAAAATAAGACGAAATATATGTATATAAGCCGCAATAACCAAAGCAGAGACAGAATCGATCAGAACATCACCATCGAAGACTTTAACTTTGAGCGCGTTAGAGAATTTAAGTATCTTGGAACAAAGATATCACAAGAAATAAACAATAGGATACAGGCCGGCAGCAGATGTCTTCTTGCCTCCAAAACTTTATAAAATCGAAACTAACAAGACATACGAAGATACTTCTTTCTTCTTTCTCATAATCCTTAGTGCCCTTCAGGGCGTCGGATGTCGGGTTCCGCCTTTTATCCACTTCTTCCAATTGCTTCTATTGGTGGCCAGGTTCTTCATATCCCTCATACTGATGTGTCTCCTTTCACCTATGTCCTGGATTTGGCCAATTCATGTCTTCCTCGGCCTTCCCTTTTTTCTATTGTTTCCCATTTTGGCTTCATGTACCTTCTTTGTAAGTCTATTTTGCTCCATTCTTTGTATGTGTCCAAACCAGCTTAATTGTTTGTTTTCGATCTTCCTCATTATCGGTTCTTGTTCCAGCTCTCTTCTTATATCTTCATTTCTGAATCTATCAAACTTCGTAACTCCGGCTATTCTTCTCATGTATTTCATCTCGGTCGCGTTTACCATTGATTCATGTTTCTTTTGGACAATCCATGTTTTCGCCCCATATGTCATTATCGGATTTACTATGCGGTTATATACTCTGAGTTTAGTTTTGTTGCCTATTTCTACGAAACGACCTGTACCGGGACTCTGTAACTTTTATAGCGAAAGCGTAAGCGTGATTTCCGAACGCTTTCATCAAGTTATACTCTGTAAACTGCTGTCGGATGACGCCGGCAACACCGAATGGAGTTCGGAAGTAAAGCGAAACGTGTTTATTTGTGGTTTCGTTTCACCACGTTTAGCGCTTAGAGTGACGTATTACAAGAAGAAATTGACAATTTTACTTGGTTTTGAGGTTGTTTTTTACCACGTTTCGTTTTTTTGGCCGTTGTTGTTTACAAATACATAGTGTACTTGAGTTTTCAGTTTTCACAAATACATTTTTTTAACATAGAAATATATATAATGTTATCCATCAACGGTTGCAATTCATTAAAAAGGTAATGGAATAAATCTTTATTTAATCTAAACAACTCTATGAATCGTAAATCCGGCAAACCAAAATAATCACTTCTATCCCTTAAAAATCTACCTTCTTCACGAAGCAGCCGTAACTGATCCCTACGTTCTTGTTCGTCGAAAATTATTAAATTTATAGGCAACATTTTATTTAATTTCAACATTAAACATTAAACACTTGTTTTTGTTTACCTTATGCTTTTTTGGAATTATAGGTTAGTTAAATCTGTCAAATATGTAGAATCACATCACATTTCCACAGGACAGAGTTTATCTATGGCATAGAACAAGACAATTATTACAGAACTCTAAAATCTTGAAACGACGTGCTGTGTTGCCGTTAATTTTTACCCAATCGTTCGTTTCAATTCGGTCCAGTTCGTAGAGTATTGCGATAGTATAGCGAAGCGAAGCCACACAATACAGAGTACGATTCGAACTGAACCGTTGCTTTGCTACGCTTCGCTACGACTTGCTTACGCTTTCGCTATAAAAGTTATAGAGTCCCACTGCTGTCCTGAACGACCGTTCTGGGCTCCATAACTAGCCAAGCGAAGTGAGCGAGGCAGGCCGACTTGAGTCGCGACGTGCACTGTTTTGAGGTGATTCGTAAACTTAGGCAGGCCAACTCGAGACGAGACGCAAGGTGTACCGAAGTAAGGTAATTTGCGACTCGTAATTCAACGGAGGCAAGCGTAGTGAGCGAGCCCCGATAAATATATATTTGAATATCGCTGTTAATTTTGTTCTTCTATTACAGACGCCCATCCGGAGGAGGACTTCGCTGGGACAAAATAGAATATTGAATTATTATTTTGACTTATTTTGTACATGATTTAGAATTAATAGATTTGCTTTGTTTTCAACCTGTGTTTTACTGAGTCTGTCGTCCATAAAAGAACTACCCGTTACAAATTTGTATTTCGAAGATACAAGTGTATAAAACAATCATACGACTCGTTGTGATGTATGGAAGAGAAACGTGGACGATTACAAAGGCAAACGAAGAGAGACTACGTGTTTGGTAAAGAAAAATCCTAAGGAAGATCTTTGGGCCTGTGCTGGATGAAACATCAGGATAACAGTATAGGAACAATAGAAAACAATATAGGATAAGAACTAACAAAGAGCTCGAAGAACTTTACCCAGACGGCAACATCATAAAAGAAATAAAGTCCAGAAGACTCCAATGGACAGGATACCTCAGAAGACATTCTGACTAAAGAACAGTAAAGCTGGTATGGGAGGAAGTTCCAACTGGAAGAACACTACGTGGACGCCCTCGACTCCGGTGGCGAGATAATATAGCAGCAGACCTGAAAGCTATGGGCGTGGAGAATTGGATAGAAGTTGCTCAAGACAGAGAATAGTGGAGGCATGTTGTCGAGTCGATTAAAACCCACGAAGGGTTGTAACGCCACGGAGTAAGTAAGTAAACTGACGGTTAATGCTTGTTTCAAATTATTATAAATTTATTGTAGTCTTAATAGTATAGAAACGATTGTGACTGGTGCCATTCATTGTCCCATACACTTTTTCTTTAACGAAACACTTAAATTTGGATGCGACACTGTATTCGCTAACACCGACGACGCACTTTGTATTGTTTCATTTGCATGATCAGATTTTGCATTGCCATACAAAGTATAGTATGAGATGGGATCCAAATGATACTAATTTAAAAAATAAAAGTGTATACCATTTTTATTCAGTTGCAATGCGAAGGCAAAACAATCTTACTTTTCAATTAGAATACGGAGCGCAGTCCAGTCCTCTGAATCGCGATTTTCGGCTCTTATTGGAGCCTCATCGGAGATAACGTAGGCACTGTTCTCCATATCCTAAATGACCAGCACCGAGAGTTTTTCCCACCCATTGCAACCGAAGTGAAGGTATTAGGTGACTAGCGTCATCTGGCAATTGAAAGATGAAGTAGTTTTCAATCCTAATAGCAAAATTAATAATATTGAAAATATTAAAAACATTACTAAAAGATTTTTAAATTGATACTAATTTACTGTTTTACTTCGTTTCCCCAGAGAGGAACCCACTGATTGATAGTAAATTAAATTGTAATATAGTATTTGGAATAACAAACCGAGCTGCACGTTGCCTGAATAAAACAATATGGAGGACACTATGGGAGAGAGCTAGAAGTGCAGATATGCGACGGAGATGCAAGGTGGACAACATTAATAACTGGGTAAGAAACAGAAGAGTAGAATGGAACGACCACAGAAGCCGAATGACAACACATTATTATAGAGTAGTAAGGATGGCGAGATACGGTTCCCCAATAGGAAGACGATCAGTGGGAAGACCACGAAGACGATGGAAGGATAGTTTACTGGAGCCATATTGAAAAAACAGACAGAATCATGTCTACACAAGAAGGAGAAGAAGAAGAAGAGTAACAACTGCTACTTCTGTACAATTAGTTTATTTGAATGCATCTGTCATCATCATTCTCTTTGCCTTATCATTACATACAATTATATCTTGGGTCATATCAATATTCATCCCTTTTACCAACATGTCCTGCCTAATCGTCTCCCCCACGTCTTCTTTGGTTTTCGTCTTTTACTCCTTCCAGGAATCTGCACTTCAGCAATTCTTCGTATTGGGTGATTAGCGTCTCGACGTTGAACATGACCAAACCATCTCAACCTATGCTCTCATTTTGGAATCAATTGGTGCCACACCTAGACTTCCCCTAATATACTCATTTTTAATTTTAACCTTTTTTGTAACTTCACTCATCCATCTAAGCATTCTCATTTCCGCCACATGCATTCGTTGTTCCTTTCTTTTTCACTGCCCAACATTCAGTTCCGTACATCATAGCCGGTCTTATGGCTGTTTTATAGAATTTTCCCTTCAACTTCATTGGAATTTTCCTGTCACACAGCACACCACTCGCTTCCTTCCACTTCATCCATCCAGCCCTAATTCAACTGCATTAATCTCCATCAATTTCTCCATTACTCTGTAATACCGATCCCAGGTACTTAAAACTATTGCTTTTTTACAATCAGTTCATCATTCAAAGATACCATTTTATTTGTAGTAACTCCATCTTTAAATGAACATTGCAAATACTCTGTCTTTGTCCTACTAAATTTTAAACCTTTTTCCTCCTGAGCTTGTCTCTACTGTTCCAGTTTTTGTTCTAAGTCTCTTTCACTATTTCCTACTAACACGACATCATCAGCATACATTAAGCACCATGAAATGTTACCCTGTAGTTTCGCTATTATCTGACTTAATAAGAATAAATGCGGACTAAGCACCGAGCCTTAGTGCAATCCTACTTTCACATGAAATTTATCAGTCTCTCCCACACCTGTCCTAACACTAGTGGTTACTTCCTCATACATATCCCTCACAATCTTTACATATTCACCAGGGACTCCTTTCTTGTTGAGTACCCACCACAGAATCTCTCTAGGAACTATATCATATGCTTTCTCAAGATCAAGGAATACCATATGAGCGTTTGTTTCTTTACTCTTGTATTTTTCCATCTACTGCCTTATAATGAAAATTGCATCTGTTGTTGATCTGCCCTGCATAAAGCCAAATTGATTCTCGGATATTTCGGTCTCTTCACGTATCCATCTATCAATTACTCTTTCCCATATTTTCATGGTGTGGCTAAGCAGTTTTATAGCCCTGTAGTTTGTACATTGTTGTATATCTCCCATGTTTTTGTAGACAGGTACTAGTATACTGGTTCTCCATTCGTCTGGCATTTGTCCAACTTCCATAATTATATTAAATAAACCTGCTAGCCACCTTGTACCTGTCTCCCAATGCTTTCCATATTTCCCCAGGAATATCATCTGGTCCTACCGCTTTTCCTTTCTTTATTTTTTGAAGCACTTGAGCCACTTCCTCGTTTGTTATTTTGGTGACCATTGCTGCTACTGTCTCCGTTGACTCTACATAGACCAGGGCCTCTCTGTAAAAATATTAGTACATTTGGACGTTGAGAGGTGACTCAAATTTTTTTGCAGAAATTGCTTGAAAATAAATAAAATAATAATATTTGAGTTATCCTCCCTCTCAAAAAGGTCCGGAACATTGTTTAAATAATCAAAATGTTAAAAATTGAAGGAAAATTTCGATTTTTTTCTTCGTTTTTTGATTATACCTTTAAAAGTGTTCATTTCCGAGAAAAGTTGTACTAACATAAAAGTTGCGTAATTAAATTTCCTACAATATAGAATTGGTTAAAAATTTAAAAAATAGTCACCCTAGTTGCAAAATAGCAATAATTGCGAAAAAACCATACAAAAACAAGTATTCGCATTTTACGTTTTTCAATCATTTATGCTACACTTAGGACCTTCATATTTCACCCAGAAAAACTTTATGATACAGTAAAACAATACTGTAAAGTTAATTAAGATCAGTTCAATAGATTTTGCAAAATAAATTTTGCAATCCGGCTTTCGTAAAAAAAATTCATTTTTTCAAAATGTTACAGGACCGAAAATAAAGCAGATAGCAAGTTGAAAATTTTTTTGCATATAGAAGTGTACTGTACCTTTCATTTGCAATTTTGAAAAATTAAAATAGATTAACACCACGGCGTCAGGAATTTTTTTAAATAAACATTAATTATTGGTGCTACGCGCAGGACAGCGGATAGTTTGCTCTGATTGGGCATTCCAATGACCTTTGATAATGATTGATACATTTTAATTTTTATTACATTTCGATATAAATAAATAAATTTGTTTATTGCAAAACAAAAACACCTACTCTATCCTTTGAAATAACACTTTTATTAGCAAAAACTTTCTTTGTTCATATATTTTAACTTAAATAATAAAATTTTATTATTTTTAAACATATGCAATTGTTTAAACAATATTTCACAAACATTAATAAAATTAGTTTGATTTTTGTGGAATTAAAATATTAAAATACAACAAAATATAGAGTAAGAAAATAATATATTATATAAAAATTGGAAGAAATTTTGGTGGAAATCAACTTGTGTGAATCGAACACCGCTGTCCTGCGCGTAGCACCAAAAATTATTGTTTATTTCAAAAATTTTCTGACGCCGTGGTAATTAATTGATTTTAATTATGAAAATTGCAAATGAAAGGTACAGTAAACTTCTATAAGCAAAAAAAAATTCAACTTGCTATCTGCTTTATTTTCAGTCCTGTAACATTTTGAAAAAATGAATTTTTTTTGCGAAAGCTGGTTTGCAAAATTTATTTTGCAAAATCTATTAAACCGATCTTAAAGAAATTTACAGTATTGTTTTACTGTATCATAAAGTTTTTCTGAATGAAATATGAAGGTCCTAAGTATAGCATAAATGGTTGAAAAACGTAAAATGCGAATACTTGTTTTTGTATGGTTTTTTCGCAATTATTGCTATTTTGCAACTAGGGTGACTATTTTTTAAATTGTTAACCAATTCTATATTGTAGGAAATTTAATTACGCAACTTTTATGTTAGTACAACTTTTCTCGGAAATGAATATTTTTAAAGTTATAATCAAAAAACGAAGAAAAAAATCTAATTTTTCCTTCAATTTTTGACATTTTGATTATTTAAACAATGTTCTGGACCTTTTTGAGAGGGAGGATAACTCAAATATTATTATTTGATTTATTTTCAAGCAATTTCTGCAAAAAAAATTGAGTCACCTCTCCACGTCCATCTCAAAACAGATGCGCCCTGGACTAACAGGCTTGTCTGACAAATTCTTCATTTAATTTGGATACATCTGTATAAATGTGGTAACAGTAGGAAAAAGAGAAAAGTTTGTTGCAAAACAATTGATTTATTTATTACACTGAAACCTTGTTCAACTAACATTAATAATATAAGAGAATACATCTACATACTACTCATACTCATAACCATGAAAAACCACCAATTATATATTTTTAACGGTCCCGAATCGCCCGAAGCTAAAAGAAATTCGTTTCGGTAATCGCGAAACGGCCTTAACGAATCCGAAAAGTTGACTATCTCAACCCGTGAGTTTTAAAATCGTACAGAATCGAGGAGCAGCGTGTGTGGGAATTGCACACTATAACTTTTTTGTTCTTTTTTGTTCTTGTTTGTCCCGAAGTCCTCACACCGCGAGGAGTCATTCTTGGTCAGTGTTGCGAGTTCATCGGCAGAGTTTGTGGCTAAAACCACAAGCGTAGCAATTGGCCGTGAACTCGAACAAAACCATTTAAATCGTTTATGGGTATTGTTGACGGGAATTATATGAATTTGCCGATTGGCATGGATATTACGAGGGTTGTATGCGTGTAAGTTTGGTAATATGGCACACGGATGTTGATACGGAAGTTTCACGTTTTTTGGACTTAAAGATGAGAGATCAGACTTGAATTTATCCAAAAAAGAATTCCAAAAAACAATTTAGAAAAAGTATGTACGTAATAAAAAATTAATATTGACTGAGTGGTGGTTTGAAGTTACCAATCATACAGTTATATCTATTTAATTTAAAGAAAATGTTTTGGCACTCGATCTTCCGGATCGAGTACTCCAAAGAGGATCCAACACTCCAGATACTTAAATTTATTGACATGTTCTAAAAGGTGCCCGTTTATTGTGAAAGGGCGAGATACATTTTTCACTAATATCATGTGAAATCAATTCAGTGTCACTTTTACTACTGATTTCCTTTTTTTGATATGGAAAATCGGAAACACTTTCGAATTTTATATGGCAAGCGCAGGAAGCGCAAGAGAAACTGTCACAGGAGAATCTATTTCAATATTTTTCTATAAAAAGACCTACTTTAAAGACATTCTACGTGTTTCGAGACCCCTGCCAAGCGTAAGATCCTTTTTGTACCTTTTTTATACTGGTATCTTTTGTTTCTTCGCATTTTGTATTTCCTTGTCCGATTAGGGTCCATTTGGGAATCTAAGTTTGTCTCTTTGGAAATCCAAGTTTGTCTCTTTGGGAATCAAAGTTTCAAGTTTCTCCCATTTTTGAAGCGACCTTTATCCTATTGCTAGTCTAAGGTCCTTCTCATTTAAAGGTGCCCTTTGCCCTAATACGGAGGCTTCCTTTTATTCAATATTCAGCTGATTCCGACAGCCAGATCCAGTTAATCTGATTAACACATTATATAAAATATTGTGAGTATATTCTCCTTATAATATTCTATTCTAAGCTAACTTGAGTAATGTTACTTTCAAGTTAAGAAAGTTTATATAAAAATCCAAGAGACTGAATTGAATTAGGTATATAGTAGAATTATGTTTCATGTAGATTTGTTTCATTATTCATTTGGTGCATAGAATATTTAATTAACATTACTGTTTTTGTGCCTTCATTATAAACATGTATATAAAAATGGATTAACTAGATACCAAATATTTTATTATTTTATCAAAGAGAACTTTTAATTTTTCTCAATTTATAAACTTGACTGATAGTCCAGAGAAATAAGATTTTTCTCGTGACACATCCTCCTCCAGGCCGAAACCAAATTTTTTGAGGAGTATGGACATCAACATTATTAACCTATATGTTTTGTGAAGCCGATTTTGATGATATACATAGTTATAAACAAATGAAGATCAAAAAACGCTAAATATTCGCTGTTTTCGTCTATTACCAAAAAGTGAAGCATTCCAAACAAAGGGTACCCCCCGTTAAGATAGGCAAAATGCCCTCACTCCCAGAATTCAATTTTATTAATTTTTTTACTTTCTATGCAACTAAAAAATAAGATAACGCGGATTTTTAGCTCGCCACCCCCCTTACCCCTCCCCCCACAGCCAAAAATGTAGATTTTTAGAATTAATTTTTTTTAGTTGTGTTGCAATTGATTTAAAAATTTCAAAAAATTCACACGTGTAGCTGAGGCTTTCACAAAACATGTCCATTTTTTATGGACCCATGGGTCGAGTGTACATAACCTCAAATTTTTTTTTAACTTTTTTAAAACCTATAACTTTTTTTCGGAGAGGGCTACAGGTCCAATTTTTTTTTGCATTTTGTGTATTTTATCAAAAGCTATGTATCTGATTTTTTTCAGATTTTTCTGTCAGGTGCGCCATCTTGAAAAATCAAGAAAACTGTTTTTTTAGGGGGTTTTTGGGGATTTTCTCCATTTTATAGACTGCAACATAGATCAACTCATGGTTTTATTAATAGATTATGTATAATTTAAAATAACTGAGTATATTAGGATATTCAAAAGTTGGGCGAAACACTTTTAAACCCCCCAAAATCCATGTTTTTTAAAAGTTTTGTAAGGATTTTTGTGGGTCTAATTATATTTTTTGTGGTCGATACAGCCTGAATATTTTTTTAATTTTTTTTACGTTCTATATGATTTTAAAAAATAGGAGTCACTGTAATTTTAGCCCACTTCCCCTATTCCCCCTCCCCCACAGCCAAAAATTTCAATTTTTCGATTTTATTTTTTTTTAAGTTGGTTTGCAATTACAAATGTTATTCTGAAGCTATTTCTTTGTGGCATTTTTGTAATTAACTATTCTAAATGGTCATTTTTTTTAGTTAAATTGTGTAAATTTAATAATTAATAATTATTAAATTATAATTTACAAAAAATTCACACGCACAAGCTGAGGCTTTTACAGATCATCTATTTTTATGGACCCGAAGGTCGAGTGTACATATTATAACCTCTTTTTTTTTGTTTTTAATAGGTACGTATATTTTTTTGGTGATGGCTGCATGTCTATTTTTTGTGTTTTGTGTATTTTATCAAAAACTATATTTCTGACTTTTTCAGATTTTTCCGTAAGGTGCGCCATCTTCAAAAATCCGCAAAACTGATTTGTTCGGTGCTTTTTAGGGATTTTCTCCATTTTATATACTTCAAAATAGATTAACTCAAGGTTTTTTTTATAGGTTATGTAGGAATAATTTGAAATAACTGAGTTTTTAGGTATATTTTATATAATTTGCTATTGAATAAACTTAAAAACCACCTGCTAGTTTTCACAATCATAAACTTGCCAGGATGACACGTTCCACAATTAAAATTACGTTTTACAATTAAAACTTCCCCTGTTTCCATACCTACGTCAAAGTTTGTCCGACTAGATAACATTAAACTATTAACATATTTTCAGCTTGCTATTAATCAACTTTTTTTGGTACGCGGGATCCAGGCTTAATATTTTTTGAGTTAAATACAGCCTGAATATTCTTTTTTTCGTTTTTTTTACGTTTGATGTGTTTAAAAATAAGCCTTAGCTCAATTTTAGCCCTCCTCCCTCTCAACCTGCCCAATAAATCATCATTTTTTCGTTTTCATTTTTTTTTCTCAGTATATCTGTTGCTCAGTTTTTCCTCAAGTAAACTACATTTAACAAAATAATTTCAAATTTTTGCAATATTTTTGTATAAAGTAAATATGTCATTGTGATATCTTTTAGGTAGGATACAAAAAACCAAAATAAAACAGAATAATCAATTTAAGAAAAATACATTATTTTAATATATCATACTTCTTGTCGTTTTGTGAATCAAAACATTTTGTTCTTTGTTCATTAGTTTGTATTTAGTAGGTACCCTAATATTACCTTACATTATACATATTCTAATTATTCAAATATGTGTTTGTACCATCTACATAACCTATATCTCTGCTCTGCCTATTAAAATGTCATTTTGCTTCACGTTTACTGCCACGTAAAACACCATAAAAAGAATAAAGAATGTATTACCAAAGAATATATAGCTTCGTATATACCCTTAGCGTATTCGGAGAGTATATTCGTTGGTATTACACTTTACAGTTCTAAAGTCTTCATCGCTGTCTTCGTCTATTACAGGTATAACATCTGTATTGTCAAAGAGTTTTGTAAGATATTCTGCTGGCTTGATGATTTTTGTAAAATATCTTCCATGCGATAAATATCATATTATGGCAGCTACATGCGAACAACAGCCTATGGTTATGTTGCCGTTTCCGCAACTCACATCTAAACAGTATCTATCGTTTAATGTTTTCCAAACCATCTTCGTTTGGCTCATAATGCAAATAGTCCATGCTGTATGCTTGTCCCCATTAGGTAAATTATTCCGATTAATTTTTTTGCACAAACTTGCTCAAAAACAGGTCCTTATAACAAATCCACAAGGTGAAAGGCAGTACCGCGGTCGGAAAATTGTTTAAACAATTTTTTAAACGAATTCAAAAAATCAATTTTTTCACTTAGGACAAATTTGTTTTAGATTCTCTGGATCAACCTGAGCAAAAAAGGCCTCTTGTGATTTTTCTATAAAATTGACTGTTGTCGAGTTACATGTAATTTAAAATTTGAAAAACGCGAAAATAGCCATTTTCAAGGCTTTAACTCGATTAAAAATTATTGTTATGAAAGTCATAAAGTGACCAACTCAAAGTTTATATGTATTCGTTATAAAATGTTATATGTATTGTACACTCGACCTACGGGTCTAAAAAAATAGATATGTTTTTTAGAAGCCTCATAAAATTTTTAAATTAATTGCAACTTTACTAAACAAAAAAAAAATAGAAAAATTGACGTTTTTTGTGGGGGCAGGGGAGGGGGTGGTGGGCTAAAAATGCGATTAGTCTTATTTTTTAATCACATATAACGTAAAAAAATGAAAAAAATATTCAGGCTGTATCGATCTCAAAAAATATCATTAAGCCCGCAAAAACCCTTACATAACTTAAAAAAACATGGTTTTTGGGGGGGTTTAAAGGTGGTTTGCCCAATTTTTGATAATCCTAAAATAGTTATTTCAAATTATACATAATCTATTAAAAAAACCTTCAGTTGATCTATGTTGCAGTCTATAAAATGGAGAAAATCCCTAAAAACCCCCTAAAAATACAGTTTTCCTGATTTTTCAAGATGGCGCACCTAACGGAAAAATCTGAAAAAAATCAGAGAGATAGATTTTGATAAAATACACAAAATGCAAAAAAAAACTGGACCTGTAGCCCCCTCCAAAAAAAAGTTATAGGTTTTAAAAAAGTTAAAAAAAAATTTGAGGTTATGTACACTCGACCTACGGGTCCATAAAAAATAGACATGTTTTGTAAAAGCCTCAGCTAGACGTGTGAATTTTTTGAAATTTTTAAATCGATTGCAACCCAACTAAAAAAAATTAAATCTAAAAATCTACGTTTTTGGCTGTGGGGGGAGGGGTAAGGGGGGGTGGCGAGCTAAAAATCCGCGTTATCTCATTTTTTAGTTGCATAGAACGTAAAAAAAATTATAAAATTGAATTCTGGGAGTGAGGGCATTTTGCCTATCTTAACGGGGGGTACCCTTTGAGAATAAGAAACTCATAAATTATATAAAAAACTTCAATTTGGCGTTCGCTGATTATGTCTATCCTTATTGTTACGAAAATTGCAAATCAAGTCATAAATTTTGAGATTTTATAAATGTTCATAACTTATTTAAAAATTATGTGTTTATCTTATTTAATGTGTTTATCTTAAATTAATTTTTTTTTGAAATAAATGGCGACTCGATTCTAGTTTTCTGTTGACCTAGATATCAAAATATCAACAGGCACCGCTGGGAAATATTCCAAAAATGCGGTTCAGAGAAACTATATGAAACGAGTCTTTGTACTCTTATACAGAGTATGGCATTAGTAAAAATACAAAAATAGACGGTTTAGTTTTGATTTAAATCTGTCTCCTGCCATCCCCCGATAGCGCTATGTCTAGGTCTACCTGTTGTCAAGGAGGCCATGCAAGAAGACAAATTTAGATCAAAACTTCCGTAGTTCTCGGTATACAATAAAACTATTTATACCGGAGTAAGGTTAGAACGCCCTCTAACGGGGAATAAGTGAAATAAATGGCGACTCGATTCTAGTTTTCTGTTGACCTAGATATCAAAATATCAACAGGCACCGCTGGGAAATATTCCAAAAATGCGGTTCAGAGAAACTATATGAAACGAGTCTTTGTACTCTTATACAGAGTATGGCATTAGTAAAAATACAAAAATAGACGGTTTAGTTTTGATTTAAATCTGTCTCCTGCCATCCCCCGATATCGCTATTTCTAGGTCTACCTTTTGTCAAGGAGGCTATGCAAGAAGACAAATTTAAATCAAAACTTCCGTAGTTCTCGGTATACAATAAAACAATTTATACCGGAGTAAGGTTAGAACGCCCTCTAACGGGGAATAAGAGATAAATGGCGACTCGATTCTAGTTTTCTGTTGACCTAGATATCAAAATATCAACAGGCACCGCTGGGAAATATTCCAAAAATGCGGTTCAGAGAAACTATATGAAACGAGTCTTTGTACTCTTATACAGAGTATGGCATTAGTAAAAATACAAAAATAGACGGTTTAGTTTTGATTTAAATCTGTCTCCTGCCATCCCCCGATAGCGCTATGTCTAGGTCTACCTGTTGTCAAGGAGGCCATGCAAGAAGACAAATTTAGATCAAAACTTCCGTAGTTCTCGGTATACAATAAAACTATTTATACCGGAGTAAGGTTAGAACGCCCTCTAACGGGGAATAAGTGAAATAAATGGCGACTCGATTCTAGTTTTCTGTTGACCTAGATATCAAAATATCAACAGGCACCGCTGGGAAATATTCCAAAAATGCGGTTCAGAGAAACTATATGAAACGAGTCTTTGTACTCTTATACAGAGTATGGCATTAGTAAAAATACAAAAATAGACGGTTTAGTTTTGATTTAAATCTGTCTCCTGCCATCCCCCGATAGCGCTATTTCTAGGTCTACCTTTTGTCAAGGAGGCTATGCAAGAAGACAAATTTAAATCAAAACTTCCGTAGTTCTCGGTATACAATAAAACAATTTATACCGGAGTAAGGTTAGAACGCCCTCTAACGGGGAATAAGTGAAATAAATGGCGGTCGGAAATGGCTCGGAATCGAGTCGCCATTTATTTCACTTATTCCCCGTTAGAGGGCGTTCTAACCTTACTCCGGTATAAATAGTTTTATTGTATACCGAGAACTACGGAAGTTTTGATTTAAATTTGTCTTCTTGCATGGCCTCCTTGACAACAGGTAGACCTAGACATAGCGCTATCGGGGGATGGCAGGAGACAGATTTAAATCAAAACTAAACCGTCTATTTTTGTATTTTTACTAATGCCATACTCTGTATAAGAGTACAAAGACTCGTTTCATATAGTTTCTCTGAACCGCATTTTTGGAATATTTCCCAGCGGTGCCTGTTGATATTTTGATATCTAGGTCAACAGAAAACTAGAATCGAGTCGCCATTTATTTCACTTATTCCCCGTTAGAGGGCGTTCTAACCTTACTCCGGTATAAATAGTTTTATTGTATACCGAGAACTACGGAAGTTTTGATTTAAATTTGTCTTCTTGCATAGCCTCCTTGACAAAAGGTAGACCTAGAAATAGCGCTATCGGGGGATGGCAGGAGACAGATTTAAATCAAAACTAAACCGTCTATTTTTGTATTTTTACTAATTTTTTTTTGCAACACTGTAAGTCAGGAAATGATGAAATTACAGTAATACTTTGGATAGTTTATGAAAGAAGAAGATTTACACTATTAACTTAATTAAAAAAATCACAAAAAGTAATTTTCAACGGTGTAAAATTATGTTGCAAAAACATGTCGATTTTTTGCTTACTTATAAACAATTATAATAACTTTTTAACCGTTACCCGTAGAAAAATTAATTTTTCATATTTGGAAAGACTGAATTTTTATACACATTTAGAAAGAAAAACAATTGTCCTATGACAATTAGGGACGAAGTTAGCCCCCCATTTTTTTAATTCACATGTTCCTGCAAAACAATTTTGCAATATTTAGAAATATTTTTGGTCATTCTTTTTAAATTAAATTAATCGTGTAAATCTTCTTCTTTCATAAATTATCCAAAGTATTACTGTAACTTCATCAGTTTCTGACTTATAGTGTTGCAAAAAAAATTTGGGATAAACAAATCAAATAACTTTTAAACTGTTTGACCAATCGCTTTGAAATTTAGGGTACCTATGATTATTAAGCACCAGAAGTCTCAGCATTCCGTTTAATAAGAACGTTCTAAATTAATTTTTACATAAGTTATGAATATTTATAAAAACTCAAAATTTATGATTTATTTTGCAATTTTCTAAGCAACCAATAAGGATAGACATATTCAGCGAACGCCATATTGAAGTTTTTTATACGATTTATGAGTTTCTCACTCTCAAATTTGTTTAAAATACCTAACTTTTTGGTAATAGATGAAAAAAGCGAAAACTTACCGTTTTTTGATCTTCATTTGTTTATAACTATGTATATCATTAAAATCGGCTGCAGGAAACATATAGGTTATTATTATAGATGTCCATACTAGGTGAGCAGGGGGCTAGTTGTAACAATTTTTATAAAAGCAAATATATCTTGACAGCTATTTTCCCAATTATCACTAATTAAACACTAAACGTTAGTTTAACTCTTTCTGAATAAAACTGAACTGAAGAAAAGTTAAAAAGACTGGTATTTTTTAATTAACTAGCATTTTACCAAAAAAAATGCATTGTTACAACTTACCCCGCGATTGGGGCTTCGAAAAAATGCGGAAAAAATTCGAATTTTTTGGAATATTTCGAAGAAAATACCAACGTTGGTCCTGTTGAAAGATGTTGCTCGACTTAATAACGTAGCTTCCGTTGTTCTTAAATATAAATGTAGATTTCTACGCATAAAATTTTGGATCCAATCTGGACCAACCGTATAATTTTGATACCAAGAAGAAAGAAGTTGCTTAGCACTGAGTTTCACAGCACATTGGTAAGGCAGTTTTCTCATCTTCATTGTTATTAGTCCAAAATATATTTCGGTGCACTTCAGAATATACGAAGTCATTTTACTTTCTTCTTCGGCTGTAAAAAATATCCCTGGTTTAGTACAGCTCACTTGTAGACTCTTAATGTTTTTTTTTTCTATATCGGTATCAAGATACATGACACAGTCCGTGCTGTTTTACTTGCTTGCTTTATGCTACATTGATTATCTAAAATTTCCACTGAACCTAACTGCCAGACTTCACTTTCTGGCTTTGAGTTGCCCTTGGTTATGGTATATCGAGGCAGGGTCCACTTGTGAGCCCTTCAGACACTTAGACCTCCTAAGTTGCCTTGAGTTGCCCTTTCTGATTTTCTTTTATGTTGTCTCATTATGGACTATTACTAAACTAAATAATACTTTTTTATATTGTAGATCATAAATTTAGTAAGATTCAGCGCAATTTATAACATGTTACAACAAGCCCCAACGTTTTGTTACAACATGCCCCGTAGCACACTTTTGTATATTTATTAAAATAACTGTAAAAATGTCTTGCTAATCGTAACATCGTTAAGCAACATCAAAGTATAACTAAATTTAGAAAAGAAATGAACACCGAAAGTTTAATTTCCGTTTAAAACAATAGCGATAACCAAAATTTTATTAGAGTCAAATTTTAAATTACCTCATCCAAATGAAGCACGTGCACAAAACTACTATTTGCAACTATCGGAGGATGACTGGCTAGACGGTGTCATTTGCAGGGCGATAAGAGAATAAGATTGAGTCAGGTAAATTAGTTAAAAACGGTTAAATAACCTATGAAAAAGCTGTGTTACTACTTACCCCTGTTACAACAAGCCCCTTGTTCCCCTACTCAAAAAATTTGCTTCCGGCCTGGATGGGGTTGTGTCACCAACAAGATATTTTTTTCCTTATTTCTCTGAACTATGATATTTGATTACTTTGTAAGGCGCTCTTTTTTTTTTGAAGAGTTCATTATGTATGGGCACTGTATAAAACCGTTCTAATCTGTCATAAAACCTCTCCTGTCATTTATTTAGAAATCGAGTATCAATCTGATTATATAAATGAAGAACGTAGAAAAAACTTCGTTCGCTACTTTTCATAAAAATTATTGATATTCCATACGAGTCCTAGAAATTTTCCTCGTCGCCAAGTATTGTCGGCCACAAGACTTGACCCAACAAGAACAAATTCTCTTGGGGAGAAGTAAATAAATCTCGATAACTTTGAACATCAATCTTAGTTAGCGATGAAGAAAGAAAACATATAATATTTTGTGACATTATTGTAGTGTAACATTAATGGATCCTTCAAAGTACTTTTGATTGATCAGTCATTTCACAATTTGCAGAAAAACATTTCTGCTTTTGACAGTGTGGTCAACTGGACCAATTCCGGGAAAGTACACTGAGAAAAATCTTTCGAAGGTTCGGGTAAAATAGCAATGGACAAAATACTGAAAAAAAGTAATGAATTTTGTATAATATTTATAATTAAGGTGATACAGTAGCGATCAACAGGTAGCCAAAACGCGTTCCAAGATTGCGGCTGTAATTTTGAATATTTTTTCGAGATATTTGGCACACATATTAATAAAATTACTAAATAAATTAATAAAGATATATTAATATGTGGAAATTACTCTGTAATTAAATACAATATTAAAAAAACGAGTCTGTACTACCATTAAGAAGAACAAAAAAATACACTTTCTTCAAATAAACTTTTTTATCCGATGCCTAGATTTTGTGTCATTTTGGAACTACTAATGCAATAAAAAATTTTAGTAGTTCCAAAATGACACAAAATCTAGGCATCCGATAAAAAAAATTATTTGAAGAAAGTGTATTTTTTGTTCTTCTTAATGGCGGTACAGGCTCGTTTTTTTAATATTGTATTTAATTACAGAGTAATTTCCACATATTAATATATTTTTCAAATTGGGCTCTGTACCGCCATTCTTTATTATATTACGAATACGTGTGCCAGATATCTCGAAAAAATATTCAAAATTACAGCCGCAATCTTGGAACGCGTTTTCGCTACCAGTTGATCGCTACTGTTTCCTCTTAATAGATTGAGTGACAAGCCAAGATTGAGAAGTTTTGACGATTTTTGAATTTTCGGGCTGCAAAAACTATCAGTGTTCGTTGATTGTGACAATTTTTGAACAAGGATTAAATAAGAAAATAACGCCAAAAATAGAAAATACACTAGAGTAATCCCAACGGGCATTTATAAAGAGAAGAAACTTACACGACCATATTGAGGGGTGTAGAATCAAAACTCGTTTTTTCCAAACTTTTCGTTTATCACAAAATGCGAAAAACTTGTTCAAAACAAGTCATTACAGTAGTCACAGTAATTTAAGTTTCATATTATACAATCTGACCTGATATACAATTTGCTTTGAAGCAAACTTTTTATACGTTGAACGTATAGCCAAGCTGAAATGGAATTGGGCAGGTCACATAGCGCGACTGAAAGACTCAAGATGGACTAGAAAACTAATTGACTGGCGCCCAAGAGAAGACAAACGCAGCAGAGGACGACCACCAACACGCTGGATGGACGACATTAACCGAATATCCAAGAAATGACAACAAGAAGCACAGAACCGTGAAGAGTGGCGAAGAATGGGAGAGACCTATGTCCAGCAGTGGACAGAAGAGGTTGCATGATGATGATGATGGTGATGATGATGAAACCTTAGACCATAAAAACTGATAGACACGCCGTAATGCTATTCTCTCGTCTCGAAAAGTGAAGCCAACATAAAACGATTCACACAGCTGTGCGTGACGTCAGTTTACGGCAGAAAACGTTGAGAGATTAGAAGTCTTTATAGACGTTGTAAGCTTTTTAAAGTGTTTCAATTTAAAAATTTTCCAATACACTAATTTTTTAATTATGGTGTTATCTTGCAGTACATTTAATTGTATGCAGCGAAAAAAAATAGGGCAAAACACCTAAAATCCAGTTTACAGCAGCATCATAAACAAGCGATTTTTCAAAAAATTGAAGAGCGACAATGGTGCATGGTGCTATATCTAAACAAGGCTACATCTAAGCCAAAGAAAAACGGGTTTTATTGGTATGATCATTAATTTAAAGTCACTTATGCGAATTTGGAAAAATTACGTGAAGGATATGGATGGAGGTCTGAAGTATCTTTCGGCCTATAAATTTTCCCAGGATCACTTAGAAGTTTTCTTTAGTTTTCTGTTATAGGAGTCATGAAGGTTACAACAACAACCCAACGGGTTGTTGTTGTTACCTTAATGCACACAAGTGTTACAGGATCTGCCCAGGCTAATTGTATAGAACAGGCACCTTCCACAATTTTAGCAATGAGCACAACAAATACTGTGAAAATGAAAACTGTTGAACATCAGCTAATTGACAACTTTATAACTGATGAAAATAATAGGGAAATAATAACTAGTAACCATGATTATACTGTAAGTAATTTAAGTTTTTCAAAAACAGTCATCTTATGTTTGTGATGTTGTTGACTATATCGCTGGATTTGTAGTTAAGAAAGTTAAGAAAACATTAGATTGTGAAATATGTTTGACACATTAGATGACATATGAAAACATTAGATTGTGTGATAATTTACAATTTCCATTCATTTGACACAAAAATTATAGCATATCAAAATTTTTTTTAATTCAACCTTCTAAAGATGTCATTCATACCTATTTGCAAAATTGCTGAAAGCGAAATTAGAATTATGTACAATTCAAAAAAATTGAACGATTCTAAATTAATGACAAAATTTATCTTAAACGTGCATGGTTATGTGTTTAACGAATACAAAGAACATACATATTTTGATCATGATTTTGAAACAAACCATTTGTTTAATCTAATAAAGATAATTTGTTTGCATTATTGCTACATCAGATTGTACCACGAAGGTGAAAAACTAAATAATGTAATAAGAGTTAGAAGTAAGTTAACAAAAGCTATTTTGTTTTGTGGTCAATAAATTAATAGATTTCATGCATATTTTTTCACCTAACTTGAAACTTACACCCAAAAGAAAATTACTCTCCTTTAAATTTAATTTATTTTTGATTATTAAACAAGAAGAGATATACTTCCAAATAAAACATTTATTTTTACAAAATTATTTTAAGTCAAAAATATTTTTTAATTACTTTGCTAAATGATTTTTCTTCCATATTTTTTACAAAATTGAAGTTGTATTAAAATTAATCTAAAATTGGGTAATTTTATTAGTGCTTTGCTAAGAATCCAAAGTAGTTCTTGCCGTATTGTGACGTCACTTTCGCGGAGGTCTTTGCTTCAACGGTTCGGTACAAGGCGTGTCTATCAGTTTTTATGGTCTAAGGATAAAACTTTTGGAGAATGAAAGTTTTGAAACAATTCTACTTCACATTAAATCACAAGAACTGCCATCTACTAAAAAAAATCTCAAACATGGCCCTATCGGCGAAAACGGAGGGTACCGTATTAGAGGACTCTGTTTCTGGTTCTCTACATCACCAAACCGGGAATGAATAATATTTCTCAACGATGGATGATCTTCTGTCGATAAATATTCCTCACCCCCTAATACACTCAACGTCTGAGGATATGGTACCATTTAATTAGACCAATAGAAAGAAAATTATGAGACGTAATTTGATTTAATTTCGCTCGTGTTTCTCACTTCACAGTTTTAGGGATTTTTATAAGTCCTTATGAGATTATACGAGAATATGATTTGAAAATGATGTTTTTTGAATCGTTTCATAATGAATTTGATTCTGTGCTTTTCAAATCCAATTTAACGTGAATATTTAAAATATCTGTGTGGGATGCGTCACAATGAAATAGGATAGAAATATATGTCATCAAGGAAGCTAAATCTATTTAGGGAAAAAGGCAAAGAGAATGATGCGAATGCATAGCTACATTACTTCAATATAATATTATCATAGTCACATTTCACCGAAATTTTATATATTTGATTAACTAAATGGTTACGAGGATTTATATGTAGATACAACACATTTGAAAAATGAACACAATTTTTATTCACTAACATGGCTTAATTTTCCAAGAGTTTGTATGCAAAAGCCAGTCCTCCATGGACGCGTACTTTGTAAAATATTTCATAATTCGCTCTAATAAACTTTTAACGCCATTAAAAGGTAAAAGCTCCGCAAAACAATGAATTATCGTTACCCTTTTTCATTAAATGTGTATGTTTTGCGCAGCGTAAGAAATTCCTTTAGGTTATAGCAGCTTTAGAGTTACGAGGCTTAAATGGCCGTCTAATACGTGATCACTTTTACAATGAAACGGTTCAGATTATCGTCAGTTGATCAAACAAGAGTATTTGAATCTATTTTTTTGCGTTACTAGAAGTGTTTTAATGGTTTTTCGGGTAACTGTTTCTTTAAAAATGGTTTATATTATACGGGGTGGCAAGTTAAACATTGCTCATATGAAAAATTGGAAAGACAGCTCAATTTTGTTTTCACTTACTTTCAAAAAGTGTTTTTACGTACCGAATAGTTTTCCCCCGAACCCCTGATAGGCGAGATATTTATAAATTAAATGCAGTTAGTATGAATTTAGAATCCGTCTAGTCTGGACTCAGCATTTATTAGTTTTAGAGTTACAACTCTGCGCATTTGTTTTATAAGTAAGACTTTAGACTCCATTTAGTGTGGACGCCCTTTTTATGTGATTCAGTTGAATTCTCATGAATTCAACTTGTTTTTATGTGATTCAGTTGAATGAATTAACGTTAGCCTTTTTTATTACATGTGTATGTTTTGTGCAGCGTAAGAAATTCCTTTAGGTTATAGCAGCTTTAGAGTTACGAGGCTTAAATGACCGTCTAATACATGATCACTTTTACAATGAAACTGTTCAAATTATCGTCAGTTGATCAAACAAGAATTTTTGAACCTGTTTTTTGCGTTACAATAAGTGTCACATGATTTTTCAGATAATTTTTTCTATAAAAATGGTTTTATTACACGGAGTGACGAGTTGGACATTGTCCACATGAAAAATTAGAAAGATGGCTCAATTTTGTTTTCACAGGAAAAAAAAGGGAAATGAACATGTAAACCGAATGGGAACCAGATAGATTAGCGAACATCTCTAAAAACAACAAGCGGCATAGCAGAAGACGCATTGGAAGGCCGCGGAAAAGGTGGTTAAGACAATGTACAGTCAACAACAACTGAAACAGAATAAGAAGCAGACAAACAGCAGTAATCCTAGTCGCACCAAGAAGAAGAAGAAAGAAAGAAAGGGTAATACTTTTAACGAATATTGTTTATTTCTTAGAGAAATTTATCCAAGTGTTGCTACATCTCTGATAGTACAATAATTTTCTTTCACCTTCAAAAGTTGTTTTTACCTATCGAATAAACGTTCCACGAACCTCTGATATTCATGCCAGTTATAATTTGAATGAAGTTACTATGAATTTAGAACTCATCGAGCTTGTACGTCGCATTTATTAGTTTTAGAGTTGCAACTCTCGCGTAGTTTTCTTATAAGAATAAGAATTTAGACTCGATCTAGTGTGGAGGCCGCTTTTATAAACTTTTATTTAGTTTAAAGGGCATATTTGTGAAAAATATCATATCTTAGGTATCAACTGGTTTGGATGCAATTGTTAGTTAGTAAAAGGATTAGTTTACACACCGCAGAATGTACGCCAAATTTATTATGTTTTAGAGTAACAATTTTAGTTTATTATGTGTCTCGGTTATAGTAAGAGCTACACGTTACGCAAATGCTTATTAAGTTGATTAGTATTAAATAAGGCCTGCTGCCTGATACTGATAATTTTGGGATGGTAGAAAAACCTAGAACGTTATAAAAAAGTTTACTCAAATAGAGTCCTAGTAATGGGCTATGGGTTCTATTTATTTAAAAAGCAATCGACTATCTGCTTTCAGATATTGATTCTATAGTCGGAAGCATTGTATTTTTTATTCCATATGATTCTACAGACGGGTCGAACAAGATGTCTGCATTCTAGAACATTCATGAGAACACTAATTAACGGAAAATACTATAGATTAGTATACATGAACGGGAATTTTCTTTGTAAAGGCAGTCTGATATATAAATCGGTTATGTATTGTTACTCGGGAAATATATAAATGTATATGAAGTGTTCAAAAAATATATAAAAACTACATAAATTAAGTGAACACAATTCACTTTAAATTAGAAGAAATAAAATCATGTCAATATACTTTTTATATCATGTGTCTAATGGTAGGGGAGCAAAGTATGCCAAATGTGCAGTTACTCGAGCGCTTTGGGGACCTATTGGGTTGTGAAGAGTACGTCCTAAAACCAAAAAAAGTTAAGTAAAGTTTTACATTTTAGTGGGTACTTTCCATTTTTAATTTAATTTTCCGTTTCCAACATTCGTTTTTTTAGATTATAGCGCCATCTATCCATAATTCGAATAAATGTCTCGAATAAAAGTTACTTATTTTTACGTATGGAATCCAAATCCGCAATAAAAAATGGGGGCTCCCATTTGAGATTTTAAAGTAACCCCCCAGCCCACCTCCGTGGGGGTCGCGTTTGGGCCATTAGATAGAGTTTTCAAAAATATTAAATAAGTGTATTTTTCAGTTTTTCGATCTGATGTTCATTTCGCGAAATATCGCGGGGTTCGTATTTAAAATATTAAATTTACCCCCACCCCTCTCCGTGGGAAGTCGTGTTTGGTATCATTCGATAGATTTTTGAAAAATATTGAGTACGTATTTTTTAGTTTTTCGATCTGTCATTCATTTCGCGAAATATTCGCTTTTTTCTTGTGAAACTTTGGGACTCACCCATTTCCTTACGTCCCTCTCAAATCGTCAGATTTTTGAAATACACACTGTTTTGCATGTAAAGTTAACTTACCTTATCTTAATCTGACGATTTCTAGTTTTTCTAAGGATCGATTTTTTGGCCCCTCGACATATACTATAGCGTCAGATAATCTGACGCGCTCCAGTAACTGCAAAAATCCCCGCTTGGGCTCCCCTGCCATAATTTAAAAATTCATTTTTAAGAGACTAGCATACTCAACGCATAATAGTCTTCTTCTAATACATCAGACATGCCGAAGCTTTCATAATAATTAATAACGTTAAAGCATGTGAAGCCAATTTCGCCACGGAAATTGATTTCCCACTAAATCCTCTTATTTAAAAATCATTTCATGTGATCTCGAAGAATAAATATTTTTAATTTTTCATAAATGGGAACCTGTAAGTGCACCATGGAGACCTTGTTATATAACATTAAAATGACGATGTCGGTGGTACATTTCTCAACGTTGAGAACATTAAATTTTTTACGTCACAGGTAAATTGCGAGAACTTTGCTTGCTATCTTTGAAATCAAAGGAAATAAGGGCAGGGCTGGCTCAGCAATCGCTTTAAATTGATCTTTTATGTTTTTAGATAGTCTTTATTATGGCGAACGTATTGTGGACAGCTCACTAAAGATTCTAGAGGTGATGAGAGAAATGGAGATAGGGACTTATACCAGGCTAGGATGAAAAGTTTCAAGTACTGTAGAAAAATAATATGGCTCTAAGGAAGAGAAACAAAGTTTATTGAAGAGATCCTTGATATCGTCTTGTTATTGATACAATTTTGATCTTTCTTTCTGTGAATCATCTCCAATAGACATCTTTTGTTGTAGTTTTGTTCTTTTTCTAAAATCTGTACATTTTCAAGGTCAGGTTTGGCTGTGGCTGTAGCTTAATATACTGTTTGCTTAATATACTGTTGAATTGCTCTCTGATATTTCGTAAAATGATCAATTTGAGGATATTATTATATAAAACCCTTTTGAATGAACGGGGCTTCAACAGGCCTCTCTGGCAAATCCCATCCCTTGCTCTTATTGGATGAGTAGGTTGCTGTTTTAGATTTTGCTTTGATTTGATCTGCTGTATACAACATTAAAAAAGAGAAAAAATATAAGAATACTGCAAAGCAAATCCTACAGTTTATCTGTTTGTCTATTTTTTTAACCTTCTTTTTTGTTTTTTTTACAGGTAAGATCAGTGTCAACAACTACATAGTAAGTAAACCATTTAAAACAACATACAATTCTATACTTAACTGTTCCAATTGGGAATTAAGGTACAATTTTACTTGAAAAAATAATTTCTTCTACAACCGTGTTAAAAATGCAATTTTTATCACTCCATACGAGCGTTAAAAATGCTACTTTAGGCACTAGTACTTTAAAATTTTTATGGCACTGCAGTTCGTATTGACCGTATAGGCAATTTTGATGTAATGTCAGAAAAATATAAAAATGGAATGTCAGTCAAGTTCAAGTAAAAGTTTTTGTAGATATTGTCCTGTAATTACGTTTGTAGAAAAAATATTGTATGGTATGTGTGTTAAAAAGTACATTTTTAAGGCACCCATGTGAATGGCAGAACTCGCTTCGCTCATTCTGCAAACTTTCACATGCGTGCCTTAAACGTGTACTTTTAACACTTATATCGTAAATAACTATTATTAACGTTTGGACTTCCAATTCGGATGTCGTTGTCAAAATACAAAATATTAATAAATTAAACAAAAATGTTGTTGCTTAGTAAAAAATTCTTCTAATAATTTAATTTAATCTGACTCATTCATATCGGCAATTCAAACATATGTAATTATACTTTAAAATGATATTGCCAATATTTATGAGTTGCGTTCCTGGGACGACGTTATTGAAAGATAGTTTATTCGATACATGAAATCAACTTTAATTCAAGAATATCCGTCACAAACAAATCATAGAACGTGATCTGTCTTTAAAAAGACAATCACATGCAAATTCACAAAAAAATTCTAGTGTTAGTGATTCCATAGTAAATTTCGAGGAAAAACCTTAAAAAAAACAAGACCATTAAACCTTGGAATAAGTGAACATCAGTCTTATATTAAAAATAGAGAATTTTATAGATCTCAAATATGTCAACACGCATGGGATAATGAACATTGAGTTAAGTGGAGAGATTCAAGTATAGTCCTGAAAGAAACAGATAGTAAAAAGAGAAAAGTCAAAGAAACGGCTCTAATTATGCTAAATGAAACCAACTGTGTCGCAAATTCCTCGGTAGAATGCAGTAGGATGTAGTTACCCATACTAAAAGAGAAAGTGAATACAAAGAAAATACCACGATTAGTAAGTCAATAATATATCGAGGATAGTACATATTCCATATTTTAGTATTATTTATATCATTTATAATTTAAAATAACATAGGTACTTGCATATAAAGTCAGAATTTGGTGTTAATTTTGAGAGTAAACTGAATGTAAGACCAAATACTTACAATGTCGGGATAGTATCACGAGGGTTTTTCCTGGTTTTTCCTCGTGATTTACTATGGAATCACTAACACGAGAATTTTACTGTCACCGTTGCATGTGGTTGTCTTTTTAAAGACAGATCACATGCTATGATTTTTTTGTGACGGATATTCTTGAGTTAAAGTTGATTTCGTGTAATCGAATGAACTATGTTTCAATAAAGTCGTCCCAGGAACGCAACTCATAAATATTGGCAACATCATTTTAAAGTCTTTAAAATGTATAATTATGTCTGAATTGCCGATATGAATGAGTCAGATTAAATTAAATTATTTTATTAAAAGAATCTTTTTACTAAGCAACAACATTTTTGTTTCATTTATTAATATTTTGTATTTTGTTCCACGACCTCCCGAAGTGGAAGTAGAAACGTTAATAAATTTTTTTTTCAAGTTAAATTGTGGCTTACTTCCCAATTAGAATAGTTAATTACAAAAATTCTACATAGCTAAATTAGCTATGTATATAGTTATATGTATGTATAATATTGCTAAATAGCTTCAGAACAATACAATTCTATACATTTTTTAGTTTTTTAAAATAAAATATACTTTTAAGGCCAGTTTTCACGCTACGTTTTCTTGTACGTTTTGTGGGTCATACAAAACGTACGACAAAACGTATGTTTTGTCAATAAGCGGATTTAATTTTTTCGATTCGACAAGACGTACGTTTTGCTGTTTTCACGCTACGTCTTATTGTATGTTTTGTGTGATAGGACAAATCCTATATATTTTTTGATTCGACAAAACGTACGTTTTGCTGTTTAAACGCCACATTTTATTGTATAGGATTTGTCCTATCACACAAAACGTACAATAAGACGTAGCGTGAAAACGAGCCTTTACACTTGTTTGTAATCACTTTTGAAACAGCAAACAACATTACAACACTTGATAACAACTTGAACTGAAGTAAAGGACTATTCAAAAACTCAATTACTTCTACTTGAATTGTCAACTTCCTCTTTTCAGTTTATGTACTTTTTCTGGCATTACAAACCTTATGAGACCTTTGGAATACGCAATCTTCTTCTGTCTGAGCATCGCATTTTTGATTTGTGTGAGGTATACGATTGCTTTCTTTGGAAGATGTTGTAGTGCCTTGTTCGTGACCCTATCTGGTCCTGGTGTCTTTTTTGTTTATGGGTATTTAATTATTATTCTTTTGACTTCTGGGAAGTTGTAAGTTAGCCTTATTTCTCCTGTGTTTTTTAATAATCTTGTGTGGTTACATTCTACTTCTATAAAATCTACATATGTTCATCCTGAAGGAATTTCAGCCTGAATAGTCTGTTAAGCGAATTTTTCATCTTCAGTTACTGTGATTATTTCAACTGCATTTAGTATAGACCTTTCTAATTCTGCTACTTTTTCTTCCATTTCGTTAGCAGAGCTGATTGTTGGAATTATGCCAATCTTTTCACTGACTATCCTTTTGGACGTTTTCTCTTATTGTATCATGATGTTAGCGTGAACGACATTTAAATTGACCTAAACAATACTCATTGTTTGTAGGTCTTATAGAAACGCATCTTTTTCAGAAAAATCTCTATAATTGTTAATGTTGAGTTCCTCTCGTCTTCTTATACCAAATAAAATGCAAATTCCCTGATATTTAATCTATCTAATCCAACATTTGAACATGTATTTGGCTGCGTGCATTTATCGGAAATAATAAAAGACCTAATTCCGCCTCTGGAAATATTTACTTGGCATTTCCAGTTTTCAATCAGTGTTATATTATAAAAAAGAAGACGATTTCTTCGCAGCACACAGAGATGCAACATACGCCGATGCATATCGTGATATATATCTTTTACGTTTTGATTACAAAAATGTGGCTGATTACAATCCGCATAAGACAGCCCATAAAAACATTGCTGCATTTTTGCACAGGGCAATTTTTCAAGTGGTAAAAATCATTTCAGCAGTGGCGTACACAAGAAACGCTACAAGAAAGGAGAAGGGACACATATATTATATGTACAAAATATAATATGTATAAACATACACTACTCCAAAAAATTAACGCAGCACCTTAAAAATTTGTTATTTTTAATGCCTCGAATTTCGTAAACCTGTTGTCCGATTTAAATGATTTTTGTAATATCTATGTTATAGCCTTATTCTTTAACAATATCGCTATAATAATATTGTTGCTAGACAGGTCAACTGGCATTGTATACCGGGTGTACCAACTAACAATAAAATTGTTTTTTTCTCAAAGTTCGCGTTACCCTGTGGAATATTCTAGCATTTATAAAATACTGATTATACATTTTGATTCATTCGCTTATGTTGGATAATAAAAAAGTTAGGTACTTTAACAACTAGCCTTGTTTTTCATCAATACAGGCTGTTTTTAAATAAGTATGGCAAACTTTAAGGGGTAATTCTGCATGAAAAAATAATGACAGTTGGCTTTATAAACGTATGTCCGCAAATGTTTCGTTTCCGAGATACGGGATGTTGAATTTTTTCTTACAAACTGACGATTTATTTATTGCTCTAAAACCGGTTGAGATATGCAAATGAAATTTGGTGGGTTTTAAGATGTATTTATTGTGCATTTTTTGACATACATTTAAGAATTTTATGTTCACCATTGGCGCACATAAGGGTCACATTACCCGTATCAGGTATTATTGGATTATCAGCTGATCAGATTATCGGCAGTAACCAAACTAAAGCAGATCGTACATAATCCCTGGGTATTATGACGCTGTACCGTAATGCACCTCTCTCTACCTCTACTGCCTTCCCTCCTTGTGGAGTACTGGAAGCTATTGCATTTCTTAACCAAAAGTGAAAGATGTCTGGCTGGATCAGTGCATCCTCTTCTGTTTTATTCTTTCGAAATTTCCTCTACAAGTATTTTCCACTTCTTCCTATTTCTCGCTCTTTGACCTCTTCTTATCTCAGACTATTTATTTTATGATCTCTTATTACAGTTGTTCTCCAGCTGTTATCGGCTCTTCTTGTTCTTCTTCTTCCGTCGGGCTGGTATTCGAGTGCCTGTCTGGTTATATTATTTTGGTCTTTCCTTAGAGTATGTCCAATACATTTCCATTCCATTCTTTTAATAGGGACAATGATTTTATCTTGTTTTGATCTTCTCCATAGTCCAATCTACGTTTGTTATTTTATCAGACCAGTATATTTTTAGGATTTTTCTCAACGATTTATTTATAGAGGTTTGTAATTTTTTGCTAGTTGTCTAGCATGTCTACATGATCGGCTCCCTGATCATGTAGCCGTAGCCCCTCTGATGAAGTTTGGGGAGACTGAAACGTACTTAAGGACATGATTGATCATCTCTCTGAACCGAAATGAAACATAAAAAAATATGAAAAAAAATTTAAGATACGCTTTTCTTTAGTTACGAGTGACTAAAATTAGAAATATAAAAAAATCAACTAAAAAGCAAAAAAATTCAAACTCGAAGGATTATTCTAAAATAACTGTTAGACAGATTAAATATACAAAAATCTCACACATTCGTTAAAAATTGAAAAAATCTAGCACATTCGTTAAAGAAAAGCGTGGGGCGCGCCTTAATCGAATAAACGGTTTCAGGATAGATACTTTTTTACTTTTCGCGACCCACTCTTTTCTTTAACGAACGTGTGAGATTTTTGTATATTTAATATGTCTAACAGTTTTCTTCGAATAATTCTTCGAGTTTGAATTTTTTTATTTTTTGCTTTTTGGTTGATTTTTTTATAATATTTTTAATTTTAGTCACTCGTAACTAAAGAAAAGCATTTCTTAAAAATTTTTCACATTTTTTTATTTTTTACTTTTTAGTCTTACACTTTTCTAACATTAAAATATATCTTCATGTTTAAGAAAAAAGGATGTGTATGATAGACACATTTGTTGCATTTATTTCAAAATTTGATACGTACATTGTACATTTTCTGTAATTTTTTATACATATCCTAAATCAAAATCATTAATTACAACTATTACAGCTTTCGCAGTCTTTACATCTCTTCTAATGCTTTACTATTGCACGGTGTAGACCTTGTTAATTTCTCGCGAATTACGAATTCTAAAGTTAATTGTAATACGAAACGTCTCTACCGGTGGTTTTTCTAAGACTACGAAACTCTAAAAACACGAATTTTTTGAATTCGAGTTTTGGTTGAAGTTTTGTTTCGTATCGTATTGAAATTTGACACGAATAAGCTCCGATGTTTATATAAACAAAGATATGAGCGTTCAAAATCGTCGCCGCTTAGGATGATTATAAACATGATGTAAAAACATGAAAAGTATTCGGAATCGTCAAAAAATTTGAAACTTTATTGTTTATTCATGAAGCATAACGTAAACAATTAACGTAGGTGAGCGGGAGATACCCCTAAAATGACCAGGTACTGACCACGGAGAGGTGAATGGCTAATTTTATTCATACTTTATATTTTTGATTGTGCTGAAAACGAAAATAAAGTTTATTTTGAATTTTATGTGGGGGAACATTGTCAAAATCGCAATTTTAACCTAAAAATAAAAAATAAGAAATCTCGTTTTTTTTGTGTTTACCTCGCTACAACTCTGTTCCCTTTTAATATTTTTTTTCTGAAATTTTTACAGTATATATTTCTCACCTTTCTTAAGAGAATGGTACCTACTTCAAGATTTCAATCTTATTTTAATAAAAGTTATGATTTTTTTAAAGTGAAAGGTGCAGATTTCTGAATTGCAAAGTTCAATCGCAAAAGTTGGGCGACGAAGTTTAAAAATTTAGCTTTTTAATCACGTGTATGTTAAGGTATAGAGTACAAAGAAGTTTTTTGGAAAGTTTTAGATCAAAACGTTTTATAGAAAAAAATAGTGCAACTTTTATTATCGACATTAGAAATCCCCAATATAACGGTTATTTTTCGAGATATTGACCATGGGTGGTGAATGGCTAATTTTGGTCTTAGATTATGTTTCTGGCGGTGCTGAAAACGAAAATGAAATTTATTTTAAATTTTAGGTGGGGGAATATTGTCAAAATCGCAATTTTACCATAAAAATAAAAAAAAAGTGAAATCACGTTTTTTGCGTTTAACTCGCTACAACTCTGGTCGATTTTAATATCTTTTTCTAAGGTTTGTACACTATATGTTGCTCACATTTTTGAAGACAACGGTATCTGTTGTAAGATTTTAATCTTATTCTAGTAAAAGTTATGAATTTTTTAAAGTACAAGGTGCAGATTCGTGAATTGCAAAGTTTAATCGCAAAAGTTGAGAGGCAAAATTTAAATTTTTTTTATTAATCACGTTTATGTTAAAACATAGAGTACAAAGAAGTTTGCTGGAAAGTTTTAGTTACAAATGTTTAATAGAAAAAAAAATGGCGCAACTTTTAATATAGACGTTATACATCCCCAAAATAACACTTAATTTTCTAGATACAGACCATGGGAGGTGAATGGCTAATTTTGTTCTTATTTTATGTTTTCGATGGAGCTGACAATGAAAAAGTGGTTTATTTTGAATTTTATGTGAGGGAACATTGTCAAAATCGCAATTTTAACTTAAAAATGGGAAAAAAAGAGAAGTCACGAATTTTTACGTTTAACTCACTACAACTCTGTTCCATTTTAATATTTTTTTCTAAAATTTCTACAGCATATATTTCTTACCTTTGTGAAGACTATGAAAATAACTGTAGTCTTTCAGTCTTTTTTTTTTATAAAAGTTATGAATTTTTAAAAATAAAAGGTGCAGATTCGTGAATTGCAGAGTTAAATCGCAAAAATTAAGTGACATTTAAAATTTATCTATTTGATTTCGTTTATGTTAAACTTTAGAGTTCAAAGAAGTTTTATGGGGAGTTTTAGCTCTAGATGTGTTATAGAAAAAATATGGTGCAACTTTTAATTTTAAGAAAAACGTGGTTTAACTTTTTTTTTATTTTTAGGGCAAAATTGCGATTTTGACTATGTTCTCCCACCTAAAATTCAAAATAAACTTGATTTTCGTTTTCAGCACCATCAAAAACATAAAGTAAGACCAAAATTAGCCATTCACCACCAATGATCAGTATCTCGAAAAATGAGCGTTATTTTGGGGATTTACAACGTAGATGTTAAACGTTGCACCATTTGTTTTCTATAAAACATTTTGATCCAAAACTTTCCAGAAAACTTCTTTGTACTCATGTTTTATTTTTGAATTTGATTTAAAATCTATATTTCAAATTTTGTCAGTCAAGTTTTGCGATTAAACTTTGTAATTCACGAATCTGCACCTTGAACTTTAAAAGATTCATACCTTTTACTAGAATAAGACTAAAAGCTTAAAGCAGAAACCATTGTCTTCAAAAATGTGAGCGATATATAGTGTAAAAACTTTAGAAAAAAATATTAAAATGAACCAGAGTTGTAGCGAGCTAATTTCATTTTTTTTTATTTTTAGGCGATTTTGACAATGTTCCCCCACATAAAATTCAAAATAAACTTCATTTTCGTTTTCAGCACCCTCGAAAATATGAAGTATGAATAAAATTAGCCATTCGCCCCTCCGTGGTCAGTATCTCGAAAACTAAGCGCTTTTTTGAGGGTGTCCCGCTCGTTTAACGGAAAAAATCAAATTATGTATATGTATAGTTCATGTAATTAGTTACAATCTGTAAAAGTTTAAGTTTATACATTATAGAAAACAAGAGAATTTGAGTATTTTCCCTTAACATCGTTTTTTTTATTTAAACAATTAATAAACATAAAAAAAATTTATTGACTATTCGTGTATTGTTCCCGCAAATGCATATGTCTGCAAATTTTCATTCATTTACATTGAAGTCAAATTAACGTCTAAAGATTTGACCCAAACAAGTGAACAAATGGACTAAAGAAAAGTGTTTTTAGATATGATTTAGCGAGTGTGAATTTCAACAAATTACGTTGAGACTGACAGTGTCAGTCACCAAAATATTTACCTAACTAAACTAGTTTCTGTCGGCGAGTGACCAAAATATCAACGGCATTCTAGGCTCTAGCTAGAGTTAATTAGATTATTAGCATTTTGGGATTAAACGTTAGGTATTACGACCGTATAAAAATATTTTAATAACATGAATTGTAGAGCTCCCAATTATTGTGTTGGTTAAAAGTCATTTTGTGACCAATCAATCGATGAACGAAATGCGGAAAGCATGAAATTGAACAAACACGATATATTTAATTAAGTGAGATGCATTATTCAAAACGGACTATTTGCAAGAACGAATCATATGGCATTTGTGGCCTATAAATAAACCAGGTTTATACATTGTGTGGTATTTATAATACAGCTCCAAACAGCTTGAGGACAAATATATAGGTATTCATGAAACAAAAAATTGTGTATTCGATTAAAATTATTCGATTTTATGATCGATTTATTTAAAGCGAAATGTGATTTTGATTGTTATAGTTGCGTACTAAAATCTTATAGTCTATAGGTCAGGCAAGTGTATGTTATTGGTTTCTACACTATGTTTGTGTGCAACAACCCTTCTTTGTGAATATTGGTGTGTTTGCACAATGTATGTTGAATTGCAGTCTTTATAAATTACTTTATAAACAACATTCGACTGCTGATCTTTAGTGACATTAGATTTTAATTTTGAAAAGTATTTTCCGAATGTTTATGTTTTGTGTCCAACATATTTTGCCAATATTTTCGACATTTGTTCGGAGTATCAATTAATGTATGGTAGGGGTATGTAGTATTTGTTTGAGTTGCTGACATTGCTATTAGTATTGTTAGGTGTAGTTTGGATTATTGGTATTATAATTACATATATTGATTTTTGTTAACCCGGGAGCAGTCGCACCGTGAGAAAAAATCTCACATTTTATTCTTTTTCGTGATAACTTGATGAAAAATTTTTCAACATTGTTTTCCACTCGTAAGTGCTTCGAGAAAGATCATAGTAATGCGTGGAAATTTTTTTAATTTTTTTTTTATTTTTTATTGTGGAATTTATGGCTTTGGCGAGAACCAATTAGCTTTAAAATTGTTAGAAATAGATATTTTTAACATAACAAGTAAATAAAAATATTAGAAAATAGAAATTTGATTTAAGAGGAAACAGTAGCGATCAACAGGTAGCGAAAACGCGTTCCAAGATTGCGGCTGTAATTTTGAATATTTTTTCGAGATATTTGGCACACGTATTCGTAATATAATAAAGAATTTCGGTACAGAGCCCAATTTGAAAAATATATTAATATGTGGAAATTACTCTGTAATTAAATACAATATTAAAAAACGAGCCTCTACGGCCATTAAGAAGAACAAAAAAATATACTTTCTTCAAATAAACTTTTTTATCCGATGCCTAGATTTTGTGTCATTTTGGAACTACTAATGAAATAAAAAATTTTAGTAGTTCCAAAATGACACAAAATCTTAGGCATCGGATAAAAAAGTTTATTTGAAGAAAGTGTATTTTTTTGTTCTTCTTAATGGCGGTACAGACTCGTTTTTTTAATATTGGTAACGGCTTTGACAATAACATCAACTTTGTATTTTATTATGACAACGCTTGTCATTTAAGATTAATAAAATGGCCGCAACCAAATTAATATCTCAAAAAATAGTAAAAGTACTGACACGTCTAACACTAATTTCAATACTGCCACTTCTGTTAATATTCCTAACAATATCAATGTAAATAATTGTTATAATTGTGTTATTAATATTCATAAGTAGATTTTTCTAATGTTGAATTCACATTGAGAGAAATAGTAAATATGTATTATTGTGCAAAAATTATGGTGAAATGTGAAATTTTTATGGATGTGTCTCGAATTTTACTTAAATGTGAAGCTGAGGTTCTTACATCAAAGCTGAAATATTAAATAATTTGTATCAGCAATAACTTTTATTTCAGCAACATTTCGGAAAAAACTCCCATCTTTTACTGATTGTTCTACATTCAATCTCCGACAATTAATTACACAATCTCCCAAATAAATTGATGCTTCTATTTTAAGCTGTTGTTTACTCTTTCACTCTTCACCGAGTAGTTTACTTTACCTGAAGGCTTTCTCAAAAATAATTAATTAAATACTTTTTTAAAATATTTTGATTTCCAACACTTGAGATATATTTCTGTAACAGTAACCAAGATGAGGCGCCGGGATAGCATCTACATTTCTTGGAACTAAAACGCTTTCGATTGCTTGTTAAAATTAGATCAGCCGTGACCCACTGTTCAATGGACCCAATTATTCACTATAACACTATTACCTGTTCTAATTAAAAGAAGAATTAAGTCAAGCAATGCACTGTGTGATAAATTGTGTCCGGTTGTGGAATAATTTTTGATTTGTAAAATGAATGTAAATATGTGCATTTTTTGAAAAAATATTTTCTTATTGCGCCGTTTTCTTTTAAAGGTTAGCGATCCAAATGGCAGTTGTAGCTTTGAAAACTTCTGCACGAAAGATTTCTGCGGAAGAGCGGCCAAATCTTCTCCTTAAGTCTTTCAGCCACGAGTTCTGGCATCTTCCTACTGATATTTTGCCCTGTAGTTTGACCCAAAATGACCCAAATATTGTATTTTCCTCTCCTTGATTATTCTTAATAATAATTATTTTTGTTTACTCATGTGCATTGATACTTTTGCACCAATGGAATTCTCAACATCCATCTGTATATCCTACATCTCAAAGGCATTTACTCTCTTTTCTCTTTTAGAGTCCAACTTTCACAGCAAAACATCAAGACAGAAAAAAACTTAACATCTGATCATTCTGATTCTGAGCTCCAGATTACAGGTCTGATGTTGTAAAAAATGTTTTCATGTTCTTGAGTGCTTTGCTCGCTTGTTCGATTCTTGATAGGATATGCCCTTGATATTTGCTTCCAAATATTTTATGGAAGTTATCTGTTCTATTATTTGTCCCTTGGTATACAATTGTACATTTTTATTGGTGTCTTTGAAAATACTAGAATTTTGGTTTTGTAAACGTTTAGATGTAAACCGAACATTTATTAGCATTTATTATATCTTCTTCTTCTTCTTCTTCTTCTTCTTCTTCTTCTTCTTCTTCTTCTTCTTCTTCTTCTTTCTTCCGTCTTGTATGTAGGCTTTAAAGCCTATTTCTCCTTCAATATTAGCCTCCTAAATTGTTTAAGTTATCGCACCATCTTTTTCTTGGTCTGCCAATACTTCTTCGTCCATTTGGTCAATTTGGTGACTTATCTCGTGCTATTCGGACTATCCTATCCTCTGCCATTCTACTAATGTTTTCGTTCCACTCTTGTTTTCGTTTTGTCACCCATCTATTGATGTGTTCTACATTGCATGATCTTATGTTTTCGCTTCTCTCCCTATCCAACAGACTTTTCCCTGATATTCGTCGAAGTATTTTCATCTCTGTTATTTCTAGTAGTCGTCTCGTTTTAGATGTGTCAGGTCTTGTCTCCGCCGTGTATGTCAATATAGGTCTAATTGCTACTTTATAGATTCTTGCTTTTGTGTCTTGTCTTAGGTGTTTGCTCTTCCAGATTATGTCATTAAGAGATTCCGCCGCTTTACTTGCTTTTAAGCTTTGTTGTCGTACTTCCTCTTCAACATCTCCGTAACTGGTTATATCTATTCCCAGATATCTATTATTCCCAGCATTTATTATAATATGCTGTACTATTTTCCAATTACTACATTTATTATATTTTGTAGTTCATGTGTGTTGCTTGCTATTAGGATGGTATCATCAGCGTACCTGATGCTAATTCCCTTAATCTTGATTCCACTTGGGACTCAACTAATGCTTCTTCCTGTCGCACTCCCAGTGGGATTCGTATATCTTCTGATGTTGTGTGCCCTATTTCATTTGTTGCCGTTTGGTGCCAATATAGATAATTCGCAAATCGTGTTCGTCAATTCTAGTTGTTCTCAAAATTTCGATCATCTTTTGATAGTTAACGCAGTCAAATGCTCTTCGGTTATCAATTAAAAATGCATATACATCTACATTCATATCTCCGGATCGTTTTGTCAACACATTTAAGGCAAAAATAGCTTCTTGTGTTCCCAGTGCGTTTCGACGTCCAAAGTCCTGGCCCCTGGTCCCTGAATTATACAAAAAAAAACAAGGAGGTGATTACACTTCGATATTCTGGTGATATGGAGTTTGGTATAACTGGGTTGTATTATATCTACTTGATTTAGTAACTCAAAGAAATCTTTGAAATCTATCACTTTATTTGCAACTGCAAGTTCAGTATTATTTTCGCAGTGTTTCGAAATGCGTCACGTAACGATGGCGAGTTTTTGTGAGCCCAATATTTATTTGTCATATCAAAATAATTTAAAGTACTAATTTCTTTATACACTGTGTCCGTAAAGTATGGAACAACTTATTTTTTAGCTAAACATAGCACTTTAAGAAATAATCCTGAAACACGTCGGTTTTTGATTTTAATTTACCGTATTTTTAAATAATATTCTAATATACAGGGTGAATTACTTTCGAGTAATGACGTCACCGTCATTTTTTTTAAATGGAACACCCCCATTTTGTCTCAATTTTCGGATTACTCTAGCTGAGCTGATTCCAAAAATGTATCACATGTTGATTCAAATTGGTACAGGGTGGACAAAAATACAATAGTTTTGTGTGTGCTCAATATTAAATTTTAATTAATTTTTGATATTAAATTAAAATATTAAATTAAACAATATCAAAAATTAATTAAAATCAAAAATTAATTAAAATATCAAAAATACAATAAGTATTTTTGATAATATTGTTAATTTAACTAACGCGTTACTTTATGAACACACACAAAGCTATTGTATTTTTGTCCACCCTGTACCAATTTGAATCAACATGTGATACATTTTTGGAATCAGCTCAGCTAGAGTAATCCGAAAATTGAGACAAAATGGGGGTGTTCTATTTAAAAAAAATGACGGTGACGTAATTACTCGAAAGTAATTCACCCTGTATATTAGAATATTATTTTAAAATACGGTAAATTAAAATCAAAAATCGACGTGTTTCAGGATTATTTCTTAAAGTGCTCTGTTTAGCTAAAAAAGAATTTGTTCCATACTTTACGGACACAGTGTATAAACAGGTATTGTAACATCGAATCTCCTTACGTATCTCCTTAGTTTGATCCCAACTTGAATTAACTGTTGTTCCTAAGTGTACGAATCCGCGTACTCGCGAATTCAAATCTTGGTGTACTGTCAAACAGAAACTAATCGTCTGATTTTTCTGTCACACATAACCAAAAAAGATGTGGGTAAGGATCTTACATTGCGCTAGTTCACGTAACTTTTGAATAATCCTTGTACACAAGATTTATACCTATATTCCTGTAAGAAATAAACAACATACTTGCTAAAATTCTCTATGTAATTTACCAGAATAATCTGCAGACCACTCTTATTCGTATTTCTGCCAGCAATGCGGAAGTATAGAAATAAATCAATTGCATAAAATCTTAGATACGTATACCAACAATATTTATATGAACTGATGGCTCTTGACGTGTATCGAATCACTAACATTATTAATAAAGCATGTACAAACAGATCCTTGGCATTTAGTTCACTTAAAATTGAATAATAGAAGATAAATCCGATACAAGAAAGTACAGAGGCAATCATTTATTAAATCCGCCATGCAGCTAATAACTAAACGCATGTAAAGGCGGAAATACATATCCGCGCCGCGAACTCCGCGCCGTGTGAGCGCCGCGCGTTTGAGGCGCGGTTATTGTTCGTTAAAATTTTTCATTTTGACGACCCAGAGGAAACATACGAACGTTTAGTAATTGTAGATAATCATGTCTCTGTCCTGTACTTCTACTACATCTTATTTTGTTATTACATATTATTCTGAAACTATTTTCTTGTGTCATCTTATGCAATTTACTATTTTATGTGGAATAAGCCACAGTTTGCGAACATTTCGGGAACTACCTTTTCGCTTCCCAGCGACACAAATATAATGGTAGGGGAGCCCAAGCGGGGATTTTTGCAGTTACTCGAGCGCGTCAGATTATCATATGGGGTGAAACGTTGTACCCTGCAAATGTACCTCCACCATCTATTGGCTCTTAACACAGGGGGGTTCGTTCAGGGGGGCCCCAAAAAAAAATCTATCCTTAAAAATACTCGAAATTGTCAGATTAAGATTAGGTAAGTTAAGTACATGCAAAAGAGTCTATATTTCAAAAATATGACGATTTGAGCGGGGTGTACGGAAATGGGTGAGTCAAAAAGTTTCACAAAAAAAGCGAATATTTTGCGAAATGAACGTCAGATTGAAAAACTAAAAACTACGTGTTCAATGTTTTTCAAAGATCTATCGAAAAATACCAAACATGACCCCCACGGTGAGGGGGGGGGGGGTAAATTTAAAATTTTAAATACAAATCCCGCGATCTTTCGCAAAATAAACATCATATCGAAAAACTGCAAAATACACTTTATCAATATTTTTAAAAAATCTATCGAATGGTTCCAAACACGACCCCCACAGAGGTGAGGTGGGGGGCTTACTTTAAAATCTTAAGTGGTAGCCCCCATTTCTTAGTGCAGATTTGGATCGTTTGTATAAAAATAAACAACTTTTATTCGAAACAATTTTTCTAATTATGGATAGATGGCGCTGTAATCGGAAAAAAGATTGTAGGAAATGGAAAATTAAATTAAAAAATGGGAAGTCCCCACTAATATGGAAAATTTTACTTAACTTTTTTTGGTTTTAGGACCTAATAATCACAGCCCAATAGGTCCCCAAAGCGCTCGAGTGACTGCACATTTAGCATACTTTGCTCCCCTACCATAATATATCTGCTTGTTCCTACAACCAGAAACAAAATTAGAGAACGATAGGTTCTTCCACGTTGTGCGTTACCTTTTTCGTTTTCCGGTGACACAATTGTAATGTATCTGCTTGTTTCAACTCCGTTGCTTCACCAGAAGCGAAGTTAGAGAACTATTGGCTCTTCCAAGTTGTGCGTTACCTTTTTGGCTTTCCGTTGACCCAATTATAATATATCTGCTTATTTCAACTCCGTTGCTTCACCAGAAGCAAAGTTAGAAAACTATAGGCTCTTCCAAGTTGTGCGTTACCTTTTTGGCTTTCCGGTGACCCAATTATAATATATCTGCTTGTTCCAACTCCGTTGCTTCACCAGAAGCGAAGTTAGGAAACTATAGGCTCTTCCAAGTTGTGCTTTATCTTTTTCGTTTTCCGGTGACCCAATTATAATATATCTGCTTGTTCCAACTCCGTTGCTTCACCAGAAGCGAAGTTAGGAAACTATAGGCTCTTCCAAGTTGTGCATTACCTTTTTCGTTTTCTGGTGACCCAATTATAATATATCTGCATGTTCCAACTCCGTTGCTTCACCAGAAGCGAAGTTAGAAAACTATTGGGTCTTCCAAGTTGTGCGTTACCTTTTTGGCTTTCCGGTGACCCAATTATAATATCTGCTTGTTCCTACTCCGTTGCTTCACCAGAAGCGAAGTTAGAAAACTACTGGGTCTTCCAAGTTGTGAGTTAGCTTTTTGGCTTTCCAGTGACCCAATTATAATATATCTGCTTGTTTCAACTCCGTTGCTTCACCAGAAGCGAAGTTAGAAAACTATTGGGTCTTCCAAGTTGTGCGTTACCTCTTTCGTTTTCCGGTGACCCAATTATAATATATCTGCTTGTTCCAACTCCGTTGCTTCACCAGAAGCGAAGTTAGAAAACTATTGGGTCTTCCAAGTTGTGCGTTACCTTTTTGGCTTTCCGGTGACCCAATTATAATATATCTGCTTGTTCCAACTCTGTTGCTTCACCAGAAGCGAAGTTAGAAAACTATTGGGTCTTCCAAGTTGTGCGTTACCTTTTTGGCTTTCCGTTGACCCAATTATAATATATCTGCTTGTTCCAACTCTGTTGCTTCACCAGAAGCGAAGTTAGAAAACTATTGGGTCTTCCAAGTTGTGCCTTACCTTTTTCGCTTTCCGGTGACACAATTATAATATATCCGCTTGTTTCAACTGCGTTGCTTCACCAGACACGAAGTTAGAAAACTATAGGTTCTCCAAGTCGTGCGTTACCTATTTCGCTTTCCGGTGACACATAATATATATCTGCTTATGAATGTTTTTTTGATATTGATAACTATTTCCGAAGTGAAAGTCGAAAGGTCAAGTAAACTTGATTTCAAACTCGAATTGTGGATTATGCCCAAATAAAATAGTAAATCTTATTTTTAATACATGTTATTTTTAGTACAACAATGAACTAACATTTTTTAAAAAGGTCCGCATGTACATTTTTTTATTTCAGCTTCTATTTCCGTTCAGATCGGATTTAAGTTGTTTCTTTAAATTAAATGGTTCTTTATTGAGGATCCCACAATAATGATTTTCCACGGTAAACATCAATTTCCTTCCGACAGTTCCGACCATTCCATTACTAACAAATATTCAACTCATGCGCGCCAAAACCAACAAACCACTCGCAAACCCGTCCAAATACGTATTGCGAACCATCAAAGCGTTTGTTGAAAAACCGACAGAATTTAGATCGTGGTGCGCCGTGTGCGTGCCGTTTGTGCGTCACTTGAAAACACGTACTAATCTGACGAATACGCTGCGCGCGAGCGGCTCGCACACCGAGCAGAGCGCATATGTATCTCCGCCTTTACAGGGAAAAAACCTTGTGAGCTGTACAAAGTATCAAATTTAAATTGTTATATCTGGTTCTTCTTTATTGAAGGAAGCACTTGATACTCTTCACGGGTGTTGGAAGCACAATTATTATTATTATTCTCACTTCCCTGCTATCCATCTCTTCCAGTTCTTCTTTCGACACTTTGTTTATCTCTTAATGATTTTCTTATTCTATCTCCATATCTATGAATCTATTCTATTCCCATATCCCCACAGAAGATAGGGCCCTGTATATTTTAAAATATTTCACACAATTTCTCCTGAATCCGTACTCTGCCTTCAACCTTCTCATGGGATAGTTTTGTTAAAATTGTCAATGGTTTAGGTATCCCTAGGAATGACATTGTCCTATAGATGATGTCTACCTACTGGAAGAAATCTGACGAATTGTTCTTATAATATGTCATGACATGTGCAAAAATTTTTAATTCCTATACTAAAATCACAATAAAGATGTACTATTGGAAACAAACAAACCAAGATGCGTTTAATGTTACGAGGACCACTCCCAAATCATGATTTACAATGTATCGTTGTATAATTTTTATGGGAAAAATTTAGAAAATAAAGTTATATTAGAGACCACGAGATCATAGATTTTCATCGCCCTGTATATGACCAAAAATTGTAAATATTATAATTTAGTTAGAAAACAGTGTTTTCGCGGAAAGTGAAATCGTTAGATAATTTGTAAATGGTTCTCTGAACGGACATACAATTATGCGGTAAAATTAGAAAGTACATTTATTTCGCTTTGGAATGAACAATGACGTTTTATAAATGTTTCTTAGAAGGATAGGCAGTAAACAAATTTATTGAGTTTAGAATATAAGGCTTTTTGTTTAGCATTTTGAAACAACGAAAGTAATTTGGTATCTCCTAGAATTTAACAAAACGGAAAAGTTGTATACAAAATAAATTGGTTCTTTAAAAAATGAAAATAGGGATGGTGGGGATGAGAGTGTTGAGTCTGATTTTGAGGAGAGAAAAAATGGTCACTGTGAAAAGTGAAAAGTCGGTGTAAAGTGGTGAAATTGGCCTTTGCGAGCAGAATCGTGGTGAAACGAAATCGTTGACCTAGTTGAGAAGTTAATTTTCCTTGTGTCCGAGGAGATTCCTGTTTTCTGTCTAGAACGAGTAGCCGGTGGGTATCAATTTGCACAAGATATCGAGCAGAGAGAAAACTGAATAGAGATTTCGAGCGAGTCCCGTTGTTTGTTTGTTGGTGAAGCAGTTTGGACGAGAAGGACCTTTCGCTACATCCACGGAGCACGTGTGGGAGAATCGAGGACTACGCAATCCAGGAGAAGAAGTAAAGAAGAAACAAAAAGGTTAGTCATATTTTTGTAAAACGGAGAGAGTTTGTTTTATATCCACACCATATTTGTTTATTTTTGTATTGAACAGTTCTATAGCATAATTTAGTCATTGCAAAACTTAAAGAAGAAATAAGTAATCCATTCAAAAGGAGAAAAGTAAATTTTAGTAATTTTTGTAAGAATAGTCTAACGAATTATTTAAATAAAATTTTTGTTAAAACAAAGGAGATATCAGAATTAAAGCTTAATTTATTAGATGAGAAATAGTTGCAACAGAATTGAATTTTAGAATAATGTTTAAATCTTATATTTATGGTATATTGGATAAATCAAAAATATTTATAACATTTATATGACATTGAGTATGTTTAATTTCCTTGTTTTGTCCCTGGATGATGTAAGCAACTATTAGAGCTACCTAGAAGCCACAAACCGAAGGTAAGGCATTAAAATTAAAATAGCCCTGAGAATAAAATTTATTAGAAAATTTAATTTAATTTTGGTTTTGTTTTACATAAGTAATAATGAAAATAATTAAGTAATTAATCAAAATAAGAATTTGTTGATCAATCTCATAACAGAGAGAAATACAGAGCATAACAGTATAGATATTGTAAATCCCAAATCATGATTTACAAAGTTTACACATTGTAAGCCATGATTTGGGAGTGCTCCTCGTAACCTTAAACGTGTCTTGGTTTGTTTATTTCTAGTGCAACTTTATTGTGATTTTAGTATAGGTTTGTCGGTCTGTTATAATAAATAACACACTTTATGATCGCTTAAACGTTTTCGGTTATCTTCGCCATTTTCAATAAGCACTTTAACTTATTTGCACTATTTTCTAGTTTGCGATGGAATGCAAAAGAGCCCTCAAACCAAGTGACGAGTAATACCCTAGGTACTTGAAATCTACGACTGGTTGAGGGTTGTATTTAAAATATCAAAGGTGCATTTACGGACAACTCAATTTATTAAGTTGGAGAGATCCTTGCTATCGATGTTGCTATTGATACAATTTTGATCTTTCTGTATGTTAATCATCTCCAATATACATATTTTCTTATAGTTCTGTTCTTTTTCTAAAATCTATACATTTTCAAAGTCAAGAGCATGATTATTTTCTACAGAATGCTTAGCTAAGGCTGTAATGTTTAATTTGTTGGTTTGTACGCTGGTGGAATAATCCTTCTGTCTTGATATTGGTGTGTTTTCCCAATATATGTTGAATTGCAGTCTTTGCATTTTTTTTGGGTATATTTTGGGTTTCTTTTAGATTGCTATTGGAATTAGATTGATTTTTGAGAATGAACTACTTCTGATAATGGTGTCGATAATTGTCAACTTTTGTAATATTCAGTCTTCTGGTATGGTACAAAGTAAGTAAGCTGTGTAGCCCACAATACCATTCCGAAAATCTGAAAAAAGATGTTCTAGAAAAATTATCCACCAGAATTTTACAACCGTCTAATTTAACAAAGAAGTTCCTTTTGAAGTTTTGTAATTTTACGCAGAATCTAATAATGTAATAATATAGAGGGTGTTCTATTTAAAATAACACAGTTGCTGTTCACTTCTGGTATAATATTATATTTTATATTTAAATTTACTGTTACATACCCTGGCTGTAGTTCTATACATTAAAAAAGTCTTTAGCATAGTGTCCGTGTACGTGTCCACCAACAGAACTCGTACTGCTCGATCTATGGCTATCAATAGAGTGGGAGCCTTTGACGTGTCCCCCAACAGAGCTTGAACTGCTCGATCTATGATTTTCAGCAGAGTGGGCTCCTTTGACATGTTCGCTAGATTCATCGTGATCCCAATGCACTTTCTTATCAGTCAAGCTCTGCCTCCTTTCTGACAATTTGGCATCTTTCTCCTTTTCGTGACAGTCGAATATGTCCAACAGAAAATCAATGCTGATATCGTATGGGCCATTCTTTCCAGGAATTTCTACAATCACCGGTAAGCGTTGACTCCTTTGATGAACTAAAATCGCGTGGCGAATTTTTTCAGCAGCTTCTTTTTGGATGAGCAAGATGCTGATGTCGCGTCTGTCTAGAAAGTTGAAAAACACATATTCCAATTCTATGAATTCTATTTGGTCGGAATAAATGAAATAGTTCGGATCGTCGTTTTTGTCCAGTTCCCCTATGCCTCCTAGAAGAAAGCCAACGCAGGTATCTTCTTCCGCAATGATACCGATGAGTTCATAATCTTCTGGTGTTTCGTTGCTTGAAGGAAAGTCGGTGGTGGTTATTTCACTTGGAATTTCGGAGAGGTCTTCTTCTTTGATATCATAAAGACCGTAACTCATGGTAAATTTACGTAAAATTTTTATGACAGTTTTTGACACTGTCAGGTTGTTGGTAACCAAACATTATTATTGTGACTTTAAAGGTACTTCTTCTTCTTTTAGTTTCTTGGCCTCCACCTCTTAGGTACTTGGCCAGTTCTCGTGGAAGGGGATCCTCTTTTCAAAGGGTCTGGATTTTTCCATATTCCCTTCGTTAAATACATTGTAACATGATTGTCATTTATATTTTAATTTGAAATATTGTTATAAATTGATTGATCTTTCTTAAGGTCTGGTCATTAATATTGTGTAGGAGATTTTGTATTGAAATGGGGGTTGGACTTTCTGTATTAACAAGTTCCTGATACAGGTAAAATTGATTTGTTTTGATAATTGGGCATTTAAGTAACATATGGGCTATACTTCCTATTTGTCCACATTCACAAAAAGGAGTATCACTACAATTGATTTTGAGTGGCCATATCCCACTTTATCAGGTGCCCATGCCTTATCTTGATCACCAAGTTTCTGGTGTTGCCTTATCAATATGGTTGTCTGACAAATCTACTGATGTTTGTCCTTTGACTGAGAATGGTAAAACTGCCACATATATAACAAAACGAATCGGGGCTGTTTTCGCACTTATGAGGTGTAGTAGTAGAGGTAGCCATAAGGAAACGTGTCAGTTCAAACTTCAAACACAATAAGTCGTTCTATACACTTCAGTAACGATATACTAAATACTGCTAACCGACATCTAACGTTTCACCACAGTATAACAGACGTAAATGAACAGAAGAGTCTAGACAAGTTGCAGTTATCAGCGCACCATTTCCAGCACTGTCATCATCAGCACCCACATAGAAAACGAACGTGACGTGATAAAAGAAAACTAAAAACAGTTTCGAAATCAGCATGCCCAATTATATAGAAAACAGCTAAAAAATCTAACTCAACAGAAATTGAGTTCCAAATTGTTCCCTAGTGTAATTGATGTCAAGTGCCTTCGATCCACAAATCTGAATTTGTGGAACTAAGGGTTTGTAGAAAAATCACTTTGGCATTGTTGATACCATTTCCCTTTAGTTTTAAACTGTTTTGTCCATTCAACTTTAAACTCATTTACAATTTTTTGTTTAGTAAAAGGTAAAAAGTCAAATTTATCTATTCTAATGTGTGCAGGAACATTTAAAGTCTTGCCTATATTTGCCAATTTATCGGCCTGTGTATTCGCCTTTACTCCAGTATGACCTGGAATCCAAGCTAAGATTATATTAAATCCTGCTTTCATTGACTCAATAATGACACCTTGATATTACATTTCATGCCATTTATTCATTATTTGTCAATCTCATCGATTCAAGAGATATATGTATATATAAGTAAATAAAAATAGAAAGAAGAAGAAGAAAAATATACAGTGTGTCCACGGATGGGGTGCCCAAGAGAAAAAACTTTTTTATTTTCAATTTTAGCGAAAAATATCATTCTTGATAAAAAGTTTTGCTTGTTCTAAAACCCCATAAAATGAAATAAAATTCAAGTTTTTCAAATCCTGCTTAATTTCATAGCCAATTTTATGTAAATCCCTATAAATTTTTAAACTAAGTTCGAAATTGTAACAATAATAACTTGAGAGAACAACCTTTTCGCTTCTCTGGATTATGAAGCCAGACTTTGTCGTTCTCCTTGAATCATCAAATTATTTAAATAATTATTAAATTAATTTATTAAATAAATTAATTTAATAAAATTAATTTATTAAATAATTATTAATCCAATAATTTTAATAATGAAATTTAACACAAGATAAATTCTTTATTGAACGCTTAACAATGTCGAAAAAAATGACAATTCGCAAATTATTTATCGGAGTTGACAGTTACTAAGCTACATTGTGGCTTGGCAACACTAGATTATTGTTACGATTTCGAACTTAGTGCAAAAATTTATAGGGATTTACATAAAATTGGCTACAAAATTAAGCAGGATTTGAAAAACTTGAATTTTATTTCGTTATATGGGGTTTTAGAACAACAAAACTTTTTATCAAGAATGACATTTTTCGCTAAAATTGAAAATAAAAAAGTTTTTCCTCTTGGGCACCCCAACCGTGGACACACTGTATATGTGAACTTTGGAAAGTATAAAAACATCTGAAGTGATAAATGAAGTAAAAATATACAGATAATTACGTCAAAAGAGTGGGCAAAACATTACACAAAATTATTGCAGGAGAATAGACTGGAGTATATCTCACTAGACCCTGTGACAATAATAAGAGAGGACGCGGAAATTACAGAGGAAGATATAACCAAAACACGAAAGAAAGCCCAAAAAAGCACCAGGAACTTGGAACATAAAAATGGAACTATATATAACTTATATAAAAATAATATATACGGTTTCGTTTTGATTTAAATCTGTCTCCTGACATCCCCCGATAGCGCTATTTCTAGGTCTACCTGTTGTCAAGGAGGCTCTAAGGAAGACAGATTTACACCAAAACTTCCGTGGTTCTCGGTACAAAATAAAACTATTATTACCGTAGTAAGGTTCGAACGCCCTCTAACGGGGAATATGTGAAATGAATGTCGACTCGATTCAAGTTCTCTGTTAACCCAGATATGAAAATATCAAAACGCACCGCTAGGAAAATATTCCAACATGCGATTCAGAGAACCTATATGAAACGAGTCTTTGTACTCTAATACATAGTATGGCATTAGTAAAAATAGAAAATATACGGTTCCGTTTTGATTTAAATCTTTCTCCTGCCATCTTCCTCCAATCTTCATATAGGTTCTCTGAATCGCATGTTGGAATATTTCCTAGCGGTGCCTTTTGATATTTTCATATCTGGTTTAACAAAGAACTTGAATCGAGTCGACATTCATTTCACTTATTCCCCGTTAGAGGGCGTTCTAACCTTACTACGGTATAAATAGTTTTATTTTGTACCGAGAACCAAGGAAGTTTTGGTGTAAATTTGTCTTCTTGCATAGCCTCCTTGACAACAGGTAGACCTAGAAATAGCGCTATCGGGGGATGGCAGAAGACAGATTTAAATCAAAACGAAACCGTATATTTTCTATTTTTACTAATGCCATACTCTGTATTAGAGTGCAGAGACTCGTTTCATATAGGTTCTCTGAATCGCATGTTGGAATATTTTCCTAGCGGTGCCTTTTGATATTTTCATATCTGGGTTAACAGAGAACTTGAATCGAGTCGACATTCATTTCAATAACTTATATGGATTACGTTCCCTTAATTTTTCTAACTAGCGTGGTTATAGTCTAAGAGCTAGTGAACCCTTCGACTAACGGTCGTCCTGTAAGGCTAGAAATTTTTCTAGTGATAATTCATAGCACACCAAGGCTAAAAACCATGACCTGGCAGGCCTCAGCGGTGCACGTGTATCTACCAGGTGAATCGAAAAGTGCAAATTTAGGGGGTAAAATAAACTTTCTCCTGTAAGGTTTAAATTTAAGTATGTGTTTGAGTAAATCATTTAAAAGAAATGTGTACAATGACAGGCGATTCTGAAGAGCATAAGACCTTGCCAGGCGAGGGGAAAGATTAGGGGTTTTCCTAAATTTATTTTTTTTGCACCGAACAAATTTTTTTTAAGTTTTTTGAATCATTCCAAACAGAAAACGTCTTTAGTGATTTTTCTCTTAAGTTAATAGTTTTTGTTATATGTATAAGCGATTGAAAATTTTGAAAATTGCGAAATCGACCATTTTTAACCCTAAATCGGATATTTATCTAAAAATTTCTAAGTTGCCAAGGTAGGTAGATATTTTCTAAACATTGATTGATGAAATCCCAAAGAGTTTTTTGCAATACAATATCGGAAACCCCTTTGTTTTTTAATTGCTAATCAAGCGGACGCGACACTGTAGTATAAGTGAGGACGTTTGAGTTGGCATAAATTCATTATCTCGAGAATGGGCAAATTTCAACAGCAATCCTCAGACAGGTCGATTTTTATTTTTAAATTAGGACTTTTTGGCATATATATAATACTAGTGACGTCATCCATCTGAGCGTGATGACGTAATCGATGATTTTTTTAAATGAGAGTAGTGGTTGTGTGATAGCTCATTTGAAAGGTTATTTAATTCTCTATTCACTAATATAAACATTAACATAATTATTTATACAGGGTGTACAAAATTTTTTTTTTATTAAATTAACTTTGATTAAATTTGACAAATAGAAGAAAAAATTTTTTTTGTACACCCTGTATAAATAATTATGTTAATGTTTATATTACTGAATAGAGAATTAAATACCCTTTCAAATGAGCTATCACACAACCCCTACTCTTATTTAAAAAAAAGCATCGATTACGTCATCACGTCCAGATGGATGACGTCACTAGTATTATATATATATACCAAAAAGTCCTAATTCAAAAATAAAAATAGACCTGTCTGAGGATTTCTCTTGAAATTTGCCCATTCTCGAAAAATGAATTTATGCAAGCTCAAACGTCCTCACTTATACTTACAGTGACCATATGTACTTATTTAAGTAGGACAGTACTTATTTTTAAATATCGTCCTAATGTCCTTTAAAACCTTTCTAAGGACACGCAAATGTACTTATTTTTTCTAAAAAATTAATATTTTTATCTTTTACTACTTTTAAACAAATTTCTTTGTATACTATTCCAGGTATGCAGCTTTTGTGTCTTGATGGTTTCCAATATTTCCATTTTTTTGTTGACTTTTCTCATGACTTCGTTGTTTGTTACAGGCTCGGTCCATGTTATCTTCAGGTACCTTCACCCACAGTTCAAATGTTTCCAACTTTTTAGTAGTCGACGCGTTAATTGAGTCGAGAAAATATAACACCTTGCCAGCCTAACTCTCAAGTCTTAATTATTTCAGTTCTCTTGCACAAACTACCTTTCTCATTTTATTGAAGTTTGTTCTTGCCTTCTCTATTCGAACTTTGATTTCTTTGGAGTAATCGTTTGTGTGATTAATTATTGTGCCAAATAGTTGTAGTTTTCAACTTGTTCTAAAGTTTTACCTTTAATTGTCAGTCTTTTATCATTATTTTGGGTTTTTGATATCCTCATAAATTTAGTTTTCTTGATGTTTACTGATAATCCATATTCTTCTCCATACTCAACTATCTTGTTCATTAGCTTTTGGAGGTCTTGGAGGTTGTCCGCTATTATGATAGTATCGTCCGCATATCTAATGTTGTTAATTGGCGTTCCATTTACCTTTATTCCTGCTGTTCCTACCTCAAGAGCTTTATTCATAGAGTTTACGGAATCCAAAGTGGGTTTCTTCAGTATCCATATCAAGTGTTTGGTAAATGCGTTTATAATTGATCTTTAAAAACATTTTAAGTGTGCATAAAACTTCACTGCACAAGTGAAACATTTTTACACAAAATGTGTAACCTACCTAGAAAACTGGAGTACAAATTTTCATGAGTTTAAACTATTCAAAAGGATAGATCTAAGAAGTGAAATAACATGGACCGATGTTTGTTATTCTCTCGAAGCTTTTAAATTGTATATCAAGGCAACCATGCTAAATGAAGATCAACTCTTTGACGAACTGGGAATTTTGAAAGACGTGGCTACAAGTGAAAAATTGCTGAGTATAACAGAGAAGAAAAAACAGTCAGGATCGATAGCGTTTTTAAGTATGTAGATCAATTCAAACTTAAAAACTTACAAATATTATTCGAATTTATTTTTTGTCTTCCGGGTACTGGTGCTGCTATCGAGCGTTTATTTTCCGTAATAAATAATTATTGGACGTCGGAAAAGTCACAAATGTCCATATCCACTCTCAAAGCAGCGATGCTGGTGTATGCAAATTTTGATGAAACTTGTATGAAATGTTTCATTTACTTCGGTCGAAGCCGGATCTTTTAAATTAATTTCAAGTTCAGAAAAATATGAATAATGCACAAAACCTGAAGAAGATGAGGCTATTCCAGTCCCTCATCTAAGAACTCTTAATTACAGGCTTGTAACTTTTTCTAAGTTAATATAATGTGTTATGTTTAGTTTAATTGATATAATTTTTTATGTTTATCCACATAGTTTATTTATTTTTAATGCCAAAAAGTCATGTTTGTCCAATAACAAGATACATTTTGCGTTTTTAATACATTTTTGATTTTTGTACTTTTTTTTCTTTAAAAATATATGGTCACCGTACTTATACTACAGTGTAGCGCCCGCTTGATTAGCAATTAAAAAAACAAAGGGGTTTTCGATATTTTATTGCAAAAAACTCTTCGGGATTTCATCAATCAATGTTTAAGGAATATCTAAGTACCTTGCCAATATTGAAATTTTTAGATAAATGTCCGATTTCGCAATTTTCAAAATTTTCAATCGTTTATATAACAAAAACTATTAACTTAAGAGAAAAATCACTAAGAACCTTTTCTGTTTGGAATGATTCAAAAAATCTAGAAAAAAATTGTTCGATGCAAAAAGAATAATTTTAGGAAAAACCCCTAATCTTTCCCCTCGCCTGGCAAGGTCTTATGCTCTTCAGAATCGCCTGTCATTGTACACATTTCTTCTAAATGACTTACTGAAACACATACTTAAATTTAAACCTTACAGGAGAAAGTTGATTTTACCCCCTAAATTAGCACTTTTCGATTCACCTGGTAGATACACGTGCACCGCTGAGGCCTGCCAGGTCATGGTTTTTAGCCTTGGTGTGCTATGAATTATCACTAGACAAATTTCTAGCCTTACAGGACGACCGTTAGTCGGAGGGTTTACTAGCTCTTAGACTATTATTGGGTCGAATTTATCTGTCTGTGGTTAAGTTTCATATCAGCTAATACATTTTATATGTTTCAATAACGTTTTCTTTAATTTCGGACCTTGTTAAGAGGAGGGGGAAATTTCCCCATTTCCCTCCTCGTACATCCGCCACTGCCCAAATCACCCCCGGATTTTTTTTCCTTTTTAAATTAAAAGTAACCTAATTTGTTTGGTCTATGTGGAATAAAGTAGATGATTTCAGTTCAGTATGTTTTATTTTCTATTTAAGAGTATACTCAAATCTCAAAAATCTCCTAACATGATTTTGTTTGAATCTGCGGATGTATCTATTTGCATATCCAACAACCTTCTCCGTAACAGTGTGACTTTTGCATAGGCATCAAGTGTTTTAAATCCGCAACTCCGTAAACTTGGTAATTGGGGTGAAAGTGCAGAGAGGAATCATCATAAGTTACGTAGAGACGCAACTCCTTCAAAGGATTAAGTTTTAGTGTAATGTCTGTCGGCGGTAAGTTGGTGCAACTCGACGTTGGTGTTCTGTGAAGTTTCGCATAAACGTATCAGGTATCATAAACCATTCGGGTCAGAAATATGTAATGGCTGAAACAATACTCCCGCTTTGGGATCTTAAATATTTTTCTGATGTACATTTTCCATTTTCTTTCAGATTTAACATACAGGAGATTAAGATTCAAAATCTTACTACTTATCGCTCAAAAATAAACGAAGCACCAGAAAACGTGTATTTTTTCTTAAAACAATAAAATGTTTAAGAACGTTACAATCTGATCAAACAATCTGAGCAATGAGCAACTTTTTTCTAACCTAAATTATTATTAAAAAACTTGATACTAACGGCAAACTCACTAGTATTCCTTACTTTGTTTAATTTATTTAATTTATTTGTTGATTCGTTGCACAAATATTATCCTATCTATACCATCACTTGCACTACATTCTACTTTTTATTTACTTAACTCAAAGGGTTTCTTCCTCTTAAATGTTCTAGCCAGATCCTTGTCATTGTTCGCGACTCTTAGTAATTTTTTCAATCGCCTTGTTAACAATAGCCATTTCTAGGTCCCCATGGACGTAATTGTAGTACCAAGGGACGTTGACAATGCTCTTTCGCACTTTATTTTGGAATCGCTGGATGTCTAAATTACTCTTATAGGTTTTAGAATCTGTTTACATATGCATTTTGTTGTTGATTTACAGGGTGGATTGTCTTCTCAATAACCAATACATTTTTTTTATATTTGATATTGAGCTGTTGCAGCCTAGCCTAAAGTCTAATGTAATACCCAAATATTTTGCGGGCAATATTTTGTTGGCATATTATTTACATTAACAGGACTGTTTTCTTTTTTCTCGTTTGTAAAATGAATGTGCATTGACTTCGTTTCGTTAAATTTAATTCGCTAGCATTTAGTGCACTTGTTAAGTCTGTTAACAGAGGTTTCTTGTTTTCTGGTTGCTTCTTCATGATCTTCACCTACAGCTAACATAGCAGTATCATCAGGAAAGCTATCCATTGTGCATTGATTTAATTGATATATTATAAGATATAGTGATTATAGTGTATAATAGATACAGGACTAGTGTATAATAGATACACTACCTTGTGGAATACTTAAAAACTTGAACCTGAAACCTGAAATTAATGATTCTAATAATGTTGTGTATTTACTTGTCAGAATTCTGCTTAATCCATATTTAAGTCCATCGTGCTACACTTTATCAAAATCTTGCGTCACGCCGAGGAAGACATTATCTGAGCCAACTTTCTTCTCTTCTAATGACCTCTCTATTATATCGGTTATTCTGTGAACTTGGCGATAGCTGAATGACCTTTTCGAAACTCAAATTGATATAATAGAATTAGAGCCGTATCGTCTTGAGCCTTTCTAGCAATAGCTTCTTATATACATAGCTTCGAAATTGTAAGTAGTAAGGATATCTGCCTTTACGATGATACTGTATTTCGTTGCTTTCTAGGTTTAATGATCATTGTGACCTCTTGCTACTTTCCAAATCTTGGGAATATAATACCTTAATCTGAGCGAGGCATTTCTAAGCTAAATCAGCTTTATTATGATTTTTCTAGTGAGTTGTTTGAGATTCCCTGAAGCTTTCTTGGGATTGATGTTTGTTCAATGATGTTTTAATTTCGTTGAACACTTATATTGAAGTCACTAGTTTAATTTCACCTTCTTCCTGTGTGACGTTACTCATTCAGGGAGAATAATCTAATTGCTTCTTAATTTGAGAGAATGTTACGGATGCACATCAAATGAACTTTTCAGAGCAGTCGCATCTAAGATCAGAATGGTCATGATGACTTCCAACCTCCGTTGAGAAGATCGTACATAAAGAGGAAGTAGATAAAGTTGTTCAAGGAAATAGAACAAGAGGAAGGTCCCGTAAAAGATAGATAGACGACGTAGGAGAGGATCTTAAAACCGTGAACATCAGGCAATGGCGAAGGAAAGTATCCGACAGGCAGAATGAAAGAACATTGTTAAACATACCAAGACACACAAAAGGTTGTAGCGCCATTAGAAGAAGAAGAAGATAGAGTTGTTCGATATTAATAAACTGAAAAGTATTTTTTTCTACAGATATCTGACTACTACCTACTAATAAAATTCCACATGTACGAGATTTACCTGAAATATAAGATATCTTTGCAATCTAAAAATGCTATCCCATAACAAGCAAAACTGCCAAACTTCTCATCTCTATAAATAGTATTTTAATTTTTTTATTTCCTTAATTCTAATATCTTTTTGTACTAAATAACGGTCGGTATCCGAACTTGCTCATAATATGTATAATAGACCAGGGTGCATCTGTAAAAATATTAGTACATTTGGACGTTGAGAGGTGACTCAAATTTTTTTGCAGAAATTGCTTGAAAATAACACAAATAATAATATTTAAATTATCCTCCCTCTCAAAAAGGTCCGGAACATTGTTTAAATAATCAAAATGTCAAAAAATGAAGAAAAAATTCGATTTTTTTCTTCGTTTTTTGATTATAACTTTAAAAGTATTCATTTCCTATTACCAATATAGAATTGGTTAAAAATTTAAAAAATAGTCACCCTTGTTGCAAAATAGCAATAATTGCGAAAAAAACCATACAAAAACAATTATTCGCATTTTACGTTTTTCAACCATTTATGCTACACTTAGGACCTTCATATTTCACCCAGAAAAACTTTATGATACAGTAAAACAGTACTGTAAATTTCATTAAGATCGGTTCAATATATTTTGCAAAATAAATTTTGCAATCCAGTTTTCGCAAAAAAAAATCATTTTTTCAAAATGTTACAGGACTGAAAATAAAGCAGATAGCAAGTTGAATTTTTTTGCGTATAGAAGTGTACTGTACCTTTTATTTGCAATTTGCAAAATTAAAATCGTATAACTACCACGGCGTCAGGAATTTTTTTAAATAAACATTAATTATTGGTGCTACGCGCAGGACAGCGGATAGTTTACTCTGATTGGGCATTCCAATGACCTTTGATAATGATTGATACATTTTAATTTTTATTACATTTCGATATAAATAAATAAATTTGTTTATTGCAAAATAAAAACACATACTCTATCTTATAAAATAACACTTTTTTTAGCAAAAACTTTCTTTGTTCATATATTTTAACTTAGAGAATAAAAGTTTATTATTTTTAAACATATGCAATTGTTTAAATAATATTTCACAAACAATAATAAAATTAGTTTGATTTTTGTGGAATTAAAATATTAAAATACAACAAAATATAGAGTAAGAAAATAATATATTAGATAAAGATTGGAAGAAATTTTGGTGGAAATCAACTTGTGTGAATCGAACACCGCTGTCCTGCGCGTAGCACCAAAAATTAATGTTTATTTAAAAAATTTCCTGACGCCGTGGTAATTAATCGATTTTAATTTTGCAAATTGCAAATGAAAGCAAAGTACACTTCTATAAGCAAAAACAAATTCAACTTGCTATCAGCTTTATTTTCAGTCCTGCAACATTAAAAAAATGATTTTTTTTGCGAATGCTGGATTGTAAAATTTATTTTGCAAAATCTATTAAACCGATCTTAAGGAAATTTACAGTGTTGTTTTACTATATCGTAAAGTTTTTTTGGGTAAAATATGAAGGTCCTAAGTGTAGTGTAAATGGTTGAAAAACGTAAAATGTGAATACTTGTTTTTGTATGGTTTTTATCTCGCAATTATTGCTATTTTGCAACAAGGGTGACTATTTTTTAAATTTTTAACCAATTCTGTATTGTAGGAAATTTAATTACGCAACTTTTATGTCAGTACAACTTTTCTCAGAAATGAATAGTTTTAAAGTTATAATCAAAAAACCAATAAAAAAAATCGAATTTTTCCTCCATATTTTGACATTTTGATTATTTAAACAATGTTCCGGACCATTTTGAGTGGGAGGATAACTCAAATATTATTATTTGAGTTATTTTCAAGCAATTTCTGCAAAAAAAATTTGAGTCACCTCTCGACGTCCATCTCAAAACAGATGCGCCCGGGACTATAAGTTTTCATATCGTACGAAATTACACGGCAACAATCATGTAAAACGGCAAAAGCTTTGCGCCAAAGATAAAGTAATAGTGAGAAGCGAGAAATGCAGATATCTGTTAATTTCAGGAAACATCCTACTTCCCAATGAGATACGGTTCCCAGTCGTCAAAGAGTTAACTTGAGCTAATTCAGAATATGTTTGTCTTGTATTTTTTGTTCCACTTCCTGTTGCGGGGCATTCAACGAGATATCTATAATACGAATACATGCATGCATGTACATACATATTTCATCTTTAAAATAGTTGTATGTAGTTATTTTTTACTCTTTTTTTGGTATTTATTATATATCTTGACAGCTCTCGAGATATATAGATATGTATTTTCTATGACACGTTTCGACAAATTATCTCTATTTTTTAAGTAAGACAATCATATAACATGTTTCTTTTTACATATTTTTTGGATATGGAGAAAAGCTATATCCCATCCATAAAATGGGAGACATATTGGAAACATGTTGATGAATGTCAAAGGAGGACTGAAAAGAGAAATATCCACCATTCACCATTTGTAAAAAGAATGTTGCAGATTAGTAATTATGAAAAATAATTTAAACATAAAAGACAAAATAAATGAACTATTTCTTTCTAATGAAAAATTTGAAGAAGAGCGAAGAAAGAACGACACAATATCCAGAAGAAGGAAGAGGGGATACAAAAACGACCAAATACTAAAAATGATTTATGGGAGAAAAACGGGGTGTATTTACAAAACAGAGGAAAACTACTAAGACATAGCTTCGTAGCTTTATTAGAGCCTTGTCCTGTTGCAATTGATGAATCTTTGACAAATGTAGTCACAAAAAAAGCAGACACATTTAAAACACCCTTGAACTTACGAGTATATAAACGTAACATTTTTGAAATTACTTTTGTTTTGCAAATTATTCCCAATACCAAAATATTCATTGACCTATTTTGCATTTTATAAATTAAAACAAAAATTATGGTAAATGCAGCACTTTTTCAAATCTAGGTAAACATTAATTTGTGTAACTTGATATCTCAAAATCAAGTTTTTAATTTAATTGTAGCAAAATAAAAAAATAAAAACCTTTTTAAAACACAAGCTTTTAGTAAAAATGAAGCCATAAAATTTGTAAACTGATACCTAATTTTAATATTTCATGTCGCTTCATTTGCTTTCAAAGAGCCTGGACAAACGAATTGTTACTCCGTACATACAGGTAAAAACTATGCTTAACGATTCCGAAATACAAGAATTGTTCAAAAACTCAATATAAAGGAGATACAAAAGAACATTTTGGTTATCGAAATATCTCCTTTGGATAAGCCTGATGACCTTTGACAGATGAATAAATCAAAATTTTAGGAAATTTACAGCATGAGCGGCTTAAATAATATATGTATGTATTTTGTGACATTTTTTTTCACACAAATGAATATAGCAAACCGATGCCGGAATAAAACAAGGAACAACGGAATGAAACAAAATTTAACATATTAATTTCCTCAAAAATAGCAAAATGCATGGTTATAACGGCAAATCTACCAAGATGTAATTTGCAGTTGGAAGGTCAGATAATAGAACAAGTGATGGAGTTAAAATATCTAGGCATCACACTATCTAGCTACGGAAAGCTCGAAACAGAAGTGGAAAATCAAGTGAACAGAGCAAAAACAGCCTCTGGTTGCCTGAATGAAACAATATTGAGGAATAAAAATATCGGGAAAATTATGAAAGGCAGAATTTACAAAACAGTCACCAAACCAATAATGACATACGCGGCAGAAGTACGACCTGATACAGAAAGGACAAAAAGAATGCTAGAAACAGCAAAGGTGAAAACCGTTCGAAAAATCGATGGTAAGACACTATGGGACAGACCTAGAAATATAGATATACGACCCAGATGCAAGGTGAAGAACATTAGGAACAGGGTAACAAAGAGAAGAGAGGAATGTAACGAGTACATAAGGCGAATGACACATAGAGTAGTAAAGACGAAGAGAGACAGTTCCCCATTAGGCCGCGTTAGAGTGGAGCGAAGAAAGAGTGCGAGCAAAGAGCAAAGCGGTGAAATCAAACTACTACTGAGAAACGGAGGTACACAGAGTGCTAGCAAAGAGCAAAGCGGCAAAACCAAACAAGTTTGATTTCTCCGCTCGCACTATTTGTTATTTTTCCGAAAAATGAATCTCGATGTCCTGATAGCTGAAGTGTTTCAAAGAAAGCTGTTATGGGATCAGAAAGATTCCCTATCCAGATGACGACGATGACTTTTTAAATTTATAACTATGCAATTTTATAATTAAATAAATATTATGTAACTTAATAATTATTATTAGTTCTACAGTTTGGCAAAACCAAATGGAATAAATTCATTATTTCGTAAACCGACGACCTTAAGAAAAAATCCCGAAACAGGTCGATTTTTATTTTTAAATTATGATTTTTTGGCATTTACATACTAGTGACGTCATCCATCTCGAAGCTGAAATAAAAAATATACATGCGGACCAATGTAAAAAAAGGTCATTTCATTGTTGTCTTCTTACCGGCGCGGCGTAAGAAATACTATTTTATTTGGGCATAAGCCACAATTCGAGTTTGAAATCAAGTTTACTTGACGTTTCGACTTTCACTTCGAAAATCGTTATCAATATAAAAAAACATTCATAAATTAAAAATTTAACTTCGTTTCTGGTGAAGCAACGGAGTTGGAACAAGCATTGTGTCACCGGAAAGCGAAAAAGGTAACGAACAACTTGGAATAGCCTATAGTTTTCTAACTTCGTTTCTGGTGAAGCAACGGAGTTGGAACAAGCAGACATATTATAATTGTGTCACCGGAAAGCGAAAACGGTAACGCACAACTTGAAAGAACCTAAGAATATACGAAAATCAGAAGAAAGAAAATCAGAAAATATCAGAAATATCATAAATGATTACAGTAAAATCTTCTTTTAGTGATCCCATAGTAAATAACGAGGAAGAAACCTCATGATACGATCTCGACAAGGTAAACATTTGGTCTTACATTTAGTTTACTCACAAAATCAACACGAAACGTTTGAAATATTTTATTAGAGATATTTTTTACTGTTTATTTGGAACGTCAAATAAACTTCATTCAAACTCAAGTGTTGGCTTATTCCACATAAAATAATAAATTGCATAAGATGCCACAAGAAAATAGTTTCAGAACAATACCAAAATAAGATGTAGTAGAAGTACAGTACAGAGACATGATTATCTACAATAATTACTAAATGTTCGTAAGTTTCCTCTGGATCGCGAAAGGTTCGTCAAAATGAAAAATTTTAACGAACATTAACTGCGCCACGAACGCGCGGTGCTCACACGGCGCGGAGTTTGCGGCGCGCATATCTATCTTCGCCTTAAGACATTCAGCAGGTAAGATGGGGTTCTTGTTGAAATTCTTCCATGTCTTGGCCAATTATTAATTATTTGTTTTGGATTTTTTCGAGTAGGTAGTCAAAAGTCTCCATCTTCACCCTGAAATATGCTTTTAATTTGACGGGATCCTCCTGTAGCTCTTTGAATAAATGACGAAATTCACTTTGATTACCGCAGGATTGATTAATACGATGAATTCTCTAACATTTTCCGCGAGTCAGGAAGTACCACGTTTTCAATGAGGAGTTTTCGAAAAAAAAAAAGAAAATAACTATCTATGACTGCCGAGTGGGAAAGAACCAAACTCTCGTCTCGCGTAACTACCAGCGCAGCTCCCACTCTGGTCTAGCACTTCTTTGCTTTTTGCTCTTGCTCTTTGCTCTTTACTATTTGCTCTTTGCTCGCACTCTTTCTTCGCTCTACTCTGAACGTACACTTAGGAAAACGATTAGTGAGAAAACCACGAAAATCATTGAACGATGAAATACTAAAGGTACATTGAAAAACAGTCTACACAAAAAGAGTCTAAACAGAGGAGTCTATTTAGAAAAGTGAAGTTGTATGAACTCCTGAAGTTGTATGAACTTCTTTACAAATGTTTTATAGGTTTTCTGGCAAAAAACCGACATAGTATCATTTTGTCATCCAACATTAAACACGTTTTGTTGATTTTTAAAATGTTTAACGAGATAGTTAAATTTTAAAACTTGTTTGCCATCGCAACAAGTTGTGTTGTGACTATAAATCTTTATTTTTAGTGGTAAACCTTGAAATGCACCGATGATAAGTGCATTTACATAACAAGTAGAATAAAACGAACAATTCGATGTCATTGAACATTTCACTATCGACTAGTGAGATTAAATAAATAGGAATCAAAACAAATTACTTCATTGAATGGAGTTGCAACGGCCGAGATGACACGTTTGTTGACAATATTAGCAGGCATTGATCGTCAAGTACCAAGTTACGTCACTGCGTGTTTGTTGAATTAAATGTGTAGACGATTAGATAAAGCAGTACCGGTAACGGAAGTGTACTGGGAGCAAATTTATTGATTTTTATTTGAGGTGTGACAGATCATCACAGATAAATGATATCCACTTTATCGACAATCACCTCATCGACTACCTATCGACTACATCAAGCAGTTAGTTTCTTCTAAAGAGTTGGACCTTACTTTATTAGGTAATAATATTAAGGTTATTATTATTCTCGTCAGGGGCGTAACAGAGGCCCCCGCAGCATGAAGCTTGCGGGGGGGGGGGGGGCAATATATCAGGGGCCCCGTCTTGTCGTCTAAATATGTAAAAATGTGTTATAGATATATTATTTTACGCATGCATACGCAACGTTTTTAAGCAGTGCCTGGAAATCTTCAAAAACTTTCCTTGATTCGATTTACCAAAGAATGGAGAAAAACGTCCAACCAAAATCGCTTACTAAAAACGTTATCGGTGACTAAGTGGACATACAGATTTCAAACTCTGCTTGGTGTAAAGCAGAACTACATGAATATTTTAAAAACACTGTCTAAAATAACCTTAACTACCACAGATCGTGAGTAGAGAATGACAACTTATAATTAAAAAAGTAAAATGGAACAATTTGAATATGTCTATATAGGCAAAACGATACGTCATTTTGCAAGAATTAAAAGATTTTGCTACTAATTGTGACTTTCCCTGTACTTTTAAAATCAAACGGTTTGGTATAGTTAAAAAATATGTTGATGAAATATTACATAATCAACGCATCTCAAACCCTGAAGAAATACATATAATATTATAATATTATAGAGTAGGCGTGTTTTTCGGAAATCTCGATGTAGTCATTGAACAAATTCAAGCTGGATTTATAAGTACATATGTACAAAGTGAACAACGATTTTGAAGTCTCACATCTTAGAAGTGGATATCTTTTCAAATCGGATCCAGAAGTTTTTGCAGGAGCCAGTAAATTAGTTGCTGCGTACCAGTCAGATTTAAGTAATGAGTTTTTGGAGCAACTGCAATTTGTTAGAAAATCATTAAGGGCACAGTTGGAATCAGCGAACTCAATTTATGATACCGCCAAAATTATTCTTGTAGATGTTCATTGCACTAGTGCTTGCATCTTGCGTACTAGAAGTGTGTCATGCGTACACCTTGTTTTCAACTTTACTTGTTATGACCGCTAGTTCAGAGAGATATATTTCTAAACTTAAATTAATAAAATCATATCTTCGTATTACAATGCCAGAAGCACGGTTATCTTCTCTAACGCTTATAAGTATTGAAAACGAAGTTGCCCATCAGATAGATATTAATAAAATAATTGTAGATATATTCGCTGATAGTAGTGCACAAAGAAAGTTGTTCATCTCATAGAATAATACTATGTAATAATGTAATAATTTTTAGAGTGTAGGCACAAAATTTCGGACTAATGATTTTTAAATGCATACATTTTTTTTTAATCCTGAGAAAACTAATAAAAATTTTGAAAAGTTTAAACGCAGAAAGAAAGATTACATTATTACCGAGGGCTGAAAGTTACTTAGAATAAACAAAAAGTTTCTTTTGAATGGTATATTTGTAATTAAAAATCATACTAAACATTCTCTTTTTTTTCTTACCCCTGTAACTTATTAAATTAAACATTATAGAAGTTTTCAGTGTTTACATGCAATCTTTCATTCTGCGTTTAAATTTTTCAAAAATACTTGCTAGTTTTCTCAGGATTCGAAAAAAATTGAATTTAAAAAGCATTGGCACGAAAATACAAGTTTTTATAAACAGTGCATAAATGCATATACGTTTTTGTTACACAAGTCGCATTTAGTAATTTTTTAAAGAAGGCCCCATTTCCTATTCTGCGGGGGGGGCCCGACGTAGTTTGCTACGCCACTGATTCTCGTCTATACTATCTTTCGCCTATACTAAGATTAATAATAATTACTAAGGTTAAGCATTAAGGAAACAGACATGAAAAACAGAAAAATAAAAAACAACCCTCATCCTACTAAATGAAGAAAAATGTGTAGCAAACTAATCAGCAGAAAACAGAACGCAATAAGCTTTTTCGTGCAAGTTTTAATTCTAGTCGAAATTTCCTCGTCACTTTCAACTTTGCAGTCTAACTGCTTAAGATTTAAGTTGAAACTCGTCTAGTTTCACCTACCTAGATATCTAACCAGTTCCACCATTTTAGGATTTTCTTATCTAATTTTAGTACTGAGTCTTCGATATTAATTTTTCCGACCACCAGCCAGTTTGTTTTCTTTGCGTTAATTGTTAAACCCTTTTCAGTTCATTCGTCGTTTACAGCGTTCAACAGAGTTTGAGGCTTCACATTGTTTTTTTTTGAGCAGTATTCGTTGTTACTATTTCATTACAAAATTCAGGGTTATAACAGCAAATCTACTAAGATGTAAATTAGAGCTGGAGAGTCAGAAAATAGAACAAGTGGTGGAGTTTAAATATCTACACTGATGGAGTAAGCTCGAAACATAAGTGGAAGATCAAGTGAATAGAGCAAACAGAGCCGCAAGTTGCCTAAATGAAACAATATGGAGAAATAAAAATATTGGAAAACAAATGAAAGGCAGAATTTACAAAACAGTCATCAGACTAAATGCTAGAAACAGTAAAAATTAAAACCCTTCGAAAAATCGATGGTAAGACACTATGGGCGAGCTTGAAGTACAGATATACAACGCAGGTGCAAGGTGGAGATAACTAATAACTGGGTAAGGAACAGAAGAGTTGAATGGAACGACCGCATAAGCCGAATGATAACAAATAGAGTAGTAAGGATTAGGGGTCGACAAGACAAGAATTCTTGTCTTGACAACAACTTCTTGTCTTGTCTTGAGAAAAAATCAAGAAATTTTAAAAAATCTTATCTTGACGTTTTCTTGACATCTTATATCTTGTCTTGACTCAAGAAATTTTAAGATCTTGAAATTTCTTGATTACCCGGCCCGGTGATTCCCCGGCGACCTTTTTATTGCGTTGCGTGCTAACACGGCCTCCACTGCCACTGGGGGGAGTCCCCGATCTGCATTTGTTTCCTTGACGAACGTCAAATTTGATTTGTAGTTGCATGCTTAAAATAATGGTAGGGGAGCCCAAGCGGGGATTTTTGCAGATACTCGAGCGCGTCAGATTATTACATGGGGAGAAACCTTGTACCCTGTAAATGTACCTCTACCATATATTGGCTCTTAACGCAGGGGAATTCGTAAAGGGGGGGTTGAAAAAAAATCTATCCTTATGGGATAGTCTGGGTGACAAATGGGTGAGTCCCAAAGTTTCACAAAAAAAGCGAATATTTCGCGAAATGAATGACAGATCGAAAAAATAAAAAATACGTCCTCAATATTTTTCAAAAATCTATCGAATGATACCAAACACGACTTCCCACGGAGAGGGGTGGGGTTATTCGTACTTAAAATTTAAAATTTTAAGTACGAATCCCGCGATATTTCGCGAAATAAACATCAGATCGAAAAACTGAAAAATACACTTATTCGGTATTTTTGAAAAATCTATCGAATGGCACCAAACGCGACCCCCACGGAGGTGGGGTGGGGGGTTACTTTAAAATCTTAAATGGGAGCCCCCATTTTTTATTGTAGATTTGGATTCCATACGTAAAAATAAGTAACTTTTATCCGAGACATTTTTTCGAATTATGGATAGATGGCGCTAGAATCTAAAAAAAAGATTGTTGGAAATGGAAAATTAAATTAAAAATGGAAAGTCCCCACTAAAGTTTTGGTTTTAGGACCTACTCTTCACAACCCAATAGGTCCCCATAACGCTCGAGTGACTGCACATTTAGCATACTTTGCTCCCCTACCATAAGCATTTTGTATGTTTCACACATATTCTTAACTTAGCTGTTCAGGATTTCATAAAAATGGTTGAACCAAATTATAACAGTGTCGACATCGAAAAGGATTTTGATTATTTGGAGGATAAGATCGAAGTAGAAAATGATATAAATGATACTGCTGTGGATTTCAACTCTCCTGTAAGTAAAATTAAACATCTCATCAAAAAATATCAAAAACTCAGGGCAAATGCAACTTAAACTTAAGTGCTTGCGAGGCCATAAATTGTAAGATGACTAAATGACTATGCCAAAATTGGATGTGCCTACAAAGTGGCATTCAACTTTCGAGATGCCAACATGGTGTTTAAGTGTAAAAAATGTTTTAACTATATTTTGCGACAACATCAAAAATCTAAATAATTGAAAAATACAAAATAATTGTATTAGATGAAGAGTGGGTTCTGATCAGTAAATTTTGTCAGTATCTGAGAAGCTTTAAAACACTTTCTTCAATACTCGAAGGGGAAAAATATTGCACACTCCCATTGGTGGTAATTGGAGTAAACTTACTTTTAGATAAACTGGAAATATTGGGCTCATGAACTTAATAATAAAATTAATAGAGTCGTTACTGCATTCAAGCTGCGAGAGATAAAATACTGAAAAACTATAATAAAACTAATTGTATATTGTGTATAGTTCTTATTTTGGGCTCTCGGCACAAAGAAGAGGCATTTTCCTCTTCATCTTGGGGAAAGCTTCTACAATCAGAGGCAGTACAAAAATTTGAAGAACTAGTTAAAGCTAACTACTGTAACAAATCCATGAATGATTTACAGAATCCAATACCAGAGCCAGCACTTGGTCTGAAAAAAGAAGATAACGAACTTGATTTAGATATTATTTAGAAAGCTGATAATGATAATTTACAATCTTTGAAGTATAAAATTGAAAAATACATAAATGGGCCTATTAGGTCAGAAGATTCTGGAATATACTTGATTGGTGAAGAAGACACGAACATATCTATCCGTCATTACCGAAAATGGCCAAGGATTTTCTGGAACCGCCAGCAACATCTGTACCTGCGGATAGACTATTTTCAAGAGCAGCTTTAACAAAAACAAAGCCAAGAAATCGGCTGGGCGTTGACTCCATGAGAAGTGTTATCTGCCTTAATTCATGGCTTATCAATTCCGATTTCAAAAAAGTGCTAAATTTGTTATTTAAAATAAAATCTAGTTTGCAATTTTATTTTCAACAGGATTAGGTAAGTATCATTAACTATTATTTGTAATCTACATTTTTGTAAATCGATTTAGCAAAAAAAGTGTTCAATAAATTAAAATACCTTATGTTATGTCAAAATAATGTATATCTTTTTCACAAATAAATACGTTTTAGAGTTTTCATTATTAGTCAAGATACAATATTTTTGTATTTCAAGATTTCTTGTTTTCTTGACAAGAAATCTTGGTATTGAAATAAAATTTCTTGTCTTGTCTTGAAATCTAAAATTACTTCTTGTCTTGATCTTGTCTTGAAATCAAGACAAAATCTTGAAATTTTCAAGAAGTTGGCGACCCCTAGTAAGGGTGGCGAGAGACGATGGGGAGACCGTCGGTGGGAAGACCACGAAATCGATGCAACGACTACTTACTGGAAGCACATTTAAACAAGCTGAAAATGCGAGCATTATCATAACGAAAACTTTGTTTATTTACGTATTTTAATTCATAATATGGAAAATTTGCTATTATGAAAAGTTGTTCAGAATTAAAAATTATGTTTTAATGTACAAGTATATCATTATAATTTAAATGTTGTGAATTATAAAGGTACTTTACTCTTGATCGAAATTTATATTTTTTATATACCTCGTATAAAATTAATAAAATTTGATATATGATGGTTGCATCATAAATCTTAGACCATGAAGAGCTTTTTATGAAGAATACTTTTCTTCGTCAAATTAAAAATAAAAGAGTTATAAATGAAAATGTTCTTGGTATCCATAATTTGAGAAAAATCTTCAAATATTTTTTTCCATTAGAAGAATGTAATTGCACATATCAAGACCATTATTTTTTATTCCAAACAACATTTCATATATTCGGTTCGCTAAACTCAGACACAACTGGCTAGTGATTTTAGTCAGTAATTTTCCAATTTGCAAAAAAAATAATTACTAAATAGTTAATAATTACTAAATAATTAGTAATTTCGCCAATTTCGGCAAAATTGGCAAAAAAACAAAAAAATTACCTACTAAAATCACTAGCCAGTTGTGTCTGAGTTTAGCGAATCGACTATTAACAATTTTCAATTCATAACAAATGGAACAGTCCATTTATCATTAGGTAGTCCCATTAAAGGGGAGGCCGTATACTCGTATAAACCTTTTTAAAATTCATAAATTATTGCTTTCAAAATATACTTATATTGTATTTTTAAACATCTTATTTAATTTATATAATAATTAAATTCACTATCAATAAATGTCATTGATATTTCATTAATACTTAATTTAAAATTTATTTTGAAATCCACGAAATGTAAAACTCAAATGTAAATAACCTATGCTTTGCTTAACAAATTCAGATTAAAAAAACTAGCCTACTTACTATAAACGATTTCAGCTGACGTTTAGTGTGTCGGCAGAAAATAAAAGGATTGTGACGTCACATTTTAGACTTTGAGGTCGATTATTTTGAAGACTGTCAGAGATATCGAAATGCCGTTTTCAGATTTGGATTCAGAAGACAAAACTACATAAGAATCCATCAATAAATCTACTCTAAGTATTGCAGAAGCGGCGACGCAATAACACACAGACTTTGCGAATTTATAAACCAAAAGTTTTTGTTGAAAACAGACAGAGTGAAAACAAAAGAAGAAAAACAGAGTTCTTGTTCTTGTTTCTTCACTTTTGGCGTGCATAATAGTGTATTTGTCGTAGGACATGGTTTGAAGGTCTTCTAGACTCTCTGATATTATGGCGGTCTCATCTGCGTATCTGATGTTCTTGACAATTTCAAATTTCACCACCGATTTTGACGATTATTTAACACTATCTCAAAAACTGGTTCCGTATAGTTAAACAGAGATATAGAACTTCAGTAATGTGCATGGAATATCACAGGAGGAAAAGATTAAGTAAATAGGCAGAGAAGAAATAGAAGAATAATAAGCACTATGTAGGAGTAAATAGGCCAATTACGTTATTTTCAACGCCTCTAGGACCTAAGTACTTTAAAAGCAAAATTATTCCTCCTAGTGCAATAACTATTTTTTGTAAACCAGTCTGTCATAAAATTTAAATATTGTAATCTTCTTTGGTGTCGATTATTAATTTGTAAACAAACTATTGTTTGGGTAATTTATTATCATTGGATAATTTTGCAAGGATATATAAAACCTCAATATTTACATTCTATTTATCATCTCACCACTATTAGCGAATCATTGTGGTCTATATAATTTATTTAGATCTATCGAAGGACAATATTTTCTTTTTAATAAAGAAAAATCTTAAGGATTTAAATATTTTAAAATTCCGTCCATACGTAAACAGTTCATATTGTCAATATTGGATGATCCTTATCTGTTTGCCTAATGCGTAAACATAATTCTTGGGACCTTTTAGTCTGTTATTTTTGTTAAAGTAAAAAAAGCATAAGTAGAGATTTCCTCGTGACGATGCCGATTCCACAAGACACTTAGCTACCACAAAAATGTCGAAAATCATTGTTTTACGCTATCTTCGCCATGTTCAAGAAGCACTTTAATTATTTAAATATTACTTAACTACAATTTATCGTAATGTCTGCACTATTTGTTAGTTTGCGATGGAATGCAAAAGTGATATTTTAGCCTAAACCCAGATGGCGGATAGTTGAAATCTACGACTGATTCAGGGCCTTATTCAAAATATCTGCCAATTGTACATTTACGAAAAACTCAATTTATTAACCTGTGATATATTGGATCTATAGGAGAGGCCCATGATATCGGTCTTGTCATTGATACAATTTTGATCTTTACTTTTGTGAATCATCTCCAATAGACCTACATCAAATCAATCTATTGTTGTAGTTCTGTTTTTTTTTTCTAAAATTTGTACATTTTCAACGTCAAAAGCATGGTTATCTCCTATAAAAGGCTTAGCTAAGGCTGTAGTGTTTATTTGTTGGTTTGTACACTATGTTTTTGTGCAACAACCCTTCTATGTAGATATTAGTAGTTTGTCCAATATATTATGTTGAATTTCAGTCTTCACAATTTATTGTATAAACAACATCCAACTGCTGATCTTTAGTATTATTGCGTTTAAATTTTTAAATATATTTTCCGGATGTTTTAGATTTTAGACTTTAGACGATTTATGTACAACATTGATGTCATATTTTGATATAGGTTGGTGTAAATGGAGGCTTCATTTTATTGGCCGAATAAACACATGGATCGTGGTCTGCATATTTGGATGGATATAGGCAGTGCGGGCTGAGTGGTTATTTGTTGGTACAAACCGCAATGCTTTCATGGTGCCACGTAGTTGTTGGACTGTTGGACAAAGCTGTTAGAGACAAGCAGATGCTGAGGTACTACACACTAATTCAGAGGCTGTACACGAAATGTCCTGTTTGAAAGTGTTTCGAACATTAAAAAATCAATGACTGCAACCTCAACATAACATTTTAGTAGCAAAATTTTTTTAGCAATATAAATATATTGTTATATAATTTTTATGGGAAAAATTTTGAAGATTAATTTATGTCAAAGACCACGAGATCATAGATTTTCATCGCCATGTATATGGCCAAAAAAATTGTAAATAGTATTATGGTTTATTTTTAAACCAAGAGGAGTGATTCAAATTTACCGCGCTGTATTGCTTGTTTGTAATTGGTCCAACCGCAGGCAAGTTTGCTGTTATAAAATTTTGACTTTAATGACATTTATCAAATTTTGACACTAGTGACATTTCATAGGGTAATTAAGTTATATCAGCGATTTTTTGTGTTTTCTGTGTTATTTCTTTAAGTATTAGATTGTTAGTCTGCTTTTATATAAAAAGCAGTTGTTTTTGGAACTATTTCGCGACGTATTAATTTAATATAATATTTATGGATTACCGTTGAGGGCCGAGTAGATCAACCAAAAAAGAAGATGTATTTGGTTATTATTCTAGTGACTTTCTTGGGTGTGAATCCGTCTTTTTAGTTTACTCCTCCTGGTTAAAAAATAAACTATAGTTAGTCATAAGCAGTGTTTCGTGGAAAGTGAAAATCGTTCAGTATTAATGTTTCTATGTACGGACTTATACAATTAATACGGTCGGATTAGAAAGTACATGTATTCGTAGGACGTTTATAAATGCTTCTTAGAAGGAAAGACGGTAAACACAAATGTTGAGTTTTAGAATATCGGTTTTTTTATAGCATGTAGAAACACAATAGTATATTATGCAATGAGCATTTAATGATGGTCATTATGAAGCGAGTATGAGGGATAACGAGCCGTATGCGGCGATTTTCTTATAGAGTACGAGCTTCATAATGATAATTAAATGCAAGTTGTATACACTATTTTTTCTATGATCACTCACAACAAAAAATATACCTATTCAAATTTATTAATTTTGTAACGCAAACAAATTAAGTAGTTTGTCAGTTTGACAGTTTGTTTACATATTGAGAACTGTCAAAGCGTATGTATTTGACTCGCCATTGGTCACTGCGCGTGTACCACCTTTATCGCGAATGCCATATCGCGATTCTATACTTACTTACTTAGTCCTAAGCCTTTCTACCTTTAGGTGTAAGGCTGGTGGAGTTGAGTTTGGCATTGTAGTCTCCATGCTTTCCGATCTTGCGCTAGGTTTCTTGCACTTTCCAATGTCAATCCCTTCTTCTCGACTTCTTTCCTGATTTCATCTACCCACATAACTCTTGGTCTCCCTCTTTTGTTTTTCCCCTGCACTCTCGTTTCGAACACTCGTTTTGTTAGCCTCTCGTTCGACATTCTACACACGTGCCCGAACCATCTAAGTTGTCCTTCTACTATTTTTTCATTGATTGGTTCTAGTTTTAGGTTTTGTCTAATTGTTTCGTTTCGTATTTTGTCTGTCCTTTTTCTGTTTGCTATTTTCCTCAGGAACCTCATTTCCATAGCATTGACTCTGGATTTTTGTCTCCCCGTCAATGTCCATGTCTCGCTGCTATACATGATTGTTGGTCTAACTACTGATTTAACGACTGCCGTTTTTACTTTTTCCGGTATCCCTTTTTTCCCAAAAAATGTTGTTTTCATAGTGTTAAATAAGCTTCCTGTTCGTCCCATTCTCTCGTTTATTTCCATGTCTTGTTTACCATTTGATTCGATTATTACTCCTAGGTATTTAAAATATTCCACTTGCTCTAGTTGTTTCCCGTCTAATTCTATTGCGTGTGTCTTCCTCGTATTTGAAATTATCATTGTTTTTGTTTTCTCTGTATTAATTTTCATATTTATGTTTGATAGTTCTTCTTCTAGGATTTCAAGATTGTTCTGTAAGTCTTCTCTGTTTTCTGCTATCAATACCATGTCGTCTGCAAATAGTAGCTCCGATAGTTGAGTCTGTTTCATTTGCCAGTATCCTAATGTTAGTTTTCTCATTCTTCTCTTGGCTTTCTTTATCGCTTCATCCAGTACCACTGAGAATAGCAGTGGACTCAGCACGCATCCCTGTTTGACGCCTTGACTTGTAGAAAATTCTCTGGATTCCTCGTTATTGGTTCTTACTGTATTTGTATTATTTTTGTACATATCCTTTATTACTTCTATTATGTGTCTGTCGACTCCCCTTTCTGTTAGTGTCTTCCAAACGTCCTTTCTTCGGATTCTGTCAAACGCCTTTTCCAGGTCAATGAAGCACATATGTATCTCTCTATTTTTCTTGATTACCTTCTCACTTACTTGTCTTAATGTGAATATTAGGTCTTGCGTGCTTCTGTCCTTCCTGAATCCACACTGTGTGTCTTCCATAGTTGTTTCTATTTGTGTTTTTATTCTTGTCTCTAGTATTCTTGCTAATACCTTCCCAGGGATACTTGATATGGTGATACCTCGGTAATTATTACAGTTTCTCTTGTCTCCCTTTTTGTGTATTGGTAATATAATGTCTTTCTTCCAGTCCTTTGGTAATTCTGCTCTATTTATGATATCATTCATTAGTTCTTTCATGCTATCCATTCCCTCTGTCCCCATGAATTTTATCATTTCCGGGGTGATATGATCCTTGCCTGGTGCTTTGCCCAGTTTTACTCTTTCTATTGCTTTCTCTAATTCCTCTCTTGTTATGGATTCCACTTGTTGTTCTTCATTCCTTTCTTGTATCTCCCCTATGTTGTCCTTGTCTACATGAGTTAGCTCTTTGAAATGTTCTCTCCATTTTTCCATTATTTGTTTTTCTTCTGTTAGTACGTTTCCATTCTTGTCTTTTATATTCGGCATCGTGTGCTCTTTCTTTTGTCTGAGTTGTTTTAATGCGCCGTAGAAGAGTTTTTGGTTTTCCCTATAATTTTTTGTCATTTTTTGTCCAAATATCTCCCATGACCTTTCCTTTCCTGCTTTCACCGCTATTTTAACCTCTTTCCTTTTTTCTTTATATGCTTCGTAATCTTCCGGGTGTTTTGTGCTTAGGTATCTTTTCCATTTGTCTTTTTTGTTCTTTATTTTCTCTCGTATTTCTTCCGTCCACCATTCTGTTCTCCTCATGTTAGTGTTTGCTATTTTTGCTTTCCCGCAAGTTTCCTCAGCTGCTTTGATTATGCTGGTTTTTAGATATTCCCATTTTTTTTCTATATTTGTATTTTTTGCCCTACCTTTCAAAGTATTATCTAAGTTTTCTTGGAATTTCTTCTTATATATTTCCTCTTTTAATTTGTAACTTTTTATTTTTTCATTTACTACCTTTCTTCTCTTTTCTTCTTTTTCCTCTGTTGTTCTCATTCTCATTATTACTAGATGGTGGTCACTGCCAATCTCCGAGCCTCTTTTCACTTTCGTATCCTGTACTCTTTTCCATTTGTTGCTGCTTACCAAAAAGTAATCTATGATTGATTTTTCGTTTCTGCTGTCTTGTACTCTCGTGTATTTGTGTACTTCTTTATGTTTAAATTTTGTATTTGTTATAACTAGTTTATTCTCCATACATATTTCTATTATTCTTTCACCATTTCTGTTTAGCATTTCTTCTCCTTCTTTTCCCATGCACTCCTCTATTCCGCTGTTGTTGTTTCCGACTCTACCGTTTAGATCTCCCATTACAATTATGTTTTCTTCCCCATTATCAATTTGCATTTGGAGCTCCTCGAAAAATTTATCTTTCTCTTCCTTTCTTGCATCTTCATTTACTCCGTAGGCTGTTATTATTGTCCATATTTCTTCATCCATCAGTTTAATTTTCACCGATAATATTCTCTGGTTAACATATGTTTCTTCTATAACGTGTTGTAGTCTATTCGGTGCAATTATTATCCCGACTCCTTCTTTTGCTCTCTCTTTTGTATCCGCTCCTACCCAAAGTAACCAATATCCTTTGTGTATTTTCTTAAGACCTTTTCCTTTCATCTTCGTTTCTGTTATTCCTAGTATTTCTATTTTTTGTCTTATCATATCTTCTACCAGTTCTTCCTCTTTTCCATTGATGCTTCTCACATTCCATGTTCCCATTTTTATCTCTCCTTTTTTCTGCAATCTAGCTTTCCCCTTTTTCCTATTTTCATCCTTGTTTACCTTTGCATCATCTTTTTCCCTATCGCTTTTCCCATTCATTGCCTTAGTTGTCATTGTTGTGGGTCCGGTCTCATTATTTTCTTTTAGTTTTTTGAAGTCCCTTCCCCGATATTTCTGTGAGTTAGTATAAGTTTCTCTTTATTATGGTCCCATTTCCACTCCTTTCCATTAATCTCCAGTTTCATATATCCTATCTTCGTAGTATTACCTTTGTCTTTTTCTTCTTTTGCCATTTTCCTAATTTTTGCTTGTATTTCCCTTTCCTTTCTTGTTAAATCTGATTCTATATACACCTTTTGTCCCTGTAGATTTTTCAGTTTTCCTTTGTTTTTTAGTACACTCATCTTATCCGTTAGGTTTTCCATTTCTGCTACAAAGATTTGGTCGCCGATCTTCACCGCTCCTCTCAGTCTGACCTCTAATTTCAGATTTCTTCCTATGAAGTGTTCTACTGACTCCTTTACAGGCTTTCCGTCGGTAGCATCTAGTGTTAGGCCTTTTAATACTATATTATTTCTCCGTCTATCTTTTTCCAATTGTTCTATTCTATTGTTTGCCATTTTTAAACCTTCTTCCAATTTTTCGTTTTTTTCTTTCAGCTCCTTAATATATTCCATCGTTTCTTTTTGGTCTTTCCGTATGGTTCTTATTTCTGCCATCATTTCATCATTTTTCCACATAACTTCCCGCATCCTTTTTTATCATCTCTTCATTTGTGTCGTTGCTTTTATTCGGTGTTCGTCTCGTCAGGTTACTCTTTTCAAAATATAATTTATCTTCTTTATATTTTTTCTTCTTAGATTCTTCGTCGCCACTATCAGATAGTTCTTCATTCTTTCTATAGGTTTCCTTTCGGATTGTTCCTGTTCCGCCACTGGCCATTTTAAATTAAATGTTAACCTCAGCACTAATATAAATATTATTATTATACACTTAGAAGTTTATTTTTATTTCGCACAAGAACGCTTTTTAAGTTTAACGATTATCGATAACGATAGGTCTTTTAAAAAACCGGTGTTTTTATTGTGATAGGTTTCGAATTCGAAATTACCTTATCGCCAATACACCTGCCACACGACCTCTCGCCTCGCTTGCCAAACTCGAACTCCTTTCATCGCGATTCTATTGGTTAAAAATCTGTATCTTAATGAAAATCTGTATCATAATAAAGATCATTATGATACAGGTAGTGACATCATAATTGATATATTATAGTATGAGAATAGAAAAAAGTAATTTTGGTATCTCCTGGAATTTGACAAAATGGAAAAGTTGTATACAAAATTAATTTGTTGTTAAGATGTAATGTGTAGAGCGGATGTTTTGTGATTGGCAGGAGAGACGGTTGAAGGGAGAATAGAGTGTTTGAGTCTGGTTTTGAGGAGAAAAAAAGTTTCACTGTGTAATGAATATCTGGAGAGAGTAGTCCAGTTTTTTGAAAAGTAAGAAGTCGGTGTAAAGTGGTGAAGTTGGTGGCCGTGTAAGCAGAATCGTGTTGAAACGAAATCGTTGATCGATTTGAGAAGTTAAATCTCCTTGTGTCCGAAAATATTCCTGTTTCTGTCTGGAACGAGTAGCTGGTTGGTATAAATTTGCACAAGATATCGAGCAGAGAGAAAACTGAGGAGAGATTTCGAGCGAGTGCTGTTGTTTGTTTGTGAAGCAGTTTGGACGAGAAGGATCGTCGCAGCATCCGAGGAGCACGTGTGGGAGAATAGAGGACTACACAATCCATGAGAAGAAGTAAAGAAGAGAAAAAAAGGTTAGTCAGATTATTTGTGAAACGGAGAGAGTTGTTTTATATCACATACCATATTTGTTTATTTTTTATTGAACAGTTCTACAGCATAATTTAGTCATTCATAAACTCAAAGAAGAAATAAGTAATAATCTATTCAAAAGGTGAAAAGTAAATTTTGTTTTTTTTATAATATAATAGTAAGAACAGTCTAACGAATTATTTAAATGAAAATTTTGTTAAAAAAGGAGATAGCAGAATTAAAGATTAATTTATTAGATAAGAAATAGTTGCAACAAAATTGAGTTTTAGCATACATTTAAATCTTATATTTATGGTATATTGGATAAATAAATAATATTTATAGAATTTATATGACATTGAGTATATTTATTTTATCTGTTTTGTCCTGGATGAAGTAAGCAACTAGAGATACTAGAAGCCACAAACCAAAGGTAATACATTAAAATAATTTAGCCCTGAGAATAAATTTTATTGGAAAGTTTTATTTAACTTTGGTTTTGTTTTCCATAAGTACAGTGGAACCTCGTTAACTCGGATTAATCGGGGCCGCGGCCGATCCGGGTTATCGAAAATCCGGGTTAGCCGGAGAAAATGGTAAAAATTAATAAAATACGGTATACCTACAGACAAACTCCGTTATAATTGAAATAACATGAAATATATATGCACAGTACACATCTAAATTACGTAAAGTTGTATAGAGTATAGAGTATTGTTCATTTCTTGGTAAAAAAACTCAGTTTCAATTGAGTCAATTTCGTCTGCCGGTTTCAGACATGAGTTTTTGTTGGCAAAGATAAAAATTTAAATCTTGGAGGTTGAAATATATATGATTTTTAAAGATTTATAAACAACAAATATCGCCCGTAAACATTATTATGCCTAGGACAGGCCCCACAACGTAAAGAGGCGATGTTCGTTGAGACGATCACGGTGATTCAACGTAAAAAATGAGAATTAGCTATCGTTGGAGCTTAGAAGTTGATGTTCGTTTAAACGAACATGGTGACTGAAAGGGATAAGCAGTCCAGCCTGAGAGAGTCTCATTGTTAGCTTTATTATCTTTGCACCGATTGTCCAAACTACCTTTTGTTATCATTTGGAAACAAAATTCTTCGATACCATATTATGATGCTGCAATTGTTTTTAAATATTCGCCTTTATCAATTCTACCTAATGCTTCTAGTTTTTTTTTGTCATTACAACATTGTCACTACAACATTTTTACGTTTTGTTGCCATTACGTAGACAAAAAAAAACACGCAAACACAAACCTATCTGAAGCACGATTTCAGAACGGAAGCGAACAACACGACTATACTACACACAATACGGTCACAATCGGAAAGATGTTATGTTATTTAAGAACAGTGGAGACTAAAAAATTTTTTACATAATCCTTTAGTCTTTTTTAAACAATGCTAAGATAGTTTGAAATAAATAAAGGAATACAGGTGCCTGTTGTTTCCGATAATCCGAGCCAATGAACGTCGGTCTGCCGCCGTGTATTTTTACTATCGTATAGTTCAAATTACACAAATACACATTATCTCTCAAATATTATATTACATACATTTTTACTGTTAAAATGTTGGTTTGAAGAAAATCTGTCCGGGATAGCCGGACTTCCGGGTTATAGGGTGCCGACTTATCGGGGTTCCACTGTAGTAATTAAAATAATTAATGAATTAATCAAAATAAGAAAATGCTGATCAATCTCATACCAGAGAAAATACAGAGCATAACAATATATTATACGTATGTAGCATGTTTTTTCTCGAGTGTAAATTACCTTTTATATAATCCAATGTATAGTTAATGACAGAAGCGGTATATTACTCGTATCGTCCTTATCCGTCACCGATGTATATTTAATAAACTCCATTTGCAACAAAGTGCATTGTAAAATATTCAGCATTTAACTGAAATCGACATACAATATATACAGAACAAAAATATTTTTATTCATATTTGTATAAAACATTATCGAAATCGTTTCCTGCTAAATATATAATTTCCGAGTATATTATATGCGACATAATAGTCTACGATGTTTTCTGGAAAATCTTAGCATTCCTGGCTCATCAATTATTCGGCAGGAGTAACGTTTTTATAATGAAAACATACTTAATGATGTTACTACTTTACGGATCTTGAATAACGATAACATTTCATACATATTTTATGTCATATTATTATCAATAAAACTGTTGAAAGTAGTGTTTTCTAAATTTTATGACATTTATATGGTTCTGGACATCAGAATCATGTGTATAGAAAATCAGCATACTCCAGTACATATCGAAATTACAAATCAGACAAGAACATACACTAAAATGATCTATGTGATTGAAAATTATCTACTTTATGTGATTCTAGACATGAGAATCAATCATATGTAAAGAAAATCAATCAATCTAAATTACAAATCAAACCAGAACATCAAAAGAGGGTCATTAAATCATTATTCGTATGGCATTTGTTACATTTTTCTAATCCTATTAAACAAAATTCTTCCAACCAGGAACGTTTCACAAAAGTTCCACTAAGCGTAAGTAAGACGCTTAGTGGAAGTGATTGAACTATTTCCTATTATCTTGTTATATATTTTAGTGATTATTGCTGTTCCTGTATCCGTTAATTTTAGTATTTCCTATATCGGAAATTCACCTATTATTAATGATCTATTTTTTTATTTTAGATGCCCCCCCCCACCTGCAAAAATTAAAAAAACAAATAGCCCTGATTTATGATCTATTTATGAGCTCTCATATTCCGCAGATTAAAAATTTTGAGCTCGTTCCACTGAGCAGGAATTTAATATTTTATTGGGGGGGCTGAGTCAGCCCACCACTACTTAAAAATAGGGATATTGAATCGATTTTTGCGGCAGAATTACGAGCTATTTATGAGCTCTTGAAATGATATAGTTCCGTTTTTGAGCTCATCCCCTTCACCCCCAAACAACCCTTTAATTTATTTAACTTAAGAGAAAAATGCTGAAAAAACTTCAAATATATCGTATCGCGGATATAATTCCTATAGCTTATATATTCTAAGAATAAACTATTAAATCACGTGCATTTCGATTATTGAGCTACAACCCCTTCGCAAGAAAACCACCCCATCTTCCCGGCTTAAGAGAGAGTTGTACTTAAAATGCATTAAATTAATTATTTGGCATTATCATTTAATAATTTATGAGCTCCCAAATTACACGCATTTAGATCAGTAAATTGCAATTTATTTTGTATAGTGCAGTCACTGACGGTAAAAATCAACGATTACCTTCAATTTCGGTGAAACTTCATCGATTTTCACGAAAATTGGTCAGTGGTTAGAGAATACCTCAAGAAACAAAGGTGACATGGTGCCACCTTGCGCCTTTACCCTGAGGGTGGATACCGCCCCTTCTCGGGGGTGAAAATTATTTTATAAAAAATAACTGCACGAATCAATCAAAGGACAAATTATAAGCAACATTTGTTATACAAAGTTATTAAAATAAGTTAATAGTTTTTAAGTTATTAAAGATCAAAGCTTTTAATTATTCGTGAAAAAAATGCATGTTTTGAAGCGGTTTTTCGTAAATCACTGAAAAACTGTAAGTTTTTACAAAAAAGTTGATAGTAGTTTAATTCGTATAGCTTATATTCTAAGAATAAACTCTTAAATCACGCGCATTTCGATTATTGAGCTACAACCCCTTCGCAAGAAATCCATCCCATATTCCCGGTTTAAGAGAGAATTGTACTTAAAATAATTTAAATTAATTATTTGGCGACTAAATATTGTTTAATAATTTATAAGCTCTCAAAATATACGCATCTTAATTATTTAATTGCAATTTTCTTTCTATAGTGCAGTCACTATAGGTAAAAATCAACTATGACCTTCGATTTCGGTAAACCTCCATTCATTTTCACGAAAATTGGTAAGCGGATAGAGGATACCTCAAGAAACAAAATTAACAATAACAACTTGCGTTTTTAGCCTGGGGTATATGTCACCCCTTCTGGGGGTGAAAATTACTTTATTAAAAATAACCCCACAAATCGAGAGAGGGACAAATTCTAAGCAAAATTTGTTATATAATGTTATTAAAATAAATCAATACTTTTTGAGTTATTAAAGATCAAATATTTTAATTTTTGTGAAAGAAAATGCATGATTTAAAGCGATTTTTCATAAATAACCCAAAAACTGTAAGTTTTACAAAAAAGTTTTCATCACTAAAATTGAAGCTAATAAAAAATGTAATAAATTGCTTACTTGAAAAAACCCTTTAATGTTAATTTAAAGTAAGTTATAGGTAATTAAATGTATATTTTTTTCTGCGACTATTGAAATCTAAGGATTCAAACTTAAATAACGGGAAAGAGATGCATTTTATAACACTTACTAAATACTTGTCAAAGTACTTACAAATGCCTATCAAATGAGCTCCAGAAAAAGTTGATACATAGCATCAAAATTTATACTCCAAAAATTTTTCCTAAAAAATGAATTTTGTTTTTGAATAATTCTGTTAATTTTTATGATATCTGGCACATCCAACTATTTGAAAGGTAATTTCAAGAGCTATAAAACTGTATTACATTTAATCTTTCAAATACTTTATTTTTTTAAGATAATAGGTTAAAGGACTCCAGTTACATTGCTATCGTAGTAAAATTTAGGCTTAAACGTTTCTATTTTCGTTATTTTGATTCATACAGAAATCAAAAGACAAGTAAAATCTTTGCTAATAAAAAAAACTCAAATTTCGTTATCCATCATTTTTTACGTGTATCGAGTATTGTTGGAGTTATTATTTTACATATGATTTAAAAAAATCAAAATTTTTCAAATTTTCGTAAATTATTTGCTTTTGATAATAACTCCAACAATACTCGATACACGTAAAAAATGATAGATATCGAAATTTGAGTTTTCTTTTATTAGCAAAGATTTTACTTGTCTTTTGATTTCTGTATGAATCAAAATAACGAAGATAGAAACGTTTAAGCCGAAATTTTAATACGAGAACAATATAACTGGATCCCTTTGACCTATTATCCTAAAAAAAATAAAGTATTTGAAAGATTAAATGTTGAAAACCTTTCAAATAGTTGGATGGGCCTGATATCATAAAAATTAACAGAGGTATTAAAAAAAAATTCATTTTTTTTGGAAAATTTTTTGGAGTATATATGTATTTTGATGCTATCAACTTCTTCTGGAGCTCATTTGATAGGTATTTCTACGTACTTTGACAAGTATTTAGTGTTATAAAATTCATCTCATTCCCGTTATTTAAGCTTGAATCCTTAGATTTCAATAGTCGCAGAAAAAAATATACATTTAATTACCTATAAGAGTTTTTCAAGTAAACAATTTATTATATTTTTTATTAGCTTCAATTTTAGTGACGAAAACTTCTTTGTAAAAACTTACAGTTTTTGGATTATTTATGAAAAATCGCTTTAAAGCATACATTTTCTTTCACAAAAATTAAAATATTTGATCTTTAATAACTCAAAAAGTATTGATTTATTTTAATAACATTATATAACAAATTGACTCCCCCTCCCCCACTAAAATATTAAATTCCTGCTCAGTGGAACGAGCTCAAAATTTTTATTTTGCGGAATATGAAAGCTCATAAATAGCTCATAAATAAGGGTATTTGTTTTTAATTTTTGCAAGTGGGGGGGGGGCAGCTCAATACGGGTTCTGAAATGATAATTAGGTGAAAAACTAGATTGCTGGGTTTTTGGAATGAACAAAACAAATGAAATATGCTCGGTTATAGGATGGTATATATTTTTGAAATAATCTGTGTTCTAACTTGCGCTTCATTCTCAGTGAGATATTTGTCTAAACCAATATTGTTTAGATGTCTCAAACTCATATTATATATCGATAAAACAGACAAGAACATATATCTCGCATATTTTGAACATAAACAATTTAAAAGAAGGACTTTCCTCGGTGATCCTTAAAGAAAATAAACGATACACAACTTTATAACGCATTCGGAATAAAAACAAGATTTTCTCAATAATGTATCAAAAAGTGCTTTGTACTTTTCGAATATATTTAAAGTTTCCGTCACCCCTAAGCTGTTTTCAATACGAAAACGAAGTGAAAAGCACACATTTATTAAATATATTTGAATTTCCACCAATGGACCCTGGCCTCGGGAAAAACAATATTTTTCCAAGATTTCCTCTTTTTTCTTTGGCAAGTTACGTTCTGAAATAACTTTCTCTAAATGTATGTAGAGTTTATGTACTCAAATACCCCAAAAATTAAAAAAGTATGGTGTTTTTTGTATACCGGGTGGTGAATAGTCAAACTGGTCATATAAGTCTCAATGGGAAATTCTAAACCGTTGAATTCTTGCTTCTCTACTTATTTTACATCAAAAGTCATAAGAAAGTATTTGTAGAGGACTTAAATCTCTATTAAAAACAAATGTTAGATTTATTCTACGAATTAAACACATTCCAAAATTTTTCAAAAATATAATATATTTGCCAGAATACTCTTCTTAAAAGTTATGCCACACGTACTACACAATCTGTATAACGGGTTGCGTTAGGTCACAATAAGGTAAGATTCCCTATTACTTATGTTCCCTAAGCTGTTTTTAATACGAAAACGAAGTGAAAAGCACACATTCATTAAATATACATATTTGAATTTCCATCAATGGACCTTGACCTCGGGAAAAACAATATTTTTCCCAGATTTTCTCTTTTTTCTTTGGCAAGTTACGTTCTGAAATAACTTATTCGTTTTTGACAGATTAACTGTATTTCTGTATACAGAAGTCAGATTGACAGCGTGATTCCACGGTAATTTCCACATTCTAACTGATCTCCTTTTTATTAAGTGGTAGATACAATAATAGTGGTAGATACTGGATTCTTTTCTCTGTTGTCTGCTTGATCTAATTATTGTATATCAGGGTTCGACTCCGTGCTACCTCCCTCAAGATTTTTCTTAAAATTTTCTATCTATTCAATTAGTTTTCCTTACTGTTCTGTTAATGTATTACCCTTTTTATCTGTACACATTGGTGTTCTTGGTTTGACTTCTTTTCTGGTACCTCATTCTTTCTTATCTCTGTTGGTTTACTTAATTATTGTAGTTCTTTAAGTTTTTTGTTCATATTTTCTCTCTTCTTTCTTTGGTGGATGTTCTCTTTTTATTTACGTAGTTGTTTATATACGAGTATCTCTACTGCTTGTCGGGTTCTGTGCCCCTTTTGCATCAGTAAATATGCTCTATTTTTGCTTTCTATTATAATCTGACATTCTTCGTCAAATCAGTCATTCGTTCTTGTTCTTCTTTGTGTACCTTCCATGCCTAGTACTTCTTCAGCTGTTTCTTCTGTGATGTGTTTGCAGTCTTCCAGTTTGCATTTTGATGGTTATATTTTCTTTATATTATCTATTTTTCTTCGTATCTTTGAGTCCTTCTACATTGTACAGTTCATGTTTAGAACCTCTTTCCTTTTTTACATTTGAAATTTTGGCCCTTACCTTATCTTCGACGAGGTGTCCATCAGAATCCATGAAGAATAAGAAATCTTTTCGAGCAAAGTATGTGCTGATAATCACCATCTTAAGAGATCTTGCTAGGTTTATTATACTATTGTGAATGCCATTTGATTGGCCATGAAGACAGTGCTTAGCTATTATGGGTTGGGATTGATGTAACTTTTGCATTTAGGTATCCATATATTATTTATTTAATCAGTCCGGTTTTTCTTCCTTGATCGTTTGCAACTTATTGTTTTATAGGAGGTAGTTAACCTTCAGATCATCCCCCTATTCTTATAGAGGACCATTTCTCCCGATCTCGTTAGCCACGACCCTGTTTCCCACTGTTGTTGGTTACCAAAATCTTCCACAGGAAGGGCTGGTGACGTTAATTGCATGGATACGTCATGTTTTGTGCATCACTACTCCATTTGAACCCCGATGTAGTAGATACTGGTTCTAATGCAATTAAAATTCAATTTAACAATTTTTGTTTAAATAATATATCGAGGCTGATGGATGAGTAGTAGCACACACTAAAGGCATTTTGAAAACTCTGATCACTTTAGATATGTATAAAGTAAATTTAAATTTTAATTTTCTATTAATAATGTTACTAATGTATATTTTTATTGTTCTAGGTATGTGTCTTTGCAGTTCGTAAATAGTAAGTAGTTTTGCCTTTTTTCTTAACGAGTTGGGTCTTCATCCGTCTTTTAAAAATATACACCCATTCTGGTGTTATTTGCTCATAACTCTTGATTTCTGCCTTAGTGTCCAATTTTGGTCTTTGTATGTGGGTGTATTACAGGATGCATTGAATACAAAATCACTGATACCTACATTTTTCTGTTTTCAATACATGTACCAATCTTTCACTATTTTCTTCTTCTGATAGATTTCTTTTGTTTTGCTTTTTATTTCTGTAAAAAAAAGAAATTAAGAGAGACTGGTATATAAAAAATTGAGCAGGTACACAATTCTTATACCATATAAAAATAATTGTCTGAGCTACTTAAAGCTATTCTATTACCAATTCTTTCCATTTTCGCTGCCCCATTCGAGTCAAAGGCCTTTCTATATCTATAAAACAAAAGTGTAACTTTGTTATGATCCAGTAACAATAACTAAGAAAGTAGTATTAACATTTTAGAAGAAATAATCGTTATATATCAATTTTTTCGGTGTCTGAAAGCACATTTGCATAGACAAATGAAAAACAAAACAGTTGTATTTTCAAACGATTATGTTTTATCTCCTTCTATAAGAACCTCTTGTCCATTTGGGAAGCTAACAGTTTTATTTTTATAGCGGAGAACATTAAGCAAATACTCTGGCTGAATAATTCCTTGGTACATTTAGCAGGCAGTCCCGGCAAACAACGGGAGTTGTGGCTCTCTTCGCGGAGGAGGGTTGACTTTTTTCAACGAAAAGCGACAATTCTGTAGACGTCATAATTTGGATCTTAAGCGAGAAGAGGATTATGAGTTATTTTTTATCTTAGTGACTTTCGACTCGAATGAAATGCGATATAACTGAAAAAATCTACAGGGTTGATTTGAAAATAGTTTTTAAATAAAACGTCAAAATCTATTTTTCTTAAAACGAAATATTTATGGATTTCAAACAAACTTACGATTCTCTGATAAAAAGGCATCTGTACCAGAGTCTAAGAGTACTTGAAATTCCGGAAACAATGGTCAGACTAGTAAAAATTTTTAGATAAATTATGTAGAAGTCTAACAGGAAAACTTGAAGTTAAAAGGGGATTAAAGCAGGGAGATCCGCAGTCCACAGTACTCTTCAATTTCTTGTTAGAGGCAATATTGAGAGAGAGTGGAATACGAACGAAAGGTATGATCTATGCCAACAGAAACCAGGTTCTGGCCTTTGTGGACGATGTAGTGCTAATGGCAAGAACGAAAAAAGAACTGCTGAGGATTTTCAAACTCTTTGAAGTAAAGGCCAAGAGGATTCATGAGCAAAAAACAAAGTATATGGAAATGGGACAGACCAAACAAAGTATATGGAAATGGGAACAAAGTATATGAAGACAAACAACTGAAGACTACCGCAAACAACGAGAGTAAAGAATATTGCCTCAAAAAGGTGACGGAGTTTGAATATCTAGGAATAACTCTAACAAGTAAAGGGGAAGAAAGCCAAGAAATCGAAAAAAACGAATTTCGAGAGAAAGAAAGACAGTCAGAGCCCTACACAAACTACTAAGAACAAAAAACATTTTCAGAGAGGAAAATTGAGACTCTACCGAACAGTGATCCAGCCCACAGTTCTTTACGAAAGCGAAACATGGGTCATGAACAAAAATCAAGAAAATATGCTGAACATATGGAAGCGGAGTGTCCTAAGGAAGACAAGGGGGAATAAAAAACGATGAAGACGTTGGGAGGAGACGAACAAACGCAGAAATCAGATAGCTGTACCGAAAACCAGAAATAAGCCATATGGTCAGAACAAAGAGACTTAGTTGGTTAGGTCATCTTGCGAGAATGTTTGACGGAAGGGGGGCAAAGGACTCGCTGCTGAGAGGGGAAGGAAAGAGGAGAAGAGGACTACCCAGGAAAAAGTGGCTACAAGCGTGTAAGGAAACAATCCTGGAAACAATCGGGATAATAAATTGTAGAACAGCGACCATGGACAGGAGAAAATGGAGGAAAACCGTGGAGAAATTCCAAGCCATGGGCCTTTAAGGCCTGTTGAGCTACATATATAAATATTTTATTATTTAAGCAACCTTGATTCACTTACTTTGCATTTGTCTAAAATCTGACATACGAGCATTTTCCCCAACATTTAGCCCTTTAAGTTGTATCATATCGTCATTGTCCAACTTAAAGTTGAAAATATCTAAATTATCTTTCAATCGTCCGGGATTGCTGCTTTTTGGTATAACGATGATGTTTTGCTGCACCAGAAATCGTAGAGCAACTTGTGCACTACTTTTGTTATTACCTTTAGCTATATCTACGATAACCGGGTTAGCCAATATGTCGACTATGTTTTTGTCCCTGGAAATAAACAGATGTTTTATGTAGAAGTCGCTGTCGTTTAAAAGAGGTAATCAACTCTTTAATTATCATTATTATGATAATGACGCTGGGAACATTAAAAAAAGGGGATTAAAGCAGAGAGAGCTTTCTCAAAGAGAGAGCTGCTGTCCACAATACTTATTTTGGAGGTAATATTAGTCAATTTTTTTGTTGGAGGTAATATTAAGAGAGAGTGGAATACGGACGAAATGGGTATACGGGTATGATTTATGACAATAAAAGCCAGGTCCTGGTCTTTTCAGACGATGTAGATTTTCAACCTCTGAAGCAAAAGCTAAGCAGTATGGACTGATTTATTAATGAGCAAAAAACAGAGTATATGGAAATGGGGTAGACCACTTTTGAAGACACACAATTAAGACTACCACAAACATCCAGAGTAAAGAGTATTACTTCAAGATTTATTTATTTACCCTAACAAGTAAAAGGAAAGAAATTCAAGAAATCGAGAAACGAATTTCAAGAGGAAGGAAGACTGTCGGAGCCCTACAGAAACTACTAAGAGTAAAGAACACTGAAGGCAAAATTGAGACTATACCGAACAGTGATCCAGCCCACAGTCCTTTACGGCAGCGAAACATGGGTTATGATTCATAACTTATGAATAAAAATCAAGAAAATATGCTGAACATCTGGGATCAGATTGTTCTAAGGAAGGAGGAGACGCACAAATGCGGAGATCAGAGAGCTGTACCCGACATCAGAAATTGGTCAGACCCTTAGAACAAAGATGGTTAGATGGTTAGGACATCTTGCGAGAATGGCTCACGGAAGGTTGGCAAAGGACTTACTGCTAAGAGAGAAGAAAAGAAGAGAAGAAGACGACCACGGAAAAACTGGCTAGAGGCGTCTAAGGAAGATCTTGAAACAATTTTAGAACTTCGGTCGTCGACAGAGGAAACTGGAGGAAAACATTGAAAAAATTCCAAACCATGGGCCTTTACGGCCTGTTGAGTTGAATATGTACAGCACCCGGAGCGAACCATAGAATACAATTTTATATTCTCCATTTTGGCACATATGGGTCATATTAGCCGTACGCACGCCAATGGTGAATATAAAATTCTTAATTGTATGTCAAACAATGCACACTAACTACCTTAAAACCCACCAAATTTCATTTGCATATCTCAACCGGTTTTAGAGCAATAAATAAATCGGTCAGTTTGTAAGAAAAATTTCAACACCCCGTATATCGGAAACGAAGCATTTGCAGACATGCGTTTATAAAGCAAACTGTTATTTCTTTTTCGTGCAGAATTTACCCCTTAAAGTTTGTCGCACACTCTGTATTGATGAAAAACATGGCTAGTTGTTAAAGTACCTAACTTTTTTATTATCCAACATAAGCGATTGAATCAAAAAACAGAATGTTAAGAAAATCTGAGGCTATAGTTGTGTTTTAATTTCAGTATTTTAACTATTAAAAAAATCACTTAAATCGGACAACAGGTTTAGGAAATTCGAGACAACAAAAATTACCCATTTTTAAGGTGATGCGATAATTTTTTGGAGTAGTGTATACGCGTATTCCCCTTCCCCATTAAAAATAATGTTCCTTGTTAAAAGACCATTCGGCTACAGTTATTATGGCCGACTTAAGAATTGTAGGTAATAGGTAATAAATTGGCAAAACTTCTTTAACATAATTTTAATCAGGAAGTTATAAAAAACAGCTGTAACTGTTCAATTCGTTTTGCACGTTTAAAAACACTGAAAGAAAAAGTTCGGAAAGCAAACGACAGAAAATTACTTTTCTCTGACATTCGTTTTGGTTAATTATTGTATTTCATTTGAAAAAAGGGTGAAATTTTACTTGAGGTAAAATGTGTTCCTATAGAGTTGGAGAAATCTAAATGGACCTTTGGTATTTTCATTGTTTGTTAGATACATAATGTTGACATGCTTAACTTTATTGTTCATTTATTTTATTCAAGAATTTTTACATTGTAATATGGCAAAATTTTAATACGTTACTTCTTGTTCAAATTTAGCTATATTATTAAATTTTAAATAAACCTGTTACTCCATTAAAATGTTACATTTTTTAAGCCGTACCTTGCATTTGTTAGAGGAGTCAATTTTATTTCTTTAATGTGTAGGGGGGATCAGTATAAGCTTAAGTTCAAGTTTTTGGGGTCGCAACCCTTGTTCCCCGGCCGCCATCTTGGAAATAATGTGCAAAGGGGTTTCGCGCTATATCTCGTAAACTACCAACCCTACGGAAAATCTAATTAAACATAAAATGTAGCAAATTAAATTTTCTACAATTTTATTTTTATTACTTTTTATCGTCAAGTGACCAACAAAAAGATATAAACAAAAATATGTAAAAAAATTTTAACAAGATTCCTTTTGGAGGTTATAACTTTTTTTCAGTTCATTTTAAAATAAAATAACATTATAGCAACTTTTTAGAGGGTTTTTCAGCGAACAATTTCCACTATACATTTGTTTAATTCTATTTATTTATATAGGTGTTACAGCGCTCCACACTTGACCAGATTCTCGAATACTCATAGGGATATAATAAAAACAAAATTTAGGCTTACTTTTCTATCTATATACAGGGTGAGGCAGATAACTGGCCTATTAGAAATATCTCGAGAACTAAAAGCAATAGAATCATGAAAATTGGAATACAGGGGTTTTGAAGGATGATCTATTAAATGAAAATATTTTCATCTCTTTGCAACTTCCGGTTATACCGGAAGTTGCTTATAACTTCGTTTTTTTGGGACACCCTGTATATTTTTACATTTTTGGATTCTCTTCGATGTCTTCTTTCTTAAAATATGAGGATTTGTAATGTTATACAGAGTATTTTAAAAGATAATTACGTTTGTTTATTAATTTCGTAGCAATATTCACACCCTGTAGAATTGTAGTAGTTTGACAACTAAAACTCTACTTACGTTCAAATGATTTTTAATATAGTCTACTATTGTTAAGAATCATTAGTATAGTTAAATTTTTAATTTTAGTATACAGGGTTGGTCGAAACTCGGAATGAGTATTTTCTGAGTCTTCTTAAATGGAACACCCTGTATTTTAGTATTGTAATGAAATGATATTTTATGGTACTTTTTTGTTTCTTAAGCATTCCCTATACCTAACTGCTTTAATTTGTGCTTAATTGTTAGTCGCACCAACAATCTTAACTACGTAGCTATTTTGATAGCTAAACCATTATTGGTAATTTTAAGGATCGGTCTGGATTAATATGTATTTATTTCTGAAAAATTGTTTGTAATTGAATATTTTCATGGCCAACCTAATAAAATTTTACGTATTTTTTGTTGCAATTAATGTTTAGCTTGAATCACCAATAACTCACAAATTAAAGCAGTTAGGTATAGGGAATACTTATAAAATAAAAAAGTACTATGAAATATCATTTCATTACAATACTAAAATACAGGGTGTTCTATTTAAGGAAACTCAAAAAATATTCATTCCGAGTCTCGACCAACCCTGTATACTAATATTCCAAAATTAGCTATACTAATGATTCTTAACAATAATAGACTATATTAAAAATCACTTGAACGTAAGCAGAGTTTTTAATGTCAAACTATTACAATTCTACAGGGTGTGAAGATCGCTACGAAATTAATAAAAAAACGTAAATATCTTTTAAATTACCCTGTATAATATTACAAAATCTCATATTTTAAGAAAGAAGATATTGAGGAGAATCAAAAAATGTAAAAATATACAGGGTGTCCCATTAAAAAAAACCAAGTTATAAGCAACTTCCGGTATAACCGGAAGTTGCAAAGAGATGAAAATATTTTCATTTAATAGATCATCCCTCAAAACCCCTTTATTCCAATTTTCATGATTCTGTTAGCTTTAGTTCTAGAGATATTTCTAATAGGCCAGTTATCTGCCTCACCCTATATATTTTTTATTCATACAATTTATTATGATTTTAACATTCCTATGCTATTATTAATCTGTTTTTGACCTTTCTCACTACTATAAAACTTATAACCCGAAGCATATATAGAAACGGCCCAAGAAGTTGTTTGAGAACAAATTCGCCGGTTCAGAAGATGAATGACGCAACCGCATATTGCAAAATTCTAAGAAGAGCAAAAAACGAATTTTTGTTATCAAAATCATAAAGTATGATCAAAATTAGACATTCACCACACCGTGGTCAGGATTTCGAGATATAAGCGTTTTTGTGTTCCGCTTGTTTATGAAGTAACATAACTTTTTTTCTATTGTATATTTGGACTTAAAATTTTCCAAAAAACTTCTTCATGAATTATATTTTATTGTTGTGTTGGTTAAAATTATAAACTAAAAAGTTTGTCACTCAACTTTTTTAAGTAAACATGAAACTAACGAAATATATGATGACAAAATGTTTAAAAACTAACATCTCCTTTTTTAATGTGTTTAAATATTTAGGACAAATCCCATTGTTATCTACATACTTCAGAGATTAAACTAATATTTTCAAAAGGAAATATTTACAGCGACCAAAGATACAGCGAGGTAAATTTGAAAAATCATCAAAATTGATTTTCGGCATTTTTGTATAAAATTTGATTTTTGAACATGTTCCACCAAATCTAGATAAAAATAAACTTCATATTCGGATTCAGCGACCTCGAAAACATAAAAATAGACCAAAATTGGTCATTCACCTTAAATTTGATTTTCGTGGTCGGCATAAAGATTGCTGCCGCTCGACTAATATATAGATAGAAAAGTATTTTTTTTATTGTATTCCTATGAGAATTCGAGAATCTGGTCAAGATTGGAGCGTTGTAAAACCTAGATTATAAATAAAATTAAACAACTTTATAGCGAAAATTGTTCATTGAAAAATCCTCTATAAAATCGCTATAATGGTATTTTATTGTGAAATGAACGGAAAACAGTTATAACCTCCAAAAGAAAACTTCTTACAAAATTTTCTCATATTTTTATTTATAACTTTTTTGTTGGTCACTTGACGATAAAAAGTAATATATATATAAAATTGTAGAAAATTCAATTTGCTATATTTTATGTGTAATTAAATTTTCTGTAGGATTGCTAGTTTAGAAGATACAGCGCGAAAACCCTTTGCACCGCTTTTTCCAATATGGCGGCCGGGGGACAAGGGTGGCGACCCCAAAAACTTGAACTTAAGCTTCTACTGAACCCCCCTACATATTAAAAAAATAAAATTGACTCCTCTAAGAAATGCAACCTAAATGTAACATTTTAATGGACTATGTACATCATTTTAAATTTCTGTAAACATTTTCCCATGAGATCATTTCGTAATACCACCCACTCATCTATTTTGACTAACCATTATATTAGGTTCCCGTAATAAAACATTTTCAAAAAATACGCACTTCGCACTTCACCGCCATGTATCTTCTACGACTACGATCTTGCGCATCAATTTTCCATTGTGCCCCAATCTTAGATAAATCGGCTTCAACATCATCCTTCCATCTTTGTCTGGGGTGGACTACTGATCTTCTACCGCCTGGTCTCTCAAAAAAACACCATCTGTAACACTCATGTCTTCCTCTGATCGTAACGTATGACCTGCCCATCTCATCCAGTTAGTTTTTATATGTCTAACAATGTTTTCAGTACCATGCAGAGTCACCATCCCTTCCAGTACATTGCGACGCCTTCTCCACTCTCCTGTCAATTCATCTCTTTGAGTGCCAAATATCATTCTGAGAACCTTCCTTACAAATCCATCCATCCATCCAATGGCACTACAGCCCAAATCGAGCCTTGGCCTCCTTCAATAAGCTTCTCCAATCATTTCGATTTACCGCTGTTCTTTTCCATGAACGCGTTCCCAGGAAGTTCCTGGCATCCTCATCGACTTCGTCTTCCCATCTCTTTTTAGGTCTTCCAACAGGTCTTCTTCCTTGCATTCTTGCATTCAGCAATTTTCTGGGGATTCTATTCTCATGCATGCGGACCACGTGCCCTGCCCACCGTAATCTCTGCAGTTTAGTGTGTTGTGCTAGAGTTGGTTCGCTATATTGCTCGTATATTTCTCTATTATACCTAATTCGCCAGTTGTTATTTTCACTTATTGGGCCCAGTATCCTACGTAATACTTTTCTTTCAAACACATCTAATGCATTGGCAGATTTCTGTGTCACCACCCATGTTTCGCAGCCATAACTTACTATGGGCCTGATTATTGTTTTATATACCCGGAGTTTTGTTTTCCGGTGTACGTCTCGCGATTTGAATATGTGGCCCATCGCGAAATAGGCTTTATTTGCCAGCACAAGCCTTCTATTTATTTCCGGTTCTTCTTCATTGCTTGCAACCAGATCCATTCCTAGGTACGTGAATCTATTCACATGTTCTATATCGTCAATAAAGTGTTGTTGCGCCGGTCTATTTGATCTGGTTTGTATGAGTAGTTTTGTTTTATTTGTGTTTATTGCTAGCCCTACTGCTTCTGCACTCTGTTTCAACTCAACGTAGGTTTCTTCCGCTGCATTCATTGTTCTGCTCATTATGTTTATATCATCCGCGTAGGCTGCTAATTGGGTAGATTTGTTTGTAAGTATGTTATTTCCGCTTACCGTCAACCGTCTAATTACATATTCAAGAACAAGATTAAAAAGCGTTGGAGCCAGTCCGTCGCCTTGTTTCAGTCCTTGCGTTATCCGTAAACGCATCAGTGATCTGTCCTTGAATACATACTTGTGCTTCTGTTTCTGTCATTGTCATTTGCACTAGTCGTATTAATTTTGATGGTATGCCAAATTCTTCCAATATATTAGGTAGAATTGTTCTATCTATTGAATCATAGGCTTGTTTAAAATCTACAAAGAGATTGTAAACGTCCATGTCATATTCCCATGCTTTGGCTAGTATTTGTTTAACTGTAAATAGTTGGTCAATGGTAGATCTATCTTGCCTAAACCCTGCTTGATATTCCCCGATGATTTTTTCCGTGAGAGGTTGAGAAGAGAGATTAAATTATCTACTTATAAAAATTGCAATGTTATTAAGGATAGTTTTTAAGGGTTGAAATATGATATTATATCCTTTAGCATAAAACAATCATTATTTAACCAATCAAAACCAAATTTTACCCATATTAAAGTTTACAATGTTTGTATATAATTTTTGAAAATAAGGGGTAGTTTACACCCCTAAAAATAATCAACGCCCTTGAACATGATATAGAATATGAAGTACAGGGTGAGATGATCCTACCAAAAGATGAACCTTACAAATACCAGCAGCTTATTTACGCGCCACTGGTATAGAGCCCATATTTCACTTCCATATGAAACAATTGGGTAAATAATTGACATGTTCAGTCTTAAAAGTTTCTTGGGTGGAGAAGATTCGAAACTCCACAATACTAGAACGTCTCAGCAAGACTACTGAGATCATAAAAAGCATCAAGCAGAGAAAGCTGGAGTACTTCGGACATGTAATGAGAGGTCCCAAATATAGGTTGCTACACAATATCATGCAAGGAAAAATAGCAGGCAAACGCAGCCCAGGACGAAGAAGAACCTCATGGTTGAAGAACTTGCGAGATTGGTATGGTGTTGATACAAGCATGCTATTTAGGGTGGCAGAGAATAAAATTAAGATAGCTATGATGGTAACCAACGTTCTGAAAGGACATGGTACATGAAGAAGAAGAAGTCTTAATACAGATTGTCCTGTTAGAAGCTTAGATCTTAATGATGTTGATAGGGAGTATAATGATCTATTTCCTGCAGCTATCCTTGTTGAGACCTGTCTTTATATTTGGATGCTATTTGTGATTACAGCCCCAGAGATTTAAACTCTTTTACTACCTCGAAGTTGTGGTCTTATGTTCTGCCTAAGGCCCGCTTGCTCATTCGGAGTTCAACTAAAGTTCAGCGCCATTACCGAGTTCAAGGCATGACGTGCGTTGTACGGTGGTACGCACTTCATGCCTTGAACTCGGTAATGGCGCTAAACTTGAGTTGAACTCCGAATAAGCAAGCGGGCCTTAGTCATGTATTTCGTCTTCTGTTCATTTATTCGAAGACCCAGACTACATGTTTCCTCCTCGCGTTATGAAATCACCTCTCTCACGTATCTAAGACGCAGTTGCTCATCATAAAATGAGCAACTGCATCTAGATCATCAGCAAAGGCCAACAATCGTTTTGATTCTCGATTCGCAAATCCCCCTCTCAGCTCAGACGATATTTTAATTATTGCATATTCTAATGCCAAATTGAATAGCAATGGTTTTAAGGGTCTCATTTTCTAAGTTTTGATGCTATACTAAATGGCATCGATGATAAAAATATTCCCAAACAATGTTCGGACCGCACATCTATGTATATATTTATATACATATTTTCCCTCTACAGGGTGATTGATTAGTAGGGTAAAGCTCAATAGCTCCGCTATAGTAATAGATAGCAATAAAAGTTAATAACAAAAATTTTAGCCACCTTTGAGCTTCACATTACAAAATTAGTTAGAATGTTACAGGGTGTTCGATAACACAGTGGCAGACCAAACTTATGTATTTTTTTTAAATGGAACACCCTATATTTTATTTTAAATTCGAAATCCTGTTAACTTCTCCATCACAAAAATATAAAGGTTTGTTATGTTATACAGGGTATTTACAAAGTTATAACCAATTTTATATGAAAATCGTAACAAGTTCAACTCCCTGTGTAAATAAAAATAAGCAAAATAACAATGGTTTATTAATGCCATATTTTTTAACGTATTGTCAAAATTTGCAAGAATGGTCAATATTGCTAATTTTCTTTATATCAAATACAGGGTGAGTCAAAACGCAAGTACATTATTTTCTCAGTAATTTTAAATGGAACACCCTGTATTTTATATCACTATTGAAAAGTACCATTACCGTACTTTAATTTTTATATAACATTCCCTATGTCTAAATCTATTAGTTTTCGAGATATTTTCATTTTTCAATAGACCAGTAGCGTGGCCACCCAAATCACCAGAATTTAATAAACTGGACTGATTTTTTTGGGATTAAGTTAATAATGAAGTTTATAAAATACCTCCAACAACAAGGGATAAGATGAAAAATAGAATACAAAGTGTATTTCGATGTGTTAATTTACAAATGCTCCGTAGAGTAAGTAGCTCATTCAATGATCGGTTTTAGGCGTACATAAATGTGTTAGGAGATAATTTTGAACACCTTATGTAATTAAATATTAAAAATATTTTATTAAAACTAGCTTCTAATTTTTTCAAACATGTTTTTTTGCAAAATGTATTACTGATAAATTATGTTTCGTTCTTTATTTGTTACGTGTTTTTTTGTAAAATTTATTACTAATTTTCTTTGTTTATTTATTGCATTTACATAAAAAGATAGTTTTTAATTGTTTCAAAAATGTTGCATGTAGTGGTTGTGTTTTTGTTTGTAAAATGTATTACTAATAAATTATTTTTATTTCCTTATTTGCTACAGTGTTACATTGATTACCGGATTGATAATCGGTAATCTTCAATTGTCAATTCAGTCATGGCTTACTTAAAATTTAGATAAATTTAAACACCTAAAATAATTTGCTCTGAAAAATGAAAATATCTCGAAAACTAATAAATTTGGGCATATGGAATGTTATATAAAAATTAAAGTACGTTAAGGTTACTTTTCAATAATGATATAAAATACAGGGTGTTCCATTCAACATTACTGAGAAAATAATGTACTTGCGTTTTGACTCACCCTGTATTTGATATAAGGAAAATTAGCAATATCAATAATTCTTAAAAATTTTGACAATAAATAAAAAAATATGGCATTAATATACCATTGCTGTTGTGCTTATTTTTATTTATACAGGGAATTGAACTTGTTACGATTTTCATACAAAATTGGTTATAACTTTGTAAATACCCTGTATAACATTACAAACCTTTATATTTTTGTGACGGAAAAGTTAACAGGATTTCGAATATAAAATAAAATATAGGGTGTTCCATTTAAAAAAACATAAGTTTGGTCTGCCACTGTGTTATCGAACACCCTGTAACATTCTAACTAATTTTGGAATGTGAAGCTCAAAGGTGGCTAAAATTTTTGTTATTAACTTTTATTGCTATCTATTACTATAGCGGAGCTATTGAGCTTTACCCTACTAATCAATCACCCTGTATATATTTTCCCTCTATAAATATTTATCTATAAAAAGGAATACCTATCAAGGCCCCTGCAGAAGAGTAAGATATTTCTGGTATCTTTCTGTATTTTTTATATTTTTATCTATTTCTACACTCACCGGCAGAGAAAACGGGCACCCCAAAAAATGGGTCATTTTTAATGTCTTGTATTTCCTAAACCTGATGTCCGATTTAAGTAATTTTTTTAATATGTTATAGCCTTATTCTTTATCAATATCGCTGTAATAATATTGTTGCTAGACAGGTACTTTGTCATTGTATACAGGGTGTACGAATCAAACTGTGTTTTTTTCTCAAACTTTGGAACACCCTGTGGAATGTTCTAGCTATTATAAAATACTGAAATTATAACCAAACTATAGCCTCAGGTTTTCTTAACATTCTGTTTTTTGATTCATTCGCTTATTTTGGATAATAAAAAAGTTAAGCACTTTAACAACTACCCCTGTTTTTCGTTAATACAGGGTGTTAACGGCAAAAGTTGGCAAACTTTAAGGGGTAATTCTGCATGATAAAATAATGACAGTTTGCTTTGTATAATATATAATAAATGCTTCGTTTCCGAGATAGGGGGTGTTGAAATTGTTCTTACAAACTGACGATTTATTTATTTCTCTAAAACGGTTTGTGATATGCAAATGAAATTTGGTAGATTTTAAGAGGTAGTTATTTTGCATTTTTTGGCATACAATTAAGAATTTTATATTCACCATTGGCGTGCATACGGGTATAAATATTTTAGATATATCCCGTGTGCACGCCAATGGTGAATATAAAATTCTCAATTGTATGCCAAAAAATGCGCAATAACTAGCTCTTAAAATCTACCAAATTTCATTTGCATATCACAAACCGTTTTAGAGCAATAAATAAATCGGCAGTTTGTAAGAACAATTTCAACACCTCCTATCTCAGAAACGAAGTATTTGCGGGCATAAGTTTATAAAGCAAACTGTCATTATTTTATCATGCAGAATTACCCCTTAAAGCTTGCCGTACTTATTGAAAAACACCCTGTATTGACGAAAAACAGGGGTAGTTGTTAAAGTGCCTAACTTTTTTATTATCCAACATAAGTGAATGAATAAAAAAACAGAATGTTAAGAAAATCTGTGGCTATAGTTGGGTTTTAATTTTAGTATTTTATAAAAGCTAGAACATTCCACAGGTTGTTCCAAAGTTTGAGAAAAAAACACAGTTTGATTCGTACACCCTGTATACAATGACAATATACCTGTTATAATATTGTTAAAGAATAAGGCTATAACATATTAAAAAAATTACTTAAATCGGACATCAGGTTTAGGAAATACAAGACATTAAAAATGACCCATTTTTTGGGGTGCCCGTTTTCTCTGCCGGTGAGTGTACATATTATCTATCTTATTTGACTGACAAATTAAGTATTTCTGTTTTGTTTTTCCTTCCTTTAATAGATTAATGCTGATTCGACAGAAAAGGGTGACGTAGGATGTAGTTTCCTCAGAATACGCGCCACTTCTGAGTTAGATATCAACATTGTCGAACATCCTTGCAATAAGAAAAAAACCTGCTGTAATAAGCCACCTCTCTTTTAGTTACACATTTTATGTTAAAAGGGGAAAATGCCATTTCCTGGCTAGCAGATAGCCCAAAGTCATTTAAACGCTTTTAAATTGTACATTTTGGCACCAATTGTATTTGAAAGTAATTCAGACATCGCTATTATATCTAAAATAGCCGACTACATATTTCAGGCATCGACTTCCGGCTGGCCATCATTTGTCATTTACGACTTGGACCATAGTGTCTACATGATATCGAGATCGAGGGGTTTGGTGACCAATCCGTTTGATAGGCCAGGTGTTTCGTTCTAAAAATACTTTTTATGTTACTATAAAGAATAATTTTAGATTCACATATATTGCACAAGTTATGGAAAGCATTATTTTGAATGATTTATGCGCAGCAATAAAATATCACACAATAGACCATTCCAACATGCTGTCAAGATTATGTCAATATGGCGGCTGTGAGGGAAACATAAATTTATTCTATCAGTTCTTAATGTGTTTTAGATCATTTTAGTTGCATTTATTTGTAATTTTGTTTTGTACAAGGATGAATTTTTACTGGAATAATCGATAATATGCTTAATTTCTGTTGTGTTTTGAAGTGTGTAATGCGAAATAATCGTGATAAAGTTCAGTTTTATTGGTTACCATCAGTGCTACATTTTAGGCAGAATACCAACTGAACTAAATAAGTTATGATATGAGAGACAAAAAAAAAAGGTTAAATTTAATAATGAAACTATAAAATTTCATATAATAAGGCTAAATAACTAACTACACTACAGCCGAACTCGAGGTGCAGGAGATATAAACAAACCAAAGCATGAAACACGTCAGAATCATAAGCGTGCGGGTTTGCTTCTCTATTAAATTATTAAAAGAATAATTACAAAATAGCAGATTTGTTTACTTTGAATAACGAAGATCAAATATGCAATGTTAGTATTGTTTTCAAGGAAATTCAAATCAGTAGCAGATGCTATTTGATCAGTTATATTAAAAATAAGGTTTTTAACTGAAGTACAGCTTTAAAAGCAGTAATTGTAACGTTGTTGTGACACTGTAACGATTAATTTAAAAATATTACGTAGTAGTATATATTATTATGTTTTCCTAATTTTATTTTGAAAAACCATAAAACTCGCATGATCCACATAACAAATGTCACCAGAAATTGTTTCATGTAGATATAAGCTATTGCGGGAGAGAGGGGGATCCCGTTGGGGCATCTTTGATTTGACGATAGACTTGGTTTTGGAATGAAAAGTATGGGGTCTAGGACGTTTTATCGCCGCCGTTTCGATGCCGCCAGTTCATCGCCGGCCGTTTCGATGCCGCCGGTTCATCGCCAGTCAGTTAATCGCTAACTGATATATTTCCGAATTTTCGACCAATTTTCGACAGTTACATTTATTATTTATTTTTAGTATTAATTAGGAATTCTAGGAAATGCGAGATATGACCATTCCCGTTGCCATACTTAATCTTTTAATAGACTTTTAAACTTTTATAATATAAAATATAATTTAACACTACAAATTTGTATCTGTTTACTGTTTAGTATCAAATTTAGGGGAAGTAGAAATAGAACAGTAAACTAATATAATAATATTGTTTATCTATTAATTTGTCATAAGTTTTGAACTGAATTTAACGTCGTGTCGTGTCATCTCCCATAATACAAGATCAACTGACTAACTGGCGATGAAACGGCCGGCGATGAAATGGACTGGCGATGAACCGGCGGCATCGAAACGGCGGCGATGAACCGGCGGCGATGAAACGTCCCATTCCGAAAAGTATGTATTAGGCATGCAGTGTTTTATAAGATATAGGTAATGTGTCTTGGAGAATTTGATGTTTAGAGTCAAAGATGGAGACGGTTTCATCAATAGAAATGTTGGTGAATAAAGAAACAATGTCAAAATTAACTAGTATATCTGAGGGTGAAATAGAAATGTTTTTCAGAAGATCAATGAAATAGAAAAGTATATTCTACATAAAATATAGATTCGTATTCATATATTCTGCATGAAATGGTATATTCTTGGAATCCGGGACGATTTTTCTATGGGTCTAAGAGATTTTTTAATATCTGGAAATAAAGTGGACTTATTTATAATGGATTTGGTCGTTTTTCTAGATATGTAATGGGATCGTTTGGGACGCGTTTGTATTCTGTGAAATTGAGAAGTCGGACATTTTGTTGAAATAATAGAAAAGTTTGTAATGAAATATAATATATATACAGAGTGGGCCAAAGAAAAGAGTCCACCTCGATACGATACGAATTATATAAATCTGTCATTTGTCAACCCCCTCCCTTCCATTTTCCCCACCTCTTATTTTTAAATAGGGAATATGGGTCGTGTACTACCTCATTTGAAAGTTTATTCAATTCTCTATTCAATAAAGTTAACATTGACATAATTATTTATACAGGGTGTCCAAGAAAAATTATTTTGAATTAAATTAATTGACACAAAAAGAAGAATGTATGCAATTTATTTAACTCAAAATACATTCTACTACTGACAGAAAACAGAGAAAAATGTTTATTTGACAAATAAATATTGTTTTTCGCTTAAATTCAATATTCAGCCTATAAGAGGCAGATGGGTGGCAGCTTGAACATTTAAATTAAGTGAAAAGCAATGTTTATTGTATATATTTATCAAAAAACATTTTTTTTCTGTTTTGTGACAACAGTACATTCTTATTTTTGTGTCAATGTAATTAAAATATTTTTTTCTTTTACACCCTGTATAAATAATTATATTAATGTTTATATTACTGCATATAGAATTAAATAACCTTTTAAATGAGCTAGCACACGACCCCTATTCCGTATTTAAAAATAAGCGGCGAGGAAGTGGACGGGAGTGGGTTGACAAATGACAAATGTATCTACCGTTAAAATGTGACCCCCTTAAATCAAAAATTGAACTGTTTCGTCATTTCCCTAAAATCTAATAAATCCTGCCAAATATCGAGGTGAGCTCTTTTCTTTGGCACACTCTGTATACACGGTGTCCCAGACTAATTTATCCAGGCTATATCTCTTAAACGAATAGAGATTTTCGAATGGGGCAAAAACTGATATATTTCATTTTTAATACATACACTTTAACATGGAGTAGAAAAAATCCTCCCCCAAATATTCACCCCTTATTTACAACCCCTAACTTTAATTTTTTTAATAGCACCTTGTATATTTATTTATAGTTTTGGATGTGGTCATCGATCGTCTATTAAACAGGTTTTTTAAAAATAAAATTGGTTTGTAAATAATCAAGAAAATATCAGTTTATTTTTAATTTTTCTTAATTATGGTATCTTTATTAAAGATTAAAGTTAGGGGTTCTAACTAAGGGATGAATATTTAGGGGATGATTTTTTCTACGCCATATTAAAGTGTATTACAAATGGAATATATCAGTTTTTGGCCCATTCGCAAAATCTCTATTCGTTTAAGAGATATATAGCCTGGGTAAATTAGTCTGGGGCACATAAAAAAATGTTTTTGGTAAAAAATACGTGCTTTGTTTATATCTCGTAAGGGTTTGGTATTCTTTTGCCCAGCGAGGGTTTATGACCGACAGACGCCTGCTGGGTTGTGTGAACCGGCTGGAGGCTGTGTATCGACTGAACTAGACCACAAACACTAATCTCTCATTATGTATGTGGTTCTGTCATATGGCCAGACAGGCGACAATTTATTAAATCTGGCGTTTTAAAAACTGAAAACATTTCTGTGGTTTTTAAGAAGTTGACATAAAGAGGGTGGCTAATCTGGTACCGTAATCTATTATGGAATTTGTGTTTCCCATGAAAAAGCCATTAATTTTATACATTATGGTTTTGTATATTAGGAGCAAAACACATGTGAATTTTAAATGACGAATATTATTTCGTTTAGGAAGTAAAATAGTAAAATAGTAATTGAAGCGTGTCGCAACAAACCAAAACGAAAAAAGCATCAGGTGAATTGTGTGAATATTCTGATTCTGAATTACATTTCAATATTAACGCGAACGAGAGAAAGAAATAAAGAGAGGCGCTAAGTTATTCTCCACTCTCCACTCCAAATGCACCAACGTTCCTGGCCTAATTTTGGCGGAATATTCATGTTAAGGGTGTTGAATTGTGTATGCAGATAGAAGAAGTAAAGTCGAAAAGTGGCGGGATTAGTGTCGGTTAATCTGAATGCGTGGTAATGACTGTCGTTGTCGTTATATTCTTTCGCTTTGTTAAGCTCCAGTTGTCGCCTAATGTGCCCTCACTGATTTGCACTTTGTGTAAGCTAGAAATCGGTCACGGTCGATAACAAATACCACGTGTCAGAGGTGGTTTGGTTACTATTTACGCGGATATGGAACTTTATAAGGGTGAATTAATAGAAGAAGAGTAAAGCTGATTTTATAAATTGTTCTGTAAAATAGAGGTATGTGAAATTATTAATATAATTTCAGAGTTGTGTGGACTGTATGTTCTTAGATGGTGCTGGCTTAAGTGGAGATTAGAGAGGGATTGCGATCATCATCATCATTCTCTTTGCCTTATCCCTATGCGGGGTCGGCTTCCCTAATTGCATTTTTCCACACAATTCTATCTTGGGTCATATCAATGTTAATCCCCTTTACCAACATGTCCTGCCTTATCGTCTCCCCCCAGGTCTTCTTTGGTCTTCATCTTCTACTCCTTCCAGGAATCTGCACTTCAGCTATTCTTTGTATTGGGTGATTAACGTCTCGACGTTGAACATGACCAAACCATCTTAACCTATGCTCTCTCATTTTGGCATCAATTGGTGCGCCTAGACTTCCTCTAATATACTCATTTCTAATTTTATCCTTCTTTGTCACTCCACTCATCCATCTAAGCATTCTCATTTCCGCCACATGCATTGGTTGTTACTCTTTCTCCTAAGTGTCCTATTTGCTTTCTCCTATTTTCGTCGTCTCTGTGCTTATATATTGTAAAAGCCGGAGATACAGGATGCAGCCAGAAAGCAGTTTATTAACGAATAGTCTTGGATTTAAAATATTGTTTATTATATTTTATTTCAATTATTCTAATTGTTTAAAAAGTAGTAAACTTTGTATCTAGGGCTTTTCGTTGTTTTCCTCGTAATACGAGAGATGTCGCTAGATTGCATCTTAAAAGGTGGAACCATTGTATCGCGATGGTTTCCCTTAAATAGGCAGATTGTTGATATTTTTTTCAGAGTTGTGACTGCATAGCTTCACTGAGGATTCATGAGGATGCTGAAATAGCTATATGGAGATGGTGGTCCAACTCTGAATCAAATATAAACAAAAACTGCCGTTATATCTTTTCCATGATTCTATTAAATAGACCTGCTAGCCGACTTATTCCTGTCTCTCCCAATGCTCTCCATACTTCCCCAGGAATATCATCTGGTCCGACTGCATTTCCTTTCTTTATTTTTTTAAGCGCTACTGTATCCGTTAACTCCACAGGCTGTCTATTAAATTTTTTATTTAATAAACTGTCAAAATACTTTCTCCATCTCTTTTTGACATCCTTTTCTGAATTAGTATTTTATTATTTTCATCTCGGATACGGCTAATCTGATTAAAATCTTTTGCTTTTTTTGCTCTCTGTTTGGCTATTTTATATATCTTTGCTTCGCCTTCCCTGGTATCAAGTTGATCGTATAGGTTTGAATACGCTTCTGCTTTAGCTTTTGCTACTGCTACTTTCGCTTCCTTTTTGGCGACCATATAGTTTTGAAGATCTATGTCCGATCTGGTTTCTTGCCACTTTTTGTATGATACAGACAATATTAGTCCTCATAGACAATAGGACATTAGGATTCATAGACAATATTGCGATGATATAGACAATATTAGTCACGTCAACGGCACATGTGCCGGATTCACACGCGGTTGCTTCTCGTACTTGGATTAATGGTTTTTAATGGATTAGCGTCTTGTACTATTGTACAGAGCGAAAAGCGTTTGTTCAGCGATAGTTGAACCCACAGAAAGGTTTGCGCACTGAGATATATGTGATACCTTCGAAAGCTAATACAAGAGAGCCCTTTAGTCATCGGGGACTAACACAAGAGAGATAGTATTTCTTTTTTTATTTCGATTAAGGCGAGGCAATGAAGCAATAATCCAACCAATTTTGCAGTTGAATGTATCTCAATGAAACTTGTTGCATTCGATTCGTTAAAGCGTTAGGAAATTTTGTGAACTAAAGTAATGATGTTGAAATGAAACTTACATTATTGAACAAGGAAAATGCATTGTCCATAGTATATTTCGAAGTACTGAAGCATCAGGTACCTCAGTACCATTGCTGACATAATCTTCATGTTCAGCGACTCCAAAAACCCCTCGAGTGACGAGTTTGCACTGTTTTGATATCGAATTTCCATAAAACTTCCGACTTGGCCCATCCTGGGCACCAGGTGCATCGGAAACTATCGACGGCATGATATTCGTATTCAACGAATCTAAAAACCCCGTAGTAGTAATATTTCCCTCGATTATTTCCGAATTACAAATTTATTATTTTTCATCACTTCCAAATTCACTTTGGAAAATGCATTTTCCTTGCTTAATAATCCAATTTTTATTTTGACAGGACTAAACCACCTTAGTTCACAAAATTTCCCAACGCTTTTACGAATCGATTGCAGCAAATTTCAGTGAGATTCATTCAATTTTACAATATCTGCATCTTTGTATAGCTGGTATAATAATAACTATAGGCCAATCATACACCATTTCGTTGAAGGCCCCAAAAATCTTTCGAAGTATTTTTCTCTTAAAGATACCAAATAGTCTCTCGTAGTTTTGTGATAAAGACCATGATTCATTGTCCTATATATCAAAACCGGTCTTATTAAGGTCTTGCAGATGTTTTTGAAAACCGTGGAGAGTTCTGTTTGCCACTGCTATGCGTTGTTTTACTTCATCGCTTACCGTGTTTGTTGTATTTACTAGAAATCCAAGATATATGTGAATTATTTGATTTGCTCAAAGGTACATACATATATCGGTTTTAGAACGTTTTTCGACTTTGTCCGATGCCTAACTTCCATGTCTTTCTATCATCCCATTGGCAATCTCTAAGATCCCTTGGACTCATTGCTTTGGTTACCCCTTCTTTCCATGTCTTTTTAGGTCTTCCTAGTTTAAGTCTAGCTCCCTTAAACGACCTGAGGAGGTGGCTTGCCCACTCACACCTGCAAAAATCTTTTGTAGGTATATACTACTATCTCCCAAAACTACAAGTATTGCTATTTGCATCATTAAGCTTCGGAAAAAATCGACGTAACAAGAAGAAAATGTTACTAAATATTATAATGATTCCGTTACTCAATCTTGATAAAATCTGTAAAAATGTGCCTTAATTAGTTCAGTCACCCAACAATTTTATTAACGTTAAGATGTCGTGATTCATAAAATCGTTGAAAAAACGTGAAGTGTAATATTACAATTTATTATTACAATAAAAACTAACTACTTGGCACACCTACACGACACTTAGTTTAAAAAGGACGATAATAACAGGCTTGATCCATTTTTTAATCTCTCTATTATACCAAAGCGTCTAATTTAAAGACCAATTCGCGGAATCCATCCATAACAAACATCGTAAATCGTCGCTGGTCCATATGTGGAAGAGACAAACCCAAGAGTAGGTAGGAGATGGAGATGATCTCTAATAATTCGCTGCCTTGGTTGGCTACCTAATTTGAAATTCAATAAAAAATTACTATCATTAAGAAAGATTTATATTATTAGTTGGGTCTTCGACGTATAGACTACCAAGGTCATTTCTACAAGATTCTTGACTCTTCTCGGTTCCGAATGAATATTTTACTATTTTAGTCAAGGAGCCAGTGGATTTGAGTATGCACTTTTACAGTTCTTCCAACGGATCTTTATCTTTGCACATGTATGAAATTATCCAGGAATTACTTTGTATACTAGGTCTCTTTTTTGCTCACAGAAACTAGTATCGCAAAATTAAGCAACTTGTCCATAGAAACCACAATAAGTTAAACAAGGACAAGTGATGCGGCGTGTCCTTGATAGATTATTTACTAAGAATTTTGACGTTGGTCAGTGACATTGGCGCATTTTTTGTGTTTAAAAAGGGTTTTTTATATTCTTTAAACGTATAGTCTTTGTACATTTCATTGTAATTTTTATTTTCAAACATTATTGTTAGAACGACTAACTGTTGCTGTCTTATTTGATTATTTTCGATAATTATTTATTTTTAAGCTAATGTGACAAGTAATATTTTTTAACCTACAAATTGTCATTATACTGTTCTACATGAGTGTGGCTATAGTTCTGTCGAACGGAAACTTATTTGTTTATTTTCGAGATTACTGTTTAACGTTTTGTTTTTTTTTTTATTTAGTTATTACCGTTCTGTATTTGTAATTGTATTAAGCGAATGGGATTAGAGATTAATACCAAAAAGACCAAATTTATGATCATCTCCAGAAACTTTGATGCTCTTGAAAACTCTACCATAACACTGAATACTAAGTCCATTGAAAGAGTGAGCAAATTTAAATACCTAGGAACGTGGCTTTTTGAGTACTGGGCATCGGACAGGGAAGTAAAATGTCGCATTGAGCAAGCTCGACAAGCTTTCGTAAAATTCAGGAAGGTACTGACCTGCTCAGAGTTCGACCTTACACTGAGACTAAGGTTTACTAAATGCTACGTGTGGTCGGTGCTGCTATATGACGTAGAGGGTACCCCGTCAAAATAGCCCCGTCAAAAAAGCTCCGACAAAATAGCCCCGACATAATATCCCGCACACAAAATAGCTCCGACAAAATAGCCTGCAGACAAAATAGCCGCGGAATAATAGCCCGCCGACAAAATAGCCCCGACAAAATAGCCCCGACAAAGTAGCCCCGAAAAAAAAGCTACCTTCAGAATTCATCATGAAATAATTCCTTAAAAATACATTTTTTCGGAAATGGTAATTATCCTCTATTCAGATGTTTATCTTAACCACATTAAATAAAAATTGTCTTTCTCAGAGAACTCGAGTCCTGTCTTTCCTGCCCCTTGGAAGTTTGAACATTTAATTTTATCGAAAATCAATGTTAATTTATGATATAAACATTTTTTTCTGTTTTCGGGCAAAAGTAAAATGCATTTTAAATTAAATAAATTAAATACATTCTTCCTTTTTGTCAAATAATTAAAATTAAAAAAAAAAGTTTTTGGACACCTTGTATAAATAATTATGTAATTGTTTATAAGAGGCTGTTTTAGCCGGGGCTATTTTAGCCGGGGCTGTTTTGACCGGGGCTATTTTGTGTGCGATCTATTTTGTCGGGGCTATTTTGTTTGCGGGCTATTTTGTCGAGGCTATTTTGTGTTCGGGCTATTTTGACGGGGCTGTTTTGACCGGGCTATTTTGACGGGTCACGGACGTAGAGGGCTGGATACTCAAAACGAGGGATATAAACAAATTAGAAGCCTTCAAAATGTGGCTTTATCGCCAGTTTTTTTGAAGTTATACTTCTTTAGGAGCGATTGAGATTGAGGGTGAATTTATATTAATCTGCGCGCATCCGCACACCGACAGTATGGTATTAGTCGTTATACGGGCTCTGATTGGGTGTTGAAATGATCTGTCAATAATAAATAATTGTTCAATATGAAGGTAAACAAATGTTGTATAATATATTAGTTTTATTGTTGTGAGGACAGAAACAAAAAAGTTTATAATTGTAGTGACTTTTAAATAGTTTTTAAAAGCAACAGGTACGTAATAATTGTAAATGTATCATAAGTACCTACCTATTTGAACCTACCAAAATACATAGTATCTAATACTTTTATTTACACAATTTGATTACCATCAAAATTTCTATCAATATTCACCTAATATATTGTTTTCTTACTCTATGTTTTGTTGTATTTTTTCAATTCTAAATTATTTCAATTCAAAATCAAAATAATTTGATTTAATTCAAAAATGTCAAAAGTTTAATCCGTTTAGTTAATCGATCTTCGCACATAATGACACATTGTCTCCGGGGCGAAGCGTTTAAGGCGAATGAACCCCAATACCAACCGCGCTGATAAGCTGGTTCGAACCCCAACAGAAACTTTTATTTTTTTATTTTTTTTATACATTTTATGATTGTAAGTATATTTATTATATAATTTTATTTTCAGAAAATACGTATATATTTAGTTAAAAATTTTTCCGACAATTAATGTTCAGAAATCATTTGTGGCATTTTTAATGTGTTTGTATGTGTTTTATTCTTTTATTATTTAATTTTTGGCACTGTTTTAATAAAAATGTTTGAGAAGTAGTAAGTATAAATTAGTTTAATATTTAAATAAAATATAAATAAAAAGTATATTAATTTCGTTTAAATCATATAATAGAAGTATAACTTCTTACGTGCGTACAAAGTACACACACATTCTTTTTAAATTTGTTTCTATTTTTGTAATGTTTCCTAAATTTATAATGAAAAGTTAATTGATATTTAGTGTAAATCAATCTGAATATTAAGCTTTATTACATAATACCAAATAATAAAAAAAGTGAAGGCTGATATTGTGATTATACAAGGTTAAGTTCTATCTATCTATTGCCCTTCATTTGTCCAAAGTTGAACGTAGGCCTCCCCCTTATTTTTCCACTCTTCTCGGTTCAGTGCTAATCCTGTCCATCTGGTCCCTTCGTATTTCTTTAGGTCATTCGACCACCTCGTCTGTGATCTGCCCCTTCCTCTTTTGTAGTCCCAAGGTCTCCAGTGAGTTATCGCTTCATTCCATCTTCCGTCTCTTTGTCTGCTGTTGTGTCCTGCATATATTTCCATTTGAGAGTAGCTGCATGTTTGAGGTTAAGTTACCTTTTCTTAATAAAAAAAGATGAGAAGTGAATAGATTTTGATTTTATTAACCTAATATTATCTCAAAATTATTTTTTTTTTCTGGTTTTCATATTCGCAAAACATTCCCACAAATTTCGCGAATGCGGATGCGAATGCGAATATGCAAAAACATGCGAATATTCGCGAATGCGAATGCGAATACGAATATTCGTTACATCACTAGTGCGTAGATTCGATTTTTCGATGGTACCAGGCTGATAACCCTTGAAATAATTTGTTATTAACAATTGAATTGTTTAAATAATTTTACTGTATCTTTTCTGTTACTGTATTTCTTCACAGTCACAGTTCACATCATCTTGGCCTATTTTCCCCCATTTTACCATGTTGATTTTACCGGAGCGACCCCCGTTCTTATCCTATTCATAAGATTTGTTCCAACTCGATACAAAACCGTTCTTGAACGGTTACGAGTATGCGCAGTAAATAAAAATGTGTTACTACGCATAATTATTCGTTATTGCGCATGCGCGTAACGATTCAAGAACGGTTTTGTATCGAGTTGGAACAAACATCATGTCTTCCACGTTTTAAAATCTAGAGATTGGCTGGTCCCTTGAACCTGGGGAAGAGAAGAATACTCAGGCGGTTAATACTGCACTGTTCCAAGGAAGCTTTTTCTAGATTTTAGTCACTGTCGTGGTGTTCGACCTTTGTATAGAGGAGTAGAAGGGAGTCTCAACGAGATCAATAGTACCACATCAACTAGAGAATAGTAAAAACTATTGACGGCGTCCCCTGGATACGTCAACCAGTAGACGGCTAATCCTTCCCACATCGGACCAAACCAAATTAGATGGAAAACATCAAGCCACAACGGTTCTTCTCACAACCAACACTGATAATAGCGAGAATGAAAAAAGCATCAAGGTACTGGTATATACTTAATTCCCACTGGCTCCTAGACCATATTAGACCGAGACTGGTACATCGAAAGTGAGTCTGGAAGTACCGATCGACCAAAAGGTAACGGTGGTATGACGTAAAGTATTTGTTTATTTAAAATTATGTAATTTTTCTCTTGCGGTATGTGTATTATGCAACAAAGTATAAAAATAGTTATGAATATTAAATCTGTGTACGTTAGAAACTGATAGATTAGATTCTTATTGAGGTAGAAGAGAGATTAACAAGTGTTTGGTAATATTTATTTTGTATTTTAATTTAATTACGATATTGATGTATGCTGTTGACATATTTTGAAATGTTTTGTGAGGGAGTATCTCTATTAGGTGGGTGTTGCAAACAACTTCGTGAAAAAACTTGACAATGCAATAAAAGAAATTAAAAAGAAAATAGCACTTCTAGGAATCAACGAAATGAGATGCCCAAAGACATTTATTTATTTATAGAGTAATATACAAATGACCAGCGCCTCGATTTTGACCCTTCGCTTCGTTACAGATTCGTGACAGATGCGAAGCGAATACGTTCGATAACGAAGCGAAGGGTCAAAAATCGAGGCCCTGGCCTCTTGTGACTAATCCAGGTCGTTTCCTGATGGGATTACAGTAGTTGATTATACATAATTTTTATTTTAACAATTTTCTATTTATTTAACTAATTAACAATGGCCCTAATGGCAGCGTTCAAGTATTACGTAACGCGATTTTTGAAGATTTTTGCCCCCCCCCCCCAACCTGTTACGTAATACTTGAACGGTCCCTAATCTATTACTAATTCTGAAATTTAATGAACAATTTTAATAAATAATCATAAACAAGTTTAATAAACAAAATTTTTAATTTTTTTTTATTTTTAATTTTATTTGTAAAATATAATTCTTGTAAAATATAATTTTTATAGTTCTCATTCTCACATGAGAAATATTAATCGAAAAATACTTGAAATAATTATAAGTGTAGGTCTATTTGACTTGTATAATATTCCCAATGCTCTTTCGGTGAGTCTCAGACCCTTAGCCGAAAATATTCATTTAGTTTTAAAATTTCAGGTTTTTAGTTATATTTTTTATATGGCCAAAAACATACAATTATTTGTAATAATTATGTATATTCAACGAGGAATTTGGGAAATAATGAAGATAGTGCTCTATTAAAAATAATCTAAAAGCCACATTCATCCCATGGTATAGCATAGCAGAAAAAAAAAGATATGTGTGCACTTTGTACACACGTAAGAAGTTATACTTCTATTTTTATGATTTCAACGAAATCGATATACTTTAAACAGTTTAACTAGTTTTGATGGGAAATAAGCCACAATTTTACTAAAAAAATGATTTTATTAACGTTTCGACGCCCAAATCGGGTGTCGTTGTCAAAATACAGTTGTCCCAGGAACGCAACTCATAAATATTGGCAATATCATTTTAAAGTCTTCTACTTTAAAATGTATAATATATGTCTGAATTGCCGATATAAATGAGTCAGATAAAATAATAGAAGAATTTTTTTACTAAGCAACATTTTTGTTTAATTCATTAATATTGTTTGTATTTCGACAACGACACCCGATTTGGGCGTCGAAACGTTAATAAAATCATTTTTTTAGTAAAATTGTGGCTTATTTCCCATCAAAACTAGTTAATTGCAAAAATGCCACAAGAAAATAGCTTCAGAACAACATTTTAAACAGTTTATTTATATTTTATTTAAATATTAAGCTAATTTTAATACTTACTAATTTCCAAAAAATTTTATTAAAAAAAGATAAAAGAATAAAACACACACAAACACATTGAAAATTGCAACAAAAAAATGATTTCTGAACAATTGTTGGCCAAAATTTTAACTAAACACGTATTTTCTGAAAAGAAATTTATATAATAAATAATACTTAGAATCATAAAATGTATATAAAAAATAAAAATTTGCATTGGGGATCGCACCCATGTGTATTAGGGTCATTAGGTCATTAGGTCAAGCACGTTAAAATGCAGCCAATTGGAAACGCCAATTGAATGTTTCAAACTTTTTGACAGTTGATCATATTTGCTGTGAATTAATCAAATTAGTTTGATTTTTGTGGAATTAAAATATTAAAACACCACAAATATAGAGTAAGAAAACAATATATTTGATAAAGATTGGTAGAAATTGTGTTGGAAATCAATTGTCCAAATTGGAGCACTACCTACTACATTTTCCGAATAGGTATGTAGTTTTTTATTACAATACTAAAATATTTACAATTAAGTACCTGTTGCTTTTAAAACCTATTTAAAAAGTCACTACAATTATTATAAACTTACTTTTGTCTCTGTTCTCACAACATTAAAAACTAAATCACAACATTTGATTACCCAATGACCCAGGTCATTGTAACGCCCAATCAGAGCAAACATATAAACTTTCATCTGCGCGTAGGGCTAAAAATTTTTGATGAATTCGTGCACATTAACATTTATGTACTCCCAATCGTGCCTAAAAAAGTATAACTTAAATAATTTCTGGTGATAAACCACTTGATTCTAGATAACTTGGCTATTTTTTCTAACTTCATGAAATTTACATGTTTCGCGAACAGTAAAATGTAACTCTCTGCATATTTAGGAGTAAATATCTAAACACAAATAGTAATGTATGTCAATATTGTTCTTTAAAGTTTGTTCAGAACTGAATAGATCTACCTTTCTGTTGCATATTTTTTCTTAAAAATACAAAATGCCAAGATTAAAATATTTTGTATAAATAACTAATTTCTTCATAGAATTGAAATTGTACTCAATAATAAGTTTTGCAATATCAGCTACAGAAACAAATGTTTTTTTCGACTGAATTGGCAATTTTTCACATGAAACAGCAATTTTTCATATGACATGTAAAAATATGCAAAAAATTATGAACATTCTAAAACTATAGCAGAATTTATTATACCATGAAATAATGAAGTCCAGTTGTCTGAAAATGACCAAATATAAACATAAAATATTTATTTTTCTGTAATTATTAAAGTGATCATATACTCCAGGGTAATAAGCTAGAAATAGACCATGTTCGGGACACTCAAAGATCCAGGTAGCTGACTACTTTTTTAGTTATTGTAGACCTATAGGATGAAAACCTACCTGTTTCCTATTTAGAGTTCTCGTCTTCTTCTTAACGTGCCCTATCAAGTCCCCTTGACGTTGGCGATTAACATGGCGAAACTGTCTCTGTCTCGAGCTATTCTAAATAGGTGTTCTGCTTTCTTTATTCCTGTCCACTCCCGGATATTCTTCAACCAAGAGGCCGGCTTTCTACCAATTCCTCTGCGTCCTTCGATTTTACCCATCATAATAAGTTGAAGAATATTATACCGGTCTCCCCCTACAACGTGTCCAAAATAGGCCATCTTTCTATATTTGATGTTATCAAGCAGCTCGCGGGTAGCATTTGCTCTCTTAAGGACTGCCACATTTGTCAGCATAGCCGTCCATGGTATTTTTAGAATACGTCTGTGCAGCCACATTTCAAAGGCCTCCAAACGGTTAATGGTGGATATTTTTAATGTCCATGCTTCGACACCATACAAGAGGACTGACCAAATGTAGCATTTAATCATGCGCTTTCGAAGTTGAAGTTGCAAGGTATCATTACAGAAGAATGACCTCATTTTTAAAAATGTCGTGCGGGCTATCTCGATTCTACATTTTATCTCTTTATCTGGATCTAGTTGTTCAGTAATATGGCAACCAAGATATTTAAAACTGGGTACTCTTTGAATCATATGACCATCAACATATAACCGTGAATCTTGATGGGCCAAACGGCTAAATACCATGTACTTTGTTTTTGAACAGTTTATATTTAGTCCAAATTCTCTTCCCACTCTGTCAATGGCATTTAAAAAGGTGTTGTAATCCATTCATATCATCACTTAAAATAACTGTATCGTCTGCATATCTGATTGTATTTATCAGAATTCCATTAACCTTCACACCCCATTCCAAATTATGCAGCGCTTCCTTAAATATTCTATCTGAATACAAATTGAGCAACAGTGGGGACAGTATACAACCCTGTCTGACGCCTCTTTGTATTTTGCATATTTCTGTTGATTTTCCATTTATGCAAGCTGTCGCTGTTTGACGCCAGTATAATTTTTCTATGATTCGTACATCTTGACTATCAACTCCTTTATCCTTTAGTATTTTAATTAATTTGTGATGTTGTACTCGATCAAAGGCCTTCTCATAGTCAATAAATACAGCAAAGACGTCTTTCCTTTGATCTCGGCATTTCTGCAATAACACATTTAGTGCAAAGAGTGCGTCCCGGGTTCCCAGTCCATTTCTGAAGCCAAATTGTGTTTCATCCTGGTCTTCTTCTTATTTATCTCTGATTCTACTATGGATGATACGTAGAAAGATTTTCAAGGTGTGGCTCATAAGGCTTATCATTCTATAGTCGCTACAGTTTTTCGGACGTTGTTTTTTTGGTAGGGTTATGAATTCGGACTTTAACCAATCTTCAGGGATATCACCAGTCGAATAAACATCATTGAAAAGTTTAACTAGTATTCCAATGTTTTCCTCATTTATGAGCTTCAACATTTCTGTAGGTATTTTGTCGGGACCAACGGCTTTCTTGTTTTTTGCCAATTTTATAGCATGTTGTATTTCTGATTTTAGTATTTCTGGTCCTTCACCTTCATCTAAAGTGTCCAGTTCTTCGGGTCTATCATCATTATACAGTTCATTTATATAATTATACCAGGTAGTTCGGATTTCGTGTTCGTCTATTCTCATTTTTCCCGACGAATCGGTTATAGTATGTGGAGTTTTCTTATAATAAAGACCAGCTACTTTTGTAACTTTTTTAAACATATTAAACGTATCATGTTTTTCATTCAACTTTTCTAATTCCTTGCATTTATCCTCCATCCATTTTTCTTTAGCTACCTTTATTTTTTGCTAATATAGTCAAAAATACTAATGCCAAATTTTTGAAATTTTATAGTTTATATACATTTAGAACAAAAGAGTTGGTATTTTACACGAATTTTTAAAAAAGCTGTTCAGTTAGTGACTAGTCGTGTTAAGTGAAGGAGGAGCTGGGAGCCGACAAATGCACGAGTTCAAAAACTAAAAAGGGCAATTTAAAACTACTATCATTTTCTATATCTCGGGATCTACTGAATATATTTTGATCTTTCTTTTTTTAATTTGTATGTAATTTTTCTGTACATTACAAATATGCAATTTGTCTATTTGCAGTTTGACATTTATTAATTATCAAACAAAAAGTTAAGGTATACATACTTTAATAAATAAATTATCGTCAATAAATAATTATCTAATAAAAATAATTTATTTATTAAAGTGAACTTTAACTTTTTGTATGATCATTAATGATATTATATTTAAAAAATAGATTTTTGTAAAAAAATATTTTTTCAAGAATTGTTTAAACAAATTAGACTGATTATTAATTAATAAATTTATAAACAAATTGCATATTTGTAATATACGTAGAAATTACATACAAATTAAAAAAAGAAAGATGAAAATCCATTGAGTTGATCCGGAGATACAGAAAATTGTATTAGTTTGAAATTGCTTTTTCGGTATTTTAACTCAGTGGATTCGTAGGTTCCCCCTAGTAACCGTTTCAACTACAATTTTGAAAAATCGTAGAGTGTGCTGTGAAGATACAATGTTTATGAAAATTTTTTAACAAAAAATACAAATCCCATTATTTAAAATGGCATTAATGACATTCCTTAATTATTATAAACAAATTAGCTGTGAATTAAAAAACACATGTCTAACTTTGTCCCTAATAAACCCAGGCTTATTTTTTTTATTTGAAAATTCGTGTTAAAATACTAGCTTTTCGAATATATAAAAACATTGTTCCTATGGATAATATTTGTAAAGTTATTATAAATGTTTATAAGCTACAAAATTTCAAAAATTTGGCATTAGGATTTTTGATTATATGATTAATTTTTTTTATCTTTTTTTAATGCATTTTGATACTATCACTCTTCTACTTTCATTTGGCATACTCAGAATTGCCATATCTTTATTATTTTCTGTCTTATGTTATTGCAAAATAAAGGTCTCTGAAATAAACAAATAGAATAACTCTTAAAATAATTAATGGACCGGTCTCAAATCTTAAAGTTTTTTTAATAAACTTAAAGATAAAACCCATAACTAAATTAAAATTCATGGTGACGTTTCAATTATTACTTTAATCATCGTCAGAATAATAAGCTTCTTGAACGGATGCTTTTAAATAATTTTAAAGGAACAAACATAATTAATGAAAACGTAAAAAATGACATTGACAATCATTGGGTTAAGTTAATAATTTCAAACACGCCATGTCTTGTTGCGTGTTTAAGGGTGGCTTCAAAAAAAATATGGATAATGCCTCCTTGATGCTGAGTTCTGTTGGAGAACTTGCATTTAGAAAGATTTAGAAAATTACATTTAGAAACAAAAAGAAAGACTCGACGTCACTTTAATGTCAGATGTTGCGAACACTTAGGTATCACTCCTCACTTAGGAAGACGATCAAGAACAGTTCCAAAGTCAGCAGTATTCCAACATATGACTGATTCTAACCACCCTATTAGTCGTAAGGACTTCTCAATCATTGGTCATGCAAGTTCTCCAACAGAACTCAGCATCAAGGAGGCATTATCCATATTTCTTTTGAAGCCACCCTTAAACACGCAACAAGACATGGCGTGTTTGAAATTATTAACTTAACCCAATGATTGTCAATGTCATTTTTTACGTTTTCATTAATTATGTTTGTTCCTTTAAAATTATTTAAAAGCATCCGCTCAAGAAGCTTATTATTCTGACGATGATTAAAGTAATAATTGAAACGTCACCATGAATTTTAATTTAGTTATGGGTTTTATCTTTAAGTTTATTATTTTTATCAAGTTTAAGGGTGTGTCCTTATCTACATACATTTTAAAGTTTTGTTAAGTACCCCAATACCCAACTTTTGGTGGAACACTAAAGTTATAAGGTAGTTTTTTAGTAATAGTTAGTAACAAATAACCATTTTCACTTATTTTGCAGTTTGCGTAGCAACAAATTAACTTTTTAACTTTAAAAATCGGCATTTTGAAGGTTTTTCTAAAAAATTTCTAAAAAACTGAATTTTGTAATTTTATGTCAACTATTTAGCTTTTCAATAGGGTGCAAAAATCGAAAAAATCGCGATTTTTGCACTAAATTGTTAATAATTAAAAAACGGACGCGAACTCTAGGCAGGAAACAGGTAGGTTTTCTTCCTATTGGTCTACAATAACTAAAAAAGTAGTCAGCTACCTGAATCTTTGAGTGTCCCGAGAAAATCCTTATTACCCTGGACTAATACTTAGAAAGCTCCATTTGATGTTTGCACTTATCCTCAAATTTAACAAATAAATTACATAGGTACCTACTTGTAAATGAATGTTTGATGAACTAACTTCATTACTTTATATTTTTTTTGTACATACTCGTATTTATACTATCGATTTTTCCACACCAAAACATATTTTTGAACATTATTATGTACTATGTGAAAAACAGTAAATTTCTCAAAGAATATTCGCTCTCGATATAAAAGAAGCCAGTCAAAAGACATTACCTATCACGTTTAAAGTTATAAAAGTGGCTAGTGACCCAAGGAAGTAAATCAAAAAGAAAAAACAAAAAGTTTCCTTAAGAATTCGCCGTCCGATACGAACTTAAAGCACGTTTTTAATATCAAATATGTGAACTTTAATAAATAAGGCTGTTTTGGGTACTTTCTTTGCACAGTAGGGTTGGTAAAAGTTATAGAAACTCATTACTTTTATACATTTGCCGAACAAGGATGGAGATATTATCGAAAGCCGGTTTATATATGCATAACTATAGGTATGCGTCCACGGTATGTTTATTAAAATATTACTTTTGCTTTGCTTTTGCCTCTCGAATGTGTAATACGTAATATCTTAACCGTATAAGGACATACCTGATCTTATTAAAAGAGATTTTCAGTGTTGCCGCGATATGCAATATAAATATGTAAACTAGTTAAGCATTGCAATTTATTATACGTTAATTTTTGTATTTATATGACAAGAACAACGAAGAAATAAAAGGCCATTTAAATTACCTAGAGTGTTCAACAAATTTCAACAAAGACAGGGAAATTGATAAGGAAATTGACAGAACAATCGACAATACCTACGACAAAAATGATACAATAATCAAACTAAGACTAGGTATAATCACATCTACTTTGTATTTAATGACAAAACTATTTAATGACATAAAGAACTATGCAATAGCAATTCAAGTTAGACACATGAGATTTTCCTATGTGTTCACGTAGATTTATTAATAGGGCACTCAATGAGGGTATTTGGCTCCGAATTCCATCCTACTACATCGATTTACTTGATATTTTCACAGTAAGTAGGGAATAGCTCAAGAAACAAAACCGATGTGCGCTTTTATCTTGGGGGTGGTTCCCACCCCTTCTCGGGGGTGAAAAATGTTTTGGTTAAAATAGCCACGGAAGAGGCTAGAGAACCTAATTGTAAGCAAAAACTGTTCTATAATTATTTTTTGAAAACTCGATACTTTTTGAGTTATTCTTGGTTGAAAATTGGCCATTTTCATTGAAAAATCACACCTTTTCGGACGGATTTTTGCGAATACCTTAAAAACTATGCATCTAACAAAAGAACTATATAAAATTTTTCTGTAGGTTATAAAAAACAAAGAAATTTGTTCCATCATAAATCTTCTATTTAAAATACAAAGAGGGCTATGGTAGGTTGAAATAACAGAGAAACTGTTGATTTTAGGTGTATAATGATACTAATAACTATTGTAGGGCTTGAAAAGACTTTTTCCACCTACCTCTACCGAAAGTACACTTTTCCGGACCTGATTGTAGGGAGCAAAGTTGTACTTTTCCTCCCTAGGGAGGAAAAGTAAAAGTGACGTCATGGTATTTCATTCATGAAATGTAACTTATTGACGCCCTGTACAATAGCTATTTTCTATTACGTAAGTTTCTATACATTTTAACGTTTATTTATAAAACACTCTGTATTTTGCAGAATGGTAAAAAACAGTAAATTGTTATTTTGATTTAACAATGTTTACATTATTAATTTGACTTATATTTGACAGTTGACAGTTATATTGTACGTACTTGTTAGTTTTAGTTCTAATAAATTTTGTTGGTTAGTTACATAAATATATTAAGTAAAAATGAAACAAATGACTTGTTATTTGAGGAAGGTGGAAAAACCATATGTATAACATGGGAGTAAAATGCCTTTTCCTCCCTTGAATGACTGGATTAAAATGAACGGTTTTTGAAAAAAAAAATAAGATTAAATTATAGAGCGCAATTTTAAATTTTCTTAAAAATTTTCCTTTTTAACCATGTAGCTCGAAAAAGATAAGAGATATGAAAAAAAGATACCACACAAAAATTTAGGGCTTTTTCAGATATAAATTCCCTTCTTATTTTTCATTACTGGATCTCTTATCATTTTCAAGTTACATGGAGAACAAGGAATATTTTTAAGAAAATTTAAAAATACGCTCTATAATTTGATCTCTTTTTTTTTTTCAAAAACCATTCATTTTAAACCCGTCCAACGTATTGAACATAGAAATAACAGTATAATAAAAGGTATTATAGAAGGAAAACGATGCATTTACATTCTGGTGGATGAGGATTAAAATTACTTCTCATTTTTTCTTAAAATACATTAGTTATCAATTTTGTTTGCAGCATATCTTGCTTAGTTTTAATGTAATGGACCTCTGTTATAGCTCACTTCAAAGGTCTTTTCAAGCACTAAGGTATTAGTAGCATTATACACCTGAAGTTGACCGTTTCTCTGTTATTTCAAGTTGAATACACCAATTTGAGAATGTACCAAAAAACAAACTATTTTCACCTACCATATCTCTTGTATTATAATTATAAGATTTATGAAGGCAAGTGTCTCTTTGTTTTTTATAACCTACAAAAATGTTTAATATAGTTTTTTTAGGTATATGCACAGTTTTTAAGGTATTCGCAAAAAACCGTTCGAAAAGGTATTATGTTTCAACGAAAATGGCCAATTTTCAACCACGAATATCTCAAAAAGTATTGAGTTTTTAAAAAGAAATTATAGAACAGTTTTTGCTTAGAATTATGTTCTCTAGCCAATTCCGTGGTAATTTTAACCAAAAATTTTTCCACCCTAAGAAGGGGTGGGAACCACCCCCAAGATAACAGCACACATCGGCATAGGGTAGACTTTGAATTAGGAGATAAGTAGAGGCTAGGCCCAAAATTTCATTAAAATCCATGCAGTAGGATATAATTCGGAGGTAATACCCTATTCTTGCTCCCATTGACTTGCGTATAAATATTATCTGAGTTCACTCTCATAGTCGACAATTTGATTTTTTTAATTCAAATAAGGTGGAAAGTACTTTTCCGTTTACAGCATAGATAGTACTCAGCATTAATCATTATCATTCTCTTTTGCCTTTACACCTATACAGATGCGCCTTCCCCAATTACATTTCTCTATGTTTCTATTTTGGGTCATATCAATCCGTGATAGCCACGTTTTGTTTAAGCGTCCAGTCCCCCAGGTCTTCTTTGCTCGTCTTCTCCCACTCCTTACAGGAACCCGCAGATCATCAGTTCGTTGTATTGAATGATTAACGTCTCGACGTTGAACATGACCAAACCATCTTAACCTATGCTTCCATAATATACTGATTCTGAATTGTATCCTTTTTTGTTACCCCTCTCATCCAACTGATCATTTTCATTTCTGCCACACGCATTCGTTGTTCCCCTTCCTTTTACTACCCAACATTCAGTTCCGTACATCACATCATATCTGTTGTCTTATGGATGTTTTATAGAATTTTCTCTTCTGCTTCATTTTAATTTTTCTGTCATACAAGACATCACTCGCTTCTTTCCACTTCATCCATCCAGCCCTAATTCTACTGCACGCATCTCCATCTATTTTCCCATTACTCTGTAATACCGATCCAAAGTACTTAAATCTATTACTTTTTACAAACATTTCACCTTCCACCTTCCACCACTCCATTCGTACGGCCTTTGTCCAACTTTCATCATTTTATTATAAACCTGTTAGCCAACTTGATCCTGTCTTTCCTAATGCTGTCCACATTTCCCTAGGAATATCATTTGGTTCAACTGCCTTTATGATAAAGTCATTAAATTGTCTGCGCAAAAGATTGAAGCAAACCTATAAACTTAGTTTTTTGCGATGTTTTCAAATGTGCAAACGGATTTTGAAAATTTCAAAATACAAGGTGGTACATCTTATTCGCCTCGGTCTCTGTACGGAAAACCACTTGATATTTAAAAAAAATTTCTTCACAGAAATATACAGGGCCTTTAATACTACAACCTAAAGATAATGTGAAATATACAGGGTGCTCCAAAAAAGAGTGGTTTATCAAAGTTATATTTTTTCTTATGGAATGCCCTATATCTGATGACATTACTGAATTGACCTTAAAAAATAAGCTATACTTTCATAAGGGTTCCCTATACCTAAATATAGGGTGTTTTGATTTATTTCGATTTTTATGAAAATGTAAGGTTTTAAAAAAAAATAAATATCTACGAATCTAAGAATCAGTAACAAATTCTTTCTTGGATCTTAATAATAGACTATTTAGCATACTTAAACAGATGCTTACTGCAACAAAATTTCTTACAGGGTGGTCAAAATATGAGATTGTTCTATTAACAAATTCAAGCTGTAATAACTTACTTATTTTAAATGGAACAACCTGTATCTTACTAGTCTATCGTGTAGAAATTTTCTTAGCTTTCAATTTTTATTAGGGTTTCCTATACATACCTCCCTTCATTTTTCAAATATTTAAAGATTTCCTAATTTGTAAGCTTTAAAAATTAGAATTAAGTACTTATGTCGTGGTTATGTACAACTGTACAACACATCACCAACACCGGCAATATACTTAAATATCTTAGTAAAGATACTTTAGTTAATAAAATTCACATTTTTATCATTTAATCACACATATTGTTCCCTATATGTGTATTTTAAATGACATACTCGATAATCTATTCTTTATAATGGAAGATATTTAAAATCTCTTCAATTCCATGTAAACATTCTCAATACACATGTTATTCTGCAAATACCCATTTTTACATATGTTTGTACAATAGGCTCGTTTTCGTCATAGTAGCCATTGCATTTAACTGTTTGTAATTGCGATTCAAAGATTCAAACAAAAAGTGGTGTTCTTAAATTTACTTAATAACCGTCGGTTTAAGATATAGAAAATACTTATACGGAATGAAATATAATTTAAATATCTTCCAGAATACGGCATCTAATATAGGGTATGCAGTTTAATATAAACATATTATTCAATGTCACATGTAGGCCAAAATCAACTAAAATAATACAACACTCTGTGTGATTACATAATAACAATAAAATTTTTATTAATGACAGTATCTTGTCTAAGTATATTGCCGGTGTTGGTGATATGTTGTACATAACCACGACATAGGTACTTAATTCTAATTTTTAAAGCTTACAAATTAGGAAATCTTTAAATATTTAAAAAATGAAGGGCGATAGGTATAGGAAACCCTAATAATAATTGAAAGCTAAATAAATTTTCTACGCGATAGACTAGTGAAATACAGGGTGTTCCATTTAAAATAAGTAAGTTATTACAGTTTGAATTTGTTAATAGAACAATCTAATATTTTGACCATCCTGTAAAAAGATAGGTATAGGAAACCCTAATACAAATTGAAAGCTAAGTAAATTTTCTACGCGATAGACTAGTAAAATACAGGGTGTTCTATTTAAAATAAGTAAGTTATTACAGTTTGAATTTGTTAATAGAACAATCTAATATTTTGACCATCCTGTAAAAAGATAGGTATAGGAAACCCTAATACAAATTGAAAGCTAAGTAAATTTTCTACGCGATAGACTAGTAAGATACAGGGTGTTCCATTTAAAATAAGTAAGTTATTACAGCTTGAATTTGTTAATAGAACAATCTCATATTTTGACCACCCTGTAAGAAACTTTGTTGCAATAAGCATCTGTTTAAGTATTATAAATAGTCTTAATTAAGATCCAAGAAAAAATTTGTTACTGATTCTTAGATTCGTAGATATCTATTTTTTTGTTATACTTCTTTACGATCGAGGGTGAAATTTTATTTCCCTGGCGCATGTGCAGACTGACAGTATGTAATTCGTTGCTAATCTTTCAAATTGTGTATGTATCAGCGCAAATAAGTCATTAAAAGAATATATTAGTGGTCTTAGAAAATGTATTATTTATTATAATTTTTGTGTCTGGATTTGTCTTCCTCGGGCGTAAGATAATAAAATTATCTATTTTTATACTTCACTTTGATCTATTTGTCACCGTGATGTGTAATTATATCCGACACGTCAATAGCACGGGGCTTGATAGCTCGGTTGGTATAGCACTGGACCAGAGATCGAGAGATCGCGGGTTCAAATCCCGGACGATTCATATTCATTTTTTTTATTTTTGGTATTGATTTTGGTTAATTTTTGGTAATTGTTGTTAATTTTTGGTATTGTAACTGTTAAGTATATTTATTTCGTTGAAATTATATAATAGAAGTATAACTTCTTACGTGCGTACAAAGTACACACACATTCTTTTTTCTGAAACCTTACATTCTTATAAAAATCGAAATAAATCAAAGCACCCTGTAATTAGGTATAGGGAACCCTTATGAAAGTACAGTTTATTTTTAAGGTCAATTCAATAATGTCATCAGATATAGGGCATTCCACAAGAAAAAATATAACTTTGATATACCATTCTTTTTTGGAGCACCCTGTATAATTCACATTATTTTTATATTGTAGTATTAGTGGCCCTGTATATTTCTGTGAAGAAATTTTTTTTAAATATTAAGTGGTTTTGCGTACAGACACCGAGGCGAATAAGATGAACCACTCTGTATACAGGGTATTGTTTCAAGTTCACAATGACTTTACATTTTTTTTGTTAATCCTGACCTGGATTTTTATTTGATTACCAGTTGGGTTAGCATGGATCAGAAGTAAAACCAAGGTGAAAGACGTAAAAAAACTTGCAGCTACTCTTAAATGGAAATTTGCAGGACACAACAGCAGACAAAGAGGCGGAAGATGGAATGAAGCAATAACCCACTGAAGACCTTGGGGCCATAAAAGTGGAAGGGGCAGACCAGAGATGAGATGGTCGGATGACCTAAAAATATACACAGGGACCAAATGGACAGGATTAGCACTGAACCGAGAAGAGTGAGAAAATCATAAACTAAACAAATAACTTTGGACAAATGAAGGACAATAGATAGATAAAGCAGTTGGATGGTTTGGGTTCTAAATGAGACATATGTGTACCAAATATCAAAAAAATATACAAGGTGGTTCTAAGGTTATGGATCCAGAAAAAAATGGACAAAATCGGTAAAACTCACTGTAACTGGGAAATAAAATTCGATGTGGCAATAAATGTAGTATATTCTTGAACCGCCTCAGTGACCTTTATTCACCATTTAAGTATTTCCGTTTCCCATTGAAACACCCTGTATAAAAAATGACTTAATTGAGGAAAATTCCAAATCCGGCAACATTGCCTCATAAACAAACTACATAAAGCACACCCTCAATATTTAATTCGTCTTTTAAACCACATAAATCTTCTTATACAAGAACAGACGCGCGGAATAAATTATATAAAAGGTACTTATTAATTTCGGTGTATTTATGGTACACCTACTTTTAGTCTACAACTAATTATTATTACCAGTTGTCCGACGACTCGCCCATATCAGCCCATATGGAGTATCACAAGAGAGTTATCGCGACACTGTTACCATATATTCTGATTTATTACCAGATTACGGGATTTTGAGATTTGGTGACATAACGTTTTAGGGATGGATTGACTGGAAAAGACATTCGTTTAAGCGTTAAAGGGTATTATTTCGTTAAAAATAGTCTTCTTTTTTTGTGTTTTGCTGCTGGAGTTCACCTGTACCTACAATAGGCCTAACAGATGTGGGGACAAAATTTTCTTAGAATATGAATTATAATTTTATTACGTTGTTGCTTGAGCAATACAAATTATTAATGTAATATTTAATTGTATTGATTTTTTCAAGAAACTATTAATGATGGAGATATAGCCCGATCAAAGAACAATCTGACCCAAAAAAAAATAAGGGAAGGATGAAAATTTTAGAATAGGTAGTTGAAATTGTCTATTATTATATAAGAGAAAGTTTACAATTCTACATCCCCTCCATTTTTCAAAAATGAAGGGAAATACCCCCCTCTCGAAGGTGAAAAATATACATTGAAAATAAGTCCGGTATTAGATAAAATGACTAATTCTAAGCAACTTTTGTTCTATAGAGTTTTTTCCCTAAGTCAATACTTTTCGAGTTATTTGCAAGTGAATATGTTCATTTTTAACAGAAAAAACATGTTTTTGGGCGGTTTTTCGAAGATATCTCAAAAAGTAAGTATTTCAGCGAAAAAATATTCTTAGCAAAAATATAGCTTATTAGAAACTGAAAAAAATGGTGTATGCTTGAGGTCTGTAGACCCAGTAGAAGCAGAGTTGTAGCTAATGAAAAGTAGGTTCTTCTTCATCAAATACCAAATCGAATATTTCAATGTGAAATAACCCAAAAACGGAGCACTTTTCGGGGAAAATTCATTTCAACTTTTTTAAAGTGTTTAAAAATAGGTTTATTTTTATTTTTTTTTTAACTTTTAACATTAAAAGTGAGTTACGCTCAAAATATTGTTGGTCCCTTTTATTTTTTGGTAAAAAGTCGCAAAAATCACTCCCTAATTAGCATCACAAATAAATTTTATCATTACCACTACACAAGTTACTTTCCTTATGTATTATGTATTTATATGATTTGTAAGTTTCATCGGTTCAGAGTGCTTATTTTTGAAAAAGCTGTAGTTAAAATGGCTTGAACGAGTAACTAATCACGAGCTTAGGCAAATTTTGAACAGCCATAGCATAACAACAAAAAAGCAAAAATATTCAGAAAAGCAAAACGTACATTTTATTACTCTTTAAGATTTTTGGTATTACTAATAATTTTTAAGTTAATTCCATGAACAATTCCATTTTTTTTTTCAAAATAATAAAAAATGTTTTATTTTAAACCCATTTTTTTTTCAAAATGAGCAGTTTGAACCAATGAAACTTAGATAATACAGGGTGTCCCGAAAATAATGTTCATAAATTATACCACACATTCTGGGGTCAAAAATAGTTCGATTGAACCTAACTTACCTTAGTACAAATGTGCTCACAAAAAAAGTTACAGCCCTTTGAAGTTACAAAATGAAAATCGATTTTTTTCAATATATTGAAAACTATTAGAGATTTTTTATTGAAAATGGACATGTATAATTCTTATGTCAGGAACATCTTAAAACAAAATTATAGTGAAATTTGTCCACCCCATAAAAAATTTATGGGGATTTTGTTCCCTTAAACCCCCCAAACTTTTGTGTACGTTCCAATTAATTCATTATTGTGGTACCATTAGTTAAACACAACGTTTTTAAAACTTTTTTGCCTCTTAGTATTTTTTCGATAAGCCAGTTTTTATTGAGATGCGGCTTCTTTTTCAATATATTTACGTAAAAATTTTATGGGGGTTTTGTTCCTTTAAACCCCCCTAATGTTTGTGTACGTTCCAATTAAACTATTATTGTGGTACCATTAGTTAAACACAGTGTTTTTAAAACTTTTGTCTCTTAGTCTTTTGTTCATAAGTCACCTTTTATCGAGATGTAGCTTCTTTTTCAAAATATACCTAAAAATGTAAATTATAAATAAATTTTCAGATTATGAACAGGTCTCTATAACCGTACTTAACCATATACAAATATGTGGTGGATTCGACAAATATTCAAAATATCTCGATAAACACTGGCTTATCGAAAAAGTACTAGGAGGCAAAAAAGTTTTAAAAATAATGTGTTTAACTAAAAGTGCCACAATAATAATTTAATTGGAACGTACACAAAAGTTTGGGGGGGTTTAAGGGAACAAAACCCCCATAAAATTTGTATGGGGTGCACAAAATTTTACTTAATTTTTTTTTAAGATATTGCTGTCGTAAAAATGCCACATGTCAATTTTCAATAAAAAATCTCTGAGAGTTTTCGATATATGAAAAAAAAAATCGATTTTCATTTTGTAACTTCAAAGGGCTGTAACTTTTTTTGTGTGCACTATTGTATATAGGTAAGTGAGGTTCAATCAACCTATTTTTGACCCGAGAATCTGTGGTATAATTTATGACCAATCTTTTCGGGACACCCTGTATAAACAATACATAAGTAAAGCAACTTGTGAAGCGGTAACGATTTATTTTATTTGGGAAGCTAATTAGCGGGTGATTTTCGCGATTTTTGTACCAAAAAAATAAAAGGGACCAACAATATTTTGAGCGTAACTCACTTATTTTTAATGGTAGAAGTTTTTTTTTAAACAAAAATAAACCTTTTTTTAAACACTTTAAAAAAGTTGTAATGAATATCTCCCCGAAAAGTGCTCTGTTTTTTGGTTATTTTACATTGAAATATTCGATTTGGAATTTGACGAAGAAGAACCTACTTTTCATTAGCTACAACTCTGCTTCTAGTGGGTATGCAGACCTCACCCATGCACCATTTTTTTCAACTTTTATAAGTTATATAAAAATATTTATGAAACTCCTTATACTAAGAATATTTTTTTCGCTAGAATACTTACTTTTTAAGTTATCTGCGAAAAACCGTCCAAAAACATGTTTTTTTTGTTAAAAATTAACATATTCACTCACAAATAACTCGAAAAATATTGACTTAGTGAAAAAACTCTATAGAACAAAAGTTGCTTAGAATTAGTCATTTTATCCAATTCCGGGACTATTTTGAATATATATTTTTTCACTCCCGAGAAAATATTTTTCACCCCGTATTTCCCAATTTTTGTAAAATGGAGGGGATGTAGAATTCTAAACTTTTTCTTATATAATAATAGACAATTTCAACTACCTATTCCCAAATTTTCATCCTTCCTTTATTTTTTTGGAGGTTTTCGTAAAATTTTGTGTTCCCTGATGGGGCTAATAAAACTAAATATTGTCCAACAAACAAAAAGTATGAAAAACTAAGTCAACCTACGAAACCCCTTATAGAACTAAGGCTATAGATTAAAGCAGATGACAGTATAAGCAAAGAAGCACTAAATACAATAAATAAGACGACCAGAAAGGCAATAAGAAAGGATATAAGAATCTACAAAGATAATACAGCCAAATAAAGACATAAAAGTTTTGAGAAGGAGTGTGCAAAAGGGAAAAATAGAAATTAACAAGCTAAGTAATACAGTTGGAAATGAAACATGGATAAAGGACAAACATATTAAAATAATTGATCGGGGGCTACAATCCTTGGAAACACGGGAAAGAGGCCTATGCTAAGATTTCTAAGTATGATGATGATGATACTTTTTGTTAGTATTGTTATTTATAATTTTCAGATGTAATTGGTTAATAAAGATGATAATATAAAAGATATACAGAATAAGCCTGTTCACGTCCTTGGAGTCTATTTAAAACCCAAAGTTGAATTGAACAATGTTTGGTGTAATAAAAGAAAACAGATATTAACCACCCACTATATTGATGTACTGTTTAAAAAATTCCTCTATTTTTACCTTTAATTATTGAATAATACAAACAATTTATGTTGTATGGACGTAGTGTTTATAAAACTGATAAATACAGAAATATCTTTTCGGGGATATGAAAATTATTCATTCGGCAGTTGCTAAGCGTTTTAAATAGCTACAGGAAAAATTAACAGTTTCATATTACGGTTTAGGTATGTTCCGTGGTGGGGTGTTGACGGAATCAATTAAATAAAATTAAAATAAGTGTAAAACAACGAACAGTAATATATTTATTTATTTTGGGAAGCAAGCGTGCTTCGTTTATATCTCGTAAGGGTTTGTTATTTTTGCAAGGTGGTGACTGCACCGCATGCCCGCTGTGACGATACTAGCCGAGACCACAAACGCTATTATGTCATCATGTATGCGGTTCTACCATGTGGCCAGAAAGGGCGATAAATTACTAAATCTCTCAATTTAAAAGCTGAGAACCTTTCTGTAGTTTTTAAGAAGTTGACATAAAGAGCGTGGCCAATCTGGCAATTTGTGTTTCCCTGAAAAAACCATTAATTTTATAAAATCTGGTTTTATATTTTAGGAACGAAAACACAAAAGTTTCGTTTTGAGAAAAGTTAATATTTAAAATAAGCAATTAAAAAAATAATAAATGAAGCGTGTCGCTATAGGTATCACGTTTCATTAATATTTTTTTTCTACTCTCATACTTTCATATGTATACCAATTACGATTTCATTACCAGGGTCCGATAGCCCAGGCGATAGGATGTCTGACTTCCACGCAGGTAAGCCGGGGATCGAATCCCAGCACCGGTGAGAACATCTGGGTAATGAGACCTGAGGTCAATACCAGGTCGACTCAGCCTGAATAAAATGAATATCTTGGGTAAAATCAGGGGTAATAATAGGCGGTTGAAGCATAGCACTGGCCCTGCTACCTTCCTTTCTACCGCAGGCCCTAGATATAGCAGACTACCTACCCTGTCATAATCCCAAAGTAGCGGTATAAAACGGGAGACTATTATATATTATGATTTCACTATCTTTGTCATAATGAGCATCATTATGATACAGATGTTTGACAAGTAGAATCGCGATATGTCATTCGCTATGAAGGTGGCACGTGCGCAGAGGCCAATGCCAAGTCAAACTTATACGCTTTGACCATTCACAACTAGCTAGGTTTGTTCCAACTAGCGGTCAAACCAGTCAGAAACTATCAGCGAATAGTCGACCAGCGCGAGTAGAGGGCATAGCGCTGATGACTGTATTATGTTCTCGCTCTGGCCAATTGTTTGCTGACGATTTCTGACTACTTTAACTGTTGGTTGGAACAGAGAGCTTATATGTAAACAAACTGACTAATTTAAAAATTATATCTTTTTAAAAAAATATCTGAAGACGATGGGGATGGGGATATTAAAAATTTATCCTCAAATTCATTTTAATAATTATTATTGTAATACATATAGCAAAGTCGGGATAGCATTTGACCTTGCATTAGGAGTTGCCCCAAATTTTATTTTTCTAATCTTTAGGATGAGTCAATAGTAGTGTAAATTTAAAATCTCGACTGAATTCTACGGTTGCATTAGCCGCCATCTTGATTTTAAACGAGAACAGTTTTTGCTTAATATCTCCGCCATTTTCAATTTTTCGACAAAAAGTGTAGAAACTGAAATTGTTGAAAATACGATTTTCTATAATTTCGTCTATTATAAATAGTGGGGGGGGGGGAAATAGTGACAGTTAGAGCACAATTATTAAATTATTGAATTATCTCGTTTATTATTAGTTTTACAACAAATATGTGCCCATAAAAAAAATAAAGAGAATTAAATGTACAATTTTTTTACTACAATTTTTTGAGAGAACCAGTGGCGGGTCTACAAGGGGGAATGGAGAAATTCCCCCCAACAGTTGAAGATTAGAAAAATAAAATTTGGGGCAGCTGGGCATGCAAGGTTATTCCTGTTGTTCGTCTAACCCGACTGGACTAATATTGAAAATATAAACGTATATCAACAAAATAATGAACTTAACTATATAACTTCTTAATTTGTTTTCGTTACAAAATTAATAAATTTGAATATATTTTTTGTCTTGAATGATCATAGAAAAAAATCATGTATACAACTTGCATTTAATTATCATTACGAATCTCTGTATTCTATACGAAACTCACATCATAATGACCATCATTAAATGCTCGTTGCATAATATACTTAGATACTATTCTTTGTTGCATTCGATTTAATAAACAAAATATATGTAACTGGAGAAATAGAGTCAACCTCCGTAACTATAGAAAAAAAAATTAAATGTAAAAACATGCAAAGACTACAGAATAATTTGCCACGGAATGACTGAAACAGATATAGTAGAAACCCTATAGGCATCTCATTGGGCAGTGTAAGTAATATTTCCATTGAAGTATTGGGTTTCAGAAAGCTGCGTTCACAAGTATTGGTGTCGCATTCGTTAACAATGGAAGAAAACACATTCGAAAGCTGCTTAAGAGAATTTTGTGTATCGATTCATCACTATGGATGCGACTTGGGTCTATCCCATGAACCTAAATCAAAACAAGAGGCTAAATAACAGTATGAACGAGTATAAACTGATTCTTCGGCTTCGAAACGAGTTGGTGTCCATAAGTCAAACTTGATGCTAACGCCAAGATGGTGTAAGCATCAGTTTTTGAGATGAGAAAGGAATATTGAGTGTAGATTGCTTGCAAACTATGTTGTAAAATAATAAATTCTGAATCTTATTGTAACCTTTCAGACCGGCTGAAGAAAAAAAATCGTGAAAAGATCCTATTTGCAGAAGAAAAAAATATTTTTTAATCAGGACAATGCACCCTATCATACGAGCTTTTGACAATTGCTAAAATCCATGAATTAAAGTTCGAATTGTTGGAGCGTCCACCACATTCACCAGATTTGGCCCCTAGCGACTTTTTTCCATCAAAGTATGAAAGTACTGAACAATGTTTAGTGTCATAAAGAAAACAAATAATAACCACACACTAATATTGACGTAGTGTTTAAAAATTTCCGTCGGACGTCGTGTTGATAAAAATGATATGATACAGAAATATCTTTTGGGGGATATGAAAATTCGTTCCGCAGTTGCTAAGCTTTTTAAATAGCTACAGCTACAGGAAAAATTAACAGTTTCATATTACGGTTTAGGTATCACGTTTCATTAATATTTTTCTTTGCCGCATTGAATTTAATAAATTCCGTGGGCTGGTAGTTGTTAAACAGTATTTTTAATGACTCTGAAAATACATTACGCCATAGGGAAGGAAAGAAAAACGCGTGATGGTGATGATGCAGTATTCATCTTTTTTCCTTTTTATCATTTATTGAATGGACGAAATGTTATATCCTACAATTCAATTATTACAAAATTCCAATTTTAGAACTTACAAATTTTTATTCTATTTCGAAGTTATTCTTTAATAAAATCGCACCACCTTTGAAAAAAAATTATGGGCCAGTCAAAATAAACAAAAATAATTGTATTGTATTAGATTTCAATTTTTTTAAAACACGTAAGTGGTGCGTTGTTTATTTTTATAGTATGGGAAGGAAAGTATGCTAAATGTGCAGTCACTCGAGCGCTTTGGGGACCTATTGGGTTGTGAAGCGTGGGTTCAAAAACCAAAAAAAGTTAAGTACAGTTTTCCATTTTAGCGGGGACTTTCCATTTTTAATTTAATTTTTCATTTCCAACAATCGTTTTTTCCGATTATAGCGCCATTTATCCATAATTCGAAAAAATGTTTCAAATAAAAGTTACTTATTTTTACGTAAAGAATCCGAATCTGTAATAAAAAATGGGGGCTCGTATTTAAAAGTTTAAAGTAACCCCCCACCCCATCTCCGTGGGGGGTCATGTTTGGTGCCATTTGATAGATTTTTCAAATATATTGAATAAGTGTATTTTTCAGTTTTTCGATCTGATGTTCATTTCGCGAAATATCGGGGGATTCGTATTTAAAATTTGAAATTTGCTTACATTTTATATTCGCTTTTTTCTTGTGAAACTTTGTGACTCACCCATTTCCTTACGCCCCGCCCGAATCGTCAGATTTTTGAAATATACACTGTTTTGCATGTACTTAACCTTATCTTAATCTGACGATTTCGAGTTTTTCTAAGGATAGATTTTTTTTGGCCCCCCCTTAACGAACGCCCCTGTGTTTACAGCCAATATATGGTAGAGGTACATCTACACATCTACAAGGTACCAGGTTTCTCCCCATATGATAATATGACGCGCTCGAGTTACTGCAAAAATCCCCGCTTGGGCTCTCCTACCATTACAACTATGTAGTCACAAAAGATTAGAGCAACGAGCAAATTTTCTCTATCAACAATCTTAAAACTAATATTTGTTGATCTCCAATGCTATTCCTCAATTTTTTTAACCGGTTTAAGCATAGCGCTTACTAAACACAGCTCTTCAAGACATAAACTAAGCATTTGCACTAAAACAAAAGGTTTTACACTAACTCACAAGATTTAATTCTTTTAAGCCTTCTTGCTATTACATGCTGATCCAGGAGTTGAATAGCCTCTACGTTTGCATGGTTGTGAAGTCCGTTTTCATGCTTCTTCGCAAATATTACTACAGTGAAACTTGGATAATTCGAATCTCAGGGGACTGTTAAAAAATTCGAATTATCTAAAAATTCGAATTAAAAAATAAATCAACAAAAACAAAGATTACCTACAAAAACATCTGCAAATGATAAATATCAGCAGTTGATCAGTTTTTGTTCCTATTCTTGTCAGAATTTTGTCAACCTAAAAAATGGGCTAACAAAATTCGGCCAAAAATACCAATTAAAACATTTGAAAGCCATAAAACTCTATTTTTTTCCAAAGAGATCCGAAATTTTTAGCTGCTTTTTAGAATTTAGCTTCTTAGTAATAACAAGAGATTCTAAGATATCCAGAAAAGATAGCAGAAAAGTTCGAATTATCCAAAATATAATTCGAATTATTCACGACTTTTTACCATTACTTA